>NC_092087.1:128290744-129026832 GCF_045679555.1 Salvelinus alpinus | reverse complement strand
CCCGTCGCGGACCAGGATGTCTTGCTCCCAGACAGGCTAAACAACTTTTTTGCCCGCTTTGAGGACAATACAGTGCCACTGACACGGCCCCCTACCAAAACCTGCGGGCTCTCCTTCACTGCAGCCGAGGTGAGTAAAACATTTAAACGTGTTAACCCTCGCAAGGCTGCAGGCCCAGACGGCATTCCCAGCCGCGTCCTCAGAGCATGCGCAGACCAGCTGGCTGGTGTGTTTACGGACATATTCAATCAATCCTTATCCCAGTCTGCTGTTCCCACATGCTTCAAGAGGGCCACCATTGTTCCTGTTCCCAAGAAAGCTAAGGTAACTGAGCTAAACGACTACCGCCCCGTAGCACTCACTTCCGTCATCATGAAGTGCTTTGAGAGACTAGTCAAGGACCATATCACCTCCACCCTACCGGACACCCTAGACCCACTCCAATTTGCTTACCGACCCAATAGGTCCACAGACGACGCAATCGCAACCACACTGCACACTGCCCTAACCCATCTGGACAAGAGGAATACCCATGTGAGAATGCTGTTCATCGATTACAGCTCAGCATTCAACACCATAGTACCCTCCAAACTCGTCATCAAGCTCGAGACCCTGGGTCTCGACCCCGCCCTGTGCAACTGGGTCCTGGACTTCCTGACGGGCCGCCCCCAGGTGGTGAGGGTAGGTAACAACATCTCCACCCCGCTGATCCTCAACACTGGGGCCCCACAAGGGTGCGTTCTGAGCCCTCTCCTGTACTCCCTGTTCACCCACGACTGCGTGGCCATGCACGCCTCCAACTCAATCATCAAGTTTGCGGATGACACTACAGTGGTAGGCTTGATTACCAACAACGACGAGACGGCCTACAGGGAGGAGGTGAGGGCCCTCGGAGTGTGGTGTCAGGAAAATAACCTCACACTCAACGTCAACAAAACAAAGGAGATGATTGTGGACTTCAGGAAACAGCAGAGGGAGCACCCCCCTATCCACATCGACGGGTCAGTAGTGGAGAAGGTGGAAAGTTTTAAGTTCCTCGGTGTACACATCACGGACAAACTGAATTGGTCCACCCACACAGACAGCGTTGTGAAGAAGGCGCAGCAGCGCCTCTTCAACCTCAGGAGGCTGAAGAAATTCGGCTTGTCACCAAAAGCACTCACAAACTTCTACAGATGCACAATCGAGAGCATCCTGTCGGGCTGTATCACCGCCTGGTACGGCAACTGCTCCGCCCACAACCGTAAGGCTCTCCAGAGGGTAGTGAGGTCTGCAGAACGCATCACCGGGGGCAAACTACCTGCCCTCCAGGACACCTACACCACCCGATGTCACAGGAAGGCCATAAAGATCATCAAGGACAACAACCACCCAAGCCACTGCCTGTTCACCCCGCTATCATCCAGAAGGCGAGGTCAGTACAGGTGCATCAAAGCAGGGACCGAGAGACTGAAAAACAGCTTCTATCTCAAGGCCATCAGACTGTTAAACAGCCACCACTAACATTTAGCGGCCGCTGCCAACATACTGACTCAACTCCAGCCACTTTAAAAATGGGAATTGATGGAAATTATGTAAAAATGTACCACTAGCCACTTTAAACAATGCCACTTAATATAATGTTTACATACCCTACATTACCCATCTCATATGTATATACTGTACTCTATATCATCTACTGCATCTTGCCATCTTTATGTAATACATGTACCACTAGCCACTTTAAACTATGCCACTTTATGTTTACATACCCTACAGTACTCATCTCATATGTATATACCGTACTCTATACCATCTACTGCATCTTGCCATGCCGTTCTGTACCACCACTCATTCATATATCTTTATGTACATATTCTTTATCCCTTTACACTTGTGTGTGTGTATAAGGTAGTAGTTGTGGAATTGTTAGGTTAGATTACTTGTTGGTTATTACTGCATTGTCGGAACTAGAAGCACAAGCATTTCGCTACACTCGCATTAACATCTGCTAACCATGTGTATGTGACTAATAAAATTTGATTTGATTTGATTTGATTTGATTTTAAATGGCACCATATTCCCTACATAGTGCACTACTTTTGATCAGAGCTCTAATGGGCCTGGGTATAGGTAGCGCACTGTATAGGGAATGGGGTGCCATTTGGGATGCAGTCAGGGTCTCCTTTGGGCTTTTCGGGGCAACGGCTTTCGTTTAACACTAATTTCTTGATCAATTAAAAAGGAAAATACCATTTGTGTGAGTGGGTAAAGAGAGGGAGTGGAGGATGAGATGTGGGGGGTGAAAAGAGGAAGAAAAGGCCCGTGGTTCCCTGCTGGAGGGGCAAGAGTGCTGCCCCATTTCTCACCAGGATTCCTGGTGCACACACACACACACGCACACACACATCCGCAGCCAGCTTGCTAGACCACATGCATGAACCTTTACCAAGTCCTTGAGAATCGATACGGTGTAAATGGAAGATATTGTGCTCATAGTTCTAAATACCACTTAACTGACAATGCACACAAACACACACATACACACACACAAACATTTTACTCTCCAGAGAACCTGGGAATGTCTATGGTCAACTCTCTCTCCCTACCTCTCTTCCTCCCTCTCTCTCTCTCTACCTGGGTTATCTCTCCTCCCTCTCTCCCACATCCCATCTGCTGCAGGCTGCAGCCACCCAGGTTCAGTGGTAGGTCCTGGCAGCCACCTTGACCCCCATCGAGACATCCCGATTTAGCCTCTCCTTGTATGGAGCCTAGACAGAAAAAGGGGGGAAAATGCCTACATAGCAAAATCCTCTCAGTGTTTCTCACTCAGTGCCTGCTGGCCAATTGACTAGCTTGCTAACTTTGGCCAAAGCTGTAAATAAGATATTTCTGTGTATGTCAGATATGTCTCCCTTTAACAGTATGTATCCGTGAGGCTATGGACACAGATAATATTGCCTCCCTTTTTACTGCTACGTCATTCTAGCTCTCACTCATCGATAGCCATGAAGTGCTTTGAAAGGCTGGTCATGGCTCACATCAACAGCATCCTCCCGGATACCCTAGACCCACTCCAATTCGCATACTGCCCCAACAGATCCACAGATGATGCAATCTCAATTGCACTCCACACTGCCCTTTCCCACCAGGACAAAAGGAACACCTATGTGAGAATGCTATTCATTGACTACAGCTCAGCGTTCAACACCACAGTGCCCTCAAAGCTCATCACTAAGCAAAGGACCCTGGAACTAAACACCTTCCTCTGCAACTGGATCCTGGACTTCCTGACGGGCCGCCCCCAGGTGATAAGGGTAGGCATCAACACGTCTGCCACGCTGATCCTCAACACTGGGGCCCCTCAGGGGTGTGTACTTAGTCCCCTCCTGTACTCCCTGCGTGGCCAAACACGACTCCAACACTATCATTAAGTTTGCTGATGACACAACAGTGGTAGGCCTGATCACCGACAACGATGAGACAGCCTATAGGGAGGAGGTCAGAGAACTGGCAGTGTGGTGCCAGGACAACAACCTCTCCCTCAATGTGAGCAAGACAAAGGAGCTGATCGTGAACTACAGGAAAAGGCGGGCCGAACAGGCCCCCATTAACATTGACAGAGCTGTAGTGAAGCGGGTCGAGAGTTTCAAGTTCCTTGGTGTCCACATCACCAACGAACTATCATGGTCCAAACACACCAAGACAGTCGTAAAGAGGGCACGACAAAAGTCCCCCTCAGGAGACTGAAAAGATTTGGCAGGGTCCACAGATCCTCAAAAAGTTCTACAGCTGCACCGCTGAGAGCATCCTGACCAGTTGCATCACCACCTGGTATGGCAACTGCTCGGTACAGCTTCTACCCTCAAGCCATAAGACTGCTGAACAATTAATCAAATGGCCACTGGACTATTACATTGACACCCCCCCCCCCCCCCCCCCCATTTGTTTTGTACACTGCTGCTACTCGCTGTTTATTATCTATGCATAGTCACTTCACCCCTACCTACATGTACAAATTACCTCAACTAACCTGTACCGCCGCACACTGACTTGGTATTGGTACTCCCTGTATATAGCGTCGTTATTGTTATGTTATTGTGTTACTTTTTATAATTTTTTTAATAATTTTTTTTACTTTAGTTTATTTGGTAAATATTTTCTTGACTCTTAAACTGCACTGTTGGTTGAGGGCTTGTAAGTAAGCATTTCACGGTAAGGTCTACACTTGTTGTATTTGGCGCATGTGACAAATAAAGTTTGATTTGATTTGAATGTTAACCAAAGTATTTTATCACAACTCACTTCACTCGTAGCGACTGACAGGAGAGTTAGGGAGAAGTTATCTACAAAATCATTTTCACTATAGCTTTGATATGCCTTGTCAAACAAACACACACGTGCACACCCGCATGCATGGCTCAGTTTGACAACTTCGGTTGAGTCAATTCAAAAGTCATTTCAACAGCCGAATCCTCCTAAGCCTGCTAGGCAGCAGTGGAAAAGTCCCCTCCCTCATTGCTACATTTCAGACTTGTCACAACAACCCTAAACACCCATAAAGTATAACTGAGGCTAAAGGGCATGACTTGGAGCTCAAAATGGCCACTGGTATCGAGGTCCCACTGCTTGGCTTCTAAGAAGTGTAATGGTGATCCACCACTCTACTCACCGTCAAGTGCTGGAAGAGCCACGCCCTCATGATGTTGGTGGCCACTTTAGGGAAGATGCCTCGCTTCTTGTTGTGACGATCCCTCTTTTCCTTGTCAGGGTCGTCGTCGTCCCCAGTGCTGGGAGAGGCCACCCCGTTGTCCATGCAGTCACCTGTACAAACAAAGCCAACAGTTAGTGTGAGTGAGTGGTTCCATTAGGGAGCTAAGGAGGGAGGTTTGGGACATTTTGGCTCCAACCTGGCAACTGACTATCTCCTCTTGGACAAACAGAAAACAACTGCTAGTTTAACTTCAGAAATTGTCTTTTTTTAAACAAATTTCCCCAGGTTGTGTAGGGAATAAAGAGGGACCATTCTGCTCCAACCTGGCAACCGACTATCTTCTCTTGGACAACAGTCAACAACTGCTCATTTTGCTTCAGGAATTCTAACCTTTCAACATAGCTTCTCTGGGTTGTGGAAGGACTCATTTTATATTTTGCATGATTAGCTAGCGATCGTGCTTTCCTAGCCTTGTTTAGCTGAATGTGTTTAGTTAGTGCATTAAAAGATAAATGTTTTCAGCCAAAAGGAGAGAATTCTGCTACAGCATCTTGGGCAAAAGACAGCAACTGATCGTGTTTTCTTCAGAAATTCGACCCTTTTTACCCAGTTTTATCACTGCTCTGAATATATTGATCAAACTGCAGGATGCCGTAATAGAGTTACTGCTACACAGTCTTTCAGAATGCGAGGAGAAAGCTCTAAAGTTGAAATATGGATGGATCTGGTGAAAAATCTATTTCTCGCTACGTTTCAAACGATTGACTCATCAACATCTTCATCCAAGAAACCTTCACATATTCATCAGAAGAGAGTGTCTGAACGAATAGGTTGAGTCTTCAATGTTGCATACAAAACACTCTCATGTACTGTACACGTGATGCACCAAACCTCCCCAGAACATATATACATGTATATATACTGTATATATTGTAAAGATTTATGAATATACATCTCAGAAAGCTTTTACGCCAGGAGTTGAACTCTCTGACTCACTGTACTGTGGGGTTGATATGACCCACCCAGAGCACCATCTATCCACCCCCAAAATCCATACAGTACATCTCCGAGATATCACAGACCTAGTGTGCGTCCCAAATGGCACCCTAGTCCCTACATAGTGCACTACTTTTTGACCAGGGTCCATAGTGCTGCACTATGTAAGGAATAGGGTGTCATTTGGGACGCAGACGCAGTCCAAAACCAGCCAATGATTTAATACCCAGTTTGTTCCTCTCGCTGTTTTTTCCGCTAAAGTTCGCCTCTTATGTTTACTTAGCTCCCATCTGGCCTGGGAGAGCTACACTGCTGGCCCTGGGTTCATAATCCAAGATGTCTCATTGGAAGTGAATGCTCCTTCGATCTAGCCTGCTCTCAGATCGGTCTCTGCTGCCTTGCCAACTCCTATGGTCATTGTTTGGGGAACGCCAAGGGCTTTGCTAAAGATGAACTAGATGAAATGCTGGATTGAAGGTAGCCTGGCCCTGGATCTCTCTGTACTGTCTTGCCAACTCTATCATAGGAGTAGGCAAGACAGCACAACATATCTGGGACCAGGCTTCCTTCGATCCAACATTAAGTCCATTTCATCTTTAGCAAAGCCCCCACTAACTGCTAACCTCTTCACCAAATGCAATTACAAATCATGCCGTATGCAGTATTTTTGTCAAGTGCCATGTAATGAGGTTAATTTTATTTAATTTCCCCCCTTTTAACAGCAACAGGCAAGGTTAGAGACAGTCAGTTAAAGCAGAGCAGGCATATGGCAGCAACTACCGGCCACATTAGTATAATATCAGTGGTGACTTCACTAGCTTGGAGGTTGACTTTGCTTAGGCTTCTCCTGCCATTACCTCCGCCGCCAAAACAGAGGTGAGATTCTACTGGGACCGACAAGAGTCTGAGAAGGTGGAAATAATCATAAAAATGATGCTGAAGTCCATAAGCAAGCTCTCGGCCTCATTAGGAGGACGACGGCGGGGTACCTCAGGCTGATTTACACTCCCGCACTGTGCCGTGTTGCGGCAGCGTTCTCTAGCCCAACGCCACGAGGAGAGATACGCCGCCGCTGGGGTGACTTTGGGCCCAACCTGCTAATGGTTTGTGACACCGCCGAGCTTCACAGCGACAACTTGTGTACCGGGTGGAGATGGAGACGGGGACGGGACACACGCGCTCTACAGTGACTAGAGCTGCACATGTCAAATCCTCCTCCTCTACATCCAACTATGTGTGACCTGTGAAGGGGGGTTGTGTTAAAAGACGAAGGAAGTAGCAAAGCGATGCAGTGACTTGGGGAGGTCCGGAGAAAGTGGTAGTGGCAAGGGAAGTCGCTGCTGCGCTTTGCTTTCCTGTCTGGCATCCAGTGGAGGAGTGAGGCCATACAAAGGAATTTGTTGCCCCGGGAAAAAACTCTGAACACGAAGTCAGCTCAGCTGTGGTTATGCAGGCTTGACCATGCCTACGCCAAACCAAAAGGATTCATTGCTCACCCTCGCTCTCTTTCCCTCTCTCTCCCTCTTCTTTCTTTTATTCCCTTTGCCCTCATTCCATTTCCACCCTTTTTTTTTCTTCTGCCGTTCAATATCGCTGCTTGCTCCTTTCTCTTCCAGCATCAAGATTAAGAGGCATAGAAATCCACTTGCACTTTTCACGCAAACATTATAAGTCAAGCTGTCAAAGCTCGGCGCTCGCAGCAGCTGCTGGCCTGCTCAATTGCTGAGCTTTTCACAAGTGTTTGCACAACATGTTATTGGCCATGGTCTGGTGCAAGGGGCCTGGGAGGAGAGAGGACCTTTTATTTTGCACCAGGCTTCCACCATTGGTAATTTCTTGTAAGACGCACTTCCCTATAGAAGCAAGGTAGCCATGTGACCATTGTCGGCCAATCCAAGGGTCTGTGAAGAATGGCCTCGCTGCCCAGGTTAGGCTTGTGGTAACTTCAAGCAACCATGAACAACAAAACACGGACAATGCACAAAGAAAAGATTGAGATTAATTGACTACTTGTCTTGGATGGACTTTCTCTATTGGCTACCTGCAAGTTCAAATGAACAGAAGCTAAATGTTTGACCAAACTGCAGACATCCCCACCCCATAGCGATGAACTAAGTCGTTGAAACTGTTTGCCTTCTCTGGGACATTATTTACCAGCTTTCCCTTTGTTTTCTTTCTTCCTCCTCTTTTTCCCGGCAATGACCCCCCCCCCCCCCCCCCCTACAGGTGAGAGATAGTTTTTCCTTCAGTTAAAGTGGGAGATAACAAATCTCTCCTCAGGTATGTATCAGGTTTTTCCTGAAAAGTCAGAAAACCATGACTATCCAATGGTAGCTTCTGTGGTCCTCTAGGACTATCTATGAGATGCGAGGAACCAGTGTTAAGGTATCACTGGACTACATGCCCCAATATGGATCAACCAAGAATCCACTTTCCAACAGAAGCTCAACCAATATGTTTCTGTCAAATACTTCCTTTGAAGGAGCCACAATTCCCCAACCATCCAAATGGGGAATAAAAAGGACATTATGGTTGTTTGTGTTCTGGGCCTTGTGTTCTGGACCTAGTGTTCTGGCTGTGTGAATGTATTTGTGTTCGGGAGTTAAAACACACAGATGTCCCCGAAGCAGTCCACCCGTGGCGGTGCTAAACTGAAAATGTATTCGGGAGATAACAAAACCCCTGAACGCTTGTTGCACTTGGCACACAAACAGCACTTTGCAAATGGCCCTGGTAATAGGTGATACACATCTGACTGAAACTATTTGGAGAGTGTGGTGGGAGTCCACAAACCCAGAGCCCTGCTCATAAAGACGGCCAATAGCAGAGGAGAGAGAGTCCCTTTTAGTCTTCTTCTCTACCTCAACCATTAGGAGCTAGCCTAGCATTTAATGTGTGTGTGTGTGTGTGTGTGTGTGTGTGTGTGTGTGTGTGTGTGTGTGTGTGTGTGTGTGTGTGTGTGTGTGTGTGTGTGTGTGTGTGTGTGTGTGTGTGTGTGTGTGTGTGTGTGTGTGTGTGTGTGTTGCTCTCTGTTATTACTCTTTCCCCGTGTCCAAATAAAAGAGGCGCAGAGGCTGGTATATAAATCGTCGCTCAGTCGACAAGAACATAATGCGCCCTTTCTTCCAGATCCAGTCCCAGGCTGAGCTCAGCATTCACATTTTTCGGTCAACCCTCATCATTCACTCTCTCTTTCTCTGTGCTGTCTCTCTTTCTATTCAACGTTACATCCAAATCCAAACTCGACAACACGTGACACTCACTCATTGGCTTGACATGGGATCAGTCCCAACACTGTCTCTCTAATCTGAAAGTACTTGATAGGCGAAAGCGATAATGGTGGACACCTTTCTAGTATGTCTACCTGTAAGTGAATCTGATCTGTCCCAAAAGGCTAAAATAGCTTCCTCGTTCCTCCCACTGATATGACAGTATACTTGAAAGACAAAAGCAAAGGTGATGGACACCTATCCTGGTATCTTACCTATCAGTGAATCCTTACCTTCTTCACTGTTGTTGTCCCCACTGTGTGACGTGTGTCCCCCACTGGAGGGCCCGGGAGTCCCCGCCGAGCGAACTGATGCCGTGTCATCGTGGTCTCTGCTCCACGAGATCTGATTGGATGACAGGACACCAAAAATCAGCCGAGAAACTACAGTATGAAAATGATTTACCACAGAGAGCACGTCAATGGTCTATGCGTCATATAGAAACCAAGGGCTTTGAGAGGAGTGAGTCATAAAGAATAATCCACGGCCGACTGATTAAAAGAGACGTGGATGGAGACCCAAGGTATGTCGGCACAAAAGGCGCATTCTTAGTTTCCTTACATATCATATCCATATCATATGCAGTACATATCATGTGGGGGGGAAAGGAGAAATACTGTAGCCTGTAGTCATACCAAACACACAGCCAAACAAACCTGTACACACTGGCTCGCTACTCCCCTCAGTTGGCGGCGCATCGTGGCTAACTCAATGCTAACTCCAGGTCAAAATGCAAACCCTATTATTCAGCAAATGAATAACAATAAGTCCTCTTTGGGAAGGAAAAAAATGAAAAATATATATAATGTATTACGCTGCATACCAAGAGAATGCCGTCAGGCTGTGGTAATCTGGAACATATGCTCAGAACACAAATGGTTAAAGCAGCAATGGCCAACTCCAACAAGAGGGGCTCCCAACAAAACGAGCCAGGGGGATAGAAGAGAGGGAGTGCGTACAGGACTGAAGAGATTGGTTCAATCAGAATGGAACCGCTCCTGAGAGACCGAGGGTGGCAAGTACCGAGACACACACACACACACGCACATGCACTCGAACATGTACACGAACACACACACATGCATATTCACACACACCGCCACCACCTCCCACTATTCACCCATAACCAGTGTTAGGTACTCCCTATGCAGCCCCACTTGAGAAGAGAAACTACGTGTGGGATTAAGTGTGAAAATGGTACACTATTGGGCTAGAGGAGAGGGTGCAAAGTGCCTGTAAGGTAGGGTGGGTATCGGGCGGGCGGGTGATGTACCATGTATGGACTTATGGGTAGGAGACTGAAGCCTGGTGGGACTGGTTATGGGTTGACCTCCACATTCAGGAGCTACACTTTAGTGTGCTGGTTCATAATATATGCCATTTAGCAGACACATTTATCCAAAGCGACTTACATGTTAGTTTCTGTAACCCCCAGAGGGAATCGAGCCCACGACAGGCTTTGCTGGCGCCACACTCTTACCAACTGAGCCACACACTTTGTTAAATCAAAAGCATAAATCAAGAGTGCTTATAAGACTCAGGGGACCTGCGCTCATCATTGATCATGTTGTTTGATCGATAATAATAAAAAAACACTCTGGCGGGTGACAGCGCAATCAAAGACGACCGTCAAAGTGCAAATCAGAAGATGTGATCGAAGTACTACTGGAGGGAAATGAGAGGACTGAAGGGGATACATGTTCATAAGTGGATACATAGTAGTTTGATTCACACTAGAATACAGCATAGACTTGGATAGAGGATTATTTTATAATACAGAGCTTGGAGCCTTGTAGTACAGTGAATGGGACACTCAGAACGTCTCAACAACAGGCAAACATAGGCTAGGGAAGCCTGAGTTTATCCTCGTTGCTTTGGTAAATAAAGGGTTAAATGGTTAACAAGTTGCTGTGTGGCTGACATGGCACTCGGAGGAAGGGATTCCATATTGTTAAAGCCTTGCTCAAAGAGTGGGTGCAACGTGACTTGAAAACTGTCTTGGTTGCATTCACACGAAAAAGGAGCAGACTTGACTCTTCACCTCTTGTCCCTTTTTTGATCAATGGCATCTTTTTCAAGTACATGCAGCACAATGAACATAATTAACACATAAAAACACCATAAAATAGCATAATAACAATTAAAATGTTTCCCGTAGTCCCCCAAAGCACTTATTCAAGACGTTATATAATAAAAGCCAAGCAACTGTTTACTGGGATCCTTACTTCAAACAAGTTTTTTCCAAAACATATTAATGGTCATGTCCCGAAAAAAGATGAAACCATTTATTATGCTTTGAAATTAAATGGAATAGAAACTTTGTTCTCATGGTCATTTTGTCAAATGTTAGGCCTACATTTGATATTTGATTTATTTTAAAGTCACTTATTAATCTATATCACTAAGAGGAGGCCAACAATTTCCTAAATTATATTTTTTTCCATAGGCCTATCTATTTTGATTAAACGATCTAGACAGCATAAAACGAGTGCGACGTGTTCTCTGTATAGGCCTACAATTCAAATGCACGTAATAGACGACAATTGTATTAATACGCACGTAGTAGGCAAGAGCTTACCTGATCAAGAGGCCCAGACGATCTTGTAAAATCTTCACTGTCGGATTTATTTCCACCGTCCCTGTCGTCTATGACCAAATCGATCGGCATTTTTCCTTTCAAGCAGCTGATGTATCGATGACAGAAATTATCGCATAACTCGTGTACCTGCAAACACAGAGGACAACCAAACATGTATCAAAACTGAGTGAACACTATACCCTACGGGAAAGCCCTAAAAAATGTAATGTAGATGGTGGCAATGAATGGTATTATAAAGAATAGCCTATCCCTGGCCTTGTGACAGGCCTAAGATACTATTCAAGCACATTGGCTTCAAAAATAGCAGAACTACATCACATTACATACATTTTACATTACTTGTAGAAAAACTAATGATTATTTTATTTTTCTTATTTTTTGTATATAATTGAGCGAGAACTGTAGGCTACTTCATCAACTTATTCTCCTCACTAATACAATACAGGCCTAACATGAGCAATATGGCGACTGTTATATAAACGCCCTCGCCTAATATTCTGCAAGCGCATCCATCAATGACAACATTATCAACTGCATAACATGAACATTTACTAGGGCAACCAAATATACTACCACCACTATTACACATCTACTACGGAGTTATAGCCTAATGCTATGCATCATCGCAATCGATGGTGATAAAATATACCGTGCATGAGATGGGTATGAGTAAATATACCTTCTCCAGCTCGAGCAGATGAAACCGTAATACTTGAATTGCTTGTATCATCTAGAAGGAAAAAGTTTGCATTAAAACATTTGTATTCACATTTTGGATCATTACATAATTTTTTTATCATTACGTGTGTGTGTGTGTGTGTGTGTGTGTGTGTGTGTGTGTGTGTGTGTGTGTGATCATTAGGATTAAAATAATTAGCATAAAGAGCAAACAAACTTTATGACAAGAAAATCGTTTTGACATATTACGATTACACAAGCGTGTATCTGTTATGACACCATTAATAACAAGGACCGTGATGAAGTCCAATTCACACTAAAGTGTTGGCTACTGTAAACAATTAATGAATGTATTCATGGGCCAACTGTTCGATACTGTTCTTGCGAGTGGCCTTAAGCAAGTGAGTTCTTACCAAATTATCAATTTCTGGATTTGATGAAAATATAGGCTTCTCTGATCGAATCTGAAACCAAAGTGTTAGAAGTTCACTGTTCACTGAGTGTCATACGTCATTCATAACCATGGTGTTCACATGCATAGGACAGCTTGTCGCTCACAAAGTTTCCACAATGCACAATTACAAAACATCTATATATGCACAACTGTTATTTACCCTGAAATATACGAATTTGAACGAATTTGAACTTCAACAAAACAAGTAAATAGATATGTCAAACCTGCTTTGAAAATACTGCTATATCCTCGTTGAAAGACTCAGAGGAACACACGTCGCCTCCAGCGACCCCAGTTTCTCTCGGCGTGCAAGTTGCTAATTCACATTTTTCAAAAATTAGAGCTAGAAGTGGGAAAAGGGGGTGCCTAAAAGGAAGAGAGAGGACATTAACGCTGTACGCCGCTTTGGAAAGTTTGCGTGTCGGTACAGGCCCAAACTAAGAAAGTAGGTTACATCGACTTTCACTCAAATTGCCTACTGTCTTCAGTTGTAAATTGAATGAATATTGCACTAATTAAACATTCAGAAATGTATCAGCACAATAATTACATAAAAGTAGGCCTAGTCTTACTGCATGAAATGAGTTGGTCATACAGGCATAACTGGTCGCATGGCATCCTCAGCCCTCGAGTGCTTTATTTAGAACGCGATTCAACATTTTAGGACAACGAAATAACACCATATTCTTCAGTGAGATTAATAACTCGGGCAAAAAAAATACATTATGAACTTTTCAATAGAGTTTAATAACACTATTAAACTTGGCCTGAAAATAGGCCTATATTATGGCACACAAATATAAACAACACTGCCTATACATTTTTTGAAGTATAGGCAGGGTAGTTAGAGAATGTGTTTGATGTACAATTTTTTATTGTGAGAGTTGGATTTACAAACATTTAGGGAGTTCGGTTATCTAACTCCGACCACTGACTCCTGCTAAACAATAGGATACATCCAAATCGTTAATTTTGTGAATGGAAAATAACATTATATTTAGACTGAAACCCAAATGCAAACATAACCTATGCCTCTTTTTCGAAAACTCAGGGGACAATGTCATACTTTAACATTTCAAAACAGATATACAAAGTTTAAACAAGCCTATATAGCACCATGCGTAAAGACCGAACACAGAAGAGGCTATAATTAGCGAGAATTTCCCAAAGCCTCCCTCTCTCTTAAACGTCCATCGCTCATATTTGTGGTGCATGATATCCCCAATGGTTATACACTTTACGTTGGCAGTAAAATAAACGTACCCGTAAATGGCATCTTTGTCTCTTTTTATAGCGTCGTTGACGGAGGAGCCCATACTGGGCGGTATGGCACTGGCGTGTGTTGAGTGCGGGTACTGGTGCGAGTGGAACTGGGGCCCGTGGTTCAGGTGAACCGCCTGCATGGAGCGCGCTGCATGAGGGTCCCCGTACATAGTCGAGGGCAGCCCTACTCCGTCCATTCCATAGTGGGGAAGGTCTTCATACTGTCAAAAGTGAAAGATAGAGAATATTCTAAAAGAATAACCAATGACACTGTTGCGCTATCTCTCCTGCTGTTGAATGAAGGCCTGTGTTGATAATAGCTATACTAAATGTAATAATACTGACAATAAAAACGAATTATAAAGACTAATAACAAGAAAAATCTATTAACAACAATGGTAAAATAGCTTAAATTATGTTGTTGGCAGTCTATACTAATAATAGCAAAAAGGCCTAAATTAGTATATAAAATAAGTGCTAATGTGTTAGGTATATGATGCTAATAGTAGCCTATCGTATGTTTAGTGGTAGGAATAATATTAGTGGCAATAAAATCCTATGTCGATCATCTAATTAAATATCAATGGAAAATGTTCATTGTTTGTGGATTAGTGTTGAACCATTAACATGTTAAAACGTTGTGAAAAAGCAGTTCACTTTTATGTGTCTACAACTTTCAAACGGTTTTGGGTATTCTTTCAGGCGATTAGAACACTACAGGGTCTTGCTTAGACAAAACAATATCACAAATGTCTACACTTTTCAGTCTGTATTCTTGCTGATATTTAAAAGAAATCAAATATTGTTCTGTTTATCTTGACAAAACTAATAGCTTAAAGAAACTTTTTTTTTAAATGACAGATGCATTTTTAGATAGGCTAATTGTTCATGCATGGCTATACGTGGCCTATCTAAACTATTTCGAGTATATTTAGAGAACGCTTTGAAGTAATCAAATATTTTTTATTCTAAATGTTGAATTGATTTATTTGTATGTCATATATCAGATAAAAATGTATAAATATTATGAAATGTTGAAAAAGACAGATAGCAACAAACTCTCTACATAATTCTCATATCTGTAAAGACTGAAATTGCATGCACACAAAACATTTGTGAATTGTCGTCCACGTTCTTATTACCAAACCTACATAATGTTTTTTTGTAAATCTTTTAAGTTGATGTGTAACAACTTGGTTATAGCCCACATTAAACACTGACCCCCCAAAAGACGGACGCTGCGTTTATGAAACGCAGAATATCAAAACACATGTCATAATAGTAAAAATGAATTATGTGATGAAGTTTGCAGTCTGCAGTCTATAGCTCTTTGGACAATATGAAAATGCAATTGTTGATTCTACTCACACACGTTCAAATGCTGACTAGTATAGGCTAGCACGTAGCAGAAGTATATTTGACCGTTTATAGCTCTACCAAAGGGCTGAAACAACCTCTTATTGCCTAGGTGCCTGCTTGTTGTGCCATACAAACGGAGAATTGCGCACAGTAATAAGCCACGTCTCAATTGTAGCTTTATTGCCATTGCTAAAAGTTCTGTCAATACACACCCGTTGCGCCATCGGCCTGTCACTCTAGCCGATTCCAATCGGACTCTAAACGTCTTCTACGAGGCCAGGGCTGAGGGAAAATAAACACCTAACTCCAAATGCAAGATTAAGAATATTGTGCTCGTCTCTCCAGAGAGGGTGGTTGTTAGACTGCCAGCGTAAGTCCAGCGATAGATAAAAACACCACAATCCAGTACAGAGCTCCTTCTCTTTCTCCTGGAGACCGTTCATAGACAAGCGGCACTAGGCTACGACTTCACGCTTGAGACTGGTGTAAAATGCCCCGTACAGAAGAAAAACATTGATACTCTAGTCTCGCTCAACAAGCAAGCTGTCAATCAATATCGAGGTTGTCAAGTAGCTTAATTAATGATGACTCGTCGCGCTCTTCCCTCACTTGGAATGCTTCAGATATTCATGTAAAGATGTTCAAAAACAGTCCCCATCGTGTCCTCGATCACTTGCAACTCCAGTGAAGGTTTTCTTTGATGCAATACCATCCAAGTGGAGATCTGAAGAAGGAGGGGTGATATTTTCTGACTTCGTTTTTCTTAAAGGAGCCGTCGACTGTCCGTCGGTGTGTTGGTGGATCCCGATGTGCAGTGCGAATGCCGTGCTTGGGTCTCCAAATGCGCGCGTGTGTGTGTGTGTTGTTGCAGGGCGCATAACGCAGAGAGGGTAGCTTTGACCAATTTGTGCAAACCCGGAAGTAGTGGTGGCCATAACTGGTCACGTATTGGAATGGGCCACATCAAGTGGAGAACCAGGTGGGGGCGTTTGAGAACTGTAAAAATAGCAGATATTCAATCGCAGATAGGGGTTGCATTATCTGGTGCTCAACTGGAAGTTTTGCTGTGGCAATAACGAGCATGCCTTAGGTCATTTAAAGAATACATATAAATATTAACAAAAGATAGGCTATAAATAAGCAAATAACTGACCATGAATAGAAACAGCTGTCCATTTTCCCGAAAAATAAAAGTAGTCTAACAAATAAGCTATTCACTTATTTTTTTCTCAGGTTTATAATATCACTCTAAAACATTTATTTTATTGGAGGTTGTGTGTCAGAATTTGAAACACCTTCGCATAATTGATTGACAGACCTTCTGTCCAATATGGCAGTAGAAGTGGGAAGCGAATGGGCGCAATTAAGCGTACATCAAGCCACAGGCCTCTGTTCTCTAATACAAACATTGATGGTTTGGTGCATTGGGGACATGGTCAGCATTGTGTAATGAGAGCTTACAAATAGATGACTGTACATGTAAGTGTCAAAAGACAGCCACGGAACTACAGCCTATCAAGTTCAATAACTAAAGCTCCCTCGCCGACCGTGCATAAAATTACGAATTTCTTTATTCACTGTACGTTGTAGTCTAGTAAACTCTTTGACTTTTGAGTAGGGAACCAACAGAGTATTAATGTTATCAGTTCAACTGAAGATTGGAGGAGCAGTGATTTAAATATGGCATGAAAGCCGTATAGAGTTTGTCCAAGGTGTTATCCAAAGACGTATAGCCTTGCCAAGATTCAAACTGGGAGGCTGGTCGGTGGTTGCCTTCAAAATACGGTAGCTTTACCCAGAGAGAGTGGCTACCTTGTCCATAGAAATTAATTTGGCCTTATCTCTCTCGAGGATATACCTACGAGTAGATGGAATCTTACCAACCTCTTAAATACTTGGAATATGTGAGGTTAAGAACATATCTAATTCATTTTAAATAATGTAAACCTCGGTGGTAGGCTATTAACGCTGTTTTCAGATTATAACATATATTTGATGAAGTGAAGCATAGCTGTAGGACGTGCAGGCTGGCAAAAGCGCTTTGAAACCCAACTTTTGATTTATTCTGTAATTGGTTGCATGAAGAAGCTATCCAATTATGTCCTTATAATGACATCTATTTCTTGAAGGTACTATTATTCATGTATTTTTCTGCCAATCTTAGACTAAACTCTGGAAGTTATGGAAGGACTTGAAGGAGCCTAAACCAAAAGTGTAAGAAAGGTAATTAACGTTTATCTGTGTCTGTAGGCTACTTTTACAGCCTTTATTAACACTCCTAACATGTTCTGATATAAGATTTACTCAGACCACAATCGGCAGAGTTATTCATGTCTAGTTAAATAAAGGTTAGATAAAAATATATATATAATAATTTAAGTCTAGGCTAACCAAAACGTGAATTGGCTCATTTGGAAGACCCACATTTGTATTGTGGTCAAGAAAAAACATAGCTGTAGATACACTGTAAGTTCACATCATTTACAGTACCCCACATTTGACCGTTTGTTTAAGAATCTATATCTCGGGAATAGCTCATCAAATGTTTGTTTGAACAAACTCAAATTTTCTGTTTGAGTGACCAGATTTTATTTTGAAAACCATTCGAATGTTTTTACACACAGGCCAAAATGAACTTACATTTCACAGAAAACGCAAACGTAGCTTATGAAAGAGCCTTTCACAGCTGAAAGTAAGTACGGGAAGAAATATTAAACAGGAACTGGTATCTCCCCCATTTACATGACTCCATTCTTAATAATGTTATAGAAAATGTTACCGTAATCAAATTAAGCAATCTGTTACATCACAGGTCTAGCTGATTTAGGCATGCATAACCTACCATGAAATATCTTCTGCGACCAAAAGATGGGTTAACAAGTTCTCACTGTTTTTCCACTGATGCTGTTTGGGTATCGGTTTGTTTGGTCGTTTACTGGACCATTTGCGCCATCTAGTCTTAGGCAAGTGCAAGTTCAACTAAGATGTGTGTTGAGTTGTGGCATTTATTGTAATATGTTTGTTATAGAGTTGTTGTAGTCACTTTGCGACGGGAAAATAAACATTTCAATTTATAGAAACGTATTTTATGCAGACAAAACGTATAGCAAAATACACGTGTTACACCTGAGGTCCACAGACAGTTATGCCTACATGGAATTGCAATGGTGGAAAAAGTACCCAAATATCATACTTGAGTAAAAGTAAAGATACCTTTAATAGGAAATGACTCAAGTAAAAGTGAAAGACACCCAGTAAAATACTACTTGAGTAAAAGTCTAAAAGTATTTGGTTTTAAATATACTTAAGTATCAAAACTAAATGTAATTGCAAAAATGTACTTAAGTATCAAAAGTAAAAGTATAAATAATTTCAAATTCGTCAAATTAAGCAAACCAAATGGCATAATTGTTAATGTTTTTATTTATTTATGGATAGCCAGGGGCACACTCCAACACTCAGTAGAGATGACCAGGGATGCTCTCTTGACAACTATGTAAATTGGTCAATTTCTGTCCTGCTAAGCATTCAAAATGTGACGAGTACTTTTAGATGTCAGGGAAAATGTATGGAGGAAAAAGTACATCATTTTCTTTAGGAATGTAGTGAAGTAAAAGTAAAAGTTGTCAAAAATATAAATAGTAAAGTAAAGTACAGATACCTCAAAAAACGACTTAAGTAGTACTTTAAAGTACTTTTACATAAGTACTTTACACCACTGTGGAATTGTAACATCTTGATGTGATGGTATGTAACTGAATTAGTTCACATTTGAAACAGAATTTGGCAAGTTCCCTTTCAAAACAATTACATTCTTTTTTATATACAGTTGAAGTCGGAAGTTTACATACTGTAACGACAGCCTTCCTCCTCTTCGTCTGAAGAGGAGGTGTAGCAGGGATCGGACCAAGACGCAGCGTATTCCATGTTCAACATGATTTTAATAAAGAGACGAATAACGTGAACACTATACAAATACAAAATTAACAAATGACAAACACCTGCCTCTGATTGAGAACCACATCAGGCCAATTGACAATCCCCACATAGAAACACAAAACATAGACAAAACATAGAATGCCCACCCAGCTCACGTCCTGATCACGTCCTGACCAACACAAAACAAGGAAAACACACAAGAACTATGGTCAGAACGTGACACATACACCTTAGCCAAATACATTTAAACTCAGTTTTTCAGAATTCCTGACATTTAATCCTTGTTAAAATTCCCTGTCTTAGGTCAGTTAGGATCACCACTTTATTTTAAGAATGTGAAATGTCAGAATAATAGTTGAGAGAATTATTTATTTCAGCTTTTATTTCTTTCATCACATTCCCAGTGGGTCAGAAGTTTACATACACTCAATTAGTATTTGGTAGCATTGCCTTTAAATTGTTTAACTTGGGTCAAATGTTTTGGGTAGCATTCCACAAGCTTCCCACAATAAGTTGGGTGAATTGTGGCCCATTCCTACTGACAGAGCTGGTGTAACTGAGTCAGGTTTGTAGCCCTCCTTGCTCGCAAACGCTTTTTCAGTTCTGCCCACACATTTTCTATAGGATTGAGGTCAGGGCTTTGTGATGGCCACTCCAATACCTTGATTTTGTTGTCCTTAAGCCATTTTGCCACAACTTTGGAAGTATGCTTGGGGTCATTGTCCATTTGGAAGACCCATTTGCGACAAAGCTTTAACGTCCTGACTTATGTCATGAGATGTTGCTTCAATATAGCCACATAATTTTCCATCCTCATGATGCCATCTATTTTGTGAAATGCACCAATCCCTCCTGCAGCAAAGCATCCACACAACATGATACTGCCACCCCGTGCTTCACGGTTGGGATAGTGTTCTTCGGCTTGCAAGCCTCCCCCTTTTTCCTCCAAACATAACGATGGTCATTATGGCCAAACACTTCTATTTTTGTTTCATCAGACCAGAGGACATTTCTCGAAAAATGACAATCTTTGTCCTCATGTGCAGTTGCAAACCGTAGTCTGGCATTTTTATGGCAGTTTTGGAGCAGTGGCTTCTTCCTTGTTGAGCGGCCTTTCAGGTTATGTCGATATAGGACTCGTTTTGCTGTGGATATAGATACTTTTGTACCTGTTTCCTCCAGCATCTTCACAGGGTCCTTTGCTGTTGTTCTGGGATTGATTTGCACTTTTTGCACCAAAGTACATTCATCTCTAGGAGACAGAACATGTCTCCTTCATGAGCGGTATGACGGCTGCGTGGTCCCATGGTGTATGAACTTGGGTACTATTGTTTGTACAGATGAACGTGGTACCTTCAGGAGTATGGACATTTCTCCTAAGGATGAACCAGACTTGTAGAGGTCTACAAATTTTGTTTTCTGAGGTCTTGGCTGATTTCTTTTGATTTTTCCTATGATGTCAAGCAAAGAGGCACTGATTTTGAAGGTAAGCCTTGAAATACATCCACAGGTACACCTCCAATTGACTCAAAGGATGTCAATTAGCCTATCAAAAGCTTCTAAAGCCATGACATCATTTTCTGGAATTTGTCATGCTGTTTAAAGGCACTGTAGACTTCTGACCCACTGGAATTGTGATACAGTGAATTCTAAGTGAAATAATCTGTTTGTAAACAATTGTTGTAAAAATTACTTGTGTCATGCACAAGGTAGATGTCCTAAGTATTATGAGCTATGCATTTTATACATGCATGAATTCCATTTTACCACAGCATATCCTATCTCGGGTCCAAAATAATAATTTCAACTAATGGTAGGTATTTCCTTGTCTCTGAACATTTCAAATAAAAATATTATTTCGTCATACATAGTCAAGACCTAAACTGAATGATTTTCACATGGACTGTTCTCTGATCCAAGTTGTTATAGTGAACAAAACTGCATCATCAGAGCTAAATGCAGGTGGCCTCAAGCAACGCGTCATATCTGTTTCATTCTGCAATATGTCACACTATTATTCATTTAGGCAGACAGATACAGTGGGGAGAACAAGTATTTGATACACTGACGATTTTGCAGGTTTTCCTACTTACAAAGCATGTAGAGGTCTGTAATTTTTATCATAGGTACACTTCAACTGTGAGAGAAGGAATCTAAAACAAAAATCCAGAAAATCACATTGTATGATTTTTAAGTAATTAATTTGCATTTTATTGCATGACATAAGTATTTGATACATCAGAAAAGCAGAACATAATATTTGGTACAGAAACCTTAGTTTGTAATTACAGAGATCATACGTTTCCTGTAGTTCTTGACCAGGTTTGCACACACTGCAGCAGGGATTTTGGCCCACTCCTCCATACAGACCTTCTCCAGATCCTTCAGGTTTCGGGGCTGTCGCTGGGCAATACGGACTTTCGGCTCCCTCCAAAGATTTTCTATTGGGTTCAGGTCTGGAGACTGGCTAGGCCACTCCAGGACCTTGAGATGCTTCTTACGGAGCCACTCCTTAGTTGCCCTGGCTGTGTGTTTCGGGTCGTTGTCATGCTGGAAGACCCAGCCACGACCCATCTTCAATGCTCTTACTGAGGGAAGGAGGTTGTTGGTCAAGATCTCGCGATACATGGCCCCATCCATCCTCCCCTCAATACGGTGCAGTCGTCCTGTCCCCTTTGCAGAAAAGCATCCCCAAAGAATGATGTTTCCACCTCCATGCTTCACGGTTGGGATGGTGTTCTTGGGGTTGTACTCATCCTTCTATTCCTCCAAACACGGCGAGTGGAGTTTAGAGCAAAAAGCTCTATTTTTGTCTCATCAGACCACATGACCTTCTCCCATTCCTCCTCTGGATCATCCAGATGGTCATTGGCAAACTTCAGACGGGCCTGGACATGCGCTGGCTTGAGCAGGGGGACCTTGCGTGCGCTGCAGGATTTTAATCCATGACGGCGTAGTGTGTTACTAATGGTTTTCTTTGAGACTGTGGTCCCAGCTCTCTTCAGGTCATTGACCAGGTCCTGCCATGTAGTTCTGGGCTGATCCCTCACATTCCTCATGATCATTGATGCCCCACGAGGTGAGATCTTGCATGGAGCCCCAGACCGAGGGTGATTGACCGTCATCTTGAACTTCTTCCATTTTCTAATAATTGTGCCAACAGTTGTTGCCTTCTCACCAAGCTGCTTGCCTATTGTCCTGTAGCCCATCCCAGCCTTGTACAGGTCTACAATTTATCCCTGATGTCCTTACACAGCTCTCTGGTCTTGGCCATTGTGGAGAGGTTGGAGTCTGTTTGATTGAGTGTGTGGACAGGTGTCTTTTATACAGGTAACGAGTTCAAACAGGTGCAGTTAATACAGGTAATGAGTGGAGAACAGGAGGGCTTCTTAAAGAAAAACTAACAGGTCTGTGAGAGCCGGAATTCTTACTGGTTGGTAGGTGATCAAATACTTATGTCATGCAATAAAATGCAAATTAATTACTTAAAAATCATACAATGTGATTTTCTGGATTTTTGTTTTAGATTCCGTCTCTCACAGTTGAAGTGTACCTATGATAAAAATGACAGACCTCTACATGCTTTGTAAGTAGGAAAACCTGCAAAATCGGCAGTGTATCAAATACTTGTTCTCCCCACTGTAAGTGCCAATATCATGTACATAAATGATCAGAATACACAATCCTCAAAATGTACATCAGTCACAATCCACAGACAGATACAATTTGCCTTGTACTCATGCAGTGTTATTCATGTCCTTGACTTTACATCCTCCAACCCCCCACCACCACCCAAAAATGAGCCTCAAGGGATGGATAATGACAGTTGGGATATTCTGGTGACAAGGTGGGGGAGTTTGCAGTGTTGTTATTGTTATTATTACAACATGGGCATGCGTCCCAAATGGCACCCTATTGTCTATGTAGTGCACTACTTTTTACCAAATCCCTATGGTCAAACGTAGTGCACTACATAGGGAATAGGGTGCCATTTTTGGACGCAAACCATGGGACAATTCCGATTGCCCTGGAATGTGAAAAGAGTGAGTTAAGGGCCACAGAAAAAGGTCACGGCCGCAATTATCTCTGGCCTTGGCCTGACAGAGACAGCTGAGCAGGCCTGGTATTCTTCCTGTTGTCGTTTGCTGTTGCTGTTTTGGGGGCTAAATGGACAATGTTTCTTTACCCCCATGGGCCGACTTGGTAGCTATTCTCGTACTTTTAAAGAATCACAAAAATGTGTAAAGATACAAATAGGCTACCCAGAAAGGGCTTCTGCTGAGGATAAACATGAATGGGGCCAGTTTGTGCATATGTTATTATGAAACATAGCGTGCACACACAGACAAATACACACATACATACAGTGCCTTCAGAAAGTATTCACACCCCATGACTTTTTCCATATTTTGTTGTGTTGCAAAGTGGGATTAAAATGGATTGAATTGTCATTGTGTCAACAATCTACACAAAATACTCTGTAATGTCAAAGTGGAAGAATATTCTAACATTTGAAAGAAATATATTAGAAAAAATAAAACACTGAGTTAGCAAAACATTAAGGATACCTGCTCATTCCATGACATAGAATGACCAGGTGAATCTAGGTGAAAGCTATGATCACCTGTTAAATCCACTTCAATCGGTGTAGATGAAGGGGAGGAGACAGGTTAAAGATGGATTTTAAGTATTGAGACAATTGAGACACAGAATATGTATGTGTGCCATTCAGAAGGTGAATGGGCAAGACAGAATATTTAAGTGCCTGTGAACAGGGTAGGGTAGTAGATGTCAGGCGCACCGGTTTGAGTGTATCAAGAACTGCAACGCTGCTGGGGTTTTCACGCTTAACAGTTTCCCGTGTGTATCAGGAATGGTCCACCAACCAAAGGACATCCAGCCAACTTGGCACAACTGTGGGAAGCATTGGAGTCAACATGGGCCAGCATCCCGGTGGAACGCTTTCGACTCCTTGTAGAGGCTGTTCTACGGACCAAAGGTGGTGCAACTAAATATTAGGAAGGTGTTCCTAATGTTTTGTGCACTCAGTGTATATCTTGATTAGATTAGTATTCAACACCCTGAGTCAATACAGGTTAGAATCACCTTAGGCAGTGATTAAAGCTGTGAGTGTTTCTGGGTAAATCTCTAGGAGCTTTCGACACCTGGATTGTGCAACATTTGCCTATTATTCTTTTCAAAATTCTTCAAGCTCTGTCAAATTGTTTGTTGATCATTGCTAGACAACCATTTTCAGGTCTTGTCATAGATTTTCAAGCAGATTTATTCAGACCCCACATTTTGTTACGTTACGGCCTTATTCTAAAATGTATTTTTTTTAAAATCCCCCCCTCATCAATCAACACAAAATATCCCATAATGACAAAGCAAAAACAGGTTTTTAGAAATTTTTGCAAAACATAAATAATACAAAAAACTGAAATATCACATTTACATAAGTACTCAGATCCTTTACTCAATACTTTGTTGAAGCACCTTTGGCAGCGATTACAGCCTCGAGTCTTCTTGAGTATGACGCTACAAGCTTGGCACACCTGTATTTGGGGTGTTTCTCCCATTCTTCTCTGCAGATCCTCTCAAGCTCTGTCAGGTTGGATGGAGAGCGTCGCTGCACAGCTATTTTCAGGTCTCTCCAGAGATGTTCGATCGGGTTCAACTCCGGGCTCTGGCTGAGCCACTCATGGACATTCAGAGACATGGCCCAAAGCCACTCCTGTATTGTCTTGGCTGTGTGCTTAGGGTCGTTGTCCTGTTGGAAGGTGAACCTATGCCCCAGTCTGAGGTCCTAAGCACTCTGGAGCAGGTTTTCATCAAGGATCTCTCTGTACTTTGCTCCGTTCATCTTTCCCTCGATCCTGACTAGTCTTCCAGTCACTGCCACTGAAAAATATCCCCACAGCATGATGCTGCCACCACCATGCTTCACCGTAGGCATGGTGCCAGGTTTCATCCAGGCGCGACGCTTGGCATTCAGGCCAAAGAGTTCAATCTTGGTTTCATCAGACCAGAGAATCTTGTTTCTCATGGTCTGAGAGTCCTTTAGGTGCCTTTTGGCAAACTCCAAGAGGGCTGTCATGTGCCTTTTACTGAGGAGAGGCTTCTGTCTGGCCACTCTACCATAAAGACTTGATTGATGGAGTGCTGCAGAGATGGTTGTCCTTCTGGAAGGTTCTCCCATATCCACAGAGAAACTCAAGCTCTGTTAGAGTTACCATCGGGTTCTTAGTCACCTCTCTAAACCAAGGCCATTCTCCCCCGATTGCTCAGTTTTGCTGGGCGGCCAGCTCTAGGAAGAGTCTTGGTGGTTCCAAATTTCTTCCATTTAAGAATGATGGAGTCCACTGTGTTCTTGCTGACCTTCAATGCTGCAGACATTTTTTGTTACCCTACCCCAGATCTGTGCCTCGACACAATCCTGTCTCGGACCTCTACAGACAATTCCTTCGACCTCATGTCTTGATTTTTGCTCTGACATGCACTGTCAACTGTGTATATAAACAGGTGTGTGCCTTTCCAAATCATGTCCAATCAGTTGAACTTACCACAGGTGGACTCCAATCAAGTTGTAGAAACATCTCAAGGATGATCAATGGAAACACGATGCACCTGAGCTCAATTTCGAGTCTCATTGTGAAGGGTCTGAATACTTATGTAAATAAGGTATTTCTGTTTTTTTGATTTGTAATAAATGTGCAAAAATGTCTAAAAACCTGTTTTCACTTTGCCATTATGGGGTATTGTGTGTAGATTGATGAGGAATTTGTTTTAGTGAATTGATTTTAGAATAAGACTCCACTCTCCATCCCTCATGACCCGAGCCTGAGAGTCTAGGGGTTACCATAAACCTGCCTCCCAAACTCTCCTTGACCTGTGTGACCTGTGCCCTGATAGGTTGCTAGGGTAGTTACTAGGGGGCCGGACATCTGCCCGTCCTCTTGACTAGACAGGGCACACAATACTATCAGTCCCCCTCAAGCAGTGGCAGAGAGCAACAACTCTGTCTCTGCCCCTCAACAACTGGACTCAGTCATACTGTGTCTCTGGACTGGTGGGATGGTGAGTTGTGTAACATATTGTTCTTCATAGTTAGTTGTCGTTGTTGCATTATGTATGCTGCCTCGGTATATCTTGTAACCTGTAAACATGTTCAGGGATTATATATATATATTTATTTTGTATTTATTTAACCTTTATTTAACTAGGCAAGTCAGTTAAGAACAAATTCTTATTTATAATGACGGGCTAGGAACTGCCTTGTTCAGGGGCAGAACGACTGATTTTTACCCTGTCAGCTCGGGGATTTGATCGAGCAACCTTTTGGTTACTAGTCCAAAGCACTAACCACTAGGCTACTTGCTGCCATTTATACAGTCCTTAATTCCTGTTATTACTGCTCTTGTGAGATTGTATGTACAGTCAATTCATTAACTTTCATTTCCTTCTACAGAACCCCTGCTATTCCACTACTTCTGCTTTTCATCTACATGTACATCCCCATGTTCATCTTCCTCAGCGTGTTTAAATAAAGTTCCGGTATGTGTTAACTCTTGGGCTGCTTTATTTCCCTTTAACCGGGAGCGGCATCAGTCACAATCCAGTTAAATACATAGACCCGGGTCGCTCTCTTTCAAGGTCCTTTGTCTCGCAGGATTTGTCATTTTGCTGACACCACTACAGCACGGCGGCCCACAGAGACCACACGGGGTACTTTCCACACTGCCCACCTGCGGTCCAGTGGGGTATGGCCCCAGGGTATCCAGTGGATTACTACCATGTGGATTATACCCCCTCTCTGGAGCCTATGAGAGCCTGTTGGAGAGCCTGCTGACGGTGCAGCATGGACCCTATGGCCCTTCTCCTCCACCTACGGGATACTACTCAGAACCAGATGGGGCCACATCCCCAGAAACCCAACGCCTGGATTGTTCTTCTACATTGGAGTACCAGGGAGCTGCAGCGTTGCGAACATCGCTGCATATGTCATGAGTACAGGAAGCTCGTTTTGCCCGAATTGAGCAGAATATACAGTATTTTTCACATTATGCAACAGAAGACCAGATCCCAGGCTTCCTCCTATTAGGGGAGCCCTCTCCAACAGGTTGCAGTGGAGAACATGGGACAGTCATGGTGGACAGCGGCAAGAAGTTGTCTCTTCGGCCCTGGCACTGTTGCCAGGTGTGACTGTGACCGTCGAATGTGACTATATTGCCTCTCCAGCCTGAGCACCTTTGTCGGGACAGCGACACGTCATGTCCTCGGCCCGCTATGCTGCCTCTGTATCTCTTGTAACCTGCAAACATGTTCAGGGATTATATGTCATTTATACAGTCCTTAATGACTGTTACTACCTCTCTTGTGAGATCGTATGTACAACATTTCCATTGCCTTTCAATTCCTTCTACAGAACCACTAGTATTCCACTACCTCTCCCACTTTTCATCCCCATGTTCACCTTCCTCAGTGTGTTTAAATAAAGTTCCTGTATGTGTTAACTCTTGGGCTGCTTTATTCCCCTTTAACCAGAGGCAGCGTCAGTGAATCACAAACCAGTAAAGAACGTAGAGCCCGGTCAAGGGGTGACAATACTTTCTGAAGGCACTGTACGTAGACACATGCAAACTGACACACACACACACACACACACACATAGAGACAGACAGACAGACACACAGACACACAGACAGACAGACAGACAGACAGACAGACAGACAGACAGACACACACACACACACACACACACACACACACACACATACTTGCCATATTGCTTCCATTTATCTAGTCCTCTGAGATCAACAATAGTGACAAGGGAGTAGGGCACTGGGGTCAATTATTCAGATGGTTTGATTTGGTTTAACATACCTCGGGAAATGCAAAATGTATTACCATAATGCAAAAGTCTATCTAATCGTCTCAGATTTACTTCCTTGAGTGCCTAGGGTGTAGGGGCTAGGGGTTGTTTCGGGATTCAGAAGAGTATGGCTACATTCCGAATCACTGCTCGTGCACTCGTTCACTCCCCCTCATACATTTAAAAGCATTGGATTGGTGCAAGCGTGACTGGAGAGTGTTTCCAACATACTCCTCACAGCAGTCCATTATAGTTTAAATCTATGAGAGTGCCCACATGAAAAAATATTATAGTATACTATGGTATAAATACTAGTATTGTAGTATTGACTGTACTGTAGTATTGACTGTAGTGTTGCGGACACGATTGTAGTACACTGTAGTATTTACAGTTTACTTATGCAATAAGGCCCAAGGAGGTGTGGTATATGGCCAATATACCATGGCTAAGGGCTGTTCTAAAGCACTACGCAACGTGGAGTGCCTGGATACCGCCCTTAGCCGTAGTATATTTGCCATATACCCCAAAACCCTGAGGGGCCTTATTGCTATTATAAACTGGTTACCAACATAATTAGACCAGTTAATTTTTTAAATTATAATTGTATACCCATGGTATACGGTCTGATATACCAAGGCTTTCAGCCAATCAGCATTCAGGGCTCGAACCACCTGGTTTATAATATAAAATAAATAATGTAGTAAAAAAAACTGTAGTGTATGTATATATATTGTAATTAATGTAGTGTTTTTGAAGACTGTAGTATTTACTGTAATATTTTTGCGGACATTACTGTATTATTTACTATGGTTTTTTGTTTTATTATCGTTGGCATAGCAGTGGGGGCTTTCTCCTTGAGAAAAACTACTGGACAACATACTCAAAGAGCACATTTAACATAACCTGTACGTAGGTAGGATTGAGGTCTGAACGGATAGTTCAGAGCTTCTGCTGTTTTCTATAACCTGTAGGGAACACAATATATGGTCTATACTTGGCATGTAGGTTTCTTGCTTATGGGTGGCAGAAATTGGGATATGGGACAGGGTATACGCCGGTGGAGGCTGGTGGGAGGAGTTGAAGGAGGACAGGCTCATGGTAATGGCTGGAATGGAATAAAAGGAACGGAGTCAAACGTGGTTTCCATATGTTTCATGTGTTTGATACCGTTCCATTTATTCCATTCCAGCCATTACAATGAGACGGTCCTCCTATAACTGGTATATGCACATTAAATACTGTAGTATTTGCAGACTCCATTGTTTTTGCGGACATTACTTTGGAATTTACTGTACTGTTTTTGCAGTATGTAGTATACTGTAGTATTTACTATAGTATTCTACAGTATACTACAAAATTCTATAGTAAGTACTACACATGATTGAGGGATACTACAGTGTGTAGTATAGTATACTACAGTTTACTACAGAATTCTATAGTAAGTACCGTAGTATTCTATACTACACTGTAGTATGTTCGGGAGAAGGGTAGAGAATCGGAATGTTGCCAGCACTAACCATTGAATGAAGCATCCAACAGACTGGCTCCCTCTACTGAATGTTGCCAGCACTAACCATTGAATGAAGCATCCAACAGACTGGCTCCCTCTACTGAATGTTGCCAGCACTAACCATTGAATGAAGCATCCAAAAGACTGGCTCCCTCTACTGAATGTTGCCAGCACTAACCATTGAATGAAGCATCCAACAGACTGGCTCCCTCTACTGAATGTTGCCACAACACGCAATTGCTGTGGTATTGTAATCATTTTTATAGCCCTCACTTTGTTTGTGTTATCTGTTTAAAAAACGAATAATATAATTTACAGAAATGTATAAAGCAAAGTGGTGTATAACAAAACATATGTTCTAGCTACGTTGACGTCAAACTAAAAGTATTACTAATAACATGATGTGACACAAGGCAATAATGTTAAAGTACAACGCAAGAGTAGCATATACCATGCAATGTCATGTCAGGTCATGCTAGGTCATTTTACACCAGAATGTAATATATCGGATCTAAATTGCAGTGGTGTAAAGTACTTAAGTACAAATACTTTAAAGTACTACTTAAGTCGTTTTTGGGGGTATCTGTACTTGACTGTTTACATTTTTTGACAACTTTTACTTTTACTTCACTACATTCCTACAGAAAATATGTACTTATTTTTCTTCGAATGCTCAGGCAGGACAGAATTATGGTCCAACGCATCTATTAATATGGCACAATGTCATCCTTACTGCCTTTGATCTAGCGGACTCACTAAACACAAATACTGCATTTGTAAATTATGTCTGAGTGTTGGAGTGTGCCACTGTCTGTCCGTACATAAAAAGGAAAACCTGCCGTCTGGTTTGATTAATATAAGGAATTTGATGTATAGCAATTACATTTACTTTTTACTTTTACCCTCGTAAAACTGACTATCCTACCGATCCTTGACTTCGGCGATGTCATTTACAAAATAGCCTCCAACACTCTACTCAGCAAATTGGATGCAGTCTATCACAGTGCCATCCGTTTTGTCACCAAAGCCCCATATACTACCCAACACTGCAACCTGTATGTTCTCGTTGGCTGGCCCTCGCTTCATATTCGTCGCCAAACCCCCTGGCTCCAGGTCATCTATAAGTCTTTGCTAGGTAAAGCCCCACCTTATCTCAGCTCACTGGTCACCATAGCAGCACCCACCCGTAGCACGCACTCCAGCAGGTATATTTCACTGGTCACCCCCAAAGACAATTCCTTCTTCAGCCGACTTTCCTTCCAGTTCTCTGCTGCCAATGACTGGAACGAACTGCAAAAATCACTGAAGCTGGAGACTCATATCTCCCTCACTAGCTTTAAGCACCAGCTGTCAGAGCAGCTCACAGATCACTGCACCTGTACATAGCTCATCTGTAAATAGCCCATCCAACTACCTCATCCCATACTGTTATTTAATTTTTTTGCTCCTTTGAACCCCAGTATGTCTACTTGCACACTCATCTTCTGCACATCTATCACTCCAGTATTTAATTGCTATATTTGTAATTATTTCGGCACTATGGCATTTTTATTGCCTTACCTCCCTTATCCTACCTCATTTGCACACAATGTATATAGACTTTTTCTATTGTATTATTGACTGTATGTTTGTTTATTCCATGTGTAACTCTGTGTTGTTGTTTGTGTCGCACTGCTTTGCTTTATCTTGGCCAGGTCGCAGTTGTAAATGAGAACTTGTTCTCAACTAGCCTACCTGGTTAAATAAAGGTGAGGGGGAAAAAAATTAAAATATATGACTATTGAGTACTTTTTCCACCACTGTACTTAAGTAGGCTACATTTAAAACCGAATAGTATATTACTGGGTGACTTTCACTTTTTCTTGAGTCATTTTTTATTAAGGTATATTCACTTTTATTCAGTTTGACAATATTTATATATTCACCACTGCAAAAATGTCATCTGGACAGTTGTGAACGGCAAATGATTGTAACGCATATGTTGACCACTAGGTGGTAGTAAAAGACAACTATTGTAGTTTGGACCATGGTTCGTTGAGACTTCTATGTGTGAGAAATTGAACAATAGTTTATTGACAATATAAAAATATATATATTTTCATTGTCACTAAGGCTGAAACAGCGGTAACGTGATACAATGACCTTAATTGAAAACTATCTACAGCTGCTCTACACTCAAGACCCCTCAAATATATGTTTTCTTTCTTTTTTCTCATCACCTATTGTGTCAGTGAATGGCAGATGTGTTTGGCAAATAATTGATGATGGTGCAATCAAAAAGATGTCGTATTCCAGTAACTTCAGCTGTTACGAATGCATGATAATCACGATTGGAGTATTCAGGTTACTCATTAGTTCATAAATAGGCTACATTAGGTATCATTAACCTTGTATCCACATCTTCATAACATACCAACCAGCACTATTTATAAATGTAACTAGGAGGCACCTATGATAAAGTACAGTCCAAACTGTGATGTAAATGAAATGTCCTGAGAGTCACCTTATTGTGTGGAACAGTAGAAATAGGGAAACACATACATCATAGTTTGGTATAGCCAAATAGTCCACTGCTGGCTTTTGGACATCCCTAAAAATCCTATACGGTCTGCAGTCCTTCGCGTCTGACGTCATCACTTCCGCAAGCCCCCCCTCCCTCCATTCCAGTGTTGGCGGCGTTGGCTTCTACCGACAGAATCCAACATGGAGTAACCAGAGATGGGGCTCGTACGGGGCCATCCTCACCGACATCAACGCACGATTTCAATTACCGCATTTCAGCATGGGGCGCGACGGGATTAAATCGGTGGAGGTATTCCAAAGGGATTTACACTCTCGTGGATGCACTCGAATAATTGTAGTGAAGCGCTGAGAGACGAAGAAGAGAAGCAAGAAATAACGCAAACAAACAAACATAGAAAAAAAACACTCGGAAAACTAGGCTGATACTGTTACGGTGTGTGATCGAGGTGTTGGACGAGAAGGGCAAGACAAAATGAAGACACCACACAATGTACCCTCGGTGGGATATTATTGTAGGTGAAACGAAAAAAATGACCGAGGAAACACACCCAGACGAGTGAGTAGCCCATAACATTAGCTACTAAACAAAAGTAGCCTTAATTCTTATTTTGCATGTGATAAGTTCTCTAATTATACCCATGTTATGCATGATGAGAGTGGACCTGAAGTTTTTCCCCAAAGTTGAAAATGCTTTGTTACAATGTAACGTTAGTGGACAGAGGAGCGGGATGGTTAGGCCCCACTCGCCCTCCTGAACGACTTCAGTCTTGAACGAGGGAGAAGAGGGGGGACGAGGGGGGACGAGGGGGAAGGGTTGGATCGGAAACATTTTGTAAAGGGTTTACAGTGAAAAGTTTCAACTGCACTTCATGTCACCATTTACCATGCAAATAACACGGCAGACGTATAACAACTTTGTATGTTTGTATGTTGACCACTATGTAAAATGATCTGGGTGCACGGTCACGGAAAAGTAACTTTCGTTTGCATTGTGACGCTGTTGGCTAGAAAGTATTTCTTTGTGGAGGACTGATATGCCATATCCGCCATTTCTTTTCGGAATCGCTCTAATTTGCATACTGTCCTTCATTCATAAAAATACCAACCGCAAAGGCCGAGGGGGTGCGCGCTGCGTTGGCAGAGTCTACGCGAATATTTAATCATTTTCTAAGTAGAATCAAATATGAATGTCTAGTTGGAAAGTTAATCCTGTTGATTCAGTCTAATGATTACATCGCATTTTACTGCAGTTACCACATTTCCGCCCGAAAGTTTTTTTATTTTATTATAATGACCTTGTACATTACGTTAGGCTATTAATAGGTTATTCATGGATTCTGCTGCAATAATAATATATAGGCATTCACTGGAAATTCTTTTTAATGCACAGATTGTTTAATTTTTTTCTCCCTCTATTTCTACTGGTAAACCCATTTTCACACAAGCCATTTTCTCATGTAAAGTCCATTCCATCTTACTTATAGGCCTACACACTTTTGCTTTTTAAAATAGATGTCCTATTGTAGCCTCCTCAGAGAAGGAAGGTAGAGGACCATCCTCTTCATTGAATTTCATAAAAGTAGTGAAACACTTAAAGTTATAATTTTTAGATAAAACTATAGGTACTAAATATATTCACATTTCACCAAATAATAGGGATGGACAACTGCCATTTTTTGACTTTGAGTACTTGTATGATTGTTTTTCAAGTACTCAAATTAAGAAAAACATAAGGTCCACACTGGAAAAATATATGTGCACATTTATCTATATGCCAACGATACATCATTTATCATAACCATTACAAATAACAAATCCTAATAGCTAAAATGCCCCAGTCGTCAATTTAAAAAAAGGTGCAGTTTTAAGATGAATTCATTGAAACGGTAATTTCACCTGGTTATATTATATCGTGGAACACAATCTTCAAAAAGGTAGTAACCTCAGCAGTGGCATTTGCTTGTAGAATCCTATGGCTGTACAATGCCATAGCATTGTTTAAAAAAAAAATTTGCACCCAGGACTCTTATTTCCCAAGCCGTTACCACAGTCAAGACACACCTATTTTATAGTAAAAAAAACAACATGATTTAATAGAACAGAATAAAATAGAAAAGAATAGCGCGAAGTGATGTACATCTCATGTCTGGAACAATTATTCTGAGTGATTTAAAAAAAAAAATGTTTTTTGCCAGGCTCAATTTGGTGAGTTGAGTGACCATGTTTTTTGTTACAAACCAAAATCTGTCTTTTCGATATACGTGCATTTAATGTAGTTGGCCTAGGCTTAATGATTCTGAAGAAAATATGCAATTTCTATTTATCAAACGAATGTTTTGCATATTTTCAGTGTGCAACTTGTCTATGCTTAGGGCATAGGCTAACCAATTATAGCATAGGCTAACCAATTCTAAACGGCACTAGCAGTTTGAAAAGTAGTGTTGCCACAGTCATAAACCCTGCCTATTTGTACAATCTCTCCTTAATATCAGATTTAAACCTAACCTTTAACCCTAACGTTAACCTTATGCCTAACCTTAAATTAAGACAAACGTTTTTTTCCATACATTTTTACAATATAGCCAATTTTGACTTTGTGGCTGTGGTAACTAGTGACAACAGCAAAGTAGCCTGAGTGGAAATTAGATTGGGCGCAATTATTCCAAAACTACAGCTTGTTGTTGGAACACACATTTCTTTACTTCAGTCAACCAGTCCATTTTGAATTTGTGATAAAACTGTTGTTATTTGGCAAGGAATGTAGCTTGTGTATCCCATCAGTTAGATACATTTTTATAGGCAGGTTGTGTGTGGCACTCATGCATGTGTAGAGGGAGCGGTCGGAACCCAATTGAGTGAGTGATAGAGACACGGTGGGAAAGGGAATTGGGGAGAAGAACGGTTTGATACATACATTTGACATTATAGTCATTTAGCAGATGCTCTTATCCAGAGCGACTTACAGTAGTTAGTAGGCCTACATCATTTTTCATACTGGTCCCCTTTGGGAATCGAACCGATAACCCTAGCATTGCAAGCGCCATGCTCTACCAACTGAACCACACGGGACCCACTTGGTTTCGTTTTTGTTTGCCCCGCAAATGCATATGCACAAATGGAACACGAGTCGAAGGAAATTAACGTTGTCTTCAAAGACGACAGAGTTTCGACCAAATGTTTTTACAGTATTTGAAAAACGTGATCTCTGGTTAAAGATAGTTTTGAGGTCTGTTCGAGTACTCAATTACTCACACCCATCCCTACCAAATAACTGATTAAAACGCACTGTTTGTTATGGTCTGCAGTAGCCTCAACAGCACCCTCTAGGGCAGCACCTTGGGGTAGCCAGAGGACAGCTATTTTCTGTCCACCTCTGAGTACATTGACTTCAATACAAAACATAGGAGGCTCATGGTTCTCACTCTTCCCTAGACTTATACAGTAACCCTAACCATAGGTATATTTGTTGTAATTTTTCCTCTTCTTAGTTTACCTTTCACTTACTTAGCTAATGTAGCAAATTTAGCCTACTCAACAACCTGACTCAGAGAGTGGCTGGCTTAAGCTTTCCAACACTTCAACTCTTCCAAGTCAAGATAAGCTTTTGGTTTCATTCATTTATTTCCACTGTGGCCCACCAACTGCTTGCTATACACTACTGTGTGATTGTACACATGGTTTGTTGACTATAATGTTAATATGGTGACAGCGATGTAGGCTGTGTAGCGGTTAGCAGTTATGATATGAAGGTTTGGCTCTGAGGTTTTTTTTGTGCCTGGTCACAGGCATCTGTTCTGCTGTGCACTGAATTCCACAAGCGAAGGGAAAAGGTGCGAGGAGTAGCGTAGATAGAAGGGAATTAAGTGATGATTCTGTATGTGGCTGCTATGAAAGTGAACTGTGGGTGATTAGATCAGCTAGTTGCAGGCAAGCATGTGCAAAAGGCGGTATTGAATGTGTCACTTTGATTGCTCCCATTTGTCTCTCGACCGGTGCGCCTACGATATAAACGTTCATTTGCTAGGTTGTAGCAACCTCATGACGGGTATAGGGCGAATTCGATTATCATGTAGTAGCCAAAACCTATTGATGTTACACTGAGCTGGGTGAATGGAATATGACAGTCAGAATGACAGTCATCCATGCTGTAGGCCAGGGTGAATTACGAAAAAGTGGGACATTTTCTTGCATTTCTGTCTTCTGTAACCTCTTTTGATGTCTAGCCAACATGTTAGCCAAATAAATGATACGATACAATGGTCATCCCTAGTATTACATGGCACTCACCACCACTGGCCTACACGTTCTTTAAGGCATATGTTTCTGGGTGTGGAGTACACCTTGGAGGTTTGGCAATAAAGGTGATGTTGCTCATAGCTCTATGTTCCTTGGCCTGCGTGTAGAGATTTGGCAATAACCCATGACCTGAAGGAGTAGGCTATCTTTTCTTACAATGATTTATGGTACGCTCACACACACACACACCTATAGGTCAACACATGACTCAGATGGTAATGTAAAGGGAAATATTTACCCGAAGTGAAAGTGCTAAAAGAAGCAGGTTACTTCAATCCATAACCGTTGGCGTTGACATTTCTTAAGCAATTGAACATGATCGAATGGTGGGAATGTTGGAACAAAGTCGCCTTGGCAACGTTTCGTGTGTGCACAAAAGGATACGTGGGATGCTCATGTTCTCGAATGATATCACAGGTTTTAGTGCCCTCGAGCAACAGACCGAAGTAGTTACACAACAGTGTTCCTGCAAATTCCAGCTACGTACAGTACACAACTGTTAAAGACTGTTTTATTGGTCTAAGTGCAATAAAACTCAGCGGTACTATTCTAGACAATAATTCCCCCAATTGTGCATGTGCACGCCCCCCCCCCCCCCCCCCCTGTTTCCGGGAGGTTTGGTTGGCTATTGACGCCCCAGAACCAGCAAACTCTGAGCTGTCAATAATGCCACCGAGGGGAGAAAATGACATTGAGGAAAGGTCAACACAACTGTCCCCAGCTTCCCAGCCCCATTACTGCCCTGGATCGATTTCATATCAACTCTCCCCTTCCATGAGCTGGGCCGGCAGGGTTCAGATCAACAACGGCAGAGATGAAACTATTGGAGCCAAATTGTTGCTGTTGTCATTTTTTCCCCCTGCCGAAAGGTTGTTTGAACGTCAACAAAGAGATGCCTCATTGCCATAGGCTTATTGTCTATCACCAATGATACAAAGCTTGTCATCACATGAATAATACTGCACTTCATTCATGTGCTTTGCTTATAAGACTGTGTCTTTCATTCTAAGGTCTTGATCCTGACTTAAACTGTCCCAAACTTTGAGGGGCTCAAAGGTGGCCAACCTGTACACTACAAAAACCGTTGTGGCTTTTTTGCCTGGTGATTAGGAAGTCATTCGCTATGTTTGCCATTTGGGCTACAGGCCATGTGCCATGACTAATGGAAGATGGATTTCCTTTACTTCAGTTCAATAGTGGGATCGCACAGGTCCACATTCTGCCTCTGTCGACCTGCTCCCGTTTTTGGATATCTGTTGACGGGGGGAGTTCATGTGAAAGCACAGAGGGCCCTTTTCCCTTTCCCCCCGGTTTGGTTGACTTGGTTAAAGAGCATAGTCACTCTCTTTGTGATGGCGAGGGAACTCGTTCTCAATGTTTGACAGTGACCAAGTGAAAACACCATCTGCTCCATCTCTCCGCTGATAGGGGAACTGAGATCGGACCATTTTGTATGGGGGGTGATGTCATAAGCATGTTTGGAGTTTGCATTCGTTTCCTCCGGTGTCAGTGGACCACCTGAGGCAACAGTGTGCTCGAATGGCGGAACCTGTACGTCTAAAGCGAACTTTTGGCGCAAAGTTCGCTTTAGCAGCGTCAATGGCAAGGCCCCACGTGAACGGTTTGACATGACTAGTTTAGCAGATATTAGATTTGGGCAGGTAAAAGGCAGTTCAGTTTACTGTAGCAAAGAAGTAGTTCTATTCCTAGTTATTCCCATCCCAATGTACAGTACATTTGCCCCAATAGAGGTTTGAAAATACTGTCCCAAAAAAATCACACCCCAAAAAACTCCGAAGCTTCTTTTAGATGTGTAGTCTACAACTTTAAGACAATACCTTATCCAGTAGATGGACAATTTTCTCACTAACATACTCAGTCTTGATGCCCCATTGAGGACCAATCAACACTACCAACTGTCTTCTTTTCTAATAGATGATTGGATTTGATGTGATTGTGTGCGTGTTGTGTGTGTTTTGGGGGTTATAGGCAGATGAGGTAAGATTACGGAAGCCTTATCACATCCTTTTCTTATCAGCGAAAGGATGTAGAGGTTGGAACAATTAGAGATTCTTCTATATTTTTTTTTATCCCTGGTGTGTCAGTTTGTTTTATTTTATTTGTTTATTTTGGCAGTAGGTTTGACAATGTGGTCATGGAACGGCTGTTTAGTTAACAATTACATTTCTGTACGTAAATATCTTTCGGGACGCAAAATGAAAAGTGCTGTTGAACTACAGTACCAGTCACTAGTTTGGACACTTATTTGGACTATTTTCTACATTTATAGAATAATAGTGAAGACATCAAAACTGAAATAACACATATGGAATCATCTAGTAAAGAAGTATCTCCTTTCCTATAGTAATAGTAGTAGTGGTGTTGTGTGTCTGGAGTATATTAATAAAGTGTGTGGCTGCACTCAGTCTGTAGTGCAACCACTAGGCATGTGGTCTGTAGCCACAGATTACATGCCTCTCATTTTCTATCCAATTTCAGCTGCCAGCCATACTATGACATCTTCATTCTGAATTTAGTATACCTTCCATATCAAGGTCCCGTAAATACTAGAGCGTACTATACTAATTGGAGATGTCTAGGGAGAGGAATGTCGTATAGTGAAGGGGCGAAACTGTGGTGTAGATATTGGAGGGGGAGAAGAGTAGACGGGGAGTCACATGCATATGTATTTATATTAAGAAGAAGAAAGATGAACACTGAGTTTTATTATAGTTAAGAGTTCACCTACCTTATGCCCAATCCACATTTTTTTATACACATATATATATATATATATAGTCAGTCAGAAGTTTACATACACTTAGGTTGGAGTCATTAAAACTCGTTTTTCAACCACTCCACTAATTTCTTGTTAACAAACTATAGTTTTGGCAAGTCGGTTAGGACATCTACTTTGTGCATGACACAAGTCATTGTTTACAGACAGATTATTTCACTTCTAATTCACTGTATCACAATTCCAGTGGTCAGAAGTTTACATACACTAAGTTGACAGTGCCTTTAAACAGAATTTTCTGGAAAATTCCAGAAAATGAAGTCATGGCTTTAGAAGCTTCTGATAGGCTAATTGACATCATTTGAGTACCTGTGGATGTATTTCAAGGCCCACCTTCAAACTCAGTACCTCTTTGCTTGACATCATGGGAAAATCAAAAGAAATCATCCAAGGCCTCAGAAACAAATTTGTAGACCTCCACAAGTCTGGTTCATCCTTGGGAGCAATTTCCAAATGCCTGAAGGTACCATGTTCATCTGTACAAACAATAGTACGCAAGTATAAACTCCATGGGACCACGCAGCCGTCATACTGCTCAGGAAGGAGACGCGTTCTGTCTCCTAGAGATGAGCGTACTTTGATGCGAAAAGTGCAAATCAATCTCAGAACAACCGCAAAGGACCTTGTGAAGATGCTGGAGGAAACAGGTACAAAAGTATCTATATCCACAGCAAAACGAGTCCTATAACGACAACCTGAAAGGCCGCTCAGCAAGGAAGAAGCCACTGCTCCAGACTACAATTTGCAACTGCACATGGGGACAAAGATCGTACTTTTTGGAGAAATGTCCTCTGGTCTGATGAAACAAAATTAGAACTGTTTGGCCATAATGACCATCGTTATGTTTGGAGGAAAAAGGGGGAGGCTTGCAAGCCGAAGAACACCATCCCAACCGTGAAGCACGGGGGTGGCAGTATCATGTTGTGGGGGTGCTTTGCTGCAGGAGGGACTGGTGCACTTCACAAAATAGATGGCTTCATGATGAGTAAAATTATGTGGATATATCGAAGCAACATCTCAAGATATCAGTCAGGAAGTTAAAGTGGTCACAAATGGGTCTTCCAAATGGACACTGACCCCAAGCATACCTCCAAAGTTGTGGCAGAACTGAAAAAGCGTGTGCGAGCAAGGAGGATTACAAATCTGACTCAGTTACACCAGCTCTGTCAGGAGGAATGGGCCAAAATTCACCCAACTTATTGTGGGAAGCTTGTGGAAGGCTACCCAAAACGTTTGACCCAAGTTAAACAATTGAAAGGCAATGCTAACAAACACGAATTGAGTGTATGTAAACTTCTGACCCACTGGGAATGTGATGAAAGAAATAAAAGCTGAAATAAATCATTCTCTCTGCTATTATTCTGACATTTCACATTCTTAAAATAAAGTGGTAATCGTAACTGACCTAAAACAGGGAATTTTTACTAGGATTAAATGTCAGGAATTGTGAAAAACTGAGTTTAAATGTATTTAGCTAAGGTGTATGTTAACTTCTGACTTCAACTGTATATAGTACCAGCTAAAAGTTTGGACACACCTACTCATTCAAGGGTTTTTCTTTATTTTTTACAATTTTCTACATTGTAGAATAATAGTGACGACATCAAAACTAAATAACATACATGGAATCATGTAGTAGCCATCCACACTCTTGGCGTTCTCTCAACCAGCTTCACCTGCAATGTTCAACTCTGGGTCTTCCTTTCCTGTGGCGGTCCTCACGAGTCAGTTTCATCATAGCGCTTGATGATTTTTGCGACTGTACTTGAAGAAACTTTCAACGTTTTTGAAACATTTTCCAGATTGACTGACCTTCATGTCTTAAAGTAATGATGGACTGTCATTTCTCTTTGCTTATTTGAACAGTTCTTACCATATTATGGACTTTTCCATATTCGGTGAAAGACCATCTTGTGAATACACAACTGATTGGCTCTAACACATTAAAAATGAAATAAATGGCACAAATTATTTTAACAAGGCACACCTGTTAATTGAAATGCATTCCAGGTGACACTCTTGGCATTCTGTAATTGTTGTTATTGTGAAGTGGTCTAGGAGCAACAACAGCTCAGCCGCGAAGTGGTAAGCCACACAATCTCACAGACCGGGACCGCCGAGTGGTGAAGTGCGCAGCGCGTAAAAATCATCTGTCCTCAGTTGCAACACTCACTACCGAGTTCCAAACTGTCTCTCTGTAAGCAACGTCGGCACAATAACTATTCGGCATGAAATACCATACGCAATTCCAAGCGTCGGCTGGAGTGGTGTAAATCTTGCCAACATTGGAAACGTGTTCTCTGGAGTGATGAATCACGCTTCACCAACCAGCAGTCCGACGGACGAATCTGGGTTTGGCGGATTCCAGGAGAACGCCACCTGCTCCAATGCATAGTGCCAATTGTAAAGTTTGGTGGAGAAGGAGTAATGTTATGGGGCTGTTTTTCATGGTTCGGGCTAGGCCTTTTAGTTCCATGAAGGGAAATCTTAACACTACAGCATACAATGACATTTTAGACGATTCTGTGCTTCCAACTTTGTGGCAACAGTTTGGGGAATGCCTTTCAAGAAGAGTGGAGGCTGTTATAGCAGCAAAGGGGGGACCAACTCCATATTAATGCCCAGGATTTCGGAATGAGATGTATTTCAGGTGGGGCTAATGCCCCCCTCCCTGTACCGCCCCTGAATGAAATGAATGGGGGAGGGGCGTGAATAGACAGCCCGGCTAAGCGGAGGAGACGCAGTGCCTCCGAATAGTGCCAGACTAACGCATTTGGGGCACCTACACTCAGCCAAAAATAATACTTTTTTAGGGATTTTTTTGGGGGGGGGGCTAACTTCATGCATTTTAACACATTTTGTCATGTGGCAGAGAGAAATGTGCATTTAAATGCATATTTTCTGCAACTTTACACATTTTTCCATAGCATATGAACGCGTCATAAGCAATCTGGGGGGCCCCCGACCTCCAAGGGATGAATCAACCTGTTCTGAATATTGGGGGGCGGCATGTCTCCCCCAACCTCATATGGCAATTTCGCCTATGGAATGGAGAGTAAAGAGAATCAAATCAAATGTATTTATAAAGCCCTTCTTACATCAGCTGATATCTCAAAGTGCTGTACAGAAACCCTACCTAAAACCCCAAACAGCAAGCAATGCCGGTGTAGAAGCACGGTGGCTAGGAAGAACTCCCTAGAAAGGCCAAAACCTAAAAAGAAACCTAGAGAGGAACCAGGCTATGAGGAGTGGCCAGTCCTCTTCTGGCTGTGCCGGGTGGAGATTATAACAGAACATGGCCAAGATGTTCAAATGTTCATAAATGACCAGCATGGTCAAATAATAATAATCACAGTAGTTGTCGAGGGTGCAGCAAGTCAGCACCTCCGGAGTAAATGTCAGTTGGCTTTTAGTTGGTTTTTCATAGCCGATCATTAAGAGTATCTCTACCGCTCCTGCTGTAGGTCTGGGACAGTTAGCAGATCTGGGACAGGTAGCACGTCCGGCGAACAGGCCAGGGTTCCATAGCCGTCGGCAGAACAGTTGAAACTGGAGCAGCAGCACGGCCAGGTGGACTGGGGACAGCAAGGAGTCATCATGCCAGGTAGTCCTGGGGCATGGTCCTAGGGCTCAGGTCCTCAGAGAGAGAGAATTAGAGAGAGCATACTTAAATTCACACAGGACACCGGATAAGACAGGAGAAGTACTCCAGATATAACAAACTGACCCTAGCCCCCTGACACATAAACTACTGCAGCATAAATACTGGAGGCTGAGACTGGAGGGGTCAGGAGACACTGTGGCCCCATCCGATGATACCCCCGGACAGGGCCAAACGGGAAGGATATAACCCCACCCACTTTGCCAAAGCACAGCCCCCACACCACTAGAGGGATATCTTCAACCACCAACTTACCATCCTGAGACAAGGCCGAGTATAGCCCACAAAGATCTCCGCCACGGCACAACCCAAGGGGGGGGGGGAAACCCAAGAGAAGACCCCACCATTAGCATACAATAACTCCATTGGTTTCAGTTCTGGTGGGACTGGCCTATTTTGGGCTTGAATATGAATATGTAGGACTTAACCCTACTTGTTTGTTAGGTCGATTTTTGATTGGGATAAATGATTCTATTTCATGTACAGTTGTCTATGAACCTCTGACCCTGATGGACCCATTGCTGCGCTGCTTTGCTTTGTCTGGTTCATCAAGTAACAGAACAGCCTCTTCTCCACACCTCAAACTCAAGGAAAGTATCCCATGACGTTAACTTAGTTACCGGCCGGCAACTTGTACAAAATCCTCATCACTAGATATGCTTGGGCCGTTTATGATGGCCTGTGATAGAGAAACAAGAGCTTGGAGGGGAAACTGATGACCTGTCCTGGATGGGAGCTGCCAGAGAGGAAAAAGGATAGGGAGAGGAAAGAAAAAGGACTATCGATCACCTATGTTCCTCTATTCTGAGCCGTGGATGACATCACCCCAGGTCTTTCACACCTACCTGTGGGTTGGGTTTGTACATTGTAAACCTTTTAACCTCCTTTTATGATCCTGACAAAGTTAGGACACTGGGCAAACACTCCTGATAAGAAGTCCAGTCAGAGCTGAATAATATTCAACCCACAAATTCTTCTGACCTGCTTGCTAGCGAGAGCCATGGAATGTACATGTTCTTTGCTCTCTGCTTTATACAATGTGCACAAACCTTTACTGATTGGCAGGTTGTTTCAGTTGCTTCAAATTCCTTTCGTGCTCAGTGAGGATCCTGTGTGTGAGAATAAGCCCACCCCTCCTGTGTGTTTAGGTAGTGGTGGACTTCTTAGGCCATGTTCCCCCGTTTCTCCCCTCCTTGACGGATGAGGATGGAGTGTGCTGTGTGCCACTGCCGGCAAATGCGGAATGGCTGCCGGGCGATGACTCATGCTCAACACACACACACACACACACACTCTCCACTCTCTCGCTCCCTCTGTCTCTCGCACACACACACAAGCGCCATCTGCTTGTCAAGGAGACTGAATCATACGGTACGTGGGGAAGCACTTTTGAGGAAACAGCCTGGAAATTAGGCACGGCTGCTGCTGCTTCCACCATGGTCAGACTGGTGATTGGGATGTTGCGTCGTTTCGCACACGCCGACCGTCTACCGATGGAGACCATGAGGAATTTGTGACCGTGGCCGCGGGGTGTAGGAGAGATGTCCGATTATAAAAGGCAAGCCGTCCGGTTTTTGTATTTCTGCTGCTTCCCTGGTTTCTGCTAGCCATGTCTTTCTGTGTCTACTCTGCGGTGTTCTCCTCCTCGCTCATATTCTGCTGGGTGGCTGTTGCTGGAGGGGCTGCTGCTCGTGACTACTGCTTGGTTAGGATACGGTTTTGTTTTGGCTGTGGCAGAACAGGTCGGATGAGCGAAGCAATGCTGCCACCTTTTACAGGGGAGATTTAGTGTTTCCGTAACGCCGGGGGCTCTCTCTGGCTCGTGCTCTCAGGGCTTTAGATGTGTAATCATAGGTGAGTACATTCGCTGGCACTCTGCGAGATTGTTCTGAATCGTCCATGTGGGCTCCATGTTCATGGATCTCAGGGAGACGGATCGTCAGCCTTGTTTGCAAAGACGGGCTTCAGTCAGACATTTTTCTTCCTTTTACCCGGGTTATTGGTCAAAACTCAATGGATATTCATTGTGTTTGGAAGTGCTGCCAGGGTATCTGGGATAATCATATGGTGTGTGTGTGTGTGACAGAGAAAAGATGTGGGAGAGAGGGGTGACCTCTGCAGAGGGAGAGGAATTACTCCCCCTCTTTAGTATGTACTATTATGGCCGCTGCATTCCAGGGGTGTCAACAAAAGCCGAGCTTATCGTGCTCTGGTGGTGGGTGGGCTGTGGAGTCATCATCCCTCATATGATATCAAAACTGCCTGTCCCTCAGTATTTGACAAAGAATTTACCATGTCTAGTGACACATACACCCAATTCATAAGCACTGGTGTATTTGTCTGGGATGATATATATATATATAAGGGTTACAAATGGATTAATCAGCAGCAATCCATATATATGCATTTTCGCTTCTAGTTAGGTGTCCTTATTTCTCTGGTGTGCATTTCTCATGCTTCTTGGCATGGTAGGTACATGTCTGTGAGTTGGGCCTAGCTTGTCTGAGGGTGTATGTGTGGGAGTGTTAGTGGAGGTGTACCAGCACCCATGCTCTCTTCAAATGCCAGATGGACAGTTAGTTCACCATATTAAAACCCACGGGCACATAGACATCTTTCAACTGCTATGGACGTACAATTCCTGCCTAATATATCGTCAAATAGTTTGATCTGAGGTAGTGTGATGCACACAATTGTGCTGTACCCGTGGTATAGCAACGCTGATTCTTACAGGACTAGACTTGCCTCAGTATCCCTTTGAGAGGCCCTGATGACTAGAAAGACACATGTAAATGTGCATGAGGAGTAGTGTGAGGGTGAGATTAGGGAAGTGACAGGTTGAAGAACAATGGAGATTTAGACGGTCATTACCTTTTTGTAAATCTGCATTCTTCATATCTGGTTTCGGGGGCAGCTGCTTGAATAGCTGATATTTGGTACCCTTTTTCAGCAGCTTGACGATATCATTTGAAATACTATGGCATGGAAAGCCATACCACTGCTAATGGAAGTTCTTCTTAATAGCTGTGTTTTAATTGGTGCCGGTTTGTGTCTGTTCAAATATGGCAGAAGGTGAGGGGGTGATGCAGAGTACGTTCGCGGACTAATTTCACAGCGCAGATGTACGCGTGACTCATAATTCTCGGGGGGGGTTTTTGTTCACAAAAAGGGGTTTCGTCCTATGGCCGTATGCAAATATGTAGGTTTCATTTGTATCAGTAGTTTTGTTTTGTTGTGTTTGCACTGCAAAGCAGGTCCACGATTGTGACCTCGTCACCTCATGTTTCAGGGTGATAATCCACGGCCCCATGTTGCAAGGATCTGTACACAAGTCCTGGAAGCTAAAAATGTCCCAGTTATTCCATGTCCTGCATAGTCACCAGACATGTCACCCATTGAGCATGTTTGGGATGCTCTGGATCGACGCGTACGACAGCGTGTTCCAGTTCCCGCCAATATTCAGCAACTTCACACAGCCATTGAAGAGGAGCGGGACCACATTCCACAGGCCACAACAGCCTGATCAACTCTGTGCGAAGGAGATGTGTCGCGCTGCGTGAGGCAAATAGTGGTCACACCAAATACTAACTGGTTTTCTGATCCACACCCCTGCTTTTTTCTAAGGTACAGTATCTGTTGTCCAACAGATGCATATCTGTATTCCCAGTCATGTGAAATCCATAGATTAGGGCCTAATGAATTTATTTCAGTTGACTGATTTCTTTATATGAACTGCAACTCAGTAAATTCTTTGAAATTGTTGTATTTATATTTTTGTTCAAAAATATAAATGCAACATGCAACAATTGCAACGGTTTTAGTGAGTTACAGTTCATATAAGGAAATTAGTGAATTGAAATAAATAAATTAGGCCCTAATCTATGGATTTCACATTAATGGGCAGGGGCACAGCCATGGGAGGGCATAGGCCCACCCACTTGGGCACCAGGCCTGTCAGAATTAGTTTTTTCCCCACAAAGGGCTTTATTACAGACATAAATACTCCTCAGTTTCATCAGCTGTCCGGGTGGCTGGACACAAATGATCCCGCAGGGGAAGAAGCCGAGTGTGGAGGTCCTGGGCTGGCTTGGTTACACATGGTCTGTGGTTGTGAGGCCGGTTGGACGTACTGCCAAATTTTCTAAAACAACGTTGGCTTATGGTAGGGAAATTAATATTCAATTCTCTACCAGCTTTGGTGGACATTCCTGCCAATTGCACGCTCTCTCAGCTTGAGACATCTGTGGTATTGTTGTGTGACAAAACTGCACATTTTAGTGGTATTTTATTTCCCCCAGCACAAGGTCCACCTGTGTAATGATCATGCTGTTTAATCAACTTCATATGCCACACTTGTCAGGTGGATGGATTATCTTGGCAAAGGATAATGCTCACTAACAGGGATGTAAACCCATTTGTGCACAACATTTGAGAGAAATAAGCTTTTTGTGCGTAACAAACATTTCTAGCATCTTTTATTTCAGCTCATGAAACATGGGACCAACACTTTACATGTTGCGTTTATATTTTTTTTCAGTGTAGTATATTCAGTGTATAACACATCTCCAGGCTGCGTACGGGCTATTTGACCAAGAAGGAGAGTGATGGAGTGCTGCATCAGATGACCTGGCCTCCACAATCACCCGACCTCAACCCAATTGAGATGGTTTGGGATGAGTTGGACCGCAGAGTGAAGGAAAAGCATTTCTCATGAAGCTGGTTGAGAGAATACCAAGAGTGTGCAAAGCTGTCATCAAGGCAAAGGGTGGCTACTTTAAAGAATCTAAAATATATTTAGATTTGTATAACACTTTTTGGGGGGGTTACTGCATGATTCCATATGTGTTATTTCATATTTTTGATGTAGAAAATAGTCAAAATAAAGAAAAACCCTTGAATGTGTAGGTGTGTCCAAACCTTTGACTGGTACTGTGTGTATGTATGTATAGTTGAAGTCGGAAGTTTACATACACCTTAGCCAAATACATTTAAACTCAGTTTTTCACAATTCCTGACATTTAATCCTCTAAAAAAATTCCCTGTTTTAGGTCAGTTAGGATTACCACTTTATTTTAAGAATGTGAAATGTCAGAATAATAGTAGAGAGAATGATTTAAGCTTTTATTTCTTTCATCACATTCCCAGTGGGTCAGAAGTTTACATACACTCAATTAGTATTTGGTAGCATTGTCTTTAAATTGTTTAACTTCGGTCAAATGTTTTGGGTAGCCTTCCACAAGCTTCCCACTATAAGTTGGGTGAATTCTGACCCATTCCTCCCGGCAGAACTGGTGTAACTGAGTCAGGTTTGTAGTCCTCCTTGCTCGCACACGCTTTTTCAGTTCAGCCCACAAATTTTCTATAGGATTGAGGATTCAGGACTTTGTAATGGCCACTCCAATACCTTGACTTTGTTGTCCTTAAGTCATTTTGCCACAACTTTGGAAGTATGCTTGGGGTCATTGTCCATTTGGAAGAACCATTTGTGACCAAGCTTTAACTTCCTGACTGATGTCTTGAGATGTTGCTTCAATATATCCACATAATTTTACTCATCATGAAGCCATCTATTTTGTGAAGTGCACCAGTCCCTCCTGCAGCAAAGCACCCCCACAACATGATGCTGCCACCCCCATGCTTCACGGTTGGGATGGTGTTCTCCGGCTTGCAAGTCTCCCCCTTTTTCCTCCTAACATAATGGCCAAAGGGTTTCATCAGACCAGAGAACATTTCTCCAAAAAGTCCGATCTTTGTCCCCATGTGCAGTTGCACACCGTAGTCTGGCTTTTTTTATGGCGGTTTTGGAGCAGTGACTTCTTGCTGAGCGGCCTTTCCGGTTATGTCGATATAGGACTCGTTTTTTATTTATTTATTTATTTACCTTTGACTAGGCAAGTCAGTTAAGAACAAATTCTTATTTTCAATGACGGCCTAGTGGGTTAACTGCCTTGTTTAGGGGCAGAACAACATATTTTTACCTTGTCAGCTTGGGGATTCGATCTTGCAACCTTTCGGTTCCAAGTCCAATGCTCCAACCACTAGGCTACCTGCCGTTTTACTGTGGATATAGATACTTTTGTACCTGTTTCCTCCAGCATCTTCACAAGGTCCTTTGCTGCTGTTCTGGGATTGATTTGCACTTTTCGCACCAAAGTACATTCATCTCTAGGAGACAGAACGCGTCTCCTTCCTGAGCGGTATGACAGTTGCATGGTCCCATGGTGTTTATACTTGCGTACTATTGTTTGTACAGATGAATGTGGTACCTTCAGGCATTTGGAAATTGCTCCCAAGGATGAACCAGACTTGTGGAAGTCTACCATTTTCTTTCTAAGGTCTTGGCTGATTTCTTTTGATTTTCCCATGATGTCAAGTAGAGAGGCACTGAGTTTGAAGGTAGGCCTTGAAATACATCCACAGGTACACCTCCAATTGACTCAAATGATGTCAATTAGCCCATCAGAAGCTTCTAAAGCCATGACATAATTTTCTGGAATTTTCCAAGCTGTTTAAAAAGGCACAGTCAACTTAGTGTATGTAAACTTCTGGCCATCTGGAATTGTGATACAGTGAATTAGAAGTGAAATAATCTGTCTGTAAACAATGACGTGTGTCATGTACAAAGTAGATGTCCTAACCGACTTGCCAAAACTATAGTTTGTTAACAAGAAATTAGTGGAGTGGTTGAAAAACAAGTTTTAATGACTCCAACCTAAGTGTATGTAAACTTACAACTTCAACTGTGTGTGTGTACACACACTACTGTTCAAAAGTTTGGGGTCACTTAGAAATGTCCTTGTTTTGAAAGAAAAGCAACGGAAAAAAGTGGCCAGTAAAATAACATCAAATTGATCAGAAATACAGTGTCAACATTGTTAATGTTGTAAATGACTAGCTGGAAAAGGCAGATTATTTTTTAATGGAATATCTACAATATCTACAGGCCAGTTTTATTGCTTCTTTAATCAGAACAACAGTTTTCAGCTGTGCTAACATAATTGCAAAAGGTTTTTCAAATGATCAATTAGCCTTTTTAAAATGATAAACTTGGATTAGCTAACACAGCGTGCCACTGGAACACAGGAGTGATGGTTGCTGATAATGGGCCTCCGTACGCCTATGTAGATAGTCCATAAAAAAATCAGCCGTTTCCAGCTACAATAGTCATTTACAACATTAACAATGTCTACACTGTATTTCAGATCAATTTGATGTTATTTTACTGGCCACTTTTTTTCGTTGCTTTTCTTTCATAAACAAGGACATTTCTAAGTGACCCCAAACTTTTGAACGGTTGCGTGTGTATGTGTGAGCACCTGCTCTACAATTCCACTGTCCCTCTTTCCCATGCTTAACTGACCGACCCCAAACTTTCTCCCTCTCGCAACCATACAGCGACAGCTACATTGTGCGCGTCAAAGCGGTGGTCATGACCCGGGACGACTCGAGTGGCGGCTGGCTGGCCCAGGACGGTGGGTGCCTCAGCCGTGTGGGCGTGTGCAAGGTGCTGTCGGCCGAGCTGCTGGACCGAAGCAGCTTCCTCATCCACGGCGAGCGCCTCAAAGACAAACAGGTGAAGACCCAGCTAGCACTCAGACCCAAATCCTGAATTGTTACAGTAACAATTAGCTCACTAGCTTCCGAAGTAAAAGAAGTGCCGTTGGTAACGTGGGATCGAATCCCGTCCAGGGCAGACGAGGGCCGATTCTGTCGCACACATTTAGAATGCATTCACAAATCCTTAATTGTCACCAATTAACGTTTTTCGGGAACGTTCATGTCACCCAAATGTGTTTGTCAGATATCGGTCCTCAGCTTTTTTTCTCTGTTGCTCTTTCTGTTCCTTTTATAGATAATTCAGGTAGATCATACTTTGTTCGGAGCATGGTTTGGTTTATAGTCCATTCAAACGTGTGCCTCCTCCCAGGTGATTCTGGAATGCTTCCTGAAGAAGGATCTGGTGTACACCAAGGCCACGCCCACATTTCACCACTGGAAAGTGGACAACAAGAAGTGTGGTTTGACGTTCCAGAGCCCGGCCGACGCACGCGCCTTCGACCGTGGGGTCAGGAAAGCCATGGAGGACCTGACGGAAGGTACGGGAGGGGAAGGCGAAGACTATGAGGGCTGTATCTCAATGCTCTTGAACGGTATACGTCCTTTTATAGCCACTGATAGGTGGATTGGTAACCACCGTGTTGGTTTAACTTATCAAATGCGTTCAGATCATCATAGTAAGAAAAGGAAGATGTTTGATGCTATACGGGGATGTGGAAGTCCAGCTGAAGCTTTGCAGGTTACTCACTCTTGGCTCGTTCTGCCATCTTTGTTTTCCAGGATCTACCACCTCCTCTTCGACCATCCAGAACGAGGCCGAGTTGGGCGACGATGATGTTTTCACTGTGAGTTCCTCTCTTGTAGTTTTAAACACCAGCACGTTCAGGGACATTATGAACACTTGAGAGAATCCAAGTTTGTCTTTTTTTGGTTAGGGTCAGGATTTTAGTCCCACCCAAAACTCAACGGAGACTAGATGGTATGTTTCCCATCTATGGTCATGGCTGTCCACTTGCATGTTGGACTCCGTATTGTTTCCGTCTGCAAGATCACCCCTAGTCTGTGCTTGGTCAGACTTCTCTCTCGCCTTCACTTATAGTCTTTTTTCTTTTTTGAAGTACGTGTGAAGATTTCCCCCAAAAGCGGGGAAGGCAGTTATTTTTGTTTGGCCCATTTCGGGAAGAGATGGCCCTTTGTTTTTAAGCAGGAGATGGCTAGTGTGATAGTAACAGGCGGCTGGTGGGGGGGGGGGTAGGTGTCCTGTAGTGTTTTGACCAGACTCCTCTGCCGCTTGACATTTTGGTTTGTCGCCGTCACAGGAGATGAGGTGCAGCAGGCGGGGGTCGCGAGGTCTCTTCCTGCCCCCCACCCCCCCTCCTCTAAAACTGTCATTAGCAGCTGCTTCCTAGCAAACTGCCTCTGTGATTTAACACCATGGGAGGGGAGGGGGGAAGAAGGGGAGGACTGAGAGAAGGGAACGCCTTGTGTTCCTCTCTCTCTCTCTCTCTCTCTCTCTCTCTCTCTCTCTCTCCCTCTCTCTCTCTCTCTCTCTCTCTCTCTCTCTCTCTCTCTCTCTCTCTCTCTCTCTCTCTCTCTCTCTCTCTCTCTCTCTCTCTCTCTCTCTCTCTCTCTCTCTCTCTCTCTCTCTCTCTCTCTCTCACTCACTCATATGTTGAACAGTCTGGAGAGAGCTGGGGGTTTTTGGCCAGCCCTCTTGGAAGAGGGAGTTACTGTGCATGTGTGCACACTGATGCTTCCTTCAGCTGTGTTTTGACTTGCCTCCGTTGTGGATTTCTGCAGATGGATGTTTTTGTTAGCCAGCAATTGTGCACCGAAGCAAACATCTAAATAACTTCGTTGCGAATGCTCGAGATGATTAAACATGCTAATTTACTCGAGTGCAGAAGCTGTGAAACGGCATGTGGCTAGCATAGTTCAGGTTCCCAAGCTACCAGCTTTGACACATTAGACAAGATGGGCCACTTCCATCTATTTAAGATCTCTTTAAGGGCTCCCGAGTGGCGCAGTGGTCTAAGGCACTGCATATCAGTGCTAGAGGCGTCACCTACAGACCCTGGTTCGATTCCAGGCTGTATCACAACCGACTGTGATTGGGAGTCCCAGGGTGGCGCACAATTGGACCATCATCGTTAGGGTTTGTCCGGGGTAGGCCGTCGTTGTAAATAACAATTTGTTCTTAACGGACTTGTCTATAAAAAAGATTGTTGGAATACCCGCCCGTATGTCCATTACGCGCAAGACGCGTGGTGGCCGTAGAAATAATTTCAGTGACCTATTTCAAAAACAACTTGTGTATCTCTAACACTTTGATATCAGTGAGATGGGCACATAAAGTACTTACAGAATCTAATAACACAGTGCGTTCAGAAAGTATTCAGACCCCTTGAGTTTTTCCACATTTTGTTACGTTACAGCCTTATTCTAAAATGGATTAAAATGTTTTTTTCCCCCTTATCAATCTACACACAATACCCCATAATGACAAAGCAAAAACTGGTTTTTAGACACTTTTGCTAATTTATTAAAAATAAAAAAACTGATAATTTACATAAGTAATTCAGTCCTTTTACTCAGTACTTTGTTGAAGCACCTTTTGGCAGCAATTACAGCCTTGAGTCTTGGGTATGACGCTACAAGCATGGCACACCTGTATTTGGGGAGTTTGTCCCATTCTTCTCTGCAGATCCTCTCAAGCTCTGTCAGGTTGGATGGGAAGCGTCTCTGCACAGCTATTTTCAGGTCTCTCCAGAGATGTTCGATCGGGTTCAAGTCCAGGCTCTGGCTGGGCCACTCAAGGACATTCGGAGACTTGTCCCGAAGCCACTCCTGCGTTGTCTTGCTTTGTCATTATGGGTTATTGTAGATTGATGAGGGGAGAAAAAGTAATTGAATCAATTTTAGAATAAGGCTGTAGCGTAACAAAATGTAGAAAAAGTGAAGGGGTCTGAATACTTTCCGAATGCACTGTAGATAAATGCACAAAACAGTTTTCCCCGTGCATTGTGTTCTTAAAAATAGATTTTTGTTTCCATACAAGTACTCGAAAATAAATCATGCGAATACTCGAACAGTCAAAACATTTCAAATACCCATCCCTACCCAGAGCTAGCTAGAATCTGGCCACCTCTGATAGTTCATCAGATCATTGCCCTGAATGCCAGTTCCGTTCCTGGCATGGATAACATGAAAACCTCACACAAGGCATCAGTAGCATCAGTCCAGTAAGGCATACATTTCTGCACAGCTATAACTGCAGTGTGTGTTGCTGTTATATCACAGGGTTTTGAATAGGCCTAATTTCCAGGGAGGAGAGAGCGAGGGAGATTGTACATGAGTCATAGTGTTGCATCTGCAGTGGAGGCCTCTGCCTGGCAGCCTCCATCCCAACCGCTGCTGCTGCCTGACCCACTGTAATGTACCCAACCTACACACAGTTAGCTATCCTAGCAGACATGCTAACCCTTTACTACCACTGTACTCTGACTACACACTGTTAGCTAGCCTAGCGGACATGCTAATATGTTACTTATTTATCAAGCAGACACACTAACACTTAAAGGGACACTGACATTTTGAGATTTAGGTTTTTCTACTTACCCAAAGTCGCTGCGTGCAGTTTGGAGATGATTGACGTAAGCATATCGCTAGTTTAGGGCAAAGTCGAAGGTGCATAAAGATGTCGGAATTCAGATATGACGTCATGGTTTTAACACTGTCCACGGAGCTTTTAAACTACGGTGCGCAACATGGTTCAATGTGTCAATATATCAGCACGGAACTTTTTCAAGTTTTTGATATTGCCAGTGTCTTGGAGCTTAAATTGGGATCATGTATACTGTGCTTATGACGATACAAAAAAAGAGTAGGCCTAACACAGAGCAAACTTGGTAAACAAGGCATTTGTGGTAAGTGCATGGATCTTTTATACACCTTCGCCATTCCTGGAAGTGTCCCATTACAGTAGCCAGCTCCTCTCAAAAGCATGGAAATAGACTTTAGAACTGAACCAAAGCTGGGTGGTTGGTCATTTAGTCTTACAAAAAGCTGTAAACAATATTTTATACATTTGGTTATTTTACTGATAATCATAAGAAACGTGATTCTATCCACTTCTCTGTCCCGTTGTCACATAGAGATGTATAGATATCAGAACATTGTATGATTACCATTGTGGTGTCTGTGAGCGCCATTGAGACCGATACAACTTTGCGATCGCTATAGATCTTTGTGACAACGGGAAAGAGAACGACGTGGATAGAAGATCAGTCAAAGGAACACATTTACTATGTTTAGCTTTGTAAGACTATACGTGTTGGAGCAGTTGGAAGATCTATTTCCCTGCTTTAGAAAAATGACCTAAATCTAGAAATCTCGCAGTGTCCCTTTACGCTAGCAGACATGCTAACACATAACTAAACATGATGCTGACAAGACTACCAAGCTCAAGAGAAAAGCCGCTACTAAAGAACACAACTAAGAAATGGTTAAGTACTACACTACTACTAAAATAAACTGAGATGGGCCTTCACTACTACACAACTTTATCCACTCAACATTAATAATAGCAGCCTGATGATACTGGGCTAATGAATCCGTCCATTGTAACTCATTTGCTTTCCTCTTGTCTGGTGTACCTAACCTTTGTGCTAAATCTGATAGTGATGGGAAGTCCAGGTCCTTACACTCGCTTCCCCTCTTTCTCTTCCTTTTTTGCCTCCTTCTCCCTTCCGATGGCATCAAAGCGGAAAAGGGCCTAGCGTGTCGTTTCCACAGGATGTCCAGTCGGAGGGAAGAGGGCCCGTCAGTAATCCGTCACTGCCTCCCTGTTTACATAGCTGGCCCTACTTAGAAAAAGCAGGTCCGCGCAAGGGAACGCTTCAATCCGCCTCGGTTGCAGGCCCCCCCCCCCCCCCCCCTGTTTATTTTATTTTATCTTGGAATCTAGCCTCATTCCCCTGTGGCCCAGAGAGCTAGCCTGAAGGAGGGGGAAGGTCACATTGTATTAGATAGGATCTGTCTTTTTTGAAAAGCCTGAGGGAACTGAAGTCCGGGCACAGATGGAGGAGAGAGGACAATGACAAATGACCTTTACCCCCCCCCCCCAGGCGCTAGAACAATATTAGTCAAGAGTAAATAAGACACTCCCTGGGATGATGCAATACTTCCTCCTCTTTTTGGAAGGTCTGGTGTGACTGGTGAGATTTGGACAGACTGTTGGAATGTCTCCCTTTGGGGCTTGTGGGGGGATGTTTAACAAGGGTGCAGGAGGCTCAAACGCCTCACACTGTGTGTGTGTGTGTGTGTGTAGTCCTACCCTTTTGGACATCAGGGTCTTTTTGAATGGGCTGCTGGTGAGTAGACTGTCCACTCTGTAGTGTCGATGAGGCCGAGGGTAGTTTTAGAATCGCCAGCTGCCGCGAGTTCCATTCCTGTGTCTGGTCTGGAGGCTAAATTGATAATTAGCTCAGCCACAAATACACCCCTCCCCAACCACAAAAATCATTCCAAGCACAGGAACACACATGCACACACACTTACAAATATATCCCTTACATATGCGCACACACACAAACACACTCACAATTAGACCCTGTCGCACACATCCCCCAACCGGCCCCACAGTAATCACACTTAGCACAACACACAGCTCCTACCATTTGGCTTTTCCTGTGCTCTAGGGCACAGTGGCTAGAAGCTGGCTTGTGCGTTTGTTACTCTGTAATTACATCAAAGGGCTCCTGCCCCCCACCAGATGCAGCCCCTTGCCTTAATCTCCAGTCTTTATTCACCTCCATTCACGCCCAAACCAAGAGATGATGAAAATCTTCAAACAAGGCAGAGGTATGCCTTTGAAATCAGACGCTGCGCCACACACCTCTCACATCCCCCCCCCCCCCAAGCAACACGCCTGGTGGACTTCCGTGGCTTTTGTGATGAACATGGGCAATTTAGCCCTTTTACATTCCAAAGGTCTTGCGCTATTAGTGCTCTAGAGCATTTCTTTCTCCCTCTATTATTTTTTTCCCCTCGAGAAAGCCCCGCTGTCGGAGTAAATATCTGAACAGGGTCTGTGTTTGTAATCATCTCCATCAGACGGGCCCCGGTTCGCCTCCTAAAGAACTTTTCTCAACCTTAACCAAGCTCTTGGCATCGCCCGAGGAAGGGATACCACTTTTTAGCTTTGGCCGGGCTCGCCGAAGCCCTCTATAAGCAAGAGAGTCTGTCTGTCCTATAAACCTGGGATTAAGAAACCAGAAACCGTCCAAAGTGAATGAGAGTGGACGAGAGAGGTGGCGCTCTCATTTTGAGATCATATGCCGTGGCCTGATTACCTCTCGGATTCCCTCTCGTCTGATTACCGCAGCCGAGTGGTCCTCTGGCACGCAGTGTTGCGGTGAGGCGAACGAGGGAACCGAGTTAGCTCAAAAGCACGCCCCCCACATGAGAGGTGCCCCGCGCCGGCCTCAACTGGTGACGCAATCGACCACACTTCTGGTCTTACTCGATGCTAAAGGGGCTGTAATCTCCTAGCTGGAATTAATTTAACCTACCCTCAATATAAAAAAAGGGAGTCTTCAGAACAATTTTTACCACTCTTTTGTTCTTGAAGGCATCATTTTTTGGGGGAGGCGTGGGGGGGTTGTTGTTTAATTGCATACAGAAGTAGAGAGATTTAGACTGAGCCATGGCACACTTTTACCTTAGCAACTGAGCACGTGCCATGTGCAGATCGGTTTGTTGGTCTCTGTGTAAAGGGCCGATGGGAGTCTGCTTCCCGCACGGGTTCTCGTGCCCAATCGAGGGTGTCGTTATCTCACCATCTCCAAAATTTGTGGTATCGTTCATTACATCGCTAAGCGTAGCCAAACACAATGTTCCAGAAAGCAGTGATGTTTTCTATTGTGAAGCTTGGTCGGATATTCCTTGTGTAGTCGTGGGTCGTGTTCATTAGACATCAAGCGGAAGAACATGGGCAAATGGGAGGGGCTATCTAAAGCTGTCCAATCAGAAATGCAAAACGTCTGTTGCGTGCCCTAATGAACAGGACCCTGCCCTGACTCGTGTTTGCTTTGGTCTTGTCTCAGAATGCCACCGACAGCTCGTCCAACTCCTCCCACTCCCAGAAGAAGGAGCCCCTGCAGCTGCAGACCCTGGCCCCGCCCAGCTTCTGCGAGCCGCGCCGCCACCACTGCATCCTGGGCCACTTCTACGACCAGCACCGACCCTCGGACCACTACTTCCTGGATCAGGTGGGTGGCTGGGGGATGACAGTGGCGAATGTGGGTCACCAAAACTTTGATCGTTAAAAAAAATTATATGTGTTGGAGCTAGGGGGTTGCGGCTATATTCTTTACTACAATGGGTAGGTGGGAGGGATAGAGGGAATGAGTGTTCTTGAAGCATAAACTATTTTGCTAGTGTGATGATGTATTTCAAGTTGGTCCTGGAAGTTACCTGCTTGTTGGAAGACATGTTTAGATGCCCCATGTTAGTTTTATAGACTGGTCTGTGTAGTTCTCATCTTTTTTTGCTCTCCTTCATCTCTGCAGTCGGTTCCCATGTTCCCACGCCACGTCAGCTTCCAGGTGGAGGAGGAGGAGATCGTGCGCATCAACCCTCGCGAGCGGACCTGGCTGACTGGGTACGAGGACTACCGGCACGCCACCGCCACGCGCGACAAGCTCATCCAGCACCCCGAGGACGCCGACGCCTACGTGCACTTCGCCAAGAGCGAGCCGCCCAAGCACGACTACACCTACCCTTACCCCCTGGGCCTTGATCCCCACCAGCATGCAAGAGACCCCAAGATAGGCTGCGTGGACCGACTTGGTGGGGGCGGCCTTATCGGGGGACACAGGGCGGTGGTCACAGCCCAGCCTCGCACCCTCCAGCTCAAGGGCAAGCGGCGGAAGGAAGACGGCGAGCGCTCGCGCTGCGTCTACTGCCGGGACATGTTCAACCACGAGGAGAACAGGCGCGGGCGGTGCCAGGAGGCGCCGGACCCAATCCAGACGTGCATCCACCGGGTCAGCTTCATGTGGTGCGCGGACAGCCTGCTCTACCACTGCATGTCGGACCCGGAGGGCGACTACTCGGACCCGTGCTCGTGCGACACCAGCGACGAGCGCTTCTGCCTGCGCTGGCTGGCCCTGGTTGGGCTGTCGCTGCTGGCCCCCTGCATGTGCTGCTATGCCCCCCTGCGCGCCTGCTACCGCTGCGGGGTGGCCTGCCACTGCTGCGGGGGCAAGCACAAAGCCGTGGGCTGAGGGCCAGGAGGGAGAGAGAGAGTGGAGAGTAGAACAGAGAACCATGGAAGGGACTGGACCGGAAGAGGGTGGCCCCGCTATTCTTTTGTTTTGAGTTTTTGTTTTCGCTGTTGTGTCTCTCGGCCAAATTCCAGATGGGAAAACAATTGGCTTGTCCCGATTCTTTTCTAAATGGAAATTTCTCTCGGTGGAAAGAAAGAGAAAAAATAAGTTTCCTAATGTTTTTTATTTTTTATTTTATTTTTTATAGGGGTACCCTGCCTACGGCTTCCACGTCCTTGCATTACAAAGACTAAAACAATTAATATTCATATATAAATATATATAAACAGGTACTTTATATTTTTACACTCATGTGTTTTAAAGGCTTGAATATTTTTATTTTTATCAGTGTTTTGTGTGAGGTCAGTGTGAGCGTTGTTTTTTGAGGGGGGCTCTCACTTTGTGTTCCCCTCGCATGGCTCACCACCAATCACAGATCAAGCTGGTTCCCGCCTGTAAAGCAGAGGCACTTAAATCAAGGGTGTGTCCTAAATGGTACCTTATTCCTTATAAAGTGCACTACTTTTGATCATAGCCCCATGGGCCCTTGTCTAATGTAGTGCAATATATAGGTAATACAGTGCCATGTGGGATGCAGCCCAACTGTGATCATGTCTGCCCCTCCCAGCCAATGAAACAAAAGGCAAACGTTTAACCAGTGTTTCCTCATTCTGCACCTTGACTACTCCTGACCTAGCCTGTTCCCAGATCAATTAGACCTGGGGCCAGGCTACCCCTGACTATAAAGATTTTTTTTAAATCAAATTAAACCTAATATCAATGAATGTCAGTGGAGACACACCAGGGGAAAAAAACTGAAAGTACCATTCTACTGCTTAGTCAAATTAGACTAAATGTATTGTGGATTCGACCCAGAACAAAATCTAAAATGGGTCAGGGGTACTTGACTATTGGATGGGGAAACTCTGCTTTAGACACTTAATCTGTAGGGTTGTTGTTGTGTGTCTGTGTGACTTCCTATGTGCAAAAGTCTGGAAAATGGAATGGGTAACAATGTATCCCAGATTGCTATTGTTGTGACTTCAACTAAAAGCCAAAATGACAAAATAAGCTGCAGCATTTATATAGAGTATCTAAATTAGTCCTTTTTTTTAAAGGTAATAATCCTCAATCAACTGTTTATTACTGTGGAGGAGAACTCGAGCCTTAGGTGACTTTTTATTCAGTTGATGTTTGATGATAATCTTTTGATATAGTTATTTATTTGCCTTGCTAAATTTAGACACCAGCCTAGGGGGTTAAGAGGAAAGGAACGGTCCCATTTGTAAACTAAACACAGCCAAGAGGGGAAGAGGAGGGTTTTTTGTCACCTTTTGAGATGGATGATGTCGTTGTCCACACTAGTGTCATTGGTGCTTTCTTTTGCCTTTCAAAAGGATACTCAACGAGGCTAACTGTCAGGGAATCGCTATCTATAGAGTTTTGCTAAACTTTAGCTCGAGAGAAAGACACACAGTTTTGATCTGGTCGTTCATCTTTCCCCACAAGGGTATAAGATTGTGGGTTCTCCAATGAAGGGACCTGCTAGCACACCTCATTCAACTAATCACCTAATCGTGTTCTTCAGTCTATACCATGATTAGCTGATACAGGTGCGTTACTGCAGGGCTGGAACGAAAGGCTGCACACCCAGTAGCTGTCCAAGACCAGAGTTGGAGACGTGTTTAATCTATTCTTCTGTAGTCCAATAACTCCCTCTCCCTGGTCTTTTACTCAGTATTACATTACAGCCAAGGGCAAGGGAGGAGGCTGTCTGTCAGCCAATCACATCAGTCAGGCAGATGGTGTCAAAATATATACACAAATAAAATGGACGCTACAGCATGCATATACATCAACATATGTACAGTTGAAGTCGGAAGTTTACATACACTTATGTTGGAGTCATTAAAACTCGTTTTTCAACCACTCCACTAATTTCTTGTTAACAACTATAGTTTTGGCAAGTCGGTTAGGACATCTACTTTGTGCATGACACAAGTAATTTCCCAACAATTGTTTACAGACAGATTATTTCACTTATTCACTGTATCACAATTCCAGTGGGTCAGAAGTTTACATACACTAAGTTGACTGTGCCTTTAAACAGCTTGGAAAATTCCAGAAAATTATGTCATGGCTTTAGAAAATTCTGATGGGCTAATTGACATCATTTGAGTCAATTGGAGGTGTACCTGTGGATGTATTTCAAGGCCTAACTTCAAACTCAGTGCCTCTTTGCTTGACATCATGGGAAAATCAAAAGAAATCAGCCAAGACCTCAGGAAAAAAAATATTGTAGACCACAAGTCTGGTTCATCCTTGGGAGCAATTTCCAAACGCCTGAAGGTACCACATTCATCTGTACAAACAATAGTACGCAACTATAAACACCATGGGACCACGCAGCCGTCATACCACTCAGGAAGGAGACACGTTCTGTCTCCTAGAGATGAACGTGCGAAAAGTGCAAATCAATCCCAAAACAACAGCAAAGGACCTTGTGAAGATGCTGGAGGAAACAGGTACAAAAGTATCTATATCCACAGTAAAACAAGTTCTATATCGACGACATCTGAAAGGCCGCTCAGCAAGGAAGAAGCCACTACTCCAAAACCGCCATAAAAATGCAAGACTACGGTTTGCAACTGCACATGGGGACAAAGATCGTACTTTTTGGAGAAATGTCCTCTGGTCTGATGAAACAAAATAGAACTGTTTGGCCATAATGACCATCGTTATGTTTGGAGGAAAAAGGGGGATGCTTGCAGGCCAAAGAGCACCATCCCAACCGTGAAGCACAGGGTGGCAGCATCATGTTGTGGGGGTGCTTTGCTGCAGGAGGGACTGGTGCACTTCACAAAATAGATGGCATCATGAGGGAGGAAAAGTGTGGATATATCGAAGCAACATCTCAAGACATCAGTCAGGAAGTTAAAGCTTGGTCGCAAATGGGTCTTCCAAATGAACAATGACCCCAAGCATACTCCCAAAGTTGTGGCAAAATGGCTTAAGGACAACAAAGTCAAGGTATTAGAGGGGCCATCACAAAGCCCAGACCTCAAGCCTATAGAAAATTCAGGAGGAATCACCCAACTTATTGTGGGAACCTTGTGGAAGGCTACCCAAAACGTTTGACCCAAGTTAAACAATTTAAAGACAATGCTACCAAATACTAATTGAGTGTATGTAAACTTCTGACCCACTGGAATTGTGATAGTGAATTATAAGTGAAATCTGTTTGTAAACAATTGTTGGGAAAATGACTTGTGTCATGCACAAGGTAGATGTTCTAACCAACTTGCCAAAACTATAGTTTGTTAACAAGAAATTCAAACCACCCTGTAACCTCACCTCGTGGGAGAAACATTGTTTGATTTTTCCCTGTAGAAAGCACAACACTAATCAGAAAAACCTTATGAACAATATGCGCAAATTGCTGTGAAGTACCCGGTCTCGAGTCGCATCAACGTGGCAGAAAATACATCTTATGCTATCTATCGCAATCATACATTAACTAATCGTCATAACCATTCGAGTTCCGAGCAATGTCTGGAGTTAAATGGGCGATGGCATCATGGCGTTGCGGGTTCTGTACGAAAGCTGTCGTTGTGTCCATGTCTTTCTCTTTTTCTCTCGCCGCCTTTCTTCCTTCCCTTTTTCTGCTGTGTGTCCCTGTTTGTCAGCTTTGCAATACTGTTGCAATTCATTGTAGAGAAGATCCTAGTTTTATTTTTCTATCTGTGGTAAAAGAAAAGTTAACCAAAAGCAGTTTGTCTGTTTTGGTGCGGTGTCTAATTCCTGCACACATTTAACTATTAAAGGAAAGTGCCTGAAGCATCCTCTTCATCTATCTCATGTATACTTAGTATTTGTTTATGTTTAAAGAAACAGTTAAATCGATTGTTTTCTGTTTTTTTTTTACAATCTAAGTTTTTACCTCTGTAAAAAAAAAAGCTAAAATATATATGATATATATAGATATATATATATATATATATCAAGTGTATGATGTACATTTTAAGTTCTATTTTTGTATTGTTTCCAATATGATCATCACGACTCTTTGCTTTTAAAAAGAAAAAATGAGAAAAGAGAAATTAACATCTGTATAAATGCCAATACATCATATGGAAACTAACAGAAGCATGGCCTGGATAGTAAGTACTTTTCCGTGTGTGCGTGTGTTCATTTCCACTGTATTTTACAGAGATGTGGTTTCGAGAGATTTAACCATGTTAGTGGCAACTCATACAGCCTGTACATTTATCCCACATACATAGCTTGTAGCCCAGCACTTCCCTGTGTTGCATCGGTCTTTTAGGAGCATTGCTGAGGGGGGCTGCTGATCGACCTCATGCTACTCGGCACTGTCCCATCCTGATGCAACACGGTAATCCATACATGGCCTGAGGGGGTGTGTGAGTGTTTGTTTGAGTATACGCATGTTCTCGATTAAAACACACATCTCTATCGTATGTGTGTGTATCATAAAGGAAGGAATGACTGCAGCAGTCAGATCCTGTCTTTGCTCCAGAGTATTCTTTTCCCTCTTGTCTGTCAAGACGGAAATATACGCGTTGGGCGCTAGACAGATTCACAGAGCTGTACCATGCTCCGCAAGTCTCTAAAAGAATCTAGAGTACACAATGTTTTGCTCTGTGGGTCTCTGGAAATGCATATGGAAGACAGTCAGAGAGCGAGAGGGGAAAAAGGTCCCTGAAGGCCCTGGCCGGCTACGGAACTCGGCGACTGCAAATAGTATCAAACTTCAACATGTGCAAACCATTTAAGGCATACTTTATTCTAATGAGGTCACTTTTTTTCTTCCCCTCTTTTGAATCAGGGTTTGAAAGAGAGAAAAAACAACACTTAAAATGCTGTTGCCATCTTCGCCTTTCATATTTAAGGCTTGTGCACTGTGATGTCATAGCCTGCCCCCTTAAAATAGTTTTATAGATTTATGTTAACCTCATCCTAAAACACAGATTAACGTGTTTTGAAATACAACATGTTACAGTATGATGATGGAATGGGAAGGAGTAGGCCTTTAACTTGGTTCCCCGCAGAGAGGTTTTCAGCACTTGAGCATATGGTTGTTTCTGTTTGTTTTTTTTGTCAAGGTGTGCGCAAGCCCATGCAAGCAAGTATACCGGTAAGCTTAGATGACTAGCAATTAATATAGGCTTAAAATAAATGGTTTATAACACAAACACTAAAATGTCTGCCAATTAACAACACTGTAAGCGGTCTCTGACTCAACTGGACAACATCACCATTATTCTTTGAGGTGAGTGTCATGAAGGTTTGTCGGTGTGACTGCTAACAAGTTGACTAGCAAGCTAGCTTTGAGTGGGCGTCAAGAATAACAGCACACATTTGGCAAAATGTGTGCTGCGCATTGGTAGCTAGCTAGCTCGGCACACATCAGCTATAGCCATTCAGTCAAAAAAAAATAGTTTTTTATTTTAGAGGGGAAAACAGGAGACATTTTGAAAAGTCAAGTTAGGCTAGCTTTTTCTGAGGAATAGTAGGCTATTTCATAGGGTTGAGAGTGAGACTTATCACGGAACTTATTGTAGTCCACTACCTGGTTGTTGCTCTAAGTATCATAGCACTAGATATGCCTAATAATTATTGCAAATGCATTAGTGTCACTCAAACATTTCTAAATAACCCAGTCCAAGATGGGCGCCACGATACAATACACCACACACATTTTTACCACCCTGACCTGAGCCTAGGAGTTCACAACAGAGACAGGTGAGAACCAACGATGTCGTCCATCATATGACCCCAGACGAGTGGTGTCAGGCTCTAATTCTGTCCTGCTAGGCCTTGGTAAACAGACCAGTGTCTCCTGCATGTTGACCAGCGCTCGCCATGTGAAACTGGACACAAGACCTCAACCGTGGCACGGTATGTCATATAGTGTGTCTCCAATCGCCATCAATCAATCAAATGTATTTATAAAGCCCTTCTTACATAAGCTGATGTACAGAAACCGAGCCTAAAACCTCAAATAAACACTGCAGGTATAGAAGCACGGTGGCTAGGAAAAACTCCCTAGAAAGGCCGGAACTAGGAAGAAACCTAGAGAGGAACCAGGCTATGAGGGGTGGCCAGTCCTCTTCTGGCTGTACCGGGTGGAGATTATAACAGAACATTGCCAAGATGTTAAAATGTACATAGATGACCAGCAGGGTCAAATAATAATAATCACAGTGGTTGTAGAGGGTGCAACAGGTCAGCACCTCAGGAGTAAATGTCAGTTGGCCTTTTCATAGCCGATTGAACCATAGCCATTGAACCTGTTCTGTGTGAATGTGTGTAAAGCCTCAGCCTGCGACCGATGGCCAAGAATCCATGGGGTCTTAGGTCAACACTAAGCGCTGCGTACACCATCCACCACCAGCTCCCTCCATGATAACCCCCCCCCCCCACAACCTTTATAAAACATGGTTAAACTGTGGCATCCGTCGTTAAAGTGATGCTCCTGTTTACCATCACGGTACAGTTGGACACCCTCTTGGCAGTCCGCATCTGTCCAGTTGGCCTACTTTTACATGGACGATGCATGCTTTAGCCGTGCACCCCCTCGTAGCAATGTTCTAGAACATCTATACAGGACTACCTACTGCTGCAGGATTAGGGATAGAAACTCGCTGTCCATTTCCCACTGACCCATCCTCCCAACAGTAGTGTGCTTGTCGCCGCACCCCTGGCTCCAGTCCCATCCCGTGCTTAGCCAGAGAACTTCAGGGCTTTGTTTGTGTACCATTTCCTCACCGGTGGGAACATTGCAGGACATTTATCAGGATGTTATTGTGCACATATCACAACAGAGAGAGAGGCAGCCTCTCCATCCTCCGATGGACAGAGTAGAGGGAGGTGCTTTCCCACACTGCTCAGGGGCCATGGGGTGGGGTAGAGTCGGAGGAAAGCGACGGGCGCGGTGGCATTGTCTCCACAAGCGCCTTTTTTGTTTATCATCTCCAGCTATCTGGCAGTAAAAGTCATTGACAGCCAGGGAGAGTGAACTCCAAAAGAAGTGGTTCTCTATTTAGTCCTTTCAGGAGCGCTTGTTATTGACATTTGGCTTCTCTCTGAACAATAAAGCCTATACCGTGCATATCGCTATACCTGTATAAATGGCTTCTCCCAGTTATGAAGACTGATCTATGATGAGTTAGTTCAATCATTGTGTGCAAGCAGGAGGTTTCAGGGTGCTTGATTAGGATCTGAAAGGATTCAATGAAAATTATTCTCAGGTGAGCCTAGTAAACTCAGCAAAAAAAAACGGTGTTTATTTTCAGCAAACTTAACATGTGTAAATATTTGTATGAACATAACAAGATTTAACAACTGAGACATAAACTGAACAAGTTCCACAGACATGTGACTAACAGAAACGGAATAATGTGTCCCTGAACAAAGTGGGGGTCAAAATCAAAAGTAACAGTCAGTGTCTGGTGTGGCCACCAGCTGCATTAAGTACTGCAGTGCATCATCTCCTCATGGACTGCACCAGATTTGCCAGTTCTTGCTGTGAGATGTTACCCCACTCTTCCACCAAGGCACCTGCAAGTTCCTGGACATTTCTGGGGGGAATGGCCCAGCCCTCACCCTCCGATCCAACAGGTCCCAGACGTGCTCAATGGGATAAAGTTCCGGGCTCTTCGCTGGCCACAGCAGAACACTGACATTCCTGTCTTGCAGGAAATCACGTACAGAATGAGCAGTATGGATGGTGGCATTGTCATGCTGGAGGGTCATGTCAAGATGAGCCTGCAGGAAGGGTACCACATGATGGAGGAGGATGTCTTCCCTGTAATGCACAGCGTTGAGATTTCCTGCAATGACAACAAGCTCAGTCCGATGATGCTGTGACACACCGCTCCAGACCATGATGGATCCTCCACCTCCAAATCGATCCCGCTCCAGAGAACAGGCCTCGGTGTAATTCCTTTAACAATAAACGCGAATCAGACCAACACCCCTGGTGAGACAAAACCGCCACCCGTCAGTGAAGAGCACTTTTTGCCAGTCCTGTCTGGTCCAGCGACATTGGGTTTTGTGCCCATAGGCGACGTTGTTGCCGGTGATGTCTGGTGAGGACCTGCCTTACAACAGGCCTACAAGCCCTCAGTCCAGACTCTCTGTCTATTGCGGACAGTCTGAGCACTGATGGAGGGATTGTGCATTCCTGGTGTAACTCGGGCAGTTGTTGTTGCCATCCTGTACCTGTCCCGCAGGTGTGATGTTCGGATGTACCAATCCTGTGCAGGTGTTTGTTACACGTGGTCTGCCACTGCGAGGACGATCAGCTGTCCGTCCTGTCTCCTTGTAGCGCTGTCTTAGGCATCTCACAGTACGGACATTGCAATTTATTTCCCTGGCCACATCGGCAGTCCTCATGCCTCCTTGCAGCATGTCTAAGGCACGTTAACGCAGATGAGCAGGGACCCTGGGCATCTTTCTTTTGGTGTTTTTCAGAGTCAGTAGAAAGGCCTCTTTAGTGTCTTGAGTTTTGATAACTGTGACCTTAATTGCCTACCGTCTGTAAGCTGTTAGTGTCTTAACGACCGTTCCACAGGTGCATGTTCATTAATTGTTTATGGTTCATTGAACAAGCATGGGAAACAATGTTTAAACCCTTTACAATGAAGATCTGTGAAGTTATTTGGATTTTTACGAATTATCTTTGAAAGACAGGGTCCTGAAAAAGGGACGTTTTTTACTGAGTTTAGTATTCAGAAAATGTAGTCACTTCCACACATAGTAGTCGTTCCCCAATTTGTTCAACAATACCCATACATGCTCCACAAACCAAGTAACAACATGTGTGCAGTGGACACAAAATATAGGATCGAGGCTATTTGCATTGGCCAGTCCAAGCAAGGCCAACACACACAAATCAGGCGGAATTGGATGCCTGTTTTTTGTACAAGCTGCCGATCTCCCAGTCTAAACCTGTGTTTTCTATATACGTGCCCCATGCCAGTTCAACTCATGTGGCCAACATGGACACAGCGTTATTTCCGAAAAGACCAAACCCTGGTGTGTGTCTGTTGGCGCGACTGGGTGTAGCTAGTGCTGAATCAAACCAACAGGAAAAGTGGAGTGAAAATAATACGACCAGTGTTTATTTTTGTGGACGCTTGTATCGAGAGTTTGTCTGCCGTTCCGGCCACATTTGGGGTTACTCAGAGGCACAGAAAGGCTTCAGTTCCCACTGCTTCGCTTTGGGCCGGTAGGAGGAAGGAAGTGGACTTTAACTGTTAACTTTATTCCATCTGAACCCTGCCCCCACTCACCTCAGTTACTTGAATGTTCCACCCTAGTTACAAATTAATGTTCCACTGCCAGAATGGCCTTGGTGGTCATTTTCATACAGCTGGAGCTAGTTGAGTTGTACAGGCTGTGTATGCACACTACACCAACAGCCAATGGGGGAAGCTGTAGTCTGGATCTAGATAAACCCAAATGCTTACCAAATTGTCGTCAAATCTGCCAACAAGCCCCCCGGGCCTTTTTGAGAGATTGTACTGGTCTACTTATTCTCCGTCAGTGCTGTACATGAACTGTGTAGACTCCAACAGGGCTGAAACAAAAGCAAAAGAGAGAGCATTGCACACACACACACACACACACACACACACACACACACACACACACACACACACACACACACACACACACACACACACACACACACACACACACACACACACACACACACACACACACACACACACACACACACACACACACACACACACACACACACCAAGAAGCCTCTCATCCACTGTAATAAACAGGGGGAAAATTACAACAAAAAACTAAAGAACTAGTTTTACCCCCGCCACAAGAGCACTGAGTGATCTCATCAAAGCCATAGCGAGGCAGAATATGCTGATGGCCTAGCATGCGCGGGGCGTGAGGCAGCAGCTTCTGACGGGATGTTAGTCTGGGCCTAATTTAAATAGGCCCCAGCGTGTCTGCCTGCCTCCCTTTGTTTACATGGATGAAATCTGAAACAAATGTGAACACGATACCCCTCTTGTCCCCCAACCCTCCCCTCGAGCTGCCTCCCTCGTATCTCAAACGGAGCCATGTGTAGATTTTCTTGGACCGAAATTAACACACAGTGGGTTCCTGGTTAACTCCCCATCAGGCTCCTTACAGCATTAACTTTTTATAAGCTTCCTTTTTTTGCTAATTGCCTATTCACCTCTATGATTTCTGGTATTAGTGGCCATTAGTTGTTTGCTCAGGAAAGCGAGAGGAGGAAGATGGCTCTCTCCATCCTCTCCTATCCTGGAAGAGAGCTACTGTAACTACACTGAACAAAAATATGAATGTAATGGGTTGGTTCCATGTTGCTTGAGCTGAAATAAAATATCCCAGAAAATTTCAATAAGCGCAAAAACCTTAGTTCACATTTTTTTTGCACAAATTTGTTTATATCCCTGTTAGTGAAAATTCTGCTTTGCTAAGATAATCCATCCACCTGACAGGTGTGGCATATCAAGAAGCTGATTAAACAGCATGATCATTACACAGGTGAACCTTGTGCTGGGGACAATAAAAGGCCACTAAAACGTTTTGTCACACAACACAATGCCACAGCTGTCTCAAGTTTTGAGGGAGCGTGCAATTGGTATGCTGACTGCAGGAATGTCCACCAGAGCTGTTGCCAGAGAATGTCATGTACATTTTCCTACCATAAGCCGCCTCCAACGTCATTTTAGAGAATTTGGCATTACGTCCAACCAGCGTCACAACCGTAAACACCACCAGCCAAGGACCTCCACATCCGGCTTCTTCACCTGTGGGATCGTCTGAGACCAGCCACCCGGACAGCTGATGAAATTGTGGGTTTGCACAACCAAATAATTTCTGAACAAATTGTCAGGGGGGAAAAAACATCTCAGGGAAGCTCATCTGCATGCTCGTCATCTTCACCAAAGTCTTGATCTGACTGCAGTTTGGCGTCATAACCGACTTGTGGGCAAATGCTCACCTTCGATGGCTACTGGCACGCTGGAGAAGTGAGCGCTTCACGGATGAATCCCTCAACTGTAGGGGGCAGAAGGCAGACCGCGTATATGGCATCGTGTGGGCGAGTGGTTTGCTGATGTCAACGTTGTGAACAGAGTTCCCCATGGTGGTGGTGGGGTTATGATATGGGCAGGCATAAGCTACCGACAAGGAATACAATTGCATTTTATCAATGGCAATTTGAATGCATAGGGACACTGTGACGAGATCTTGAGGCCCATTGTCGTGCCATTCATCATCCGCCATCACCTTATGTTTCAGCATGATAAGGCACGGCCCCATGTCACAAGCCTCTGAACACAATTCCTGGAAGCTGAAAATGGCCCAGGCATTCCATGTCCTGCATACTCACTAGACATGTCACCCATTGAGCATGTTTGGGATGCTCTGGATTGAAGTGTACGACAGCATGTTCCAGTTCCTGCCGATATCCAGCATCTTTGCACAGCCATTGAAGAGGAGTGGGACAACATTCCACAGGCCGCAATCAACAGCCTGATCAACTCAATGTGAAGTAGATTTGTTGTGCTGCATGAGGCAAATTCTGATCCACGCCCCTACTTAAAAAAAATATAAGTATCTGTGGCCAACAGATGCATATCTGTATTACCAGTCATGTGAAATCCATAGATTAGGGCCTAATGAATTTATTTAAATTGTCTGATTTCCTTATATGAACTGTAACTCAGTAAACTCTTTGAAATTGTTGCATGTTGTGTTTATATTTTGTTTCAGTATAACTGCAGTTGCAATCTTAACTGCTCCTCCTTCTTTTGGACATGCTACATCTTGGTCCAAACCCCCTTATACTCACTGAACTTGTTGCTTACTTGCTACATTGTTTAAAAGGCATGCAAACCCTTTTTTAGTTTCTCCCCTTTGTGTTAGAAAACAACAATCTGTACCAAGAGGCATATATGAGAAGTCAGGCAATCTGGTTTTTCTCAGAATTACAATTATCCAAATAATCTTTGTTGTGGGATTTAGTATGTGGTTTTCTTACTAAGTGCCATTTTCAAGCCTGGTTGGTTGGCTTGAGCCCATGAGGCAAATGCTCTAAGGATTAAAGAATCATTTTGGGTTCAGAGGGGATTTTTGGGCCTCTGTTAATCCCTGACAAAGTGTTCCCTAAGTGGAATTCAAGTAGTGGAGCATGGTGGGAAAGGTGTGTTTTGGGTGCGGGGGGCATGATCACCCCCTCCAGAGGAATTTAGCAAATTCTCCCTCCTGAAAATAATTAAATGAGCCTCACCCTTTCAAATGTGATGCCATGCAAAATAAATAAAAAGGGGCTGGTAGATTAAGAGTGATGCCATGCATGTCCTTCCATCCAGCTTCTGAGAACAGTCAGCCCCCCCAAGCCTCCCCCTTCTAACCTCCCTGCGGTTTCCAGAGACCCTCACAGAGTTCAAAGGGTCCTCCGCTAACCCTGTGCCACACCCCTTGGCTTCAGCTTGTCCTGGCTGTCTTTTCTCTTTGGTGCTCTTATCATCTCTCTGATTTGGAGATAAGAACCACTCTCTTGTCCAAACCGACAGGTAAACGTCCTGTGGGTTTTAGCGTGATGCTATTGCCACCAACCATGAGAAAGGATCTGAGGTGAGGTGGGACGGTTCCATGCCGAACTGCCAGTGGAGTCAGTCTTGTTTGCGAAGGCCATCGTCTTGGAGACCTTGGGTGGGAATTCCTTGTGTAGTGCCACGGCAACAGTGCCACATCAAAAGAGAGCGGCAGAACGGTTTGGTTCTGCAACAGTGCCCCTCCAAAGGACTGTTTTCCTCAACCTACAGACCCCGACACACCCCCAAATATCTTAGCAGAATCTCCCTCTCCTATATACTTTCATCCTATATACTTTCACTTTCATACATACGTATTACCTCGATTGCCTTCAGAAAGTACACCCCTTGACTAAATTGAGATTTTGTGTTACTGGCCTACACACAATACCCCATAATGTCAAAGTGGAATTATGTTTTTAGAAATATTTACAAATAAAAAGCTGAAATGTCTCGAGTCAATAAGTACTCAACCCCTTTGTTATGGCAAGCCTAAATAAGTTCAGCAGTAAAAATGTGCTTAATAAGTCACATAAGTTGCATGGACTCACTGTGTGCGATAAGTGTTTAACATGATTTTTGAATGACTACCTCGTCACTGTTCCCCACACATGCAATTATTTGTAAGGTCCCTCAGTCGAGCAGTGAATTACAAACACATAGACCAGGGTTTTCCAATGCCTTGCAAAGAAGGGCACCTATTGGTAGATTAAACATATTTTTTTAAACAGACATTGATTATCCCTTTGAGCATAGTGAAGTTATTACACTTTGGATGGTGTATCAATACAGCCAGTCACTACTAAGATACAGGCGTCCTTCCTAACTCAGTTGCCGCAGATGAAGGAAACCGCTCAGGGATTTCACCATGAGGCCAATGGTGACTTTAAAACAGTTACAGAGTTTAATGGCTGTGATAGAAAACTGAGGATGGATCAACAACATAGTTACTCCTCAATATTAACCTAAATGACAGTAAAAAGGAACAAAAAATATTCCAAAACATGTATCCTGTTTGCAAAAAGGCACAAGTAAAACTGCAAAAAATGTGGCAAAGAAATTAACTTCATTTCCTGAATACGTTACGTTTGCAGCAAATCCAACACAACATCATTGAGTACCACTTCATATTTTCAAGCATGGGGGTGGCTGCATCATGTTATTGGTATGCTTGAGGTGGAATAGAGCTCAACAGGCAAAATTCTAGAGGAAAACCTGGTTCACTCTGCTCTCCAACAGATACTGGGAGACAACCTTATCTTTCAGAAGGATAACCTAAAACAAGGCCAAATACAACATGTACAAAACATTAGGAAAACCTTCCTAATATTGAGTTACACCCCCTTTTGCCCTCAGAACAGCCTCAATTCGTCGGGGCATGGACTACAAGATGTTGAAAGCGTTCCACAGGGATGCTGGCCCATGTTGACTCCAACACTTCCCACAGTTGCGTCAAGTTGGCTGGATGTCCTTTGGGTGGTGCACCATTCTTGATACACACGGGAAACTCTTTGAGTGTGAAAAATCCAGCAGCGTTGCAGTTCTTGACACACTCAAACCGGTGCGCCTGGCACCTACTACCATACCCTTTCAGCGGCACGAAAATCTTTGGTCTTGCCCATTTACCCTCTGAATGGCACACACACAATCCATGTCTCAAGGTTTAAAAATCCTTCTTTAGCCTGTCTCCTCCCATCCATCTATGCTGATTGAAGTGGATTTAACAGGTGACATCAATAAGGGATCATCGCTTTCAACTGGTCAGTCTGTCATGGAGAGGTGTTCCTAATGTTTTGTACACAGTGTATACACGAGTTGCTTGCCAAAACAACATTAACTGTTCTTGAGCGGCCTAGTTACCATTTTGACTTAAATTGGACTGAAAATCTATGGCAAGACTTTAAAATGGCTGTCTAACAATGATCAACAACCAACTTCACAATGCTTGAAGAATTTTTTAAAGAATAATGGTCACATTTTGTACAATCCAAGTGTGCAAAGCTCTTAGATACTTACCCAGAAAGACTCACAGCTGTAATCGCTGCTAAGGGTGATTCTAATGTATTGACTCAGAGGTGTGAATACTTATGTAAATTAATATTTATGCTTTTCATTTAATACATTTGCACAAAGATTTCTTTTCTAATAATAATTCTTTGGCATTATGGTGTATTGTGTGTAGATTGGTGAAAAACATCTGTTTAATCCATTTTTGAATTCAGGCTGTAACAAGAAAATGTGGAATAAGGGGTATGAATACTTTCTGAAGGCACTGTACTTTCTACCAGCATGTCATGTGCAACTAGAGGGAAAGAAAACCCTCTAGACCACCTTTACTCCACACATAGAAACGCATACAAAGCTCTCCCTCGCCCTTGATTTGGCAAATCTGACCATAACTCTATCCTCCTGATTCAGGACAGTTTTGCTAGCACAGATTGGAATGTGTTCAGGTGTTCATCAGATGGCATTGAGGAGTTTACCACATCAGTCACCAGCTTCATTAATAGGTGCATCGACGACGTCGTACCCAGTGATCGTACGCAAATATCCCAACCAGAAGCCATGTATTATGGACAACATCCGCACTGAGCTAAAGGCTGGACCTGGAGACTAGTCCGCAAGCTTATGAGAAATCCTGCTACACCCTCCGACGAACCAGCAAACAGGCAAAGCATCAATATATGACTAAGATCGAATCCTACTCGAATCCTACATGGCAGGGCTTGCAAACTATCACGGATGACAAAGGGAAACTCAGCGATCTGCCCAGTGACGCGAGCCTACCCGATGAGCTAAATGCCTTATATGCTCGCGTCGAGGCAAGCAACACTGAACCATGCATAAGAGCCCCAGCTTTCCTGGACGACTGCGTGATCACACTCTCCATAGTGGATGTGAGTAAGACCTTAAAACAGGTTAACATTCACAAGGCCAGACGGATTGCCATGACGCGTACTCAAGAGCATGCGCTGACCAGCTGGCAAGTGGCTTCACTGCACATTTTCAACCTCTCCCTGACTGTCTGTAATACCAACATGTTTCAAGTAGACCACCATAGTCCCTGTGCCCAAGAACACCAAGGTAACCTGTCTAAACGACTATCGCCCCGTAGCAGTCTCATCTGTAGCCATGAAATGATTTGAAAGGCTTGTCGTGGTCCACACACACACCAACACAGTCGTGAAGAGGGCACGACAACACCTCTTCCCACTCAGGAGGCTGAAAAGATTTGAGCCCTCAGATCCTCAAAACGTTATACAGCTGCACCATTGAGAACATCTTGACTGGCTGCATCACCGCTTGGTATGGCAACTGCTTGGCATCTGACCACAAGGCACTAGAGGGTAGTGCGTACAGCCCAGTACATCACTAGGGACGAGCTCCCTGCCATCCAGGACCTCTATACCAGGCAGTGTCAGAAGGCTCTAAAAACTGGAACCAACAGGACCCTGAACAGCTTCTACCTCCAAGCCATAAGACTGCTAAATAGTTGACCAAATAATTATCCAGACTATCTGCATTGACCCTTTTTGAACTTTGTCTCATCACATATGCTGTTGCTACTGTTTATCTGTCACTTTATTCCAAGTTATATGTACATATCTACCTGAATTACCTCGTGCCCCAGCACATATAGCCACGTTGTTACTCATGTGTATTTATTATGACTTGTTTTACTATTTTCTTTCTCTTCATTGGTGGGAAGGACCTGTAACCATGTCACTGTTAGCCTACACCGGTTGTTTACGAAGCATGTGACAAATAACATTGACATAGACTCACAAAGAAGCCACTCGCATTCTTGTTCTCTGCAGCCTTCATTCTAAATATGACCACTTAGTTACACAGCATGCCCATGCATCCGTACACGTGAATGTAGCAACTCATTCTTTTGAGGCAGATGAATTCATCTGCCTTCCAAGTCGGTCTTATTTAGGATCACTGCCGACAACGACGATAATGTCACAAGTATTTATGGTGAGCCACTTGGTACATCTCAAAGACAGAGCACCACCAGGTATTTATAAATCACTTTGCTTTATTTAAAAATCAGCGGTAGGCAGTTATGCTATGAAGAAAAGAAAAACAGATACAATAACTGCACTTGGCACTGGATGACTGTTTGGATAAAAAAGAAAATGATACACATATATTGTGTAAGTGCCTCCAATACATATGAAAACCAAAAAAGGAAAACCTTAAATACCAGCTTTTATGTGGTCTCCATGTCTACTGACACCCAAATTCTTATTAATATTACAAATGTTCAACACCCCTAACAAATCCCCACCCCCAATAACCCCTGACCTAAAAAAAAAAAATGAATCTTCACTGGAGCGGAGACTAGGGAGAGCTCCTACTGGTCTCAGAATGACTGCCCCTCTACGCAGGTTACGGTTCAGTATGCCCTTAACAACTGGTCCTAGGTCTGATGCATTGTTTAGCTCACAATGGCTAAGGATAGAGATCCTAGACCTGCTGTTGAGGGCAAAATGTAACCCAGACCTTAAAAACCGAATGACTCGTGTGTCCAACAGCCATGATGAGGATGACACATCCTCACTCGTTACGAAAAAAAACACGGGAGTAATGCACTGCAAAAAAATAAAGACGTTATTTGTCCGTCTGACAAAACGAAAGGCAAAACCTCTTCTCCTCCAAAAAGAAAGCGCATCAGCAAAATGAATGTGAACACAAAACACGACTTCAAAGAAAAGGCTGAGCTGTCCTCAGTGGAATTGAATACATGGCAAATATTTAGCCATCAGTGGAATGAAATGCCTTCTTTTTTTTTTTATCGTGAGGGAAGGCCAACCTTTTCTTTTTGTCATCATCACATCCCTCTTACGACACAATGGCAACAGACTACATATGGGATTCAGACAAGTGGGCAGGTGGACCCTGTGAGAAGGAGAAACATGCCCCAAAAACCACCTGCACTCTAATCCTCCATCACCCCCTGACCTCCCCCCAACGTTAACACAACCTCCTCAAGAGGAGCAAGAAATCACCTGCTGATTAAGACTGGACAAAAGACAAAGATGGGCAGAAGGGTGGATTTAAAAAAAGAAGCTTGCCTTTGATGGAGACCCCTTGTGTACCCTGTGCCCACAACACAGGAGAATCCGACACCGCCTCTATAAATGAATCCCTAATAATAATAATAATTGACTTCATCTTGATGATCATTGGGATCGTGTTTTGAACGAATAAGTTGGGCAACATGATTGAAACTATTCCCAGGAGACGTGTTGTCAGCACCTCTTCCATCTCCTCCCACCTCCCCAACCGTCTGTCACAACATGCCCTTGGAGAGTGAGCGAGCGAATCTGGGACAGGGGGTGGTAAAAAACAGATGATCGGGTCGAGAAGAAGTGAGCTGTAGATGGATATCAAGTGGAGGACGTGAGACAAGACCAAGGCTACATCCCAAATGGCACCCTATTCCCTAGATAGTGCACTACCCTATGGGGTGTGGTCAAAAGTAGTGCATTAAGGGAATAGGGTGCCATTTCAGACTTAGCCCAGACATGTGCATCTTGGGGGGGGGGGGTTTATCTGACGGTGACCCCCAGCTTCTCCAGGACACGTATCCCCTTCTCCTGGTACTCCTCCCTCGTCAGCCAGAAGTTGTCCTTGTCCTTCATGATGTCGGCCAGCACGGCCCCGCCCAGGAACACCATGTGCTTGCGCCGAGGGGGGTCCTCGATCCGGATCTTGAATTTCTGCACACGAGCAGGAAAGGAGAGACAGAATAGAAGATAAGGAGAAGGGAAGAGTGTGAGAAGGGAAAGCATAAGAATAGGGGGAAGAGGAGAAATAAGGAAAGGGAAAGGGGCAGAGAGAGAGAAGAGTGGGAGGGAAAATGTCTGTCTTAACAACCTTAACTAAAAATAGGTGTGAAATCGTCTAATAATTACATGAACTGAACCAGCAGGCCTGGCATTGAAAATGCTGAAACGGATATTGTTGCCAAATTGAGCAATCAGTGTGTAAAGGAATGAGTGAGGAACAATGAGACATTATATTTTAATTTAGTTGTCGAGCGCATGATTTAAACATGGTCCCATGACAAAGATAGTTCACTCTGTGTTGAAGAAGCACATTGCTTGTGTTGTGTACACTAATTCAATTTAGGGCAACACCGCCTCCTGGTGGCTGATCAAATGACTGCAGTGAGAAAATGGATCGTTAAATGTCTGTTAGTAGTTGTCCATCTGTTAAAAGTCAAACATTGGACAGTAAAACCCGCACTTAAAAAACAGCAACAATAAAATATGACATGTACTTAAAGCATGCTACTTCGAAGATATAAATGGCGTTGTGTGTGTGCCCTCACCGAGAGCTTATCCACGTCTCCCTTCAGCACGCGCTCCAGGTAGAGCTGCTTGAGCTCACGCTCCAGTCGAGAGGGAAGGCCGGGGTACATGGTGGAGCCCCCTGACAGCACTATGTGTTTGTAGAACTCAGACCTGTGGAGAGAAGGAGAAGACGTTTAGGGAGGAGTGAAGACCTGGACGAAGGAAGAGGAATAACTTAAGGTGAATACAAATGGCGACATGGAGGAAAAAGATAACATTTTGCCACAATGTGTTTGTAGAATTCAGCCCTGAAGAGAGAAAGTGAGGATGTTTACAGAAGAGAAAAAGGGGATGTATAGAATATTAGACAAAAAAAATGACAATATGGAGAAACATTGATAATCTAGGACTGACCCCATTTAGTCGACCAACAGCCAATCGACCAGTCAACTGAGATTTCTTTAGTTGAGCAGTAGCAAAAAAAACTGTCTTAGACATGCATTACTGAAATTGTGTATTACATAAGAACAATGGTGCAACACTAATAAAAATACAATTTTATAACAAATGCGCTCTCTCGTTGGATAGTGGTCACTGTCTGCTGTTCTGAAACATCAGTGCGCTGTTGAATTGACGCCTTTTCCTAGACCATGATGCTATGTGTGTCAAAGCAAAGTTGACCAGCATATTGGTGTTTAGAACAATGCGGTGGAGGCAGCAGCGGAGTTAGGAGACAAGAAAACAGCCCTTGCATTAATTGTCTAAGAAAAGTGAGGAGAGAGGAAACCAACTTAATTTGGTCTATGATCAACAACCTAACTGTTAAATGTGTCTGGCTTTATACATCATCCATATACAGTACCAGTCAAAAGTTTGGACACCTACTCAAAGGTTTTTTTTTGTGTGTGACTATTTTCTATGTTGTAGAATAATAGAGAAGACATCAAAACTATGAAATAACACATATGGAATCATGTAGTAACCAAAAAAATAAATAAAAGTGTTAATCAAATCAAAATATATTTTTGATATTCTTCAAAGTAGCCACCCTTTGCCTTGATGACAGCTTTGCACACTCCTTGCATTCTCTCAAGCTTCACGAGGAATGCTTTTCCAACAGTCTTGAAAGAGTTCCCACATATGCTGAGCACTTTTTGGCTGCTTTTCCTTCACTCTGCAGTCCAACTCATTCCAAACCATCTCAATTGGGTTGAGGTCGGGTGATTGTGGAGACCAGGTCATCTGATGCAGCACTCCATCACATCAGGACAGATTTCCACTGGTCTAATGTCCATTGCTGGTGTTTTGGCCCAAGCAAGTCTCTTCTTCGTAGTGGTTTCTTTGCAGCAATTCGACCATGAAGGTCTGATTCACAAAGTCTCCTCTGAACCGTTTGTTGAAATGTGTCTGTTACTTGAACTCAGAAATTGCAGCCCAAATAAATGCTTCAAAGACTGGTAACTCTAATGAACTTATCCTCTGCAGCAGAGGTAACTCTGGGTCTTCCTTTCCTGTGGTGGTCCTCATGAGAGCCAGTTTCATCATAGCGCTTGATGGTTTTTGCGACTGCACTTGAAGAAATGTTCAAAGTTCTTGACATTTTCCGGGATTGACTGACCTTCATGTCTAAAAGTAATGATGGTGGCTACTTTGAAGAACCTAAAATATATTTGGATTTGTTTAACACTTTTTTGGTTCCATATGTGTTATTTCATTGTTTTGATGTCTTCACTATTATTCTACAATGTAGAAAATAGTCAAAATAAAGAAAAACCCTTGAATGAGTAGGTGTTTCCAAACTTTTGACTGGAACTGTATATCTACAGAAACACAGATTCTACTTCTGTTGCCTGTTTGAGTGTTTGTTTAATAGCCTACTGATTCCGTGAGTACCAAGCCTCACACAACCATGTTAATAAACAATTTCAAATCTTTGCTATGCTGTAAAGGCCTTACACTTTTTAAATTTAGTGTCGTTTACACCTTCCCAAATTGTCAGAAAATAGTAGATTTATAACCCTCCATTTTCCTTGATCCCCTTATTGTTCTTTTTTATTATGAACATCATAATAATATGTCATTATCATAAGTAGGCTTACTATAGCAGACTTGTATAGCCATCATCGAGCTGTAGGCCAAAGAGCACATCCTGTTTCGTCTTAATACCATAACTTACTTAGGTTTATATTTCAATACTTATATAGGCTACCGTATCAATCAATCATTTATTAGTTCATGTCATCACACAGCATACAAGTCATTCAGGATTTGAAAAGCAATCAAGCATTTTAGTTAAAATACAATAAAGCGAATATTGAATAATTAGCATAAAGATAAATAGGCCTAAACCGTTCCATTTGGGAATTGCATTAATGAATGAATGCTACTGTTTAGTCTTTGCTGTAATAAAGGCTTTACAATTAAAAATGTTACAACAGCATCTCTGGTCCGCTTATAATTTATTTAGTGTTGTTTATATTGTTCCAAACGGTTAGAACAATTATAACCTAACAGTACCTGTTTGGCACACATCATATGCACCCAGCACTTCCTCCTTAACTTATTTTTCTTGATCTCCAGTATTTTCCACAACTAGTCAAATTTATTCCACATATCCAACTTCCCCTTTACCTCCTGAGCAACCAGCAAACATTCCACTGTTTCGAGTTTATTTGTCATGTCCTCTGCATCCATTTTGCTGTCACGTTTCAGAGTTTGTTAGAACCAATTTATTGATGCGATTATGATATGCTATAGGGCAGGCCTTATTGGTCACGTGCATGAGACGCATACATGTGTCACGTAACGAGAGCAAGGGTTGAGGGAATAGGGAATTTTTAGCAATGGGTGCTAGTCACTCGCTGTCGTTTTTTTATTTTTTATTCTTCTTAGGGATATCCTTTTTATTTTCAATTTTCACCTACATGACAAATCTAACTGCCTGTAGCTCAGGCCCTGATGCAAGGATATGCATATTCTTGGTACCATTTGAAAGGAAACACTTTGAAGTTTGTGGAAATGTGAATTGAATGTAGGAGAATAACACAATAGATCTGGTATAAGAAAATACTAAAGAGGGAAAAAAACTGTATTTTTCTACCACCATCTTTGAAATGCAAGAGAAAGGTCATAGTTCTAGCCATCACTCTGGTTGTAATTCCGATAGTGTCCACAAGATGGCAGGAGTGTACGTGCAAAGTTTCAGATGGATTACTTGAAGAATGACTGACCTACAAGACTTTTAGTGTGAAGTCCCCAGGCCCATTTGGGCAAATCGTGAAGGAGACATTTGCATTCATATTCCATTTTTCTGCAAGAATATCGTCAAATCTGTATACTTGGACTTTGATTTAGCTTACCAAGTACTAATAGCCAGATTATAAGTTCAACATTTGCAAAAAACAGTTTTCATAACTCTGAATATCCTTATAATTTTTGTCCAAAATAAAAAGGCATGCTGTCGTACAAGGTTAGTAGCTACATTTTACGACATATACATGGTTTCCAGATAACCAATGAGCTGGGCTTTACGGGGGTTTCTAGCTAGCTATGTTTGACTCCGATTGGTGCTTATTTGACAAAGATAGTCGTTCAAATGATGGCCACCCGCGTCATCGGCGCGCCATGAAGGCGTCACTCTCTGACCAAATATGGTGTCCTATAGGATATACTACACCCCTAATGAAATAGTGAAGTCTTGTTACCTTCTAGGATCTCTGAGGAATAGATACAAATGTGATTTGACTTGTTGAAACAACGTTTAGGGTGACATTTTCACAGATTCCTTTCTTTGCAAATTCAACAAGTGGAAATACAAAATCGATTGTGCATACTATATGGACCTTTTTAGGATATGAAAAAGGATTTTATCAAACAAAACGACACTTCATGTTGGATGATAAATCAGAGCAAGATTTCAGAATGTAAGTACACATTTCACCTTCAGAGGTGAATTTATCAAACCTATCGCGGTGGGGAAAAAAAATTGTTGTTAGGAGCTCTCAAACAATAGCATGGCATTTTTTCGAAAGCTACTGTAAATTGGACAGTGCAGTTATTTTAACAAGAATTCAAGCTTTCAGCCGATATAAGACATTTATATGTACCGACATTTGTTGTTTCTATAAAATCCACTCAATGACTAGAATGTTAACTAATGAAATGGCAAAGTGAACGAGGGTTGGAAATTACTAGGTCACTAGTAAGTAGGGGGGAGTCGGTCGTGGAGTTACCTGGTGTCGATGTCTGCTGCATTGATGGTGTTGAAGAGGAGCTCTGCCACCCCGACTCCCTCCACGTTGATGAGGTGGGGCTGGAACAGAGCCTCAGGGGCTTCGAACCGCTCCCCTCCCACCTTGATCATCCTGCCGTCGGGGAGCTGGGGACACAGAAAGGGGAACAACATTCACACATCGGAAAGCATTTCATTGACATTAAGACAGGACTGATGGCTTTCTTCTGCTAGAACACCGCTAGGGAAATCTGAAGGCAATGCTAGGCTAGAGATGGACAATAGACAATGTTTGGAACTGGCAACGTTTAAGTAAGAGTCGCTCTCCCTCTGGTCAGATGGAGCCGGCTGACATACAGTAGGCCTTTTACAGAGCGTGGTGGAACATTATGTGGGAGGGAGCATAAAGGGCCCATTGACGGCTCCAGTCTGGAGTCCAGAGGAGGAAACAGACACCAGGTCAGCACGTGGCGTGGGAGTCTGGGTCGTACAGGAAATGATGTCACGCCCATGGATGGGGGGGGGGGTCATTTCTTCAACACTACAGTAGTGCTTTTGTTCCATCCTCTGTCCTCCGCCTCTCCTTCTCTCTCCAGGATTTGGGCAGGGAAACAAGGAGGTGCGCCGCCGCCCGCCACACATAAAAAATTCCATCCACTCCCTCTTTACATCACAGGGACTCGCGGCACGTGGTTTTCGGCACGTGGTTGACTTGACTAAGTAACCTGGGGGTATCCAGAGCTTGGTTCAAGAACTCCTCCCACACTAAATATGGCTTCTAATGCTCAAAAATTATAACCTGATCATCTGCATGATACATTATGTCCACAAGGAGGCAGTGTTACCATATAGCCAGGCCTCAAATACAGATGAATCCTATTATTCTTGGTGTAGGATGGTGTTACCCTTACCATGCAAGACTTTAATAAGTACAATTTGGTGCAGTGTTGGGGGAAATGCGTTATTAAAAAAGTAATGCATTACATAATCAGATTACTTTTATAAGTAACTAGTAGCTTTTTCAAATTGGGTAATATTATTACAGTTACACTGTCACACAACGTGTGCGTTACTTTCAGAATCATCCCTCTACCGGGCGCGTTTCCCATGATCCGATCTCAAATTGTTTCATTTAATTCTCGAGCGAGCAGAGAAAGGCTGTTTGGAGAAATGTCATGGCAGCTGCTGTCCATAGAAATATATAGAGGGTGCAACTCTGATATTTTCCATTGATCACTTCTGTGATGGGGAAGCCTCTAGGCTTTTCTGTCTAGTGACAAATGTGCCTTCTATACATCTCTATGTACTGGCGGTAATATTATAACATAAAGCATTACTTTTGTTAAATGTAACTAGTAATATGACTTTAAGTAACTAGTCCCAACGCTGATCTGGTGTGCTGTTTAGATGACAAATCAGGGTTGGGCTCAGAATGGCCAAAAACAGAAAATACTTCGAAACAGTTGTACAATAAGAAATGAAAGTGTAGGACTCGACCAGGATGATGACCGTGTAGGACTATGTTACTGACCGTGTAGGACTCAACCAGCACGGTGGTCTCCAGCGCCAGCTTCTGCTCCTGCTCGATGTTGTAGCCCACGTAGCACAGCTTCTCCTTCATCATGCGCACCGTCTCAAAGTCCGCCGAGTGGTTGAAGGCGTAGCCCCTCAGCAACAGCAACTGGATGATGGATAAAGGTCAGAGGTAAGGCATGCGTTTGGTTGGTTTGCAGAGATCTCATAGTTGTAAAGGACTGCGAAACTAATTGAAAAAGACTCCAAATACTCTTTAAAATAGTCACCTTTCCTAATCACAAATCTTAACACGAAATAATGAACAGGTGTGGTTTAGAGTCGACTGCTTTCCACTAGCAAGTCAGACATACTCATGAAGGAAATAAGGTTATCCAAGGCCCTGTCCAGCAATCAACCCCTAGTTAGTTCCCCCTAGGCTCGTGTAGATTTCATAGAATTAGGCTAGATAGTTATAAATATATATGGTGGAAGCACTAATGGGCAAGGTGCAATATCCATCATAATGCCTTATTCAGTCTTCTCACATGTACACATGCCTAGGGGCTAGGAGTTGTTTCTGGACAGGACATTCTAAGACGGCCCGAGTCACGCGTGGGGAACGAGGGTGTACCTTGATGAGGTAGCGCGTGATGTCCCGTCCTGCAATGTCCAGGCGTCGGGTCAGGTGGGGCAGGGAGAAGCCTTCGTACACGGGGCAGATGTGGGTGACGCCATCACCAGAGTCCACCACCACGCCAGTCAGGAGACCTAAAAAAAAAAAACACAGCAGTGCCAACAGATTAGGGCCAGTGAGAAAACACATCCACCGTTTCCCAAAGCCCATATCAACATTATAGACCATTTCTGTCATTACTCGTTTGAAACGGAAAGCTTTTTATTAATTGTTATTACCGATTTCTTGGTGTCAACGAGTTTTCCGTCAGAATTACATTGGTTCAATATAAAAAAAAATGCACGGGCCAATGAAAGGCCTACGTCCTACAAATGACAGTCTAGTATAGAACAAAGTACACAGCTACATACTCAACGTGGCGCGCTACTGCATATTCAACTCTCGTCCTGCTACTGAAAGGGTCACACATTAGCACAGCCTGTGTTTCATCCCTCATTCCACAGCTGTGTTTATTTTTTCCAGAGAAAGACCGATGTTACAAACAAGCAGTACAGCACAAATGGAAGCACTTTATTTTATGAAACTAGGTATTTACTACTGTAGAAAAATGATGGGGCATCAATGGGTTTGTGTAACTACTAACTAATAAACATTTTAAAATATAAAGTAAATATCTGGTACTTTCTGTACCGGAAAATAAAGTTTAAGCCCCAAATAATTGTTGCTACCATGGTAGAAACGTAGCAAAAGCTAATTACCGGGTATAACCTCCTACATTCCTCCATGTGTTCTGAAAGGTACTTCAACTTGCAATTCGTTGGAGTGAAATCTCAGGTACCCAGTGCTCTTCACTGGTTTTGGGTGTCCTACCTTCCTTCTAGTTGCCTCATTTTGCTTTAAAGAACCTACCTTGAGCATAGAGTGTGAGCACAGCTTGGATGGCTATGTAAACCCCAGAGAACTGGTACGTCTCAAACATCACCTAGGAAAGAGGTAGGGAGTGCGAGAGTATGTCACTGGAATATGTAGTTACTGCATAAAGTTCAACAGCAACTTAGCATCTTGCTAATACAAATTATCTTTGTTTTTGCATTTTGCACTGCTAGGAAAACCACAACAAATCTAACCTCAACTTCCACTCACAAGGAATAGACCTCCATGTTCATAAACCTCCATTTGGAAAGGGTGAAAAGAACTTACCCTCAAAGCACTTATGCATGACTGGCCACCCCACAGAGGACAGCCTGACTCAATAACAGTGGCTCTGACAGACTCCCACTGAGGAGCTGTCGCCAGGCAGCAGACCTAGGTTCAAATACCATTTCAAATCTTTCAGATACTTTAGCCGTGGTTGATTGACCTTGCCTGGCACAATGGAAACAATGGATTAGTACCAAAAGTGCAATGTCCACCCATGTGAAACTCCAGACAGGCTCAATCAAACTATAAAAGTGTTTGAAAGAGTTCAAATACTTGCCGAACCCAGGTCTGCCAGGCAGCGCTGCTGCCTTAGTCACAATGACTGGCAAGTTGCAACTCCAAGATGAACCTCCGTAGCGGGAGTGCTACTGCCTCCTCAGCACAGAGCATCACTGTTATGACTGATGATTCATTTAAGATCTACAATGGAACCGTATAAAAGGCCTTACAGGAAATCTCCTCCAGCCGTTCCCGGGTACACTCCAGAATACACACTTTCAAAAACTAAAGCATGTTAATGAAATCGTCCTCTGACAACGGATTTAGTAGTCGTGGGTTAACAAAAATAAACACTTAAAAAAAAAAAAATGTATACGCACCTCAATGATCTTCTCGCGGTTCTTGGTTGGGTTCATGGGCGGCTCGGTGAGCAGGATCTTGCAGTTGCGCGAGTCGACGTTGAGCTTCTCGGGACCAAAGGTGTAGTCCCACAGGTGCTTCATGTCGTCCCAGTTCCTCACGATGCCGTTCTCCATGGGGTAGTTCACCTCCAGCATGGAGCGCAGCTCGCTCGCCTCATCCCCCACCATCAGGTCCTAGGGAGGGAGGGGATAAAGAGCAGAGTTTCAGACTTGTGCTAAAACCAGGGCGTGACTTTTTAAAGTGAACCCGCCCTTTCAGGAACCCCAATAGTGCAGTAGCCACTGAATATCACTGCATAGAAACGATGCAGTGACCTCCACCCAAGACATTGACGTACCACAGCAACAAACCGACCGTCAGTGCCGACTGACCACAGTTATAAAACAACAAAAATAATGCTGGATAGCTCTGGGTACGAAGGTAACAATGTCACAAAAGGACATCCACCATCGTAAAACACTCTACAGCACAAACGTAAAGAACTTCCCCAAAAAAAGGACATTTGCATGCCACAATAAACAAGTCAAACATCACTTATTGTAGTTGTAGTCAACATCTAGTCATTCTGCGGGCACGCTGCTTTTAGTGAGCTGACGATACGTTCAGCCCTGCTCCAGAGAGCAGGCGGTAGAGAAGGCAACATTAGATAGAGATTCCAGCCATACAGTCAGAGCACACTGTTAGTAGAGCGGGAAACCATCTGGTTAATTGGCATGCAGATCCTATTGAAAATGTCTAGAACCTATAGTATAGGCAAACTCAGAATAGGCCTGACTGTCTACCGCCAAACAAACAGGTCACTCATATTGGCAGAGAACTGCACGGGCAAACTAATGCTCAATGTGGTCTTTTTTTTTTTTTTTATGCTATGAGGAGGCGGCTTGCAAGTTTATTTTAACACGAGACGCTAGAGCAGACATGTTCCCCTTCTCATGATTTCCCCTCCAAAACGTATCTGATGATATCTCTACTATTGATATCACAGTTTCCTTCTGCAATGTCTGTCAGTGTGTTCAGACCACTGTATTTAACATTTTTACAAAAAAATAATTAAACAAGGGGTAATACAGTTTGTAAGGTTAGCCGAAACATCCATTTCATCACAGAAAACCAGGGAAGGAGTAGTAAGGGGGGAATGAGGAAGCGATGCCAAACAACTGACAGATAGAAAAAAGGACCACTCTTGTCGGAGAGATGACGAGCGCAGCCATTTCACTGTCCGAGCAGATTGCAGGGACCCATGAAACTGCAAACATACACACTTACCATCTTTCTGTTATCCTACCTCAACAGGAGAGAAGGAGGAGAGGTGGGAGGAAGAGAGGGATGAAGCAGAGGGTCAGAAGATCGAGAGAAGAGAGAGAGGTCAGAGGAGCCAAGGTCAGAGGTGAATCAGTGCGTGTCCTACAAAAACCGTGGCCTACGCCCACCCATCCTCTCATAACGCTGCAATGTTATCAAGAGGAAATGTTCATGTGTAACGCCCTGATAGCAAGACAAGGTGCGACATCTAGGCCAAATCAACAAATCATGGCCAGCGTCCCAAATGACACCATATTCCCTATGCAGTGCACCACTTTTGATCAGGGCCCATAGGGTTAAAAGTAGTGTACAATGTAGGGGAATAGGGTGCTATTTGGGACTTAACCAGCCATGGTAAATATCGGGGACCAGTGTGTTGGATATCCGGAGGACACTAAATGGAGGAAATACTTTTTTTTAAACTCACAAATACTGTGAGAAACTAAACTCAAAGGGCTGGATTCCCCAAACACAGATTAAGGCTAGTCCTGGACTAAAGCATGGTCAATTAAGAATCTCCATTGAAATAGCTTCCTTGTCCAGGATGTGTGTCAGGAAAATTGCGGCAACAGGTTCACAGTGGAGGGAATAAGCAAAATGTAACCTAACATAAAGTAGTGTAAATCAAGAAATGTGCACCATTCTCCAGGTAGGTCTACATGTTCTGAAAAACTTAGAACCATAGTCTGCTCCACAAGGCATTGCAGCCATTTCAGAACTTCCCCAAATCTCCACAAAAAAGACAAATGTCAGTCATGTGGGCTACGAAGTAGTTAGCCTAGCGGTTAAGAGTGTTGGGCCAGTAACAAAAAGGTCGCTGGTTCGAATCCCTGAGGTATAAAAAAATAAAACTGCAGTTCGGCCCTTGAGCAAGGCAGTTAACCTCACCGATGACGTCGATTAAGGCAGCCCCCCACACCTCTTCAAATTGTGCAACTGACTAGGTATCCCCTTTCCCCAGATGACAGGTACACATTTTTGTTATTTCACCTTTACTTAACCAGGTAGGCTAGCTGAGAACAAGTTCTCATTTGCAACTGCGTCCTGGCCAAGATAAAGCAATTCGACACATACAACAGAGTTACACATGGAATAAACAAACATACAATCAATAATCAATAATACAGTAGAAAAGTCTATATACAGCATGTGCAAATGAGGTAGGATAAGGGAGGTAAGGCAATAAATAGGCCATGGTGGCGAAGTAATTACAATGTAGCAATTAAACACTGGAATGGTAGAATGTGCAGAAGATGAATGTGCAAGTAGAGATACTGGGGTGCAAAGGAGCAAGATAAATAAATAAATACAGTATGGGGATGAGGTAGGTAGATAGATGGGCTATTTACAGATGGGCTATGTGCAGGTGCAGTGATCTGTGAGCTGCTCTGACAGCTGGTGCTTAAACCTAGTGAGGGAGATATGAGTCTCCAGCTTCAATGATTTTTGAAATTCAATCCAGTCATTGGCAGCAGTGAACTGGAAGGAAAGGAAGAACTGGCTTTGGGGGTGACCAGTGAAATATACCTGCTGGAGCGCGTGCTACGGGTGGGTGCTGCTATGGTGACCAGGGAGCTGAGATAAGGTGGTGCTTTACCTAGCAGAGACTTGTAGATGACCTGGAGCCAGTGGGTTTGGCAACGAGTATGAAGCGAGGGCCAGCCAACGAGAGCATACAGGTCGCAGTGGTGGGTGGTATATAGGGCTTTGGTGACAAAACGGATGGCACTGTGATAGACTGCATCCAATTTGTTGAATAGAGTGTATTTTGTAAATGACATCTCCGAAGTCGAGGATCGGTAGGATGGTCAGTTTTACGAGGGTATGTTTGGCAGCATGAGTGAAGGATGCTTTGTTGCGAAATAGGAAGCTGATTCTAGATTTAATTTTGGATTGAAGATGTTTAATGTGAGTCTGGAAGGAGAGTTTACAGTCTAACCAGACACCTAGGTATTTGTAGTTGTCCACATATTCTAAGTCAGAACCGTCCAGAGTAGTGATGCTGGACGTGCGGGCAGTGATCGGTTGAAGAGCATGCATTTAGTTTTACTTGCATTTAAGAGCAGTTGGAGGCCACGGAAGGAGAGTTGTATGGCATTGAAGCTCGTCTGGAGGGTAGTTAACACAGTGTCCAAAGAAGGGCCAGAGGTATACAGAATGGTGTCGTCTGCGTAGGTGCATTGAATGAATCGCCAGCAGCAAGAGCAACATCATTGATGTATACAGAGAAGAGAGTCGGGCCGAGAATTGAACCCTGTGGCACCCCCATAGAGACTGCCAGAGGTCCGGACAACAGGCCCTCCAATTTGACACACTGAACTCTATCAGAAAAGTAGTTGGTGAACCAGACGAGGCAATCATTTGAGAAACCAAAGCTGTTGAGTCTGCCAATAAGAATGTTGTGATCGACCTGGCTAAGGCTTTCGACTCTGTCAATGAATACGGCTGCACAGTAAATGTCTCTTATCGATGGCGGTTATTATATCGTTTAGGACCTTGAGCGTGGCTGAGGTGCACCCATGACCAGCTCTGAAACCAGATTGCATAGCGGAGAAGGTACAGCGGGATTCGAAATGGTCGGTAATCTGTTTGTTAACTTGGCTTTCGAAGACCTTAGAAAGGCAGGTTAGAATAGATATAGGTCTGTAGCAGTTTGGGTCTAGAGTGTCTCGGCAGCTTTCCAATCTGTGGGAATCTCAGACGATACGAAAGAGAGGTTGAACATGCTAGTAATTGGGGTTGCAACAATTTTGGCAGATAATTTTAGAAAGAGAGGGTCCAGATTGTCTAGCCCGGCTGATTTGTAGGAGTCCAGATTTTGCAGCTCTTTCAGAACATCAGCTATCTGGATTTGGGTGAAGGAAAAAAGGGGGAGGCTTGGGCAAGTTGCTGTGGGGGGTGGAGGACTGTTGATCGGGGTAGGGGTAGCCAGGTGGAAAGCATGGCCAGCCGTAGAAAAATGCTTATTGAAATTCTCAATTATAGTGGATTTATCAGTGACTGTATGTGTGACAAAACAGGACCCATTTTACAATGAATTCTGTATTACACTCAACACACATTCTAAAACCAATTTCAAACAGAATTCACAGTATGTTACCTGTTAAAAAAATAATGCAATGTTTATATGACCCCCTTCAAAAACAGGTTATTACTACTTTCTTGAGTAAATACTAATGAATACATATTTTTGTCTAGATATCATTTAAACACTTCTGTGGAGTAAACGAGTGAGGTTACCTTGATCTCAATGTTTCCCACTTTAGCTGTGGAGCGAATGATTGGCCTGCCAACCAACGCAGGGAAAATGTGCTCTGGGAAGTTGGAGCCTGCATAGCCGCACTTCACAAACTAGGATTAAAGGGAGAGACAAAGGCAGGGTCAGTGACAAACATCATTTTTTGCAAGTTGGTAAATAACATAGGACATAAATACATTTTCATAGCACACAGAATGACAAAAAAATTAATCGAGATCAATAATAAGCCTATAGCCAAATACTAGAAATCAGATCAAAGCATTTAGCACAGACTACATTAAAATAAAACCTTTTAGTCCAATAACGCTGACATAACTTAGCCCAATCGATAATGCAGTAATGCACTTCACTTGTCTTGTCCATTAGCCAGAAGTTAGAGCCTTCTCTACTTTCTCTGAGTCACATGGTGCCGTTTGAGTTGCCCCTAGGTACAGATTCAGGATCAGCTTGCCCTCCCCAAATCCTAACCATTAGTGAGGGAAATGCAAAACTGACAAAAGACCAGCACCAGCAACTCCACCCTGCTTTGTTTGTGAACACTCTCAGAGGGGTTACAGAGAAAGTTACAGTATTGGTAGTGTTATCCTCCCACAATCACTACCTGACTTGCCTGACCTGCAGCATACTTAGGAAGTTACGTAGGGAACCTACGCAGGGAATTTCATTCAAACCTGTTAGGTTGTACTAGGCGTTTGCTTCAAGGAATAGCCTAGCGCGTGAATCAATACAAGCACTTCTCCATGTATGTTTAAAAATCCTTTGGGCTTTCTTTAGGCCTACATAATGATTAATGACATAATCTTCCTTCTTTCACCTACGTTACATTACATAAATGACCTCATTCTCAACCTTCCGGTAAGAAGAATAAAATAAGTGTATGACATGCATATTCAAGTAGACATGACATCATCAGCTCAGACAGGAAGGGGTAACTCAAAGACAAGAATAAAGACAGACGGTAGGCTACAGTGTACAGCGTGTCCCATTTACACTCTCCAAGCTATGAATAGCTATCAGGCTGTTTTATTCGCAGTGTGAACAAACGCTGTAAGCAGCATAGTTTCTTTGCGGTAGGTAGCTGGAGAGAGACAAGTCAGCTAACCACTGAATGGAACACGGCCCAAAAAAATATTTTAAAAAGACAGATGAAAGAATAGTCTGGATAAATACTAAGGTAAAATAGTGAAAACAGCATAAATTAATTGTAATTTGTCAATTTCAACCAGATGACTGGTGTTTACAAAACATATTTTACAAGAGAGTTGCAATTGATCTGATAACGCCTTACATGGAAGAATGGTTTCTGACTTCCTCACTGTACAAGAATGAGGCATGCGCATTATCTACTGCTCGAGACAAGTTAAGTTGGTTAACTTGTTCAACAGTTGGTAACAATACTTTGATTGTGATACTTGTTTGTTGGTGCCTGGTTTAGTAAAACCATATGCGCAAATCCTCATCCAATTACGCAACAATGTAGCAGTGTAAAATACTTGCTACAAGTTCAAAGAGGTTTCGGTGAGGGCTGGGCTACAGATGCTGGATCTTCATTCTTTGTGAACACCAAACAGTATCTAAAAATGTGGAGTTACTGAATAAAACGCAATAGATCACGTATTTTCCTTGCCCAATTCGTTGCAATTAACAATGACGCTGGCAAGTTCTTACAGAGAGCTCTCGTTAGTTTGAGTTATCAAATTGAAGCAAGGGGTGGAAATGTAGGGTAATGATGTCTGATGAATACATATTTGATATAGTTAAATGTGGCAGAACACGAGATTTAAGTGATCTCTGGAGCATGCTATAAAACAATAAAACTGCGATTTGTACATTTGAAGGCTAGCTATTGAGTTTGCTGGCCAGCAACCTAACTAGCTCTAGACGATTCGAGTTCGCAATGTCAGCACGAGCAGCCGACAGCAGCGATAACACTATTTATGGCTACTCCCACTGATTCACGAATTCTAGTCAACAATCGGTACTCTAAACATTCCACCGACCGGTGTGAACCTTGCCACCTCTAATTGACAGATGCACCAACCTCAATGAATGCATAACTAATTGACAAACTGACAGACCGTGGCTACACAAGCTAGCAATGAAGCGAGCTACTTCCTGTTCCTCCCCATCTCATCTCCTCTGCCAAATTGCACAGCACAAAAGCCGGAACCCTCATAATTTGACGATAGAACACGGTCTGTTTGTAAACTTACCCCGGTCCCATTGTCGCAAACCACCACTTTCCTTCCCTGGCTGTCCATTTTTTCGGAATACAGAAACCAGCAACCCTCCCTGGCACAACTTTCTTCGGCAAGGCGGAAAACACCACCCCGGCTCTAGCAAAGGGCTTTTTCCGGAATGTGTGACACATGCCCATATTACACACACACCTATCAGGGTAGAGATAGCTAAGAAATTCAGCCAATTACGTATGGCAACGCCTTTCCATATACGTTTCTATTCGACAATCCCCCTGATTGACGGTGTTGTGTCAATCAGAATTTCGAAATATCCATAATGCAAGCTTTATCAATGCATTTAGGTGGTGGCCTGGTGGGCCAACGCCGAAAACAGTGAAGTTGATCGATCTAAGTCGAGGGAAGAGCATCTGTTTGTTTTTTTATATGACAATGAAATATTCTAATGATTACTGTAAAATTTGTTGGCACCTTCAATTCTTGCACATTTTCTCAGAATAAGTATATTTCAACCATAGAAAATGATAGAGGCCTCTAGTGGCCAACTTCATTAGCTGATCCGTCCTGGTGACACTGTTGGAGTCATGTCCAACCGGGTCATGAGGGACCCGAGAATGGCGCTGCAATGGATAGCTGCCGTTTTATGGGCTCCTGACCAATTCTGCTATTTAGTGTTGTTGTTTTTTCATTGATCATAATGTTTCCGCCATCGTTTCTTATGACTGAAACGAGCTTCTGGACATCAGAACAGCAATCACTAACCTCGATTTGGATGAAGATTTCTACTTCAACGAGTCAGAGACGCAGGACATACTGCTCAACCGAACCAGGCACTAATCCCAGAGACTTGTAAAAGAAAAAAACAGAGCAAGAGAGACCAACGTGCAGGCACCCTGACAAAAATCTGTCAGCGAGTACATAAACCGCCTCTACCCTCCATTATATTGGCGAATGCACAATCACTGGAGAACAAACTGGACGAGCTCCGTTCGAGACTAACCTATCAATGGGACCTGAAGAACTGTAATATCCTGTTTCTCGGGGGTCGTGGCAAAACAAGGACAATATATATCTGGCTGGTTCTTCTACGCATCAGCAGGACAGAACGGTAGCATCTGGTAAACCCAAGGGGAAGGTGTGTGTCTCTTTGTTAACTACAGCTGGTGCGCAATCTCTTATATTAAAGAGTTAGAATACCTCATGATAAGCTGTAGACCATACTATTTACCAAGAGAGTTTATCCATATTTTTCATGGCTGTCTATTTACCACCACAAACCGATGCTGGCACTAAGACTGCACTGGACGAGCTGTATAGGGCAATAAGCAAACAAGAAAATGCCCATCCAGAGGCAGGTGATTTGAATGCAGGAAAACTGAAATCCGTTTTTACCTAATTTCACCATGTCACCTGCGCAGCTAGAGGCAAAAAAACTCTAGATCACCTTTACTCCACACAGAAATGCATACAAAGCTCTCTCTCACCCTCCATTTGGCCAATCTAACCATAACTCTATCCTCCTGAAACAGAAAGTACCAGTGACTTGCTCAATACGGAAGGGTTCTGATGAAGCGTATGCTATGGAACAGGACTGTTTTGCTAGCACAGACTGGAATATGTTCGGAATTCATCCGATGGCATTGAGGAGTTTACTACATCGGTCACCGGCTTCATTAATAAGTGCATCAACCAACGTCGTCCCCACAATGACAATACGACGTACATATCCAAACCAGGAGCCATGGATTACAGGCAACATTTGGACTGAGCTAAAGGCTAGAGCTGCTGCTTTCAAGGAGCTGGACACTAATCCGGACACTTATAAGAAGTAAGAAATCTTAGATGAACCATGAAACAAGCAAAGTGTCAATACAGGAAAAAGATTGAATCCTACTAAGCCGGCTCTGACACTTGTCAGATGTGGCAGGGCTTGCAAACTATCACGGATTACAAAGGGAGACCCAGCCGTGAGCTGCCCAGGGATGCAAGCCTACCAGATGAGTTAAATGCTTTCTATGCTTTCTGCGAGGCAAGCAACACTTAACCAAGCATGAGAGCACCAGCTGTTCCGCACGACTGTGTGATCACGCTCTCCATAGCCGATGTGAGTAAGACCTTTAAACAGGTTAACATTCACAAGGCCACAGGGCCAGATGGATTACCAGGACGCGTACTCAGACCATGCGCTGACCATTTTCAACCTTTCCCTGACCCAGTCTGTAATACCTACATGTGTCAAGCAGACCACCATAGTCCCTATGCCAAAGAACGCGAAGGTAAACTGTCTAAATGACTATCGCCCCGTAGCACTCGCATCTGTAGCCATGAAATGCTTTGAAAGGCTGGTCATGGCTCACATCAACACCATCATCCCAGAAACTCTCGACCCACTCCAAATGGCATACCGCCTCGACAGATCCACAGATGACGCAATCTCTATTGCACTCCACACTACCCTCTCCGACCTGGACAAGTGGAACACCTATGTGAGAATGCTGTTCATTGACTACAGCTCAGCGTTCAACACCATAGTGCCCTCCAAGCTCATCACTAAGCTAAGGACTCTGGGACTGAGCACGCCCCCATTCACCGACGGGCTGTAGTGGAGCGGGTCGAGAGCTTCACGTTCCTCTGTGTCCACATCACTAAGGATCTATCATGGTCCACACACACCAACACAGTCAAACTTCCTTTATATTTATTTTATTTTTTTCTGTTTTTCCATGTATGAGCAGGCCAAATTCAATGTTTCGTCAAATAATATTTATATATATTTTTTATCCCCCCATCTTAAACTCTTAGCTAGTGTGTTAAGAATAACTAACATTAGCCCCCAAAGACTAATATAAGATAAATATCAGTTTTCGAGTTCACTTGAAATATGCAGCATGCAATACAAATGGTCTTGTTCATATGAAGAGGTAACTCCGTTGACCATTTAGCCAATTTATTGAAAGCTAACCAAAGTTACAGTTGAGTAGCCTAGCCAGCATAGAGGAAAGGGCGGAGTTGGGACATCCGGCTTTCACTGCTTTACCCGCTTATTGCCCTCGCATAAACATCTCCCGGACACAAAATACTGGCTAGCAAGGGGTTATTTTTGAATACTGCATTTCGCAATTGGCTAGGTTGCATCAATTACCTTCTCTAAAAACACTGCAAAGGTTTTTCCTGCAAACATTCTATGTCTACCTCATGATTTGTTGGGAGAGTTGTCTGTCTGAAGAGGACCCTCCCCTGAACATTATTATTTTTTCATTTTCAAAATGACCAAAATAATCTGTCATTAATCACAGATCTAGTGCTGTTGCTGCCCTAGGTCTATGATTTCCGTGACTAATGGCTAATCAATTCCTCAGATCCATCAATAGCACACATAAGAGAGGAAGTTAAACTGATGTAGCAACCACATAGATGCATGTTAGACAATTCCTTTACAGAATGCACCCAGCCACACAATAGGCGAAATAAAAGTTATAGTTCTACCTGGCTGTTAATCTGAAGCTATCCCTGTGTTTACTTTTCCTAGCACCACTGGCTGTGCTTTGAAGCATGGGAATTAAACCATCACTGATGCACTGTACAGATGCTCTTTATCCTTGACCTTAGACCTTACAGCAATCAAGAAGAAACTGGCTGAGCCAATAAGGTACCACCAGCATGAAGAACAAAATGCATGGTACAGTACATCAGGTGAGGCTGCTGAGGGGAGGACGGCTCATAATAATGGCTGGAACGGAGCGAATGGAATGGCAGCAAACCATGTATTTGATACCATTCCACCAATTCCGCTCCAGCCATTACCACATGCCCGTCCTCCCCAATTAAGGTGATACCAACCTCCTGTGTGATACAGCCATCCGTCAGTGAGTTCCGTCAACTGTATATTCCTCTCATGATTCAGTATTTTTCCCCCCACCTTTATTTAACCAGGTAGGCCAGTTGAGAACAAGTTCTCATTTACAACTGCGACCTGGCCAAGATAAAGCAAAGCGACACAAACAACAACACAGAGTTACACATGGAATAAACAAACGTACAGTCAATAACACAATAGAAAAAGTCTATATACAGTGTGGGCAAATAGTGTAAGGGAGGTAAGGCGATAAATAGGCCATAGTAGCGAAGTAATTACAATTTAGCAAATTAACACTGGAGTGATAGATGCGCAGATGACGATGTGCAAGTAGAAATATTGGTGTGAGCAAAAGAGCAAAAAAGTAAATAAAAACAATATGGGGATGAGGTAGGTAGTTGGATGGGCTATGTACAGATGGGCTGTGTACAGCTGCAGCGATCGGTAATCTGCTCAGATAGCTGATGCTTAATGTTAGTGAGGGAGATATAAGTCTCCAACCTCAGCGATTTTTGCAATTCGTTCCAGTCATTGGTATAGCTCACTGGTCATCCTCAAAGATGACCAGTGAGATATACCTGCTGGAGTGTGTGCTACGGGTGGGTGTTGTTATGGTGACCAGGGAGCTGAGATAAGGTGGGGCTTTACCTAGCAAAGACTTATAGATGACCTGGAGCAAGTGGGTCTGACGACGAATATGTAGCGAGGACCAGACGACGAGAGCGTACAGGTCGCAGTGATGGGTAGTATATGGGGCTTTGGTGACAAAACGGATGGCACTCTGATAGACTGCATCCAATTTTCTGAGTAGAGTGTTGGAGGCTATTTTGTAAATGACATCGCGAGGTCGAGGATCGGCAGGATGGTCAGTTTTACGAGGGTATGTTTGGCAGCGTGAGTGAAGGAGGTTCTGTTGCGAAATAGGAGGCCGATTCTAGATTTAATTTTGGATTGGAGATGTTTAATATGAGTCTGGAAGGAGAGTTTACAGTCTAGCCAGACACCTAGGTATTTGTAGTCGTCCACATATTCTAAGTCAGAACCGTCCAGAGTAGTGATGCTAGTCGGGCGGGCGGGTGCGGGCAGCGATCGGTTGAAAAGCATGCATTTAGTTTTACTAGTGTTTAAGAGCAGTTGGAGGCCACAGAAGGAGTGTTGTATGGCATTGAAGCTCGTTTGGAGTTTTTTTTAACAGTGTCCAAAGAAGGGCCAGATGTATACAGAAGGATGTCGTCTGCGTAGAGGTGTATCAAGGAATCACCCGCAGCAAGAGCGACATCATTGATATATACAAGAGAAAAGAGTCGGCCTGAGAATTTAACCCTGTGGTACCCCCATAGAAACTGCCAGAGGTCCGGACAACAGGCGTTCTGATTTGACACACTGAACTCTATCTGAGAAGTAGTTGGTGAACAAGGCGAAGCAGTCATTTGAGAAACCAAGGCTGTTGAGTCTGCCAATAAGAATACGGGCCCTGTGTTGGGCTACCTCTCTTCTGCATCCCTTAACAATCGGACAGATGTGTGGACCTCTCTTTATCCCATGATAATGCATGGAGTGGAAATAATGAAAAAATAAATGATGGATGATAAATAATGTAGGCCTAATACGATTTGACTACAACTTCCAGTAGCCCCATAGGTTTGGTTGGCATTTCCTGGTCAGGAGGGCAGCCATATTTGATTCGATTATCTCGGCTTCGAGTAGTTAGCTAGCCAGTGCAGTTCTGAAAAAATTGTTGCTGGATTATATTACACACATTTTCCACGACAAAGGATAGCAATCTTTTAAAGAATAACTGCTTAACGTTACCGTGCTTAGTCAACGATGAATCCCGAATAGTAAGTAACACTGTTGGTTAATGATGACAGCCTGTTTTTTTTATGCTAGCTAACGTTCGTCCGCTACCTGGCTAACTGTTAGCTAGTTTAAGATACTTGTTTTGTCTTCTTTACAAATATGAAATCGATGACATAAGGTATGTTCTGTATCAACTCCACTCTAGACATGTTTTATATTGACTATTAATAGGCGTGTTAGGGCCTGTTTTTATCTTCCTAGTTACGTTCAAACTCCAGCTAGCATGAATGCTAGCTAACTACCCATACATAGGCTAGCTAATATCAGCTGGTAGCTAATTTAGCTAGCTACCATCACAGCTGGCCAGTTAAGTAACGTCGTTAGTTACATTAACTAGTTAAAACGTGATCTACTTTGTTGACTTTTTCAAATATGAACATGTGTAAAAAGTCAGCTGACCAATTTAACCATAATTGCCCAATAATATAGTTATGTCTAGTTAGTTATGTGTTTAATTCTATTCAAGGCTACTTTGATTGCTGTGTGATACAAATGCATTTATTGATTGACTGGCTCTTGTCACGAAAGTAGCCAGAACTAGCTACTGTGACAATTTTGTTGCCTTGTTGTTTTTGACTTTCAACAAATAATGAATAGTATATAGTAATATCTCCATCACAAATTGAATTAATTGACATTTATTTATCCTGTGAAATGTCTACTCTCCTTTCAGTGATTATTTATTCAAGCTGCTTCTGATTGGCGACTCTGGCGTTGGAAAGTCTTGCCTCCTCCTCCGATTTGCAGTAAGTAACTTTCCTCTGTCTAGGTGTGTTTTTGCCATGTTGATATTTTGAGAGATAATAGTTTGATGTCCCAGGAACTTTACTGTACTTTGAACACCCATAGAGATTTTCTGTTTTTCTTATTTTCTCTTCAGGACGACACATACACAGAGAGCTATATTAGCACTATTGGAGTGGACTTCAAAATTAGGACCATAGAATTAGATGGAAAGACCATAAAACTTCAGATTGTGAGTACCTATGGCTGACATGACTTGATTGAGTCACAAGAATGGCAGAAGTGGAACATTGTGATTTGTATATGATGTTGGGTCTGACTTTGCTCTCATTTGGGCCCCAGTGGGACACAGCTGGACAGGAACGGTTCCGGACAATTACATCCAGTTACTACAGAGGAGCGCATGGCATTATTGTAGTGTACGACGTCACAGACCAGGTAAATCCATCCCTCATTCGCTTTTTCAATTTTTTCACTTTCTATTTTTCACTCTCTTTATAACAAGTTTACATAGCAGATAGCCTTGTTCTCAAGCCTGTGTAAGTTAACAAAGTTTCAGTGTATCTGGTTATGCTGTCTATTGCATCGGTTGTTGAGTTATCAACAGTTGTCTCCTCTCCTGTCACACCCCAGGAATCCTTCAATAACGTGAAACAGTGGCTACAGGAGATTGACCGTTATGCCAGTGAAAACGTGAACAAGCTGTTAGTAGGCAACAAATGTGACCTGACGACAAAGAAACTGGTGGACTACACAACGGCCAAGGTAACGCTCTACCTGGTTACAGAATGGGAATTTAAAAAAATATTTTTATGTTTAATCTTCTCTCTCTCCTGTTCTGTGTCCCACTCTTTTCTCGTCTCTTTGCTTCTTTCTTGTGTGTATATGCCTCTCCCCTACTCCCACCTTACTGTTGCCTCTCTCTCTCTTATGTCCCCTGTCTTTTTCTCTTCCTCCCTCAGGAGTTTGCTGACAATTTAGGGATCCCCTTCTTGGAAGCCAGCGCCAAGAGTGCCACCAACGTGGAGCAGGCCTTCATGACCATGGCAGCTGAAATCAAGAAGAGAATGGGCCCTGGGGCCACAGCCGGAGGTTCGGACAAGTCCAACGTCAAGATCCAGAGCACGCCAGTCAAGACCTCCTCTGGAGGCTGCTGCTGAGGCCCATCAGCCCCCCAAACGCCATCCACCCAGACCCCTACCTACCAATCTCAAAAGTTACCATGCTCCACAGGGATAGATAAAGGAGAGAAAGAAAGAGAAACAGGGGGAGAGAGAGGGCGAGAGTGACAGAGGGGGAAGGCTGAGTGGCATGGATTGTGTGTGCAGTTGCAATACCAGAAATATGTCCCCCCCCACCCCTGACAAGGTCCGCAATAGGATGGTAAGCCCATCCACACCCACAGGAACACACTAACATAATGTGGGATATTTTTACGTATTACCAAAACATACCTATACAAAATAAGATGTGGCAACTTATCCAGACATTTTTAAACAAGGCGCAAGGTGATAATTATGAATGAGAGGAATATGAATAAACCTTGCCCAACTCTTTACTCCAGGTCTGCTAGTTAATAATACATTTTTCTACGATGGTTATGTTCTCCTTATTTTACTGTGGATATCAGCATGACTTTGGCCTGATCTCCTCAGAAATGATTTAGGAAGCACTCCCAATGAAGCACATGTTTTAAAGAGCATTATACATGTTGGCAGAACTAATTACTTTACCCACAATGCATCTGGAATGCACTCATGACTTAGCACGTCTGCTCACTGTAATCAACCCAAATTATTTAGAGGAAATATCATTCAGTGTCACGTGGTCCAACTTCATAATGTTGCCTCAAATAATGTGCCTGCGTCTTTATGGCAGGATGTATATATGATATGCTTTTGGCACACTGCGTTGTTGGCATGTCCTTCCAGCCCTAGAGACCTTTTGTATGCCCATAATGGTTGAATGCCCAAGCGCTTATCTCTTATTTGGGTTTAGTCTAATGTATTTTGTATGATACTAGCATTAGTTAACATTCCTGTACAGAGAGTAATTGTTCTGCTGACATACATAATGCCACATGGACACGTGCTACATTGAAAGTGTCATTGTTTTTCCTCCGCCAGTCTCTCAACCGACAGCACAACAAAGTTTCACCAAACGCTGAACTAATTCTACCAACTGTATATATTTATACATATATGTAAGAACCGATTAGCTAAACCTGTAGAGAAGCAAGTGCAATATATAGGACATCATGAAAAGTAGCTGAACATTTTAATTTTGGCATGTGATTTGTGGCTGAGGACTTGACATTTTTGTGGCACAATGTCTACTATTAAACAATGAAGGAGATTCTTTAATAAACCTTTGTCTTGTTGGAATTATTTCCTGATAGTTACACCTGTTCAGCATGTACATTTCACACTGAAATGCGGCAGACTTTTTGTGCTCTTGTTTCATAAGCTGAACGGTATGATCTTTGGCCCAGCTTCCATTGTCTCCAGTAAAGGGTGCTGTAGTGCTGAACTTGAGACGTCCATACCCTAACCCCTACCATAACCCTCACCTAAACTTCACCTTTAAAATTCACCTTCAATGGGGTGATGTCAGTTGGACAACCCAAGGATCACGTTTAGACTTTTCCTCTCTTACCCGGCTCAACCACCTTTTTGTGCCCGCCGGGGCCAAAACACTTTTTACTTTTGAGTCTGTCCAGCAACAAGTGTACATTACAGTAAATGGGATTCTCTGGTACTTTTAAATACTTTTTAGCCAGTAGTTTTGAAAGTAGCGCTCACAGGCCAAAAGTGTTCCGTTAAAATTGTGTACTACGTAACATATGTGCAGATCTGTGCACCACGTCGTTACTCTCGCTCTGCTGTGTGTTCATGATGTCTCTTGCTAGCTGTCACTCAAATGGTGAGGGGTTGAAGCTCATTGGTTGAATGCGAATGCTAGGGGGCTGGCCCACGTGGGGGAAAATGTACGGAATGTACAGCTTCCAGAAAAACAAACTAGGGATTTCGTGGCTAATTGAGTTAAGACAATAATCCTGTTCGTAGATGCATAGGGACCCAGTAAGACAACTGAAACACTGAATCTGGTACAGGTCTGTACCAGTGGAGGGCAGCATTAGGTGGCTTAGTTCATCTCTGCAGCTGTACTGTCTGTCTCCCAGTAGTTGGAACTTCTTGAAATCTGAGTTAAGGGCAATTTCAAATCAATGACTTTGAATGGGGCCTCATTCGAATAGTAATTAGATTACACATCCCCAACAGCTGTCGTGAATTACATTGGCTTTTCCATGGCGTTCTATGTTGAACGGTTACCTGAGTTGATGTTGACGTCCATGACAAAGGCATTGTTTTGTGGCTGTGATCGATACCCTTAATCTATTCTTTCACACAAACCTTGTCATAGAATTGGTATCATACCCAAGGTAGAGCACCCACCAGATCATCCCGTGATTGGTACCCATTGTGTGCCCACTTGATTAACATCTGACCCTCTCATCAGCGTTGCGGTGGCATGGTGCCCGCCGCTGTAAATGTGCCCTGGCCGGCCTCTCTCACACACAGGCCCCAGGCAGAAGAAAGGGCACACTCTTAACTGCTTGGCATGCTCCCTTCCCCCCTCCTCCTCTCTAGCGGACCCCTGTAATTATGTCAACGGAGTATAGTAAAAGGCAGTGTGAAGCCAGCCTCTTGTTTAGCTGTTGAACTGGAGTCTTCTATTTTTCCTAGGCATAACCCCAATTTGCTTTTAAGTGAAAACAAAACCTACATTCAGCCGGTCAGCGTGGACAAAGGGCTAGATGTTTTGCTGTGAGGTTCAGAGGGAGTGAGTGGGGGTTGGGATGGGGAGCAGCAGCAACGGCGCCGAGGAGGGGTTTAGAGTTGATGGCGCAAGAGGGAGGAGGGGTGGGCTGTTTGCCGGCTTTATTTGTTCTTGGTTGCCGGGCAATGGAAGGGGGAAAGCATCTGTGACAGCTGTAGAGGGGCCGCAGCCTTTCCCCCGATCTACAGAAGAAGCCCTGTAGGTAAAATACAGAGGGAGAGAAAGGGGGGTGGGGGAGGATAGGGAGGGAGCTAGTTAGCCCATGTGTGAAGTTCACTCAAGACAATACCCACAGCAAAAAGGTGGGAGCTAGATTTGTGGATAGGATATGGAGAATCAAGCCTCCATTATGTCAATCTTGGTTCTTTCCCTCATGCCTAGACGGCAGGTGTGCACTTGAGACAGGCTTTGGCCACACTGTAGTGTAACATCATCAAATGGAGTGAGAGGTGTTGTGGACTGTGTGTCAGCTAGCCAGTTAGCACTGAACAGCATGCTGCCCTACTGGCCAGACGAGTCTCATTTGTATGCCTGGCGCCCTTCTGAACAATGGCTAAGTGTGCAGCAGAGCACAGAGTTGATTCTCTTCGGATGAATCAGAGTTAGCAGCAGCCTGAAACGACTGACATACAATACAAGTCTGCATGGACAGCTCAGTGAATTAGACTACCGGTAGTGACTGTTTCTGTCTGTTAGAATTGGAACTAAGTTGTTTTGCATTCTGTTCTCAAGCGGTTGACTTTTGGTCACTGCTATAGTGCTGTGAGTAAACAGTACAACTACATGCCTTTGAAGGATTTTGCCTCTAACACTCATTCTTTTATTGCTACTCAGCCTCCTTGTATTCACTGTAGACTAAACGTAAGTGGTGCGTGTTTATTTTACAAGGCAGCCTATTTTAAACTTCATTGACACTATTTTTTGAGGGAGCCAGGGCAAGATGAGCAAACAAAAGATGCCTGGTTTCTAGTCACCGGCTATAGGATTAACAAAAATTCTGTTGACTTGAGTTTTTACATAACCTACATATGTATACACTCCCCTTGAGTATTTACACAGCCCATAAGCGAAGAGGACTCATTCCTGACTATTCAAGCGACACTATCTGACTTAACCATACATGTCTCTTTTCATGGAGTTTAAAGCTGCTTTGGTCAGAAGCATATCTCCAGGAAGTGAGTTGCCACAAGGGCATCTTGCAATTTGCAGCAGTGATGAAATGAGTGTATGACTTGAGCTGCCTATTAGCTTTAGTTACAGTATGTCAGTGCCCGACCCTCTTGTTCATGCATGCATGTACAGTGAGCTCCAGTGAAAGCATTTGGGGGTGTGATTCATCAAATATGTCAACTACCTCACCATTTCATTTACCTCACAGTGAGTGCTAAATAATCAAAGACATGTCTCTCTTTTCCCCCTCAACATCTACACGCTCATTCCAGCCAGGCCACACTTTAAATTGAAGGCCTCCGTTACGCTAGACTTTCTTTGGCTTTTAATCCTTTCATGCGAGACCTACCCCCCCTCTCTCTTAGCTACTCTCAATAAAGCCAATGGCGATACTGTATCACTCTGAAGTAGCTCCTAGTAGTTCCTTGCCAGGCAAGACAAAAAAACAGAAAGAAAAATACAGTGATGGATGGATGCCTGCGGCAGAGGAGCCAACCTTAAATAAACTGCAGCCGTTAATTTCCTGATCCCAGCCTGACGGCCCTCCCTCAGTGTTCTCTCTCAGAGCAGGAGCAGGAAGAGATGGGTGGGATGAGGTTTCGGGAGCTAATTGGCAACCTTGGCAGTTCGTTTATGGAGGGGGGTCTGTTTGAAAATAGTGCCCGGGTGCCAGTCGTACGCTTTTCTATGTGGCGGAACCGGCTCCAGAGAGTCTATGTTGTAAGTAAGAGGCCCAAAAGAACTGACCCAGGATCTGCCAAACGTTGACGCAAAACTAAATCTGGAGGATGAATGCAGAAAATAGGAGCCTTAATTGACACCACCTTTGGTGTATTTCTTTGGCAGTTCCATGAAATATGGGTGTCTTGTTTGACAGATGTAGCAACTTCTCAACCCTCTTCCGTTCTCTAACCTGTCCTAAAATTGCTTCCAGTTGCTTACAAGAAACATAATTCTCAGAGTAGAGGTCTCAGTCTCTCACCATGCCTCTCCACTCTGCTCCAGTACCATCACGGTTGTTGTGATTAGACCACTGCTAATCTATTGGCGTGTCAAAAGGTAGGCATCCCTCAGGGCTGCGTCTTTCATTCAGCTTCATTTCGTTTCCACGTGTAATTACGAGTGATGTGTAACGATATGTTATTTTCCTGCATGGGCTATGATTGGGGTTGGGGTTGAAGTTATAAGGCAGTTCTCTGTACAGTCTCAGGTCCATCTGTCTGTGGGTGGACGGTCGGGTGAAACGTGAGAGGGGAGAGAAACCATGATGACCGCAGGAGCCCTGCAGCCCTGTCTCAACTGGTGCCAAGCCCAAAATAGGAGAGCAGCGCTCGTTCCGCTCACAACTGGCAACCCAGGCCCCCCTCTCTTGCCCCTAGTAGGGACAGAAATACCCCTAGCCCGGACTACTGCTGCCCTTCTGTCACGACTGTTTACCAGCTGTGGCATTGCCATCGCTTTCAGGGCCCTAATGGCCATTGTCATTTTCTTTATTTAAATTGTACTACATTCACTTGACTTCCCTTAGTTAGTACTCATGTACTGTGTTTCTGGCCTTAACTTTTAACCTTGGCTTTTGTGCTGATTTACACTGAGGTGTTAAATGTAACTTTTAACCAGTCCAAAGTTCATAACGGGTTCCACTGGTCACAGATGGGAATGCCATATCTTCAGCTCCTGCATTAATTTGAAGAGAATCAGCTGCTTGTGTTGGAGAGTCCTCCGGTTTTTATTCTTGCCATCTGGTTGCAATTATGTCATGCTCTGCCTAACTCGGGGATAACCACCACATTATTGAACAGATGCCAGAGAATGGAGTAGTATGGCGCTCACATCATTCTTTCCTAAATGAGTGTCTGCACACAAACAGATACACAGGTGTGTGCATAGCCGCATAACGACCCACGTCCATTTTGGGCATATGAGCATTTGATAAATCCCTTGAGAAAAATGATTATTTCTGCAGTTTGCTTATGCTCTATTATCTGACTAAGTGTTTTGGACGTGTGTGGCCATGGGTTTGTCTTTGAAGCTCTCTGCTGCAGCATAGTTCTAACCTGTTTGACTAGTTGAAATGTGTCTCCAGTTGTCAATGGAGAAGCTGTTGCCAGAGTGACAGATGGCAATTGGCTAAAAACAATTTTGAGAGTTTCAGAAAAAGTTGCTGGTTTGATTTCTAAGCATTATAATGGAACAAATTACACTTTGACGTAAAAGTAACACACTTTGTGATGTACGTTAGATCTACGATGTACGAGTGATCATTGTCAACACATTTAATTTCCCCAGCAAACATAAAAATAATGCATTACAATATATCACTGGCTAATTCCAAGATGTCTAACGTTGAATAGCTTGGATGCCTTACATAGTTGTGGTTGCTCACTCACAGCAAGACTACTTGAGAAGAGAATGCTCCCAAGAATAAGCTATGACTATTTCTCTCAATTACATGTTATCATTATTATTCTGCCTGAAAGCAGCCTACACACAAAATGGGTTTTGTTCTATAGGCTAGCTTAGGATATTTACACTAGCGTAGCAAAATCCAACATTATAGATGTTTGTTTTATTTTAGGCTATTATGTATGTCTGGTCTGTGCATGGGGTAGCCTGGGCAGATGCTAGTTGGCGCTATGGATCTCTGTTATAGTCTGGGCTTAATGTGCCAAGCCGGTAATACACTCGTGTCCCCTCGTGACAGATTCGTACTAAAAACCTTCTCCATTCTGGCTGCAAAAGCTTCGATTTCCTCCTTAACTTGATTTAATGGCTAGAAGGCGGGAACATTTTTGAAAATGTGCATACTTTCTTCAATTTTCCACAACCATGCAAGAGTGGCTAAATGCCAGTGTTGCCAACTTAGCGACTTTGTCTCTATATTTATCGAGTATTCGTGGTCTTCCTGTCTGGGTTGGCGCCCCCCCTTGGGTTGTGCCGTGGCGGAGATCTTTGTGGGCTATACTCGGCCTTGTCTCAGGATGGTAAGTTGGTGGTTGAAGATATCCCTCTAGTGGTGTGGGGGCTGTGCTTTGGCAAAGTGGGTGGGGTTATATCCTGCCTGTTTGGCCCTGTCCGGGGGTATCATCGGATGGGGCCACAGTGTCTCCTGACCCCTCCTGTCTCAGCCTCCAGTATTTATGCTGCAGTAGTTTATGTGTCGGGGGGCTAGGGTCAGTCTGTTATATCTGGAGTATTTCTCCTGTCTTATCCGGTGTCCTGTGTGAATTTAAGTATGCTCTCTCTAATTCTCTCTTTCTCTCAGAGGACCTGAGCCCTAGGACCATGCCTCAGGACTACCTGGCATGATGACTCCTTGCTGTCACCAGTCCACCTGGCCGTGCTGCTGCTCCAGTTTCAACTGTTCTGCCTGCGGCTATGGAAACCTGACCTGTTCACCGGACGTGCTACCTGTCCCAGACCTGCTGTTTTCAACTCTCTAGAGACAGCAGGAGCGGTAGAGATACTCTCAATGATCGGCTACGAAAAGCCAACTGACATTTACTCCTGAGGTGCTGACTTGCTGCACCCTCGACAACTACTGTGATTATTATTTGACCATGCTGGTCATTTATGAACATCTTGGCCATGTTCTGTTATAATCTCCACCCGGCACAGCTAGAAGAGGATTAGCCACCCCTCATAGCCTGGTTCCTCTCTAGGTTTCTTCCTAGGTTTTGGCCTTTCTAGGGAGTTTTCGTGCTTCTACACCTGCATTGCTTGCTGTTTGGGGTTTTAGGCTGTGTTTCTGTACAGCACTTTGACATATCAGCTGATGTAAGAAGAGCTATATAAATACATTTGATTTGATTTATGCAGACCCCTCTAGCGACACATTTTCAAAAAAGCGACTTTATGCAGACCCCTCCTGTCTCAGCCTCCAGTATTTATGCTGCAGTAGTTTATGTGTCGGGGGGCTAGGGTCAGTCTGTTATATCTGGAGTATTTCTCCTGTCTTATCCGGTGTCCTGTGTGAATTTAAGTATGCTCTCTCTAATTCTCTCTTTCTCTCAGAGGACCTGAGCCCTAGGACCATGCCTCAGGACTACCTGGCATGATGACTCCTTGCTGTCCCCAGTCCACCTGGCCGTGCTGCTGCTCCAGTTTCAACTGTTCTGCCTGCGGCTATGGAAACCTGACCTGTTCACCGGACGTGCTACCTGTCCCAGACCTGCTGTTTTCAACTCTCTAGAGACAGCAGGAGCGGTAGAGATACTCTCAATGATCGGCTACGAAAAGCCAACTGACATTTACTCCTGAGGTGCTGACTTGCTGCACCCTCGACAACTACTGTGATTATTATTTGACCATGCTGGTCATTTATGAACATCTTGGCCATGTTCTGTTATAATCTCCACCCGGCACAGCCAGAAGAGGACTGGCCACCCCTCATAGCCTGGTTCCTCTCTAGGTTTCTTCCTAGGTTTTGGCCTTTCTAGGGAGTTTTCGTGCTTCTACACCTGCATTGCTTGCTGTTTGGGGTTTTAGGCTGGGTTTCTGTACAGCACTTTGACATATCAGCTGATGTAAGAAGGGCTATATAAATACATTTGATTTGATTTATGCAGACCCCTCTAGCGACACATTTTCAAAAAAGCGACTAGCGACAAATCTAGCAACTTTTTCTGGTGTTATTGGAGACTTTGAGACTGACGTGAAAGCACGTATCGTTCTTACTCTTAATGAGCAGCGGGTGCTGTTGTGGGCCCCACCCCGGTACCAAAGCACTCACAGGTGGCCCAGTACTCGCTGCAGTCAGAGCAGGAGATGTTCACCCCTCCGCATCCAGACTGCAAATGAATCGCGCATGCGGGAAGCCGCCACTGGCTGATCCCGCCCTGGCTTACATAAAAATAAATTAACCTGAATTAGGGCCAGACTAGTTACCATAATTTTCTCACTTTGCCATTGACAGTTTTTTCTATTGTCTCTTTTTGGTCAATTTAGATTGTTAATGTTGATTGTATACAATTTTTTTTAAATAAATGTTATGGTTAAAAATGTTCATGTTTTACTGTGACTTGTTGTAGGCTCCTAAGTGGGCCATAAGGTTAAAAACCAAACCAAATTAAGAAAAAAAATATATATATATATTTTTTAAACTAAGTAACTCTGCCAGAGTGTCTCTTTTGCTGGTCCCAAGCCCGGATAAAGGAGGAGGGTTGGAATTGTGACATATAAAAAAAAAAAAAAAGAATCGACAGAAGAAAGTTAATTTGTAGTTCTAAACATATTTATCGTGTTTTTCACTCACTTTTTGTCACTCCCACGACGTTATTCCTCTCTCCTAAAGTGTACATCACAATTACATGCACATGGCCAATTATGCAAATTCGGTGATGACGCCATTTAGCGACTTTTAGGACAGCCAATAGCTACTTTCCTTACTGAGGAGTTGGCAACACTGGATATCGCATTCAACTAATCAGGTTGCAGCAGTCAGTTTTTTTTTCAAGTGATCAAAGTTCTTCACTTGCTACGTCGAGCTAAATCGATGGCCGAGTGGGCAACGTCGTTAGTGAATTGGACCTGCATCCGGTTTCGACGTGGATTCCCCAAGGGAAGTGGCTACCGCGATGGCTGAGGGGGTAAAAATATAGTGTTTGGACTGCAGCCCTGGTCTGATAGTTTTGAAATAAAAGTTGTACCCACTGAACAAACAGTTTTAAATTACATGTATTGGATTTCTTGGCATGAACTCGTTTACAGAATTGTTCACAGTTTTAATACAAAATGTTAAACATTTTTGAAGTGAAATTATAAAGTTAAAACGAGATTTAGAGTAGAATACATATGTTTTACCACCGATGCAATATGCAATTAAGTTAGTTAGTTAGGTATGTGGGTGTGGTGGTAAGTGTCATAGTAGTCAGGGATCAGTCCAGGGCACGCCAGGCAAAGCCAGGAGGAATCATCAGGCCAGGGTGTCCTCAGGCATAGAGAGAGCATTCGGGTCCAATTTGTTTAATTTTTTCATTATTAATTACACTTTTCAAATTGCACAAATTTATGAACATATTATATAGTGATTCGTAAGAGCATTCGGATCCAATGTTTTATTTTTTCATTTTTAATTTCACTTTTTCAGATTGCACACATTTATGAACATATCATTTAATAAACCTGTAAACAAAACTATCATTACGTTAATTGCACATTGCATCTGTGTATAAAAATACATTCTACTCAATCAAATTGTAACTTTATAATTTCACTTCATAAACGGAATAATGTTCTGTAAACGAGTTCATGCCAACAAATCTAATACGTCATTTAAAACTATGTTCATTAAGCACAACTTTTATTTTGAAACTATCCTTGTTTCTTTTACGCTGCTATGTTAGGTTAGGGGTGGAAAAAACAGACTGCTTCAACCTGATTGGCTGAACGTGATTTAGCCACTTTAGCATGGTGGTGGGAAATGGTGTTTCAAAAAGAAAGTACGCATATTTTCCCCGTTTTTGTAGCCTTGACATTAAATCGAGTTAAGGAGGAAATCGAAGCCTTTGCAGCCTGAATAGCGAATGTTTTAAGTACAAACCGTTCGCCGGGGGACACTAGTGTATTACCGGCTGGGCACATTAAGCCCAGACGATAGTGGAGATCTATAGCGCCCACTAGTGGCTTCCCAAGCTACATGGGGGTGAGGCGTGTGCCACCGTACCAGTCAACACTGTCAGTTCAGAGCGTAATTTCATTTTACGTCATTCCTAGCCAGTGTAGTTGTCGGTCTATCGGCAGAAAAAAAGAGAGCTCCGGCAGTGCCTGTCCTGCTGTTCAGTGAACGATAGTTGTCTGTGACTAGACTCATCAGTCTCCTCGACTGCTCGCCATTGTGTGGAGCTCCACGGCTATTTTGGAGAACCGCGGCGGGGAAATGAAAGTATAGACCGCGAAGAGTTCGATGTCTGGTGTTCCTCGTTGTAGATCCTCTGTTCTTGGCTTCAATTTGACCCCGATGCAGGATTTGAAACCCTTGCTGGAACTACATGTGGTAAGTTTATGACTGCGTTGCTTTCACCAATGTTAGGATTATTTAAACACGCTTCAACATGGAATAATTACGCGTTAATTTACGTATAAATGAATTATTAGCCGTTATTTACCTGTTGTCATTCTCTTCTTTTTTTTTAAAGCATTTTGTCGCTGTGTTTTGAGTCGAGAGAGAAAACACCTCGATCTGAGTGGCTTTTTTGATACATTTAGCTTCTTGTCTGTTATGTTGCATGTGGAAAGAGGCCCTAATGTTTGAAACCAGAACGTAATATTGTTTTTAAGTCGCCAGGTCAGTGAAGAGCCGACTGAGTACTTTGTGGCAGGTGGCGGTGAGTAGGCTATGGCGCCCCCATCACAGCCATAGGCTATCTGTGGCGTATGCCTTTGGAGGTCAAGGTCAGCTGTTGTGACAGCTACAGTAATACGTCAGTGACAGTTCATACAGTGAATTGATCAAACATGCGTTTTGGCATTACAGAGAACCAAAACCATTCAATTTATAAGATGTATCAATAAATAAAATCGTTGTTAGTAGACTAGTCATCCGTACGATTTCCCGCAGTCTTAGTGCTCCAGTAGTGGGAATGTCTGAATAATGTTTTTCTGACATTTGAAAGAGCAAGTGACACCCACTTAGTTTCGTTTCAAATGCTAGAGCCATGTCATACCAACAGTGATCATAGGGCCTTGGCTACAAAACCACTTTTTGGTGGCATGTAACTCGTTGAGGGAGTGGGAGGAGGAACTTCACACCAATATAATTTTGTTCACTGAAAACGTTGCGGTTCATGTGGGTCCCAGTACAATTGCTACTTTGTAAGTACAGGAGCGTTATGTAGTGTTGCATATTTTTACATTTGAGACTTGCCCGTAGCTTTGTTGTGACTCATCAGATATTGATTTGGTCATCACATTGTAGTTGTTGTTTGAGTGACTCATTGTCACCTTTTACAGGAATATGATGAACCATAGTTCCTGGAAACGAGTAGTTTAGAAAATAGAAGGCATTACATGCCTTTTCAAACTGTTTAGGCTAAAAGTTAATGAGTACGCCATACTTACAGACTTGACTGGGGGAATGGGGCCTCTGAATTAATCTGATACAGCCCTCTGCTTTTGTTTGACTGTTTTGTAAAGCTTTTAACTACTGCTGTTCAGATTTCCAAATAGTTTAGCGCTGGTTCAGAGATGTGGGTGGCAAAAAGGGCTAGTTCTGACTGCTGCCTTGTAGGAACCTAACAGTGCAAAGTGTTATTTGCATTTCAACTGCAGGGCAGAGTGACATTCATATTTGCACAGGGAAATATGGATGTTTTCTCTTTTGTGTAGAGTTCCGTTGCATGCATTGTAAATGATTGTGGCGTAGTTCAACTCTGAGGCCGAATGCAACATTTCCTCAATTTGATTTAATAATGATAAAGATTTTAACAACATGTGCATGAATTGCCCATAGAAACACCAAAGAATTGGAGTGAGGCATTAATAAAATAGGGAAAAGAATAGTAAGAAATCCACCAAAGGGCTACGAACATGCAACGATCAACCACAAGGAATCTGCACAGATTTGCAGTAGGCACACAGTCCACACTACTACTAGACTCTGCATTCCATCTCCGTGACTAAAGTCCACCTTTGCTTCCTTGACTCTGTCTGCTCTGGTTTCCAGTAAACACTATTCGTTCCTCTTTTTCTTTTTCTTCTGCTGTGCGAGCAGGAGGGCTGAAGTTCACCTAAATATTTCAGCAAATTGGCTCTGAAATCCCCCTCTTGGTGATCAATCAAAATAACTCTCCGTAACTTTGCGTCTCTTCCAAACAAGCTTAGGTCCGTCCAAAATGGCACCCTATCCCCTGTATAGTCAGATTATTTTGACCAAGGCTCTAGTCTAGAGTAGTGCACTATATAGGGTGCCGTTTCAGACGCAGTTGGAGTCTCTTCCAAACAAGCCCAGTAAAGCAGTGCTACAAGCATCCACTTGCCTGCTGGAGAAACCTAGGCAAACAATCCTAATGCCAGGCCAGCCTGGCTTCTGAGTGTGGTTTCTCGCATGACCAGAGCCCAATAGTGAACCTTGTCTTTCAACCTGGCATAAAATTATTATCTTCCAGGAACGTTTTGGGCAAATTTGAAAATGCCGAAAATGCTTGCATTCCAAATACGAATGTTTAACTTCTACTGCATTCTTGAAGGACTTGGAAGTCTGACAGAACTTTCTAAAGAAATAGTGTGGGAAATAGAATGATTAGGCTTGTTGATGAATGAGGGTTGCAATCTCCGGTGCAGGCTGCACTGTGTGCCATTGAGAAAGGTGCAGGATCTGGAATTGCTCTTCCAGCCTAAGTGTGCACAGCAGACTTTGTATTAGAAATCGGTGTACAACCGAGACCCTCCTCAAGATGACGATGCCTGCTGAGTATGTGAGGCATGCAGCTGCCTGCTACCACCCTAAAAAAAAAAAAGTAAAATCCAATGACATTTTGACCGTGTCTCAGATGGGGCTCTACAAATCCCTGGCACTTTGTGGAACTACACACTGAAATAACATTACTGAATAATTATCAATAACATGTGGACGGATTCTGGGTCGTATTCACTCGGAAGCAAACGGGGAGGGACTGCTTGAACTTGTCCAATAAGAAACTGCTGTTTTTAATATATATTTTTTCTCTCCAGTTAAAGCACGTTGTGCTACGGTGTGCACTAATGAATACGACCATGGTGTATCGGAACACAGAGCTCTTGGGAGAACCAAGAAGTTCATGTTGGGACATGAGTTTGAAGTGGTCATGTGCTCGAGGGGTGGACATTGCCTCGTCCCAATCTGAGTGTAATCTGAGTGCCATCGCTGTAAGCCTGCTGCGAGTATGGAGTGAAAGAAAGCCTTCTGTGTGGCTGGAATGCTGTTGTAATTGGACACTTTTGTGTTGTTTTTGTCAACGGAAGGTGTGTTCCTATTTCTATATTGCTGCTCTTTTTTTTCCTTCTCTCTCAACTCTCCCTTTCACCTTCCTTTTCCTCTGTCTTTTTCTTTGTCACCCCTCTTTTTCCCGGTCAGCCGAAATCCCCGAAATCTTCTCTATTCTCTGTCTCTCTCTCTCTCTCTGCATCTCTCAACCGTCTTCAGACAGTGTCAGCAGATGGCAGCGTCGAAGGGCCCCACGTGTGAAAGGAATAAGTGAGCGGAGCAGGGGTGGAATAGGGGGCTGATGAATAATTTTACTGAGTGGGGGAGGTATGTGGAGGCATAGTATTTGCAGCGAGGGAACAACTACAAAATGTAGCCTAGCTACATCAAAGTAGTGCACTAGTGAATAAGGGGCCATTTTGGATGCACCCCATGTGTGCACTGCACACACACACAAGTTGCTCTCTCACCTCCACTTCATATCCAAGCAGCAGCACCAGCTGCAATAGTGATGGCAGCCTGAGTGGAGAAACATTTTGGTTCTTTCTTTCCTCCCTTGCTTGTCACTCCTCCCTACCTCATCCATACCTCCTCCCTCTCTCTCCCTGGATTCCCTGCTGACTGTATTCGTCATGGTAACAGGCGAGTGTGGAGCTATCCCCAGCCACGCGCATGCACTTCCCTCCTTGTGTGGGCCCTTGGGGGGGGTTTGGTGTGCTCAGTGTTCAGAGTCCAAGTTGGCGTGTGTGGCTCTAAGCAAAGCTGACACACACAAACCCTCTCTCTTTCTCACACACAAACCCTCTCTCTCACTCATTCACTCTCTCTCTCTCTCTCACTCATTCACTCACTCACACACAGCAATGTTCTCTACAAGAACACGGTTTGGAAATGGGATAGTGAATCTCTTTTCCTCTGGCTTTCATCAAGGTAGCACACGTTACACAACGGACTGAAAGGGGCGAGTCTCTCGCAGGCTGTGTGCAGTAGTTTATGTAGCGGGGTAGTATTACACGTACCGGTGAGACAATGCACTGCAGGAGAGGTGTGCTCCATCTTAGGTGACAGTTTGGGGGGCATTCTAGTGCGCCGGTTCCCAAACTAGGGGTCCCTGGTATGAAAATGGGGCCGTGGGAGAATTTCCCAAATCCTGAAAAGAAATCATCATTCTAAAAAAAATAAAAAATATGTTGTCTTTATCTCAATCATTGTAATGTAGTTTACCTTTTAAAAATCTAAATGGGAAAATTATTTAAATTTAAAAAGTTCAAATTCAACCAGAGAGCGCCGCACTTAGTCGTTGCACGCTACGCTATGAAACCACACACTACTGCAGACTTTGATATTACCGGCCGCAATTGATATGGTGAAAACGGTGTGTGAGGGCTGAGATGACCATGCATTTACTTTTTTGTTCGCTATACATGTAGTGGGATGTCATTCATAAGGACATATTGTTCTGTCTCATGATTCCCGAGCATGAAACGTCACAGGGCGTGTTAAGTGTGCTGCGTGGCTATATTGACGAAAAACAGGTTCCGTGGGATTGAATGATATGCTGTTGCACAGATGGGGGCTCCATCTATGGCGGGCAGGCCTCTGCCATATGGACGCATTGTATGATACATCGAGAGCAACTGGCGGGCAGAAGAGCTGAGCACAGAACTCAGAGATGTACTGCAGCAGGTTAATTGTAAAGTACATCAAACCACATTCACTGCGCACACGCCTGTTCACAAAACTGTGGAGATATGAGTTCAGAGTATGACCACGTTCTATTTCACATTGAGGCTTGGGACTATTGAGGGGGAGTGTTGGAAAGATTTTTTTTCGCATTGAGAGGGGAACTGTTGTCATTCACAATGGATGTAAAAGAAAACAGACTTGGTTGACTTTCTGTGTAATGAAAAGAGTGTCTCCTTGCCTTTTGTAACAGACATATTTGGGAAACTGAACACAAGCATGCTGGGGAAATACAAAAACATTCTACAGATCAGCGGATTCAGAGAGAACTATTATTATTGGAGAGCGAGGGGGAACAAAAAAAAACGGTCATCCGTCTCAGAATACCAGCTCGGGAACTCGGGCCTCTTTCTAGAGCTCCGACTGTCCGACCTGAAGATCACTGATGTCATGATTTTGCCTCCATATTTCTAAGAGTTCCCAGTTGTCTTGAAAGCACCATCAGCGCTCTCGTCTGGATGAAAATCAAATGTCGGTCCAGGTTGGATGTGACAGCGGAGATGAGGTGGTGGGGAGAAGATTCATTGTCAGACAAATTATCAATTGACTGCCATAGCCCCAAATAAAATAAAAAAGTAAACATTGGATATGACCAATACTTTTTACATGTTGTGTTTTATATTTTTGTTCAGTATGCATGTATATATATATAGATCTCCCTCTTACTTACATACAACAAAAATATAAAACGCAAGCAACATGTAAAGTCTTGGTCCCATGTTTCATGAGCGGAAATAAAAATATCCCTGACCATTTCTCCTTTGCCAAGAATCTGTGTATGTATATACAATTGAAGTCAGAAGTTTACATACACTTAGGTTGGAGTCATTAAAACTAGTTTTTCAACCACTCCACAAATTTCTTGTTAAAGGCCTACCTTCGAACTCAGTGCCTCTGCTTGACATCATGGGAAAATCTAAATAAATCAGCACAAGGGGACAAAGATCATATTTATCATATTAATTACTTAAAAATCATACAATGTGATTTTCTGGATTTTTGTTTTAGATTCCGTCTCACAGTTGTAGTGTACCTATGATAAAAATTACAAACCTCTACATGCTTTGTAAGTAGGAAAACCTGCAAAATCGGCAGTGTATCAAATACTTGTTCTCCCCACTGTGTATATATATATATACACACACACACAGTTGAAGTCGGAAGTTTACATACACCTCAGCCAAATGGATTTAAACTCAGTATATATATATATATACTATTTTCTTTTTATATATATATATATATTTATTTATTTTTTAAAGCCCAAATGTGACCATTTTGAGCGTAAATCGATAAAACAGCAGGTCCATCTCTGACTGTTTTCTATGCTGTGTCCGGGCAGGAAGTCAGTTTCCTGTGCTGACACGTCTGTTAGCACCGTATTCTGATTGAGTCAGGTGGTTCAGTTGGGAACTTGCTTGTGTTTCCAAATGGCTCCCTATTTAGTGTAGTACTTTTGACTAGGGCCCATAGAGCTGGTCAAAAGTAGTGCACTATAAAAGGAATGGGGTGCCATTTGTGAATCTTCCACTTTGTCAGAGCTTGCTGCCACCCACCTAGTCAGCTGACGCTGCCTCACATGCTAGCTGGTCAGCTGACACAAAAAAAAACTCCTGCCCCCCCCATACACTGACGCTGAGCGTGTGTTCGCTGCTTGCTCGTTTCATTTCTTGTCACTGTTTGCGAGGAAGCCCCTCTGCTTCCAGGAAGCTCGTATTGTAGTTTGAGTGAGAAGCTGATGTTTTTCCACTTGTTATATTGCTGATAAAACTGTGAACGAGGGGTTTTCCATCTAACAGATGTTTGTTAATTTTAAACACTCATATCGCATACACATACAAGTGTGACTGTAACTGACATCTCACTTCGTTTTGATGTGGTATGTCTCCCAGCAGTCATTCTTTCACATAGCTGTGTCTCACTGACTACTACTCACTCTTTCACACATGAAGTAAAAGCAACCATATATATTTTTCTCCTGACACCTTGTTTCTGGTCTCTCCCACAGATATATGTTGGGTAACGGCGTGAAGCGCAAACTGGATGAGGACGGCCTGGAGGAGGGAAAGGCGCTCCTCACATCAGCGGCCGGAGCCGCGGGCAGCCACTCAAGGGTTAACTACACGCTGCAGCGCCAGACGGTGCTAAACATCTCCCTGATGAAGCTGTATGGGCCGCCGCGGACGCCCGCCACCGAGCCAGCCCTGCAGCGCCGCGTGCTCATCAACAACGTCATCCGCCGCATCCACCACGAGTTCAAAGAGGAAGGCGGTGCGGGTCTGCGCGCACACTTCTTCGCCGTCCCGCCGCCGGCACCGCACATCACCGAGGACGAGGGCTACCACGAAGCTCCGACATCTGCGTTCGGCGGCGTCCTCTCCCCGCCCCTCTCGCCACTGTCGTCGCTGGACTCTGGTTTGACCCCGGCCTTGCTCCTGGACGACGACCCGCCACTGTTCTTCGCCTTGCCGCCGTCCTCACCCCACCCCCTGGGTCACCACCCTGTCTCGCTGAGACTGTCAGAGCCTCCCCCACCTCCTGCCAAGGACAGCTTCTCCTCAGCTTTGGAGGAGATCGAGGAGCTGTGCCCCATCGCAGTGACAACCTCTACTACCTCCTCCCTACCTTTGTCTCCTCCACCTTCACCCCAGCCCCCACCCTCTCTACCAGCAGGGATGGACATGAAAGAGGAAGGGAGGACATATAGCCCGAAGGACAAGGAGTCGCTCTTGCTGGACGATAGCCAGGCTGCAAAAACTGTGTTGGCAGACCCTCCCAGCGCCCCCGCAGACATATCGCCGCCCTCCGGGGGCTTCCTCACTGACTTTGCCCTGGACGACATTCTATTCACAGACATCGACACGTCCATGTATGACTTTAACCTCCCCTGCGGCGCCTCTTCAATACCGCCGAACTTGGGGGTGTCCAAAACGACCCCCGTGGTCACTGCGGACGACCTGGTTAAGACTCTGTCCAGTTACAGCGGGGGAGGGGTGGGCTCTCCCCCTCTGGCCCAAAACCAGCCCTTCAAAATGGACCTGGCTGAGCTCGACCACATTATGGAAGTCCTGGTGGGGTCTTGACTGACATCGGGGTCGTGTTCAATAGGCACAAAAAGGAAGAAAACTGAATGAAACGGCAAGTTGCTTGTCCAATAAGAAATGCGTTTTGCTACGGTGCGCCCTAATGAACACGACAAACCGGATAAAAAGTGCCGTAGGCGGCGAAATGTTAAAAATATGTATATTTTTCAATGTCCGGAAATTGTAAGAGAGACTTCACCAGAGACATTTTAACTACACTGTGCATGCGTTGTGCTCGCCTTTCCAAAATGGAAACAAAATGTTGAATATACTGTATGGAATGCATTTATTTGAGTGCCTTTGTCTGTACTATTACTCTGTTCCTTGATTTCTATAGACATTTACATTTTACATTTAAGTCATTTAGCAGACGCTCTTATCCAGAGCGACTTACAAATATAGCTTTTTATTTTTTTGTCAACACAGCCATACATTTTTTTTCTCTTCTCCGAATGCAAAGATTATATATCTTTTGCATACAGCACCATGGGTATACACTGATGCGTCCAAATTGAGGGTACTTTAACAATATTTTGTATATGGACAGCTTATCAATGTTATCGAATTTTTCATAGCTCTCATCCAAGTTTCTTTTTTTTCCTTCTATATTTTAATGTATTATTCATAATTTGTTAGTTGAATTTATCATACTGCTGTGTGTGAGCTTTCAACTCGCTATTTGTAGATGGACTACGTTTCCTTTTCCTGTATGGCATGTTTTTTGAATTTTCTCAACTGATCTGACTCAAAAGGATATCAAGTGAAATATACAAGGGTAACCTTGCAAGGTCTTTAGTTCACAGTTCAAACACAATTGCAGACATCAAGACATTTTGAAAATCATTTGTACTAAGTGATTATGAAGTTATTTATTATTAATTTCTGGTGTACACATATTTATTCAAACATGACACTAACATTTGGGTTGTACAGAACATGCAGTCAAATTCTGCTAGTAATGTGTGAAATGCTGTGTAATATATTTTACCCTTTGTTTTGTTTTTCAGGGAAGTGAATGCCGGTAGTCAGTGTGGTGGGCTATGTCTCTGGTGTTTGGCAATCGATCAGTCGGGAAGCAGTTAGCCAACAACTTTGTCAGTGATGACTTTAGTAATCCAAAGCCTTTAAAACAAAGCATTTCTCGTCAGTCAGTGGCAATTTTTTTTATGCTGCTTACTATTCTTTGCATTATTGTTTATTATTCTTATTTTTTTTTAAATGGAAGCAAATGTGGTCATTTCCAGTCATCTCGCCGATTTTTAAGTTGACCTGTTTTCAAGAACGGCTGTATTTTAACACTGACCTTGAATCTTGTGCCTTGTTCTATGCAATATGTATTAATTGGTCTGAAATATCTGATTATTTTTATGTATAAATGTGCATATGACTTTAATGCAGTTATACTTTTGTAGATTTATTTTATACAATAAATGAAATGTCAACAATGCTCAGCCTGTTCATGTGTTCCATTTGAACTAATACTCTCTATAACCCTCAAACTCAACAATGGACCTCATATCCAGTTCCGCTGTTTTTTTTTCATTGTTCCCCTCTAATTAGGGACTGACTTAGATCTGGGACACCAGGTGTGTATAATTAATTATCAGGTAGAACAGAACCAGCAGGCTCCTGACCTCGTAAGATAAGAGTTGAATACCTTTGCTCTAAAATGTGCCCATGACTACTAGTGGCCTGTGCTGGTATGCCACAGTCTGGTTTCCCTTTAGTATAACCTGACAATCAAAGGTACTCTGAGGTAATTTCCTGTTTTGGAGTTGATAAAGGGCCTGGCTAGTCTGCACTCTGGTTCAAGACTTCTGGTTGCCATGGGAGAATCTCAATTGCATTTCCTTTAGGGTTTTCTCATTTGGGCAAAAGTCTGTCCTCTGTGACCCGGAAACCGATGTGGTGTAGTGGTTCGATGAGTGTGATTTCAGTGTATCCCACAACCCCTTTGAATCAGCTGTTGATTGTTGGAGTAGAAAATCATGCACGTTTAAAAACTATGCTATTGTTTTATCAATATAATGACACGTGAGTGAAGGACCATCTCATTTCAAACAAGCACATTTCTGTCGACATTCCCTCTCCTCGCTACCTCATTACTTTTGAAAAAGGTCAAAAGGAGGAGAGAGAAGAAACAGGAATTGAGCAAAGGCCCTTGACTCCTGTCCTTTTCAAAACCCATTTGAGGAGGTGAGAGGGTTGGACCTGGTCGTTTGGTCTGCTCCTGCACATCAAACCGGATTGAACCGATGTGGGACCCAAGTCCCTTTTGACAGACCTTTTTGATTTCTTTAATATACTTGCCATCACCCCAGGTGGTCAGCATTGCCGGTCAAAGTTCAGAAACTAAGCTGCCTGCCTCAAGGTACATACCTATACACCTGTCTATGCTTACTCTTACATCTTCTGTACACAGGTTGACTATTTTGGGCAGTCCTTGGACACCTAGACATACCAAGCATTGGATTTTCAGTAGTCTGGCTAACTACGTCGAAAACAAGCTGGCTGGAGTCCTGGCCCCAAGTCCAGTGTGTCGTGTCCTCGTTGTAAGACCACACTGCTACCCATACTTTCCCTTTCAGAACTACTGTGACCAAGCCCAATGGCTATGAATTAAAACAGTATATGAAAATTGTTTCTCTAGGCCTGGTTTTAAATGAGGCCCACTTAATAGATTAGTTTTAGGGAATTAATAAATATAAAATGCACAAGACAAGTTTGTATGAATATGAATTCATTCATTCCTTGTTGGGAGAAGTAATGGCACATGAAGGACCACTGAGCACTTTTCTCTTAAATTATTTTAATTTCTTGTGTACACTAAAAGTAAATTTACACACTTAAAGTCTGAAAAGAACCCGGACATGCATGTTAACCATTTCACAGGCTCTTCAAGTTATTTTTTCCATAGGAATTTCCCCCATACATTTTACAGTCCATAGTACACAGTCTAAAGCCACAGTGAACTATGATTACATCCATTTTATCTTTACAATGTGCAAAATCCTCCTGGGAACAGGTTGACAGTGGTATAACAACAAAAAATTGGTAGAGAATGTCAGCAAAACTAAACAAAAGAAAAATAACTTCATAATAGTGTATAACCAGACACATGGAAGCAGAAATTGGTCCCTTATTCCCTTGTAATGTAGGCTGACCTTCACTCAGACCAGCTATACTGATATAACGATTGAAATTATATGAATGACTAACTGTCAGTGGTTTAAACCATGATTCCCCCTCTTTTTACCACCCGTCCCCAAAACAGAATACAGTTCTAAGAATAGAATTCAACACAAAACGCAGTCGTCTGTGACATACTGCCATTTTCATGGCTGTTTGACGGCATCAATGGGAGACATAAGAAAAACTGGCTCCAGTTAAATCGCTTAACGAATGAGCATACATTAACAGCGCATTTTTAGCCATGGGTTAAGAAATCAAGTTAATCAAATCTAGGCCTTATGTAAAGGACAAAACAAAAATACTAAGGCCATTAACACAACAGGGGAAAAAACATTCAGCTGGATTTTGCAGGCAGTGTGGTTTCAAGTCACACACACACACATACGTAGTCATACACTGAGTGAACAAAACATTAGGACTGCCTGCTCTTTCGATGACAGACTGACCAGGTGAAAGCTATGATTCCTTATTGATGTCACTTGTTAAATCCACTTCCATCAGTGTAGATGAAATGTTAAAGAAGGATTTTTAAGCCTGGAGACAATTGAGACATGGATTGTGGATATGGGTGCCAGTCAACTTGACAACTGTGGGATGCATTGGAGTCAACATGGGCCAGCATCCCTGTGGAACGCTTTCGACACCTTGTAGAGTCCATACCCCGACGAATTGAGGCTGTTCTGAGGGCAAAAGGAGGTGCAACTCAATATTAGGAAAGTGTTCCTAATGGTTTCTACACTCAGTGTATATCCCACTTCACTTTATTCAAGCCTCGCTTTGAAGAGGTTCAACCAGTGTTTCATTTCCTCACAAAGACAAACATTGACACACGCCCGCCACAATGAGAAACGTAAAAAGCCACCTTCGGAAACCAACACAATTCGTCCCTGATTATGTACACATTGATTCTCCTATCATAAACAAGCGGCCTCTCTTCAAGGACCTTGATCTAGAAGTTAAACTGCTTTAATATGTTCTCTTGCTCTGCTATTGACAAAGCTTCGCTTTACAGGCTTAGCCTAGTCCAGGTCTGACTAAACATTCTCCATTCACAAGGACAAATCGGTAAATGCTTCACTTGATTAAAAAGATTAAAACTGAAAATAACAAATAAAAAGGGAGAAGATGACAAAAAGGGATGATGGCATGGAAGCAAAAAGGATAACTTCATGATATAGTGATAGAATGACAGACGGTGATAAGGAGGAGAAGAGGAGGGCATTGATGGAGTTGGGGTGGATCAGTCGAGTGTGGGGTCAGGGTCAGAGGAGCAGCGCAAGGGCGTCAGCGTGGTGGGGAACATCAGCACCTTGGCCTGCATGAAAGACAGGTCTGGTAGCCCTGCAATCACCTTCAACGTCTCCTCACTTAGGTTCTCCTCTTTCCGGGGCTTTCTGCAGAATCAGAGAGAAGGAGGGAGACACCATTTTTATTGGAGAACACACACAATGTATCCCAAATAGCACCATATTCCCTTTGTGGTGCATTACGTTTGACCAAGGTGCATTCCCTCATCCTTCCCCCTTCACCAAATGAATGAGCCACAGTCAGATTCTAATGGGCTTCGCCTCTTTCTCATGTGTCTTTCCTCACCTTCTCAAGACGCATTGGAGAAGGTCAGAGGGGAGAAAAGGGGGACACGAGGAATCAAGGAAAGAGAATTGACAAAGCCAAGATGTAGCAAGCTCTCTCTGGCTGCTAATACAGATGTGTTTGTCTCGCCCTCGTATGCATCCTGTCTGCATGCTTATGCACGTGTCCCAGTGGCCTAATGGATAAGGCACTGGCCTCCTAAGCCAGGGATTGTGGTTTCGAGTCCCATCTGGGGTGGACTATTTTTAGGGCTCCCGAGTGGCGCAGCGGTCTAAGGCACTGCATCTCAGTGCAAGAGGCGTCACTACAGTCCCTGGTTCGAATCCAGGCTGTATCACATCCGGCCGTGATTGGGCGGTGCACAATTGACCCAGGGTCGTCCGGGTTTGGCCGGCATTGTAAATAAGAATTTGTTCTCAACTGACTTGCCTAGTTAAATAAAAGGGTACATTTAAATTAAATGTAATGTCTCCATCTAGTAGACCACAATTTCAAAAGGGTCCCCACTAAAATGTGGTTCAAATAAAGTCATTCCAGCCCTGCATGTCTATAAAAAAATAGGGTTGTTTGTGTCTGTTCACCATTTAACTAACTTTTGACTTAAAAATATTAGCTCTGACTTACGGCAAATATATGAACGTTATCCTCTTTATAGCATCATTGCTTACCCAATTACTGCACACTGATCTGGTACTCCCTGTATACATATCCAATCTACTGTGCATTTTACTACTTCAGTTTTTTAACTCTGCATTGTTGGGAATGGCTCGTGAGCAAGCATTTCACTGTAGTCTACACCAGTTGTATTCGGCGCATGTGACAAATAAAACTTGATTTAATGTTTGGGACTGAGATGTTGGTTGTGTTAGATTTGTATTGTTTTGCTATTCTCATCTCCAAGAGGTGCAATTGACTCTGACCACATCCCAAATGGCACCCTATTCCCTTTATAATGCACTACTTTTGGTCAAAGGTAGTGCACTATAAAGGGAAGAGGGTGCCATTTATAATATATGCTATTTAGCAGACGTTTTGATCCAAAGCGACTTAGTCATGCACCCAGGCATGTGCGCAGATAGCGGTCTACCTGTGTGCCTGAGCACCTGCCCCCCTTTTCACTCCCCACTCGCCAATTGCCCTTTTATTTAGTTTTGTAGTTTTTGAACCCACCGCCCCAAGTCGTCGTGACGTCGTCAAGTTCGTCACCCCGTTTTAGGACTATAATTTCCTCCTCATATTGTACAAATGTGTCTCCACTCACCTAGGCCTAAGCTATTGATGGATTCAAGACAAGGTCATTTTTATTGATCTCTGATGTCTAGTTTAGTAGCCTGTCAATTCAATAATTTGTGCGGTATTAAAAAAGATTTTGCCACCAGCCATGTAAAATGATGTAGAATTGCATGAAATGTGTTTATAAAAAAAGGCACAACATCTCCCAGACCCTAGTCTACTAAAAATGGTCCCCATGTGTGCAACTTCTGTAAGCGCCTCTGCTCTATGCCACTACGTAAATGCAATGATGCGCAGGCAATACTTTAACATAAAAAAGGTTAAAAAAAATATATAATGTGCTCTGGTACCACCCCCCCCACACTCACTTTAAGCAATGAACACAGGTAGTCTAGATTCTAACTAAGCACCATATACTAAAATATCCACACAAGCCACTAGCCAGCCAGCCATTTATCATGAGTTAGAAGATTATGAATATTAGGCTTTATTATGAAGTTATTAAGAGTAATGAAGTTAAATCACAATGAGTACAATAATAATTGAGCTACCTAACTAGCAGATTTACACCAATCATCAACGATCAGCTGATAGCCCACACTCTTTTCCCTATGTCAATCATGTCTTTAGGAGGCACTGTAAGTAGCTTGCTTAAAAATGTGCGCCACAGAGGCAGTTAGTATGTTATGAATTTCAAGATATGATTTATGAAAGTAGATTCTTTCTTTTTTAGGGGGGGGGGGGGGGTTCCTTTCAAGAACCTTCCCCCTGAAAGATTTTTGAGGTGCAGTAATAGACCAACCTGGTAGAGGTGCTGGTCTTCTCCATAGTAGACATAAGGCGGGCAAAGGCATCAGCCACACGGGTCCCAGAGCCACTGGGGTCCAGTTTAGCGGTGGTTAGCTCATACAGCTCCGGGTCCACACCTAACCACACAAACACATTATATTGGATATGTCCCAAATGGCAGCTTATCCCCTATATAGTGCCCTACTTTGGTCAAAAGTAGTACACTATATAGGGAATAGGGAGCTAGTTGAGACACATACACAGTCTACTATTCCACTCAGAACAAGGGAGGAGTGCACTTTATTAAACTTCAGTGTAGCCAATTCCCAAATATTTTGGTAGATATTCTGATTCAAGGTTTGATTCAGTTGGTAATATTAACACACAGGAAAAATAAGACCTTGATTTAGTGAGGTCAGTGTCTAAGCAAAGACCAGAAGAAATCTAAAACAAATAGTAGAAGAGAAAACTGTGAGTATGGCAGAGGCTCTTTAATAATCATCCTTCAGTTCTCGCCTCTTTCCCAAAACTCATTGGAGAAGATCCAAGCTTCCTCCTCTCTGACCTCCCCCAGTGCATTTTGACAGAGAGGTAAGAGGACACGAGGAATCGGGGAAAGAATAAGGCCTTATCCCAAATGGACTCCTAGACCTCTACACCCTGTGTACCTTTGAAGATCCATGAGGATTAAATCGGTGTAAGCCATATATGATAGTAGGTCAACCTTGCCTTACGATCAGATAGGTGGAATTATCACTGTATTGTTTTACCCCTATCCAATCCTCTCCGGTCTCTGCATAGGGTGTAGAGGCAAACGGTCAATTTGGGATTCAGACAAATTCATGAAAAAAAAGAATCTGGCAGTCAGGGGGTTGGAGTTTCCTGTGCTGACCTGGGATGGAGGTGGAGCTGCTAGGGCCAGAGTCCTCCACGGGCCCAAAGAAATCGAGGTTGAGCAGAGACGAGCCTCCGCTCGCTTGACATTCAACATAGCGGACAGGTAGACCGAGGCGGCAGTGGGTTATAACACAGAGAAGAAGTCAGGAAAGAGACGCACTTAAAAGACATGCAGCTGAGCTGGTCATTATTATTAGTTACAAAGAAAGAGCACAGGGGTCGTGTTCAGTAGGCACGAAAGGTTTGAAAACATTTTGCAACTGAAACTCCAGGAGTTTCTTAAATCCAGGTAGTCCCTCCGTTTTATTCCATTTGATGCCTAATGAACATGAACCAAGGCAAGCTAACTGACATAGCTGTGTTAATGAGAAAATACTGTGAGATTCTATCTACAGGTTAATGAAAAATCTGCATTGACATTTTGAAGCATGAATTGCCATCATGGCTTTGTAGCATGAACCGTGCAGAACAAATTATTTAGCCATTTAGCTTAATGATTTGTTGCTAACAACAAAAGGCATAAGGAGAAGATTTGATGAGATAAATATATTTTATGCATCTGGATATGACAACTGAAATCAGAAATGGTCCAATATGGCAATGAAATACACAAAAACTTGGGAGCATGTAGATAAGAATTGTCTGTAATCTCATATTATAGTCTTTAAAACAAAATTCACGTAACTCTGTGTAGAACTATAACATGTAATGACCAATGGTTGATGAGGTAAACATAAAATGATGTTGTCCAATGGAAGACAGCAGGCAAAAACAGGTCTAGGCTGCTTGTGTGTTTGGACAAAACAGATGGAGTGGTGGGAAAAAAGGAATAGGCTAGCTCTGGATTGAGCCAATGGGGACAATGGTTCATTATCTTAGCAGGTGGTTTGGGGGAGGGACCTACCGTCCAGGGGGTTAGTAAGGCCACTGCTGCTCCAGTCAAACTGGACGGGCGGGAGCACTTCCTGGTGAGGAGGAACAAACAAGCTCAGAAGAGGGTGGTGACACTCAGTAAAAGTGAACAGCTTTGCCAACAGGTGATTCGCCTATGCAGGTGGTCAGGAAGCCTGCTAATGGTCTGCTTCTATCCCAGGAGGTTAGTGGCAACTTAATTGGGGAGGACGGGCTCGAGGAATCAGTGGAACGGTATCAAATACATCAAACACTTGACTTGAATGGAAATTCACTCTGTTCCAGTCATTATTATGAGCCGTCCTCCCCTCAGCAGCCTCCACTGGCTTCTACCCTTACAACAACTCTGCAGTCTAAGGTCGAGTTCCTACCAGACTACATTGCGGACCGATGCCATATCTTACAACGCCTGGATAGGTATTTAACAAATCAGCTTACCACTTCATGGGCACGTTTCTCTGCCAAGGCGTTGCTGACGCTTGCCAAATATTACATTGCCTGGATAGGTGTTTTATGTATCAGCTAACCAACATCATATGTTATAGCAATCTGTCAGTCGATGACACAGTCGAAGATGTGGCTCCCAACCATTGGCTGATGCATGTAACGTCTGAGAAGGGGAACGCAACCCATATGACAGAGCCATCCGATGCCCGGCTGCACAGTTGATGACGTGGCACGCTACCATTGGTTGATGCAATGCCTGCGCATCTTGTGAGGCAGGAACTCAACCTTAGCATTCTCTAGCCCGGTGGTTCCCAAACTTTTTATAATCCCGTACCCCTTCAAAACATTCAACCTCCAGCTGCGTACCCCCTCTAGCACCAGGGTCAGCACACTCTCAAATGTTTTTTTGCCATCATTGTAAGCCTGCCCCAAACACACTATACGATACATTTATTAAACATAAGAATGAGTGTTTTTGTGTCACAACCCGGCTTGTGGGAAGTGACAAAGAGCTCTTATAGAACCAGGGCACAAATAATAATATAATAATAATCAATAATTTTGCTCTTTATTTAGCCATCTTACATAGAAAACCTTGTTTGTTCATCAAAAATGGTGAATAACTCACCACAGGTTAAAAATAAAGGGTGTGCTTGAAAGGACGCACATAACTCTGCAATGTTGTATTGGAGAGAGTCTCAGTCTTAAATCATTTTCCACACACAGTCTGTGCCTGTATTTAGTTTTCATGCAAGTGAGGGCCAAGAATCCACTCTCACGTAGGTACATGGTTGCAAGGGACATCACAGTGCAATTTGCCAAGGCAGGATACTTTGAGCCCAGCCCAAGCCAGAAATCTGGCAGTGGCTTCTGATTCAATTCAATTTTCACAGAACCGCTTGTTGCAATTTCGATGAAGCCCTCTTGTTCAGATATCGGTAAGTGGACTGGAAGCAGGGCATGAAAGGGATAACCAATCCAGTTGTTTGTGTCGTCCGTTTCGGGGAAAGTACCTGCGTAATTGCGCACTCAGGTGCACTATATCACATTTGACATTGTCCGTAAGCTTGAGTTCATTTGCACACAAACAATCATGGAAAGACCTGTGTGTTGTCCTTGTTAATGCAGACAGAAAAGAGCTCCAACTTCTTAATCATAGCCTCAATTTTGTCCCGCATATTGAATATAGTTGCGGAGGGTCCCTGTAATCCTAGATTCAGACCATTCAGGTGAGAAAAAACATCACCCAGATAGGCCAGTCGTGTGAGAAACTTGTCATCATGCAAGCGGTCAGACAAGTGAAAATTATGGTCAGTCGATAAAACTTTAAGCTCGTCTCTCAATTTTTAAAAACGAGTCTATACTTTGCCCCTTGATAACCAGCGCACTTCTGTACGTTATAAAAGCGTTACATGGTCGCTGCCCATATCATTGCAAAATGTAGAAAATACACAAGTTCAGGGGCCTTGCTTTAACAAAGTTAACCATTTTCACTGTACTGTCCAAAACGTCTTTCAAGCTGTCAGGCATTCCTTTTGCAGCAAGAGCCTCTCGGTGGATGCTGCAGTGTACCCAAGTGGTGTCGGGAGCAACTGCTTGCATGCGCGTTACCACTCCACTATGTCTCCCTGTCATGGCTTTTGCACCATCAGTACAGATACCAACACATCTTGACCACCGAAGTCCATTTGATGTCACAAAGCTGTCCAGTACTTAAAAAATATCCTCTCATGTTGTCCTGGTTTCCAGAAGAGGCTGTCTTCCTTAATTGACCCCCCCATAAACGTAACGGACATATACCAGGAGCTGTGCCAGGCCCGCCACGTCTTTTGACTCATCCAGCTGTAACGCATTTAATTCACTGGCTTGTATGTGACGCAGTAATTGTTTCAAAATATCTCCTGCCATGTAACTGATGCGTCGTGAAACAGTGTCATTTGAAGGCATTGGCTGTATAGTTTTTTTGGCCTATTGTCCCAACCATATCCGCGGCAGCAGGAAGAATGAAGTCCTCCACAATAGGGCTTGCCTGTCCTAGCCACTCGGTAGCTCACCATATAAGATGCTTCTAGCCCCTTCTTATTAATGATATCTGTTGCTTTAATACATGTCTTACTACTCGAAAGTCGTCTTTATTCTCACTCAAAAAACTCCCGTGGCTTATTTTTCAAATTCTCATGTTCAGTTTCTAAATGTCTGTGCAAGAGTGAAGGTTTCTCGTGAGAGAGTAACGATTAATGTGATTGGATGTTAATTATTTGACTAGGCTACCTGTATTTGACATTGTGTTGTTATTTCGCTGAACACTAGATGGTTTAATTTTATTTTTGGCAGTGAAACGAGGCTACTCGGGCGAAGAAGAAAAAAACTCACCCAAATGTATAGCTCCGTTGGAAAATATAAATGTACTGTTTGAAAATGTGAAGAATAAAAATTAAAAAAAATGTATCACATTTTTATTTGGCGTACCCCCGACGGCATTGCACGTACCCAAGTTTGGGAATACCTGATCGAGCCAAATAATTTATCCAACTTGTTTGAAAAGCACCTCAGGTTCTACATTAGACCAATTACTGTAGAACACATATAAACTCTATATATTCATTGTATACAGTTGTGACAATTGGCCTTACAGCCAATACAGCAGTGGAGGCTAGTGGGAGGAGCTATAGGAGGACGGGCTCATTGTAAAGGCTGGAATGGAATAAAGGGAACAGAGTCAAACATGTGGATTGACACTGATCCATTTATGCCATTCCAGTCATTACAATGAGCCCGTTCTCATATAGCTCCTCCCACCAGCCTCCTCTGCAATACAGTATATACCACCAGGGGTCTCCAACCCTGTTCCTGGAGAGCAACCCTCCTCTAGGTTTTCGCTCCAACCCCCGTTGTAACTAACCTGGTTCTGCTGATCAACCAACTAATTATTTAGAATCAGGTGTGCTAGATTAGGGTTGAAAACCTACAGGATGGTAGCTCTCCATGATCAGGGTTGGAGAGCCCTGGTATATACTCATACGACTACTGATGAGAAGAAATGCACCTAAGGCCTGAGAAGAAGAAAAAAAATCACAAAACATAAAATAACTAAATTACAAACATTGTGCCCCAAAAGGACCATAGTGATTCAATGTAGGAGTCCAACCTGGGCTGTGTCTGGTGGACTAGTGCTTATGATCTCTGCTGGGGCCACTGGAGGTGCTTGTTGTGCTATGGACGTGATCATCTCTGCCGCTGATATGGGTTTTACTGGCTCTTTGGTGGGTTCCAGCATGCCCTAGGTAACAGAGAGGCAGGGTTACATCCTAAACGTACTAAAATACTGGTATGTGTATAGGGTTGAACAATTCTGGTTAAAACCTGGGAATTTTGGGAAGGTTCCCGGAATGTTGTAACCATACATTTGTAGGACGTGTCAGTAAAAAACATTTTGCAACCAGTTGACAAAAATGTCACCAGAATTATTTTGATTTTTATAATCACTGAGTTAATTTGTCTCTTGGTCCGTTTCCTCGAGAAGGGCAAAAACAATTGAGGGAGCGAGTGGGTGGTTTGAAGGGGGAGATGAATACATCCTTGCAGCGTATAGTTAACTCACCAGGCTGGCAGCATACATGGGAACTATCACTGGCTGCTTCTTCTGACCTGTGAAAAGCTATGGGGAAACACAGAACACATTTCACAATCATTCCTCCTCTCTCTGATGCAAATAGTCTTACAAACAACCTTTTTCCATTTGACAGACGAAAAGTTAAAACATTCTCGCAATACATCTGAAATACAATCACGGTTCGTGTTTTTCCCCCCCCACAGAGCCATTAATAAAAAAGGACAAGGTCACAGAAAGGGGGGGAATGACATGTCCCAAATGGCACCCTATTCCCTATATCACTATGTGCTCTGGTCAAAAGTAGTGCACTATATAGGGAATAGGGTGCCATTTGGGATACGGACAATGTGATGACTGCTGACTGGCGGCAGAACTCACAATGTTCCTAATGTCGATGCCCAGGAAACAGAGTAATGTCTTGTTGCTGTGCGAGCCGCCCCACTGGTGCCGCAGGCCAAACGCCTCGTGGATGTCCAGCAGTTGCCTCCACAACACGTCCCCCTCGGCCCTGTAGCAACGGACACCGATGACAAAGCAGGAACGTTCAAAAGAAATACGCCATAGTAGTACGCAAATATTCTTGACTGCATAGTATACAGACACAGTAACAGTATATTTCTGTTGTATAAAAAAAGATAGAGCAGACCAGAGTCTTTCTGTGTATTGATGAGATTGTGTGTAGTTATGGGATATTAGGGTCGAGACGATACTAGCATCCCGATACTCGTTAGTATCATGGCAAGGAAACAAAACACGAGGCGGTTTAATTGCTTTAGGAAAACAGCCCTAATGCTGGAAACAAACGTCATTATGTCGTCATCCAGTCACATTTGTTTATTTTCCAAAATATACCACAAAATATTTTACATACAGCAGGTTATGGATCAAGGAGTTTGGCCTGCTTCGTGTTTTAATTTTTGCCACGGAAAACATATTGCAATACTGGTATCGTCCCAGCCCATATTAAAAAGGGGGGTGTTTCTCTCACCCATTGTCTGGCATACCGCTCATCATTTCATGCTCTTCCTGCTGTAACCTCACAGGAGGCTCCAGCAGGGTTTTGAGGGGGACCACCTCCACCCTCACCTGCAGAGCAGGTGCGTCGGGGAAAATGTCCAGAAAAAGCTTCTCCAGCCGACTGCACAGCGCCGCCTGGTATAACAAACACATGATAACGACCAACATTGTTGAATAAGACACTGGTCCAGTGATATAACAAACAAGTAATAACAATCAATATTGTTGAATAAGACACGGGTTGAATAAGTCTTCTGTTTTCACGTGTGGCAGCTGGCAGTTAGCCTGCATTGCTGGACAGGGGATGCACAATACAATAGACAGCTCAGATATTAATATCTGTTTCGATAGACAATAAAGCTATATTCTATTATGTCCAACAATGACTGACACTGAAGTGATTCAATCAACACATTTCAAATCTTTAATAAATTGTAGCGCTTGACTCCAATAGCAAGGACAAGGAGGGGCATTGATAAATGGTATGTACTTGAAAAGGTGGAATTCCCTGCCTGGTCACATTCCTAAGGGAGGGCAGGTGTACGGCTCTCTACTACTCTAGTGATAAACGTCATGAGAGTGTCAGAATTTCCCTAAAAGTGTCATTGAGCATACTTTTCCTGGATAGTACAATACAACTACATTCAATTGGGCACCTTCGATTACTGTAAGAGGGGTTTTTAAAACACCACTACTTTCCTGTCAAGTATGCTACATTTCTGAATGCTACAGAGGTGGTTCAGAAACAAACTTGCGTGATGAGTTCTCTTGCCTTTAGCTCAGAGGCGTAATATGTTATTGTGGTGCGCAGGAGAACCGAGTTCAAACCCTAAGTGGTCAAACTCGCACAGAAAAACTTACAGGCTGACTGTCTCTTCTACTGATCTGATGGCTGCTGGATGGACGGGCTGCTACAGGTTCACTCTCCTGCCACTCGTCTTCAGCCGTTTCCAAAGGAGCATTGACGGTCGGCTCCTCTCCAAACGCAGCCCAGGAATTGCCCTCCCCTTGACCCTGTACAGGCTCATCAAAGGCATTCCAACCAGCATCTGCATCAGGGTCCGCACCAACAGGAGCTGAGCTAAAGTCAGCAAAACTGTTGCTGCCGGGAAAATCCGCAAACTTCCCCCCATCTTCATTCTCAATTGCCTTCCCACCACCAATGTGGCTGTTGGGGGCGTCAAATTCACCAAAGTCTTTGACGTCGTCCACTAGTTCCTGTGTGAGAGGTGCAGGTTGTTCCTCTCGTTGCAACTCTGGCTGGTCAAAGTCAGCAAAGCCCTGTCCGCTAAAAGAGCCCACGTCCCCGAAGTCTCCAAAGTCATCAAAGTCTTCCCCGTCATCGTCCTCCAGCAGTTGGCTGTGGTCGGCAGGTGTGGCCGTCTCCTCTTGGAGCAGCGGCGAGGGCACAGAGCTCGTCGTGCTGATGTCGCCGTACTCCTCAAGGGCATCCGTGGACAGCGGTCGGCCGAAAGACGTTTCAGTCTCCGTTTCTGTTTCGTTTCCGGACCCAGGCTTCTCGTCTGCTTGCTCGCCATTCCCATCTTCATCGTCTGTATCGGGCAAAACCCTGTTTTCACTGACACCTGCTTTCTCTTCTTCCGCCTCCTCTTCCGACTGCTCCAAATACACACCGTTCTGGGCAACCGGTTTGTCAACATAAAGTGCCTTGGAGGCAGAATCCTCGCCACAAACCAACTCTGGGGCAGAATCCTCACTAACAACCACCTCAGTAGCAGAGTGCTTGTGTGCAAAGTCCGGCTCTACGTTCCTTTGCTCAGAGTTAGCAGTGTCTCTTTGAAAGCCCCCGTCCCCATTGCTCAAGCCTTCGTCAGTGTCCCGAGCCTCAGCAAGTTGCGATAGAGAATCAGAGCCAGCGATGTCGTTGGATCCAGTTGTAATGGGAGTGTCCCTGACGACGTCCCCTGACCTGATTCCCTGCTCTACATTAGAGTGCTTCTGCTGCTGACAGGGTTCCTCTGCCAGCCGTTCATCCCGGTTGTGATTGTCCAAGTTCTCGCTGGTGCGGTTTGTCACCTCGCTGGAGTGTCCTTCAACATCTGCATTAGGAAAAGCAGAGAAATCCGCAAAGTCGTCCTCGGGGCTGCTGGGAGGGCAGTCGTCTGCACACTCTGTGGTGGTTCCTTTCTTTTTAGAGCAGATCGAATTCTGCAAAGATGGGATTCCCTCTATTTCAAAAGTCGCAAAACCGTTGGTCAGAACTTCCGGGACCCCACCATTGCAGTCGACAGGCTTGTCTATGTTGTCAGTCTGACCCCTCCCAGATATGTCCAGGGAGGTAGAATAATTATTGGCTCGAGTGTGGTCAGCAAGCTTTTTTAACTCCTCCACATTCACAGTTCTCTCCAAAGGACTGTCGTACTGGCAGCCTCCTGGCACAACACCATTTGACTTGGAGTTGGAGCGCTTGACCACGGGACCCCTTCCCACGGGACCTGAACTGAGGTTTGACAACCCAACCACCCCTCCATTGTTGAGGAGTCCAGGTGGTGAAGTGGCAGCCAAGGCTGGGGTCTGGTTGAAGGTCGCTGGGGTGTCAAACTCATTGAAGCTGGTGCTGGTCGGAACTCCAGAGAAGCCCCCAAAGTCCCCAAACTCGTCATCCTCTTCCTCAGCTCCGTCCTCCATTGGGGGTGGGGAGGAGGAGTACATGCGGATCACGTCCGGCTCCATGGTCCTAAAGCAGTCACACTACGCCTCGAGGTTACACCTAGAGGGTAAAGACACTAGTCAGTGTGACCAAACAATAAAGGGCATATAAATGCTAGAAATTACACTATTTCCCCCTTAAAAACACATTTCTGAAGGCTAAAAGGTCAGAATTTACAAAACGACAGTGTTAGCCTACAGACCTAGAAACGGTCTCTGGGGGAGTCTAGGCTGTTTTCTTTGTCTGGTGTGTTGCTTCAGCCTTAAACCCAAATTAAATTACCAAAGCTCTCCAGGCTAAAAGTGGACAGATTGTTTTCAAATTGACAGTAATTAAGTGATAATGGCGAAGTGGTGTTGTGATGTAGAAAAGGGCCGAAAGGCAATGTTGAGCACTCATTTCTTATGACCTACCTAAATAGTAGCAAATGAGAACTGAAAATGAGCTACAATTTATTTTATCAGTACAAATATTTGTTGTGTTTATCTAAACTGGCCTAATTACTTCAACCAATGAACGTTGTACCCAATTTGTGTTTGCATTGACCTAAGGGTTTTGTGTGTGTAGTATTTGTATATTGACATAGGCCCGTCAAGATATGTAGAATGCCTCCTTTTGAAAAATTAGATTTAGAGCATAGGCCTAGGCATTTTGTGCCTCCAGGTGTGATCCATTTCTTTGTCCAGCTGTGATCCATTTCCTTGACATTTTTGAATTCATCACTAAACCAGACATAGGGCATAGAAATATTGATGTTATTTTTGGATGCTCAAGGCTGAACTTGCACAATGCACTCTTAAGCCTACATTGTGCTTTACTCACATCCAGACTAGAGCGCCGAAAGTACAGTTCTGAGTCAAAACCTGACACAAATTTGGACACGTTTCAGAATAGAGAATTCATGCCCATGAGGCCTTGACTAGATATCTTAGGCCTAGTAAGCCTTGACATGAAACCTTGGAAGGTATTTGAAACATTGTTAAATCTCTAGGCTACTTGAAGTGGCTTCTGATACTGTGTATGAAAGCAAGATGGCATTAAAGACAAATTATCTGATATGATAGCTATTCACAACAAATAACACTGCCTATTGCTTTATTATGGGCTCTATGATTGCATGATATGGTATGTGTTATAATATGTTGTATCATAAACATTCATAATGCAACATGAATCTGTTTATAATACAACATTGTTAACTAATTGACACATCAGAAACAGGTGTCCTCCAACCCCATGTCTTGTCCAGCTAGTTATTCACTCACCAAATTAGACTGTCAACAAACCTAAAACTGACAGGTGATGACAGACCACTATCTAGAAACCTCTGGGTAACCAAAACAAAGAAAACACGAAACCCTTCCTATGATAATTTGTTGCCGACTACCCACAACCTAGCTATTTAGCTCAATTGTAGCCGAGCAAAGATAGGTAACTAGCTAGCAACTGGAAGCAAGTTAACGTAGTTGCTAGCCAAATAGCTCACGTTAACCAGATAGTTAACTAGCTAGCTGAATAAATCATTTTGATTATACTAACAGCTAAATTACCATACGTGCCATCCAGGCTTAGGCTAGAACGGAAAACAGGCCATGGCTGGCATACACCGTACTCTCGATCAGCTGGGGAGGGCAGGGGGATAGCTAGCTAGCTGACTGTTAGCTAGTTGGCCAAGATACGTAGCCTGTGTAGTTAGCTACCACTTGCCAGCACAAATGGCGTAGCTAGCAAGCTAATAACAACAACCTGGTAGCCTATGCGAATGGATAGCTAACTAGCAATAGGCTAAATTATTATGAAAATATGTTTTCTACATTGATTCGATATGAGGACAGAAGTGACAAAGTAACTAACTAGGTAGGTAGGTAGTTATGATGCTAGCTAGTTTGCTAATACACTGACATTTGTAGCTAACGTTAACTGTTAGCTAGCTATCTATCAAGTTGTCCTCCCGTCTCTCGCTAGCTTGCTTGCTTTAGCTAGTCTCATCGTATCCGGGTTGGTTGGCAGTGTACCAATAAACATTTCGGCATACCTTAAGATCTTGACCATTCATTCCCATGGTTCAGATGAAGTGGACACTTGTCAGACTTAAAACAAGACAGCAAAGTGGTTTCGCTCTGACTAAGAAAACTACGTTGAGTCAGCCGGTTATGATGATCCTACTTTGGCCCCTTCTCTCTCCGAATATTACCCAGCATGCAACAAGAGCTTTTGGTTTTTCCACTGCTTCGGAAGCAGAGCATACTAGAGTACATGAACAAGCGGAGAATAGTCTGCATCCAAAATCCATCTGCACTGGCTCTAGTAATACTGAGTAGTAGTTAATGGTGGAAAAAGTACCCAATTGCCATACTCGAGTAAACGTAAAGTTACCTTAATAGAAAATGACTCAAGTAAATTGGGGGCTTATTTTAGGTCAGTTAGAAGAGTGAGCCATCACTTGGTCTCCCATTCAAGCAGCTGGTCAACTGAGCAACGAAAAGATACTGTACTGCATAGTTCTCTTTAGGTCTATAATAATCCTCAATCATTTTAATTTGAAACAATCCACAATCCAAATTTCCCAAGTCAACTGATTAATCTATGACACATGACTCCTGATTCAAATATTTTAATTGAAAATGTATAGGCCACTGAAAGAGCTTCTCAACATACACAGACATTGTCAAGCATCAAGGCGAGGGAATAGAAAATCACCATTCTACTCTTTAATAATAACCTGTGCCCCTGCAATATAATCTACTAGCATAGTTCATGAATTTATTGTAATATGCCATGATTCAAAAGAAACTTAATTTAATTATTGCAGAACTGAAAGGTCACCGTGTAAACATAATACTCCACATAATTATTAACTACTTCATAACCATTCAATTATTAATTTCCAATCATACTGAAATATGTAGTCTGTTGTAGTTATAAATTAATCAATATTAATTAACCAATATATAATCAAAATGTTATCAAATAAAGGTCACACTATGTCCTTTATTTAAATGCCATTCCCATCCAGTGGTTTCCCCTTGTGCCTGTCTGGATCATGGTTTTGACCATTCTGCCTGCCCTGTTCCTTGTCCTGCCATCCTGTTCCTTGTCCTACCACACTGGATTATTTGACCTCTGCCTACCCTGAGACTGCCTGCCATTCGGTACCTTTTGGACTCTAATCTGGATTACTGACCTCTGGTTGACCTTTCGTTTTGCCTGCCCCCTGTTCTAGTAATAAACTTGTGTTACTTCAACACTGTCTGCATCTAGGTCTTCCCTAAAACATGATACTGGAAGCCTTTTATTTTTCATGACCATCTCAAACCAACAGCACTCAATACCATGAAACAAAAAATAAATCACAACTAACAGAAATAGGTAGGAAAAAATGTATAGAAAATCAGAAGACAGAACATTGCTGTGCAATCAATTTTGTCAGCTAAGGCTCAAAGAGGCTAAGAAACGCAGTAGTTCACAATGGATCTCGATCTGGGGAAGAAACAACGAGAGGGGAGGAAGTTCAGCCATATTGTTGTATTGTGAGTATTAAATAATGTGTTACCTTCTTGAACCTGAACGACACCTGACACTTGATTTCAGTGTTCTCAAAACGTGCTTAATCCTATGAAACAATATTAAATGTTTCTGTTTATTCTTATGTAAACCTAACTTTATGCTATAACCACATTAGAACCTACTGTATATTATAATCATAACCCTCTGCTATAAATTGCAGGATTCAGTGGCACTACTAGAGGGTGGAGTACAAAGATGAGCCACTGAAAAGAAATGAAGATCCTCCACATACCTGGAAAGGTTGATCCTCGATGAAGGGGAAGTAGGGATAGGCTTCTCAGCGTCGCCCCAGGTGCCTGAAACACAGGCCTTGCGTAGGAACTGGCAGTCCTCGAACTTGGCACAGAGCTCCAGTGCCACGTCAGTGGGAGGAGCCTCCTCCACTGTGCCACACCCACAGGCCAGACTGATGTCAAAGCTGGGTAGCCAAGGTAAGTGTCTTAGAAAAGGTAGTCTAAGTCTTATTTAATTTGTTTAATTGTTTACATCTACGATACTTACTAACATTGTACAAAGTGGACATTGACACTTCCATCCTCCCAACTTCGGTGGCATTTTCCCACTCCACATGGCAATGGAATTCCAATACAACCTAGAGCAGGTTTTTTCTAAGGTACATCAAGATAATAAATATTATTTGTAGCTGAGCTAACTTGTATCTGATAAGCAGTGCCGATTTTAGCATGTAAATCTTGGTGGGGAAAACCCCCCAAAATCTGGGATGCATAGCAGCAAAGCCATAACAACAGAACAGAACACAACACTAAATGATACACTAATTGCACTATAACGGTGACAAACGGTGCCCACATAAAGCTGTCCCAACACATTACCACTGCTACACCTGGCGTTCAGCAGAGCCTTGTCTGGCAGCCAAACAGTTCATTCAGCCTCATTTGCTGCCTTTAAAAAAAAACATACAGTGGCTTGTGAAAGTATTCACCCCCTTGTCATTTTTCCAATTTTGTTGCCTTACAACCTTGAATTAAAATAGATTTTTTGGTGGTTTGTATCATTTGATTTACACAACATGCCTACCACTTTGAAGATGCAAAATATTTTTTATTGTGAAACAAACAAGAAGACAAAAAAACAGAACTTGAGCGTGCATAACTATTCACCCCCCCAAAGTCAATACTTTGTAGAGCCACCTTTTGCAGCAATTACAGCTGCAAGCCTCTTGGGATATGTCTCTATAAGCTTGGCACATCTAGCCACTGGGATTTTTGCCCATTCTTCAAGGCAAAACTGCTCCAGCTCCTTCAAGTTGGATGGGTTCCACCGGTGTACAGCAATCTTTAAGTCATACCACAGATTCTCAATTGGATTGAGGTATGGGCTTTGACTAGGCCATTCCAAGACATTTAAATGTTTCCCCTTAAACCACTCGAGTGTTGCTTTAGCATTATGCTTAGGGTCATTGTCCTGCTGGAAGGTGAACCTCTGTCCAAGTCTCAAATCTCTGGAAGACTGAAACAGGTTTCCCTCGAGAATTTCCCTGTATTTTGCACCATCCATCATTCCTTCAATTCTGACCAGTTTCCCAGTCTCTGCCGATGGAAAACATCCCCACAGCATGATGCTGCCACCACCATACTTCACTGTGGGGATGGTGTTCTCGGGGTAATGAGAGGTGCTGGGTTTGCTCCAGACATAGCGTTTTCCTTGATGGCCAAAAAGCTCAATTTGAGTCTCATCTGACATGAGTACCTTCTTCCATATGTTTGGGGAGTCTCCCACATGCCTTTTGGCGTACACCAAACATGTTTGCTTATTTTTTTCTTTAAACAATGGCTTTTTTTCTGGCCACTCTTCCGTAAAGCCCAGCTCTGTGGAGTGTATGGCTTAAAGTGGTCCTATGGACAGATACTCCAATCTCCGCTGTGACGCTTTGCAGCCCCTTCAGGGTTATCTTTGGTCTCTTTGTTGCCCCTCTGATTAATGCCCTCCTTGCCTGGTCCGTGAGTTTTGGTGGGCGGCCCTCTCTTGGCAGGTTTGTTGTGGTGCCATATTCTTTCAATTTTTTAATAATGGATTTAATGGTGCTCTGTGGGATGTTCAAAGTTTTTTATATTTTTTTATAACCCAACCCTTATCTGTACTCCTCCACAACTTTGTCCCTGACCTGTTTGGAGAGCTCCTTGGACTTCATGGTGCCGCTTGCTTGGTGGTGCCCCTTGCTTAGTGGCGTTGCAGACTATGGGGCCTTTCAGAACAGGTGTATATATACTGAGATCATGTGACAGATCATGTGACACTTAGATTACACACAGGTGGACTTTATTTAACTAATTATGTCACTTCTGAAGGTAATTGGTTGCACCAGATCTTATTTAGGGGCTTCATAGAAAAGGGGGTGGATAAATATGCACTCACCATGGAACGGCAGCCTTCCCTCTCTTCACGAGAAGAGAGGGTGGAACAGGGATCAGACCAACACGCAGCGTAGCCAGTGCTCAACATAAATATATAATAAATAAAACGATAAACAGTGAACACTTAACAAATACAAAATAACAAATGTGGCAAACCGATACAGTCCTAGCTGGTGCAGAGAAAACACAAAGACAGGAAACAACCACCCACAAACCCCAACACAAAACAAGCCACCTATATATGATTCCCAATCAGAGACAACACAAAACACCTGCCTCTGATTGAGAACCATATTAGGCCAAACATAGAAACAGACAAACTAGACACACAACATAGAATGCCCACCCAGCTCACGTCCTGACCAACACTAAAACAAGCAAAACACACAAGAACTATGGTCAGAACGTGACAGTACCCCCCTCCTGAGGTGCGGACTCCGAACGCACCCCCTAAAACTCTAAGGGAGGGTCTGGGTGGGCATCTGTCCGCGGTGGCGGCTCCGGCGCTGGACGAGGACACCACTCCACCATTGTCTTTGTCCCCCTCCTTAGCGTCCTTTGAGTGGCGACCCTCGCCGCCGACCTAGGAACCCTCACAAAGGGCGCCATCAGACTGAGGAGACAGCTCCGAACCGAGAGGTAGCTTAGGACAGAGAGGTAGCTCAGGACAGAGAGGTAGCTCAGGACAGAGAGGTAGCTCCGGACGAATGGCAGCTCCGGACTGAGTGGCAGCTCCGGACTGAGTGGCAGCTCCGGACTGAGTGGCAGCTCCGGACTGAGTGGCAGCTCATGACTGGAGGGCAGCTCATGACTGGAGGGCAGCTCATGACTGGCTGGCGGCTCTGGCGGCTCCTGACTGGCTGGCGGCTCTGGCGGCTCCTGACTGGCTGGCAGCTCTGGCGGCTCCTGACTGGCTGGCGACTCTGGCGGCTCCTGACTGGCTGGCGACTCTGGCGGCTCCTGACTGGCTGGCGGCTCTGGCGGCTCCTGACTGACGGACGGCTCTAGCGGCTCCTGACTGACGGACGGCTCTAGCGGCTCCTGACTGACGGGCGGCTCTAACGGCTCGGGACAGACGGGCGGCTCTAACGGCTCGGGACAGACGGGCGGCTCAGAAGGCGCTGGGCAGACGGATGGCTCAGATGGCGCTGGGCAGACGGATGGCTCAGATGGCGCTGGGCAGGCAGACAGCTCAGATGGCGCTGGGCAGGCAGGCAGCTCAGATGGCGCTGGGCAGGCAGGCAGCTCAGACCTGCCGAGGCGCACAGTAGGCCTGGTGCGTGTTGCCGGAACTGGTGGTACCGGTTTGTAGACACGCACCTCAAGGCTAGTGGGGGGAGCAGGAACAGGGCACACTGGACTCTTGAGGCGCACTATACACCTGGTGCGTGGTACCGGCACTGGTGGTACCGGGCTGAGGGCACGCACCTCAGGGCGAGTGCGGGGAGAAGGAACAGTGCGTACAGGGCTCTGGATACGCACAGTAAGCTTGGTGCGTGGTGCCGGAACTGGTGGTACCGGGCTGGAGACACGCACCACAGGGAGAGTGCGTGGAGGAGGAACAGAGTTCTGGAGACGCACAGGAAGCCTGGTGCGTGGTGTAGGCACTGGTGTTACTGGGCTGGGGCGAGGAGGTGGCGCCGGATATACCGGACCGTGAAGGCGTACAGGAGCTCTTAAGCACAGAGCCTGCCCAACCTTACCTGGTTTAATGCTCCCCGTAGCCAGGCCAGTGGGGCGAGGTGGAATAGCCCGCACTGGGCTGTGCTGGCAAACCGGGGACACCATGCGTAAGGCTGGTGCCATGTACACCGGCCCGAGGAGACGTACTGGAGACCAGATATGTTGAGCCGGCTTCATGGCACCTGGCTCGATGCCCACTCTAGCCCGGCCGAAACGTGGAGCTGGGATGTACCGCACCGGGCTATACACACGTACAGGAGACACCGTGCGCCTTTCAGCACAACACGGTGTCTCTCCGTACTCTCGCTCTCCACGGCAAGCCCGGGAAGTTGGCGCAGGTCTCCTACCTGACTTCGCCACACTCCCCTTTAGCCCCCCCCCAAGACATTTTTGGGGTTTCTTCTCGGGCTTCCTTGCCAGCCGTGTTCCCTCATAACACTGGTTCCCCTTCGCGGCTGCTTCCGCTCTCCTAGCTGCCTCCACCTGTTCCCATGGAAGGCGATCCTTACCAGCCAGGATCTCCTCCCATGTGTAGCAACCCTTTCTGTCCAACACCTCTTCCCAAGTCCATTCCTCCTGGTACCGCTGCTGCTGCTGCCGCTGCTGCCCGCTGCTACGCTGCTTGGTCCGAGATTGGTGGGTGGTTCTGTAACGGCAGCCTTCCCTCTCTTCACGAGAAGAGAGGGTGGAACAGGGATCAGACCAACACGCAGCGTAGCCAGTGCTCAACATAAATATATAATAAATAAAACGATAAACAGTGAACACTTAACAAATACAAAATAACAAATGTGGCAAACCGATACAGTCCTAGCTGGTGCAGAGAAAACACAAAGACAGGAAACAACCACCCACAAACCCCAACACAAAACAAGCCACCTATATATGATTCCCAATCAGAGACAACACAAAACACCTGCCTCTGATTGAGAACCATATTAGGCCAAACATAGAAACAGACAAACTAGACACACAACATAGAATGCCCACCCAGCTCACGTCCTGACCAACACTAAAACAAGCAAAACACACAAGAACTATGGTCAGAACGTGACAGTACCCCCCTCCTGAGGTGCGGACTCCGAACGCACCCCCTAAAACTCTAAGGGAGGGTCTGGGTGGGCATCTGTCCGCGGTGGCGGCTCCGGCGCTGGACGAGGACACCACTCCACCATTGTCTTTGTCCCCCTCCTTAGCGTCCTTTGAGTGGCGACCCTCGCCGCCGACCTAGGAACCCTCACAAAGGGCGCCATCAGACTGAGGAGACAGCTCCGAACCGAGAGGTAGCTTAGGACAGAGAGGTAGCTCAGGACAGAGAGGTAGCTCAGGACAGAGAGGTAGCTCCGGACGAATGGCAGCTCCGGACTGAGTGGCAGCTCCGGACTGAGTGGCAGCTCCGGACTGAGTGGCAGCTCCGGACTGAGTGGCAGCTCATGACTGGAGGGCAGCTCATGACTGGAGTGCAGCTCATGACTGGCTGGCGGCTCTGGCGGCTCCTGACTGGCTGGCGGCTCTGGCGGCTCCTGACTGGCTGGCAGCTCTGGCGGCTCCTGACTGGCTGGCGACTCTGGCGGCTCCTGACTGGCTGGCGACTCTGGCGGCTCCTGACTGGCTGGCGGCTCTGGCAGCTCCTGACTGACGGACGGCTCTAGCGGCTCCTGACTGACGGACGGCTCTAGCGGCTCCTGACTGACGGGCGGCTCTAACGGCTCGGGACAGACGGGCGGCTCTAACGGCTCGGGACAGACGGGCGGCTCAGAAGGCGCTGGGCAGACGGATGGCTCAGATGGCGCTGGGCAGACGGATGGCTCAGATGGCGCTGGGCAGGCAGACAGCTCAGATGGCGCTGGGCAGGCAGGCAGCTCAGATGGCGCTGGGCAGGCAGGCAGCTCAGACCTGCCGAGGCGCACAGTAGGCCTGGTGTGTGTTGCCGGAACTGGTGGTACCGGTTTGTAGACACGCACCTCAAGGCTAGTGGGGGGAGCAGGAACAGGGCACACTGGACTCTTGAGGCGCACTATACACCTGGTGCGTGGTACCGGCACTGGTGGTACCGGGCTGAGGGCACGCACCTCAGGGCGAGTGCGGGGAGAAGGAACAGTGCGTACAGGGCTCTGGATACGCACAGTAAGCTTGGTGCGTGGTGCCGGAACTGGTGGTACCGGGCTGGAGACACGCACCACAGGGAGAGTGCGTGGAGGAGGAACAGAGTTCTGGAGACGCACAGGAAGCCTGGTGCGTGGTGTAGGCACTGGTGTTACTGGGCTGGGGCGAGGAGGTGGCGCCGGATATACCGGACCGTGAAGGCGTACAGGAGCTCTTAAGCACAGAGCCTGCCCAACCTTACCTGGTTTAATGCTCCCCGTAGCCAGGCCAGTGGGGCGAGGTGGAATAGCCCGCACTGGGCTGTGCTGGCAAACCGGGGACACCATGCGTAAGGCTGGTGCCATGTACACCGGCCCGAGGAGACGTACTGGAGACCAGATATGTTGAGCCGGCTTCATGGCACCTGGCTCGATGCCCACTCTAGCCCGGCCGAAACGTGGAGCTGGGATGTACCGCACCGGGCTATACACACGTACAGGAGACACCGTGCGCCTTTCAGCACAACACGGTGTCTCTCCGTACTCTCGCTCTCCACGGCAAGCCCGGGAAGTTGGCGCAGGTCTCCTACCTGACTTTGCCACACTCCCCTTTAGCCCCCCCCAAGACATTTTTGGGGTTTCTTCTCGGGCTTCCTTGCCAGCCGTGTTCCCTCATAACACTGGTTCCCCTTCGCGGCTGCTTCCGCTCTCCTAGCTGCCTCCACCTGTTCCCATGGAAGGCGATCCTTACCAGCCAGGATCTCCTCCCATGTGTAGCAACCCTTTCTGTCCAACACCTCTTCCCAAGTCCATTCCTCCTGGTACCGCTGCTGCTGCTGCCGCTGCTGCCCGCTGCTACGCTGCTTGGTCCGAGATTGGTGGGTGGTTCTGTAACGGCAGCCTTCCCTCTCTTCACGAGAAGAGAGGGTGGAACAGGGATCAGACCAACACGCAGCGTAGCCAGTGCTCAACATGTTTAATAAAACGATAAACAGTGAACACTTAACAAATACAAAATAACAAATGTGGCAAACCGATACAGTCCTAGCTGGTGCAGAGAAAACACAAAGACAGGAAACAACCACCCACAAACACCAACACAAAACAAGCCACCTATATATGATTCCCAATCAGAGACAACACAAAACACCTGCCTCTGATTGAGAACCATATTAGGCCAAACATAGAAACAGACAAACTAGACACACAACATAGAATGCCCACCCAGCTCACGTCCTGACCAACACTAAAACAAGCAAAACACACAAGAACTATGGTCAGAACGTGACACACCACTTTTCCATGTTTTTTTTTTCATTTCACTTCACCAATTTGGACTATTTTGTGTATGTCCATTACATGAAATTCAAATAAAAATCTATTTAAATTACAGGTTGTAATGCAACAAAATAGGAAAAACGTCAAGAGGGATGAATACTTTTGCAAGGCACTGTAGCTGATATGGCTGACTTGCTTAAACAAATGTGGTTTCTACTGACAATTGAGATGTACAAACTATGGAATAAAGGAAAGACAAGCGGAAAAGAGGCAATCCGTAATTTCGATTAAGACATTAATGAACGAGCGACGACGGACCAGGTCAATATAACTATTTGTAACTATCAGTACTTTCAAATATACAGTGACAGAATTCAGAACATGGGCTGTTCTAACAGTGTACTCCCTATACAACAAGTCAGAACTGTAGAATAAATAAAGGGGGCATATAAACAGACAATGAAAGCTCTTACAATAGTTGATGATTACATTTCTCTAAAACAGGTTATAGGCAACATGTGCACCATCAAGTTAGCACAATAGGTGTAAATAAGAGGTGAAAATTGACAAAATTATTAGGTTGAGGCACATTGAAGGCCGTTTGGGTCTTTGCGTGTCAGAAAAGATACACGTCAAATAACACTATTTGACGCGTTATATAAGCTTTTAATTTGACACGTCAAATAATACAATTCTATTATAGAATGTTGTGTGTGCTGAATTTGCATGTGCAAGCCAAGCACCACCACTACTATCAGTAGCACTGTCAAAGTTGTCAAACAAGCACACACCAGGCTACGAACGATGTGTTTACAATACTGCGTTGGTGAAAATAGACCAAATTATTAGGGTGAGGCACATGGGCTACTAACAGCTTACTACACAACATACACTTAGTATTACTTTCTTAGCTACAGTATACATATCTCCCTTGCATGTTACATCATTTATGCAGCAGCATACAAGACATTTTGGGACTCACTGTAACGATCTGAGTGTAGTGGGTGCGAAGTCAGGCGCAGGAAGCAGAGAGTTCAGTGGTAGTGCTATTTAATGCACAAAACGGAGAACATAAACCACCCCACAAAACACAGGGCGCACACAAAACAAATGCCCCAAAACCGGAGACTGAAACAGTCCAGCAAAACCCACGAAATGAGAAACACGTAAACCTCAAACGTGCACCCTAGTCACACAAACAATCCCGCACAAATAGCAGGCGGGCCTACTGGTTAATATAGCCCGACTAATCAACCAAACACAAAACAGGTGAAACCAATAAACAGAAAAGGGGAAAAAAGGATCAGTGGCAGCTAGTAGGCCAGTGACGACGACCGCCGAGCGCCACCCGAACAGGAAGGGTGTACCCAGCACCTCTCTTCCGGGCCGTACCCCTCCCAGTCCACGAGGTACTGCAGGCCCCTCACCCGGCGTCTCGAGTACAGAATGGCACGTATCGTGTACGCCGGGGACCCCTCGATGTCCAGAGGGGGCGGAGGGACCTCCGGCAACTCACCTTCCTGCAGGGGACCAGCTACCACCGGCCTGAGGAGAGACACATGAAACGAGGGGTTAATACGATAATATGAAGGAAGTTGTAATCTATAACACACCTCGTTTATCCTCCTCAGGACTTTGAAGAGCCCCACACACTGCGGCCCCAGCTTCCGGCAGGGCAAGTGGAGGGGTAGGTTTCGGGTCGAGAGCCAGACCCTGTCCCCCGGTACAAACACGGGGGCCTCACTGCGGTGGCGGTCAGCACTCCTCTTCTGCCGTCCACCGGCTTGCTTAAGGGATTCCTGGACGGCTCTCCAGGTCTCCTTGGAGCGCTGCACCCACTCCTCCACCGCAGGAGCCTCGGTCTGACTCGGATGCCAAGGTGCCAGGACCGGCTGGTAGCCCAACACACACTGAAATGGTGATAGGTTCGTAGAGGAGTGATGGAGTGAGTTCTGGGCCAACTCCGCCCATGGGACGTACCTAGACCACTCCCCTAGCCGGTCCTGGCAATACGACCGCAGAAACCTACCCACCTCCTGGTTCACTCTCTCCACCTGCCCATTACTCTCGGGGTGATAACCGGAGGTCAGGCTGACCGAGACCCCCCAGACGCTCCATAAACGCCCTCCATACCCGGGACGTGAACTGGGGACCTCAATCAGAGATGATGTCCTCCGGCACCCCGTAGTGCTGGAAGATGTGGGTAAATAGCGCCTCCGCAGTCTGTAGGGCTGTAGGGAGACCGTGCAACGGGAGGAGACGGCAGGACTTAGAAAACCGATCCACAACAACCAGGACCGTAGTGTTCCCCTGAGACGGGGGGAGATCGGTCAGGAAATCCACTGACAAGTGAGACCATGGCCGTTGTGGAACGGGGAGGGGCTGTAACTTCCCTCTAGGAAGGTGCCTAGGAGCCTTACTCTGGGCACACACCGAACAGGAAGAGACATAGAACCTAACGTCCTTAGCCAAGGTGGGCCACCAGTACTTCTCCCGGAGACCCCGCACTGTCCTCGCCACATCCGGATGACCCGAAGAGAGTAGTGTGTGAGCCCACCGAATCAGTTGATCACGAACACCAAGCGGCACATACTTGCGACTAGTCGGACACTGAGGATGTCCGAGTCCACCTCCCATACCACTGGTGCCACCAGCCTAGAGGCTGGAAGGATGGGAGTAGGATCGGTTGGCCGATCCTCCGTGTCATAGAGACGGGACAGCGGGTCGGCCTTCGTGTTCAGGGAGCCTGGTCTATAAGACAGGATGAACCTGAATCGGGTGAAGAACATGGCCCACCTTGCCTGACGCTGATTCAGTCTCCTAGCTGGCCGGATATACTCCAGATTCTGGTGGTCGGTCCAGATGAGAAAATGGTGCCTAGCCCCCTCAAGCCAGTGTCTCCACACCCTCAGGGCCTTTACCACCGCTAACAACTCCCGGTCCCCCACATCATAGTTACGCTCCGCCGGACTGAGCTTCATCGAAAAGAAGGCGCAGGGACGGAGTTTCGGTGGCGTACCCGAGCACTGTGATAGCACAGCACCCACCCCAGCCTCGGACGCGTCCACCTCCACTATGAATGCTAAAGAGGGGTCCGGGTGCGCCAACACGGGTGCATCTGTGAACAGCGCCTTCAACCGATTGAAGGCTCTGTCAGCCTCTGCCGACCACCGCAAACACACCGGCCCCCCCTTCAGCAGTGAGGTAATAGGGGCCACTACCTGGCCAAAACCCCGGATAAACCTCCGGTAGTAATTGGCAAACCCTAAGAACCGCTGCACTTCCTTCACCGTGGTTGGAGTCGGCCAATTACACACGGCCTTAACGCGGTCACACTCCATCACCACCCCCGAGGTGGAAATGCGATAACCCAGGAAGGAGACGGCTCATTTGGAGAACACACACTTCTCAGCCTTGACGTATAGGTCATGCTCCAGCAGTCTACCAAGCACCTTGCGCACCAGAGACACATGCGCGGCGTGGGTGGCGGAATAGATCAGAATATCATTGATATAGACAACCACGCCCTGCCCGTGCAGTTCCCTGAGAATCTCATCTACAAAGGATTGAAAGACGGCTGGAGCATTCTTTAACCCATACGGCATGACGAGGTACTCATAATGACCCGACGTGGTACTAAATGCGGTTTTCCACTCGTCTCCATCCCGAATACACACCAGATTATACGCGCTCCTGAGGTCCAGTTTTGTGAAAAATCGTTCTTCGTGGAATGATTCCACCACCCGCCGTAGCGATGAGAGGTAGCGGGTAACTACACCCCACCGTGATGGCATTTAGACCTCTATAATCAATGCACGGACGCAGACCTCCCTCCTTTTTCTTCACAAAAAAAGAAACTCGAGGAGACGGGTGAAATCGAGGTCCGAATGTACCCCTGTCCCGGAGATTCCGTGACCTATGTCTCCATAGCCAACTTCTCCTCCTGCGACAATGGGTACACGTGACTCTTGGGAAGCGCAGCGATACCCTAGTGATTTATCTCACAATCCTCCTGTCGATGAGGTGGTAATTTAGTTGCCCTCTTCTTACAGAAAGCGATAGCCAAATTGGCATATTCAGGGGGAATGCGCACAGTGGAAACCTGGTCTGGACTCTCCACCGACGTGGCACCGATGGAAACTCCCATACACCTCCCTGAACACTCCTCTGACCACCCCTGGAGAACCCCCTGTCTCCACGAAATCCTAGGATTGTGACTAGCCAGCCAGGGAACCCCCAGCACCACTGGAAACGCAGGTGAATCGATAAGGAAGAGACTAATCCGCTCCTTATGATTCCCCTGCGTTACCATGCCCAGTGGAACCGTGGCCTCCCTGACCAACCCTGACCCTAATGGCCGGCTATCTAGGGAGTACACGGGAAAGGGGGGATCTATCGGCACTAGCGGAATACCCAGCTTGATGGCGAGTCCGCGATCCATAAAGTTCCCAGCTGCGCCTGAATTGACTAGCGCCTTATGCTGGGAAGAGGGAGAAAAATCAACAAACAAACATGTGACCAACAGGGGGTTCTGGGTGAGTTTGGTGCTGACTCACCTGGGGTAACCGAGAAGTGTTCCGCCTGCCCTCTCGACTCCCAGACGGGCTCCCCCAGCACCGGTCGGCCGTGTGTCCTCTCCGACCACAGCTGGTGCAGGAGGAGCCTGATTCCTTCCAAACGACTCATTGTTGAATTTGCGATTTCCAACTTGTTGTGTAATCTTTATGCCCAATGGCCGATGAGCACCGATACGTTTGATCCATAATTTCTCTTCATATGACAACGATTAAAAAGGATTTGCCAGTAGATTGTCGACTTGATTCATGAGGATGACTGTACATATACATATACATATAACGTGATTTGACGTAATTTTATCTGTGGCCAATGACCTTAAGCCTTCTTGGAAGGGCATTTGTAATATAACTCTATGGCAGGACCCAAAGGGCTGAAATTTTGGATGTTTACCCTTACTAAGCACTCAAACTCGGCGATGACGTACTGTCCCCATGAGTGACAGAACACTGAGCCAATCATGGTGCAATACTCCTATTTTCTGCTGGCACGCCCCACCACCACCACAGAAATCACTGAGCTAGGCTGAAACACCTGCATTTTGGAGCTAAAGAAAACAAAAAAGAGACCATGTGTGAATGCAGATTTATTAACTGAATGATGTATATATATTTTTTTCCATTGCTTGCAAACTGATATGTGACACGTTTTAATGCCAAAATAACATGCAAAACAGGCAAGCCTGGAAAAAAATATATAAATATTTATTTATTTTTTGCTAAAACTGTGGGGCTCAAAACAGGTGGGGTTCTGCGACAACGGTGATGTTGGAATTTGCTCAAATCTGTATGCATGTGGTTATTACGAACGACGACTACCTATCTTCCATCTTGCTTAGTTTCTGGGTGAACGGGCCTTCTCCATGTCGCTTCACACGCTGGAGGCTCTCCTCTGCTCCGGGTGAAGGAGGCATGATCTGCCACGGGAAGTAAGGCCAGGACGTCTCTGCTGAGTATGCCTGTGTAACAGAGTTAGAAATGCATCCTTTGGTTTATTGTGAGTTTCACCAAAATTGAGAAACCAGGTAATCTATTGTACATTTTTATTTGGAAACACCTGGTGAGCGTCATACCTGTATCTCATCGAAGTACATCCATGGTTTCTGGGGGTAGTAGGGTTGAGAATTCCAAGAGTCAACAGGATCAATGATCAGGTCATCTCTGAAACTATCCATGGACAAGGTGGACATTGACACCCTCAGGTTCGCCAGTCCAAGGAGGTTGTGCGTTGGTCCATCGCCAAAAGACTTGTAATCTGATTTGGCTTCTTCTTTAGTCTGTCTCACATAGCTGATATTGTCAAAATCTTTGACATGGTCAGGCTTTCCGTTGGTGGTTTTGTTTCTTTTGTTTTAAATGTGGGTAGAATCCAAAATATCTATGGAGCTACTACATTCTTTAAAATGATAAAAACCACCAACCTGTGCTTGTACCTTTCCACTTCATGATCAAATTTTGATATGAGTTTCTTGTATTCTGAAAATGTGAATTTGAATTATGTTTCCTAGGAAACATTGCTTTATGACTTCTTCGGAACTCCAGCGATGTCATATGTTGTTGAGATAATGTAAAATTATACTGTACTAAATTCAGTGGTGTAAAGTACTTAAGTAAAAATACTTTAAAGTACTACTTAAGTATTTTTTGTGGGTACCTATACTTTACTTTACAATTTATATTTTTGACAACTTCTACATTCCGAAAGAAAATAATGTTATTTTTACTCCATACATTTTCCCTGACACCCAAAAGTACTTGTAACATTTTGAATGCTTAGCAGGACAGGAAAATTATCCAATTCACGCATTTATCAAGAGAACATCCTGGTCATCTATACTGCCTCTGATCTGGCAGACTCACTAAACACACATGCTTTGTTTGTAAATAATGTATGAGTGTTGGAGTGTGCCCCTGGCTATCTGTAAATAAAAATAACAAAAATGGGTCCACCTGGTATGCTTAATATAAAGAATTTGAAATGATTTATACTTTTACTTTTGATACTTAAGTATACTGAACAAAAATATAAACGCAACATGTAACAAGTTCAATGATTTTACTGAGTTACAGTTCATATAAGAAAATCTGTCAATTTAAATAAATAAATTAGGCCCTAATCTATGGATTTCACATGACTGGGCAGGGGCGCAGCCATGGGTGGGCCTGAGAGGGCATAGGCCCACCAAATTGGCAGCCAGGCCCACCCACTGGGGTGGGTGAGGCCCAGCCAATCAGAATGAGTTTTTCCCCACAAAAGGGATTTATTACAGACAGAAATATTCCTCAGCAAGGAAGCTGTTTAATCAGCTTCTTGATATGCTGTCTGTCAGGTGGATGGATTATCTTGGCAAAGCAGAAATGCTCACTAACAGGGATGTAAACAAATTTGTGCACAGAATTTGAGAGAAATAAGCTATTGTACGTATGGATTTTTCTGGGATCTTTTATTTCAGCTCATGAAACATGGGACCAACACTTTACATGTTGTGTTTATATTTTTGTTCAGTATACTGTATATTTAAAACCAAATAATTTTGGGCTTTTACACAAGTCATATTTTTACTGGGTGACTTTCACCTTTACTTGAGTAGTTTTCTATTAACTTCTTATGGCTGCAGGGGCAGTATTGAGTAGCTTGGATGAAAGGTGCCCAGAGGTGCCCATAGTAAACTGCCTGCTCCTCAGTCCCAGTTGCTAATATATGCATAGTATTATTAGTATTGGATAGAAAACACTCTGAAGTTTCTAAAACTGTTTGAATGATGTCTGTGAGTATAACAGAACTCATATGGCAGGCAAAAACCTGAGAAAAAAATCCAAACAGGAAGTGGGAAATCTGAGGTTGGTGGATTTTCAACCCAGCCCCTATTGAATAGTGGGATATGGATGAGTGTGCACTTCCTACGGCTTCCACTAGATGTCAACAGTCTGTAGAACCTTGTCTGATGCCTCTACTGTGAAGTGGGGCCGAAGGAGACAGGAATTAGTCAGGTCTACCATGACCTGACCATGCTCTGACCATGCGCGTTCACATGAGAGGGAGCTCTGTTCCATCGCACATCTGAAGTCAATGTAATTCTCCGGTTGGAACATTATTGAAGATTTATGTTAAAAACATTCTACAGATTGATTCAATACATCGTTTGACATGTTTCTACTGATTGTTACGGAACTTTTTGACATTTCGTCTGCTTTTAGTGAATGCGCTTCCTGACTTTGGATTTGTTTACCAAACACGCTAACAAAAATAGCTATTTGGACATAAATTATGGACATTACCGAACAAAACAAAAATTTCTTGTGGAAGTGGGAGTCCTGGGAGTGCATTCCGACGAAGATCAGCAAAGGTAAGTGAAGATTTATAATGGTTTTTATGAGTTTTGTTGACTGCACAATTTGGCGGGTAACTGTATGGCTTCCTTTTGTGGCTGAACGCTGTTCTCAGATTATTGAATATTGTGCTTTTGCCGTAAAGCTTTTTGAAATCTGACAGCGGTTGCATTAAGAACAAGTGTATCTTTAATTCTATGTAAAACATGTATCTTTCATCAAAGTTTATGATGAGTATTTATGTTATTTGACGTGGCTCTCTGCAATTTCTCTGGATATTTTGGAGGCATTTCTGAACATGGCGCCAATGTAAACTGAGGTTTTTGGATATAAATATGAACTTTATTGAACAAAACATATATGTATTGTGTAACATGAAGTCCTATGAGTGTCATCTGATGAAGATCATCAAAGGTTAGTGATTCATTTTATATCTATTTCTGCTTTTTGTGACTCCTGTCTTTGGCTGGAAAAATGGCTGTGTTTTTCTGTGATTTTGCGGTGACCTAACATAATCGTTTGTGGTGCTTTCGCTGTAAAGCCTATTTGAAATCAGACACTTTGGTGGGATTAACAACAAGATTACCTTTAAAATGGTATAAGATACATGTATGTTTGAGGAATTTTAATAATGAGATTTCTGTTGTTTGAATTTGGCGCCCTGCACTTTCACTGGCTGTTGTCATATCATCCCGTTAACGGGATTGCAGCCATAGGAAGTTTTAAGGTATCTTTACGTTTAGTAAAAAGTATGACAATTGGGTACTTTTTCCACCACTGCCTAAATTAAAATGTTCAATGGACTTTTTAAAAGTTTCCTCAATGACAGAACCTCAAAGTACAGTACCATAGCAAAAATATTCTAATATAGAAATACAAGGACTGTCTTTTGTTTCTTGGTATGATGCATCTTTATCTGAGTAATTTATATGCACAATCTGTTTCAAATGTCATCATGTACTCTATACATTGATTGTACAAAACATTCGGAACACCTTCCTAATGTTGAGTTCCAACCTCGTTCAACAAGGATGCTGGCCCATATGGACCCCAATGCTTCCCACAGTTGTGTCAAGTTGTCTAGATGTCCTTTGGGTGGTGGACCATTCTTGATAAACACGGGAAACTGATGAGCTTGAAAAACCTGACACACTCAAACCGGTGCACCTGGCACCTACTACCATACCCTGTTCAAAGGCACTTAAATCTTTAGTTTTTCCCGTTCACCCTCTGAATGGCACACATACACAATCCATGTCTCAATTGTCTCAAGGCTTAAAACCCCTTCTTTAACCTGCCTCCTCACCTTCATCTACACTGATTGAAATGGATTTTAAAAATGACATCAATAAGGGATCATAGCTTTCACCTGGATTCACCATGTCAGTTTATGTAATGGAAAGAGCAAGTGTTCCTAATATTTTGTACCCTCAGTGTATATACCCAACGTATGTCCATGTATTTACAAAATGAACACTAGATGGCACAACTTACTCAGTGTGGGTCTGCCATCTGGGTTCACCCATGGAGCCCATGAATCATATACTTACTGTATGTGTATTTCTTTGCATTTCAATAGATCCTGTTCAGTCCAGGAAATGCGACCACGCCATGTGACAAAACTTTTGGGGTTAAGGGTTGGTCTCTAATGAAAAGCACACCAATCAGGCATTGCACAGATATATGGACACAAGACAGATAGACAAACAGCCAAATCTCTAATCTGCACTCTCCACTATTTGCTCTTGTAAGGATCTTATTTGACACACCACCACTACAACTGCTACAGTATCCGCACCCACCCTTTTTCTCCTCACATCACATTGTGCATGGCCTCTGGTCCCACAGTGACCTTGAACCAGCCATGTCATCGTTACCACGCTCGGAGAATGTATCCGATTACACTAGCACCTGGCTGGTAGAGATAGAGATGGAAAGATAAGGAGAAAGAGGAGGGATGTAGAAGAGAATAAGATAAAAGAGAATAAGAGAGCTTGTGAGAAAACATCTGGATGAAAAGTGATATTATTGAGATATTCCCAACATTTTACCTTATATGGCCTATATAGCCCTTTGGTTCTTTGTCAAATAAAATGGAATGAATTTTCTGAGAAATTCTGTAAACACTATCATTGTACATGTAGTGATGATATTACTGTTATAGGTTGTGATGTTTTTTACTGTTATTGCTAGGTAATAGGAATACAGTGTATTGTATTTACTACACTGTTTGACACATTTCTTAAGGCAAATGCCTACAGACTGCCTTGTTCTTGTCTGGTAAAATTGAGTATTGGGAACATTATTGTAACCTCCCTACCCAACAATGAAGTGAGTGCTAGAGGAAAAACAAAAGGTATTGGACATCCGGGAACAGATGATGAAACCTAAGTGTCATTCAGTTCAAGTACGACACAGAGACTTATTCACACACCACAGCCAACCAGGATTCAGCTATCATCACCTACATATTAAAGCTCCAACCAACACACACACACCCTGATGAAGAGGTTATTGAGAGGGCAGGCATTGATTCATTGGCAATGACAATGCAGAAACCGACGCTCGCGCTTCTGTATTGTCATCTCCCACCCCTATTCACTCAACTGTTTTATTTTAGAATGGACTGCAGTGGTGAATTCACTTATTTCACCTCATTTTACATATGCTGTTATTATATACATGTACTGCTATTACCTATGTGCTCAAGCACAAGGAGAACGTATTTATCCTGGTTTCTCTCTCTTCCTTTCTCTCTCTCTCAAATGCACGCACACACACACACACGCACACGCACTCACACACACACACACACAATCACACACGCACAGCATGGTATTACTATACTTGTGAAGACTTTTTGGGGACCGACCAACAATTGATTTCCATTCAAAATTCTACTTTTCTTTACTCTTTACCCTAGCCCTAACTCCTTACCCTAAACCTAACCCCTAACACTAAACCAAATGTTTACCCTAATTCTAATTCTAACCCTAAACTTAACCCCTAAGCCTAAAATAGCCTTTTTCCTTGTGAGTATCGGCCAAATGTCCTGACTTGCCAAATGCCCCCCCCCCCTCCCCCCATACACACACACACACACACACACACACACACACAAATGCACCCTCCCCCCCATACACACACATAAGAATCCAGAGAAGAAGATCTTCTGCGTCTTCCAAGTTTGTGGTATTTAAAACACTACGTAAACATATTAGTGTTCATGGTTACAGTCTCCATGACTGCATGACAACGGCTTACAGGTCAGCCTTACAAACGTTTAGTGGTTTGTAATATTTGCTAGTATTAGCACAGCATTCGCTGCACCCTATGCTCCTACTGAACTCTCAAGAACCAAATGCAGCGCTGTTGCTATGTTGATGTGTGTTTCATTGCTGGAGGAAAAAAATGGCCCTCGGGGTTTCGGCAGTATGGTGTGAAGAGCTCTTTGAAAGTGTGGGACAAAATATTGAAGCAGGAATACATGAATTATGTCTGTGCAAAGAAAAGCAAGCAAGAGTGAAGAAGACCATTTTTTCCCAATCAAATGCAGAGGCAAACCAATAAATTGTGAACTAAGAGGTTATTCAAAAGTCACTGTATGGAGGAGTCCTGTCTGGTAGAAGTGTGATTATTTTAGTGTTTCTCACCCTCTCTCTCACACACACACACATTGACAGACAAACATTTGACCAACTGGGGACATTTTGTTGGTCCCCACAAGGTTAAATGTTATCTCCAGGAGGTTTAGAGTTAAGGTTAGATTTAGTATTACCGTTAGAATTAGGTTTAGGGTTAGGAGCTATGGTTAGTGTCAGGGATAGAGTTAGGTTTTCGGGTTGTGGTTGTTAGGGTGGTGTTGGAGGGCCAGTAGGAGGCACTCTTTCCTCTGGTCTAAAAACATATCCCAATGCCCCAGGGCAGTGATTGGGGACACTGCCCTGTGTAGGGTGCTGTCTTTCGGATGGGACGTTAAACGGGTGTCCTGACTCTCCGCGGTCATTAAAGATCCCATGGCACTTATCGTAAGAGTAGGGGTGTTAACCCCGGTGTCCTGGCTAAATTCCCAAGCTGTCCCTCATACCATCACGGTCACCTAATCATCCCCAGCTTACAATTGGCTCATTCATCCCCCTCCTCTCCACTGTAACTATTCCCCAGGTCGTTGCTGTACATGAGAATGTGTTCTCAGTCAACTTACCTGGTAAAATAACGGTAAAATAAAAAATAAATAAAAAAAAGGGGAAAAGGTACAGGTTAGCGTTAGGGGTTAGGGAAAATAGGATTTTGAATGGGACTGAATTGTGTCTCCACAAGGTTAGTTGTACAGACTGTGTGTGTGTGTGTGTGTTATTTCCAGTAGACTAGGCTACAACTACAAGGCCCATGGTACGTTTCGACGCGTCTCATGACGTAACTTCATGTGAGCACGAGCAGACTGGAGCAGAGACCCGATTGTAAAGATTACTCACTCTAGTATTGTCCTACACTGAGTCCGTTTACCAGTACATTAGAGCGAAAATAGTTGGACAGCGTATAACAACGTCATAAACATATCTTAGCAGGTGAATGTAAAAATAACTCGACAATTCGGTGTTTAGGTCAGCACGGATAGAATTGCTTTCCTTTCAATCTTCGGTGTGCGTTTTTCTCAGCTGGAGCATTCAAATTGGATTTCGAGCGAATATCGGGAAAGTCCAGATGATGCTGACGGATTGTCATTAGGTAAGGCGAGTTTGAAACACATATACAATGTGCTTTATTTTATGTAGCTAAAGTGTTATTTTACTGCAATTTGCTTGGCTACCAAGGGGAAAGTTATTGTCATTATCAGTAAAATATAAAATTGTAGCCTAATTGTTGCACACCTTTACACTTTTTTTTTGTCGACTATTACCAATAGTAGGCCTAGCCTACAATGTATGACTTTTCACTTTCAAGTTAGTCTATTCATGGCACAGAAACCAAACAATGACAACATTTTCCAGCGGTAAGAAATACCTAAACTGAGATTGGTTTTATTGCCCATTGTCATCATTCACACATTGAAACCAAGTAGCCTACCTACCTATTTAACTATTAAGAGAGAGTTAAGTATGTGGACCTGAAATGTGCCTATGGCACTTTTGAAGTATATATATGACGTTACTGGTTGTGCACAATGAAGGGTCTCTCTTTCCCTTGTGTGGTTGACAAGCCGGTTTGGCCCGCACGGAGAAAGCCCAGCTGGGGGCTATTGTTCCCACAACATAAACTGATTTGCATGCATCATCTCGCTGTAGCATCTGGCCTCGTGAGTCCCTCTTTTGTTCCCCCAAATACGGCTCATTTGCTCAACTGTCCAGTCATATTCATTGCTGTCCCTATCACAGTAGAGCTGTGTTTGTGTGTAGCATATGCTGTCTTTACTTTGAAATACCCTTTGACCCTTCTCTATGTAGGGTTAGGCCTATTTTAAGAGAAACTGGCTTCATATCAAACTGTCATCTGAGCATGGAGGGCTGTTAGTAGCCTACTGTCTATACTTTGAAATTCCCTTTGCTCCTCTAGTCTATTATAAGCACTGTTGATTCATGATTGTGCCGTCTTAGAAAACTGGCGTAGTATCATCATACTGTCGTCTGACTATACTCCTCAGTAGTGGACTACATCATCTGTGGATGCTTGGGCGAGTTTAAAAATAACACCGTCATATCACTCTCACCAGAGTTTCCATTCCTGAAATGGGCTGGATCAGTTTCCTTTATTTAATCAGGCCGGTCTCCCTACTCGACTCCAACCTCCCAGATAAGATGCTCCTACCCACTCACCCCTGGTATGTCAACAGGTTTTGCGGGGATCAGTTATGCAAGTCTATTTGTTTTGGGGCGAAAAGCCCTAAGGATGGGTGTCTGTTTCATGCCTTGATTAGGGAATAAAAACAAACGTGGGGTCACCGAAGGTTGCTGAGGCTGAACATGAACGGAGCTTTTCAGAGACTGCCATTTGTGAGGATCCCGTTAGCATTCTGTGGCTCGGCAGTCGCAAAAGGGTAGCAAACACAATTAGTTAACATCAACCCTGGGGCACATACTGAAAGCATGTAGCCTATGGTGTATTACACATAGCCTACTACAAGTTACTAAGTAATTGATAGGCTATATCATGTTAACAACAGCAACATTGGGTGTGCCATGATGACCCACATTTAGGCCTATGTTTGTGTAGTGTTGTGCATGCATCGCTTATAACCGTATTTTAGCCTACATTCCCTGTCAAGGGCCCTTACATGCTCACCATTCTCATGACTTTGGTTCCTGTTTAGGTTATAACTTGTGTGACACATCTCTTTTGAACAGAGTGAATGAGCAGACAAAACATTCATTGAACAACTCGCCACCTAGCCTGAACCTTTTCTCTGTTCAACTTGATAAATCAGCTGTCTGTCATAGCTCTGTGTCAGCGAATGCTGTACATCTGTCTAACTTGGAGATCTGCTTCTGTGGTAAAGTCAATTTACTGAAAGTCATTCCTGGAAAGATCCCTTTTTTTCTCTTTTTCCCGACTGGACAGAAAGACACAAAGGCTATTTTAATTGGTCCACTCCACTCCTCTCCTCTCCATATTCCTTCCTCTGCTTACCCCACTCCTTCATTGTTATCAAGGTCGACTTGATGTGTTGGAAAGGTCCAGTCATGGGCACCTACAAGCCACCGCCTCTTATCTCTCTCGGGTTACGTCCGAAATGGCACCCTATTCCCTATGTAGTGCACTACTTTTGACCGGGGCACATAGGGTTCAGGTCAAAAGTAGTAACCTATATAGTGAATAGGATGCAACCTAATTTTTGTTGTTCTCCCTGAACTTGGAAAATGGAGAGGTTGTCTACCTGGCCGATTTCGCTTCAGCGCTATAGGGAAAACACATTTGCTTGGGAACTTTGTTTTGCCCATGGTTACCTCCCAAGTTTTCACCGTTCTTCTGACTGATGATTGGAGAATGTGGAAAAACAAATAAAAGTGGTATCTTTCTGTCCTGAATTTGTATGATAGTATAATGAGATGTGTTCTCTGTGACATTGCTGCTCATAAGCAAATGGACGTTATCCTTACCTATAGCTAAATCGGTGCCTTGTATGAGGATGACACCCGTAGTTGACAGATGTAACCTATCATTTCAGAAGACCATCTTCACTCTCTGAGGAAGATTCATAATAATAATTTATTTATTTATTTAACCTTTGTTTAACTAGGCAAGTCATTTAAGAACAAATTCTTATTTATGACGGCCTTCCCCGGCCAAACCCGAACCCGGACGACGCTGGGCCAATTGTGCGCCGCCCTATGGGACTCCTAATCACGGCCGGTTGTGATACACCCTGGAATCAAACCATGGTCTGTAGTGACGCCTCTAGCACTGAGATGCAGTGCCCTAAACCGCTGCGCCACTAGGCAGAACATAGTATTTTCTTTTCTTCTAAAAACAATTATTTATTTGCCTTTCAGGGTAGTCTGTGTTCTACCTCAATGAATAATTCAAAGGGTTTGAAATGTAAACTGCCACCCTCCATCTGCTACCTCAAAAGTCAGACTGCTGAGGTTATGTCACCGTTGGACTCCATTTCAAACTGACATGATGACATCTCCCCTAACCCCCATTGTTAATGACGTTAATAAAGAGACGTTAATAATGAAGAATACACTTTGACTGTATTAAATTATCTGGAAAGTCAGTATCTCTCTTTCTCTTTCTGTCTCTGTCTCTCTCTGTGTCTCTCGAAGCCAGCCATGAGCTTATTAGCCTGCAGTCGAACCCTTTTTATGAGGTGCCGTGTTTGGATCAGACTTTGTCCCTCCCTTGATAATCTCTTTATAGAGACGGGTGCCTATGAAATGGCCACCTACAGCCAATAGCAACCCTCTTTATTGGCACCTATGACCTCTGTGAACAGGATTACAGTAAAAGTCCTAAGAGCCTTGTTAGGCTTACACAGTATGCACTGGGTATTTTGTAATTAACCATCATAACAATGACAAAAAATAGTACAAAATGCATTAAATGTAATAATGCATCTTTGGAAATTAGCTACGACATACCTAATAAATACAACACCGCTTTGGTGACAGCCCTGTCTCAAAAACGAATGGTTTTCACCACGTGGAAGTGGAGTTTCTCCTCCTGACCGTGCTGTTCTGCTCGTAAAATGACTACCAACTTTGCCCACGTCATGTTAAAGAAAATGCTATTGGGTAAACTATATCTACTTGAATATAAAGTTGAATCGCCCTTCTCCTAAAATGAATGCCTTAAGACGATTATGACGATTATTTTTGTTAGTTCACTGTTATTGTCCATAATTGTTGGTTACACGATTACACAATAATTGTGCCAGCTCTAACGTTAGCTGGGTTTTGAACTCCTGTCTTTACTCCTTTAATCTCCCAGCTTCTCCTTGGTGAAAAGCACAATACAGTACTGATTACATAATTAGGTTTCTCAAAGCTAATCAAGGCTTCACAGAATTAGCTACAGTACTTGTTGATGTGCAGTTAGTATTCTTTATTTCCATGACATGTCCTACCCGGACCACGTATAATGTCTCTCTCTGTACTACCACCAAGCACAGAAGCTGTGTCGTGTTTTCTCTGTGTGATGCTAGTCTGACACCAAATCGCGCCCACCCGACTCCCTGTCGTGCGGTTAAAAACGATTCACCGCCCAGTCAGACCGGAGGCTGTTACGTTTGTCACGAGTGGAACGAAAGGGGTGCAACAACAGTGTCCTTGTTGCTGCAGAGGAGTGAAGTCACTTTAAAAGTCGTCCTCCTTGTCTTGGGAGAGGGTGGGTCTCTGTGCTATAGCTGCAAAGCTCCTCCATTATCCAGTTACAGGCCAGTGAATGGGCCTCTGTCCTCTGCAGTTAACTGGCTTTATTCATGGCCAGGGAATATAGAAATGTGACTGAATTGCAGGGTGTTTCTTGAGACTTGGCCTCTGCTCTATTTTATCTGCTAACCTGTTGGGACCTTAAGAATACATCTTGTCAGAGATGTGTGACGTTCTCTGTCTTTCGAAATGATGTTGAAAGCCTACTCTAAGGGAGTCTTTGTAGGGTGCAAAGGTGTGTGATTGTTCCCAGTTCCGGCTGACTATGGGTAGTATAGTCACTGCAACACACAGTTTGTAGGCTGATGTGATCTACTTACAGAGCCAGCTGAGCTATGGCTCATTGCCTTGGTGGTAGGTACAGTATATCGAATTCATTTGAATGTATGTTTTTGCAGGATATTCAAAATGCCTTTTATGCTAGAATCAAGGTTTTGTTATTTTTGTTTGTTTTACGAGTGTTTATGTCCGCTTGTTCTCATGTATTTTTGGTCTCGTCTCCTTCGCTCCTTCGCACCGGAGCACCTTCCCATTTACACCAGAGATCTGTATATAATGACGAGATGCACGTCTCCGCCCTAAAAATTTGATTTTTTTGGCCCAAAGGCAAGCTTAGGTCCAAAATAAGCATTGGCCTTATTTTGGACAGATTTTAGCGAGAGTGAAACCTCTTACTTTCAAGACGAGAGATCACGTCTTCCTCTCTGACAAGCGGGTTCAACTCGCTATTTGCATTTGAGGTTTGGTCCAACAGAATCTGACAAGCGGGTTCAACTCGCTATTTGCATTTGAGGTTTGGTCCAACAGAATCGGTCATATTGACTCCAAAAACACATTGAGACATTATTTTACTGTAATAGAGGAGAAGTGAACTTTTCTAGCGATACTGTCACGTGTGCTCCCTCTCCGGCTTCTAGGTCACCAGGCTGCTTTGTTATGGCGCACACCTGTCACCATCGTTACGCGCACCTGCGCGGCATCAGACTCACATGGACTCCATCACTTCCCTGATTACCTTCCCTATATATGTCACTCCCTTTGGTTCCTTCCCCAGGCGTTATTGTTTCTGTTCCAGTGTCATTGTTCGTGTTTCTTGTTTTGTATTTAGTTGCGTTTATTTATTAAAACACTCACTCCCTGAACTTGCTTCCCGACTCTCAGCGCACTCATTACAGATACCCATTTTATGTCTCAACTACTCAAATTGCACACAGAGCAGACAATACTAAAACGAGAGTATCAATGAACATTGATTCTGGAAAATGAATGCTCAGTTTGTCGCGCATGGCATTGGGGTACCACGTACCGCTAGCAGCATTTTAGCCTAAGACTGTTATATTAGCTGTCGAGTCTGTGTTTTATAAATGTGCATAAGCATAAAACACAATTATATAAGGGATTGGCAACTCGTTCTCCTGAGAAATAAGGTAGGCCACTTGATTTCAACATCTGAACAAAGTGGACAGGCTAACATGCTTTTCAAACAGTTGGAGACAGACAGAAGGGTGTGTTCACAACAATTCAACTGTTCAACCTTGTTAGCCGACAGATAGATCCAAGTTCGCTAAACTTGAAATATAAAGATTAGCTGGCTAATCACTAGCACGTGGACCAGAGAGATTGTTGATGAGACCTGTGTTCATTTTCTATAGCCTAATGCCTGCTGCAAGAAGTGAATCATTATTAGTGAATGTGCATTATGCATGGTTCTAGTTAGATTTGTAACATAAAATGGCATTTTCATAGACTTGAAAGCCCGATCAGAGATAATTGCAAAAAAACAGCAGTTTAAACTATTTTGATAAAATAATTCAGTTATTTGTGGGTCTTATGGTTGTGGAAGGCTTATATTTAGCCTAGGTATAACTACACAATGGGAACAGCCGACACCTCAAAGCCAGATAATACCACCATTGTTGTGGGGGTGCCATGTCCACAGCTCCACCGCTTTCAGTGCCAGTGCCAGAATCACACTGGCAGTGAGTGGAGATAATATAAACATGTGAAGGGGAGGTTCTGAGAAGAGAAGAAGAGTGGGAATGACATACATCGACATATTTGGTTATTTTATTTAGACAACAACAGAGGACCACCAGAACAACAGAGTACACAGGTACAGTACCATCAGAAAGTATTCATACCCCTTGACTTACTCCACATTTTGTTTTGTCACAGCCTAAATTTAAATTGGATTAAATATTTTTATTTATTTATTTTTTATCTACACACAATACCCCAAAATGACAAAGTGAAAACATGTTTTTGAATTTTTAGCACTTTAATTGAAAATGAAATACAGAAATGTCACATTTACATAAGTATTTACACACTTGAGTCAATACATGTTGGAATCATCTTTGGCAGCGATTACAGCTGTGAGTCTTTCTGGTTAAGTCTAAGAGTTTCGTACACCTGGATTGTACAAAATGTGCACATTATTCTTTAAAAAAAATGTCAAGCTCTGTCAAGTTGGTTGTTGATCATTGCTAGACAGCCATTTTCAAGTCTTGCCATAGATTTTCTAGCCGATTTAAGTCAAAAATGTAACTAGGCCTCTCAGGAACATTCAATGTCGTCTTGGTAAGCAGCTCCAGTGTATATTTGGCCTTGTGTTTTAGGTTATTGTCCTGCTGAAAGGTGAATCTGTCTCCCATTTGCCTCAATTATAAGGCAAATGGGATTCAGGACATAAAGTTAATTTCTTTGCCAAATTTTTTGCAGTTTTCCTTTAGTGCCTTTACAGGATGCATGTTTTGGAAGATTTTTATTCTCTACAGGCTTCCTTCTTTTCACTGTCATTTATGTTAGTTTTGTGGATTAACTACAATGTTGTTGATCCATCCTTAGTTATCTCCTATCACAGCCAGTAAACTCTAACTGTTTTAAAGTCACCATTGGCCTCATGATGAAATCCCTGAGCGGCCTCTCCGGCAACTGAGTTAGGATGGAGGCCTGTATCTTTGTAGTGACCGGGTGTATTGATACTGTCACTTGAGTTGACGCTGGAGAGACGAAGCAGGTACGGGAGTAAAACATTTAATAAATAACGGACATGGAACAAGACAGGAACAGCGTCAGCAAACAGGTAACACAAACAAAAGACAATTAATGCAGCCGCGGGGAACAGAGCAAGGGAACTGACAAATATAGGGGAGGAAATAAAAGATGAGTGAGTCTAGGTGAGTCCAATATTGCTGATGTGCGTGACGAGGGAAGGCAGGTGTGCGTAATGGATGGAAGGAGTGCGTGATGCAGGGCAGCCTGGCGCCCTCAAGCGCCAGGGGGGAGGAAGAACGGGAGCAGACGTGACAGATACACCATCCAACGTGTAATGAATAACTTCACCATGCTCAAAGGGATATGCACTATCTGTTTTTTTTTTACCCATCTACCAATATGTGCCCTTCTTTGCGAGGCATTGGAAAACCTCCCTGGTCTTTGTGGTTTGATCTGTGTTAGAAATCCACTGCTCATCTGAGGGACTTTACAGATAATTGTATGTGTGGGGTATGGAGATGAGGTAGTCATTTCAAAATCACACAGAGTGAGTCCATGCAACTTATGTGACTTGTTAAGCAAATGTTTACTCCTGAACTCATTTAGGCTTGACCTAACATAGGGGTTATATCGTAATTGACTCAAGACATTTCAGGTTTTCATTTGTAATTAATTTGTAAAAAATTATTTGGTGTATTGTTTGTATAGGCCAGTGACACAAAATCTAGATTTCATCCATTTTGAGTTCAGGCTGTAACACAACAAAATGTGGAATAAGTCAAGGGGTATGAATACTTTCTGAAGGTACTGTACCTGTGTACTCTGTTGTTCTGGTGGTCCTCTGTTGTTGTCACGCCCTGACCTTAGAGATCCTTATTATTCTCTATGTTTGGTTAGGTCAGGGTGTGACTTGGGTGGGAAAGTCTATGTTTTCTATTTCTTTGTTTTTAGCCGAGTGTGGTTCCCAATTAGAGGCAGCTGTCTATCGTTTTCTCTGATTGTGGATCATCTATAAATTGTCATTTTCCTTTTGGGTTTTGTGGGATCTTATTTTCTGTTTAGTGTCTGCGCCTGACGGAACTGTTCGCTTTCGTTTTTGGATTTGTTATTTTTGTTTGAGTGTTTCTTGTAAATAAATATAATGAACACTTTCCACGCTGCGCTTTGGTCCACTCTTCCTTCCACCGACGACGAGCGTTACAGTTGTTGTCTAAATAAAATAACAAAATATGTCGATGTATGTCATTCCCACTCATCTTCTCTTCTCAGAACCTCCCCTTCACATGTTTATATTATCTCCACTCACTGCCATGTGATTCTGGCACTGGCAATGAAAGCGGTGGAGCTGTGGACATGGCACCCCCACAACAATGGTGGTATTATCTGGCCCTTTGAGGTGTCGGCTGTCCCCATTGGCACACGGAGTGGCATTCAGCGGGTGCCAGCTCTGTGCCAGCTCTGCCCAGCAGCCACGGGCGGGCACCGCGTCATCAGACTCTCATTATTTATTGATCTAATGGCCGACTTAGCGGGAGAGCGACATGGAAAGGCCAGTGACATTGGCCTCTCCAATCCTGGCCAGGGTCCGACAGAGAAGACCAGGGGAGAAGTTAGTGGCCCATGTTTAAAGACCTGGGTTTCCTTTGTCAATGATGACTGGGTGGGTCACTTGTTTTGGGCTTGAAATAAATAGAAGTGAAACTGAATGAGTTGTTGTGACCTGGGACATGTCTACTGTAGGTATGTTTGGTTTATTGTGTTCCTTTCTGCACACAGTGGAGTACAGGTACAGATGTAGGATCTTAATTTGACCCAGTTTACTACAAAAGGACAATAATCCTGCAGCAACAGGAAATGTGAATTATTATGTGGATGATAATTAATGGACATTTTTGTAGGGGTTGATAACATTTTTGTTAGGGCAAATCAAGTCTGAAATTTCTGCATGGAAATTACAAACTTTAGAAGCCTATTTAACCCTTTGATGCTACAATCCCATATTTGTGATCATTGTTGAGTGGTCCCTGCAGCGTACGATGTCAAATACCTGATTGGAACAGTAGCAACAGAATGTATGACGCAACAAACGCGTCGAAACACCATTGTTGTCTGAACAGCATCTAAAATGTTTTTTTTGTACTGAAGGAAAATAATAGTCTTAAACTTTATTCCTCAATTTGACCTTTTATTGTAAAAGATAAATGCGAACATCATCCAAGCATCACACGGAACACATCCACAGCCAAACTCACATCCACAGCCAGATTCCATAAACAAGTCTAAATAACAGGTTGCGCTGACAAAACACAAAACATAAGTTAACGACCTAACAGCTAGACTAGTTTACAATGTACCACATCTCTGGTGAGCACAAGAGACTAATGTAAATGTTGATTAGAAAATAAATATATGTCAGCTAAGCTAACAGCAGCTAAATTCTTTATGATGGCAGCCATGTTTGTTTACGACTTCAACTGTAGCCAGCAAGTAGCTTAGCATTAGTTCATCATAATCAGTACAACATTCAAGTATTTTACACACATCATATGTGTCCATTACAATCTATGCAAGATTCGGAATGCATGATTTGTCACCAGTACTTGAAAACATGTTAATAAAACAGTAAATACATTATGATCCATACATGAAGTTGATGCCGGAAGTTTACATACACTTCGGTTGGAATCATTAAAACTCGTTTTTCAACCACTCCACAAATTTCTTGTTAACAAACTATAGTTTTGGCAAGTCGGTTAGGACATCTACTTTGTGCATGACACAAGTCATTTTTCCAACAATTGTTTACAGACAGATTATTTCACTTATAATTCACTGTATCACAATTCCAGTGGGTCAGAAGTTTACATACGCTAAGTTGACTGTGCCTTTAAACAGCTTGGAAAATTCCAGAAAATTATGTCATGGCTTTAGAAGCTTCTGATAGGCTAATTGACATCATTTGAGTCAATTAGAGGTGTACCTGTGGATGTATTTCAAGGCCTACCTTCAAACTCAGTGCCTCTTTGCTTGACATCATGGGAAAATCAAAAGAAATCAGCCAAGACCTCAGAAAAAAATGGTAGACCTCCACAAGTCTGGTTCATCCTTGGGAGCAATTTCCAAACGCCTAAAGGTACCACGTTCATCTGTACAAACAATAGTACGCAAGTATAAACACCATGGGACCACGCAGCTGTCATACCGCTCAGGATGGAAACGTGTTCTGTCTCCAAGAGATTAACGTACTTTGGTGTGAAAAGTGCAAATCAATCCCAGAACAACAGCAAGGACCTTGTGAAGATGCTGAAGGAAGCAGGTACAAAAGTATCTATATCCACATAACCTGAAAGGCCCCTCAGCAAGGACGAAGCCACTTCTCCAAAACCGCCATAAAAAAGTCAGACTACGGTTTGCAACTGCACATGGGGACAAAGATCGTCTGATGAAACAAAAATATAACTATTTGGCCACAATGACCATTGTTATGTTTGGAGGAAAAAGGGGGATGCTTGCAAGCTAAAGAACACCATCCCAACCATGACGCACGGGGGTGGCAGCATCATGTTGTGGGGGTGCTTTGCTGCAGGAGGGACTGGTGCACATCACAAAATAGATGGCATCACGAGGAGGAAAATTATGTGGATATATTGAAGCAACATCTCAAGACATCAGTCAGGAAGTTAAAGCTTGGTCACAAATGGTTCTTCCAAATGGACAATGACCCCAAGCATACTTCCAAAGTTGTGGCAAAATGGCTTAAGGACAACAAAGTCAAGGTATTGGAATGGCCATCACAAAGCCCAGACCTCAAGCCTATTGAAAATTTGTGGGCAGAACTGAAAAAGCGTGTGTCAGCAAGGAGGCCTACAAACCTGACTCAGTTACACCAGCTCTGTCAGGAGGAACGGGCCAAAATTCACCCAACTTATTGTGGGGAGGTTGTGGAAGGCTACCTGAAACATTTGATCCAAGTTAAACAATTTAAAGGCAATGCTACCAAATATTAATTGAGCGTATATAAACTTCTGACCCACTGGGAATGTGATGAAAGAAATCAAAGCTGAAATAAATCATTCTCTCTACTATTTTTCTGACATTTCACATTCTTAAAATAAAGTGGTGATCCTAACTGACCTAAGACAGGGAATTTTTACTAGGATTAAATGTCAGGAATTGTGAAAAACTGAGTTTAAATGTATTTGGCTAAGGTATATGTAAACTTCCGACTTCATCTGTACATGTGGTGTGCTACAGCAGAAACGACAACACGATATTTTTGATAGGAACGCATACATGTCCAATTTGTAAGACAAACAACCATGAAGGCAATGCGGGCGCCAGCCAGAAAATGTTTTGGGGGAAAACGTTTGTGCAAGGCCTGTTCTGACTAGAGATGCGCAATGTCTTAATCCTTGAGCTGGGGAAACACTCAGGAAGTACTTGGGCTCACGTTGAAGTTGAATAGAGAAGTTTGTCCGCTCAGTAAAGCCTCAAACATAAATTGTCCGCAAGAGTGAAATGGGCTACTTCTTATACAAATTAACGAGGAGGCGGAACACACCTCAATTCAAACTGTTGTTAGAAAATAAAACTTGTTCAAAAATAATTTGAAATTGACAAGTTGAAACAGCCTATTGATAATTAACAGGCAGCGTGCCTTGGTTTGAGGGCAGCGCAGGTAACTGTCCTGTTTAGAGCATTCTGACATCACGAGCATGAAAAAACTCACGCAGGGGCGACGGTTAGAGATATTTGGAACTCACGCGTGAAATGGTTAAAACTCAAATACACTACAAATACACTCAGCAACAAAAGAGTGATAAAATTAAGATCCAGTCAGTGGAATCAGAAGATCAATCGTTGCACTGGTCATTAATCGTGGAGCTCTCAAACAGATAGTCAATAAATATTGAATTGGTTAGAATATTGAACACTTTTGAGATGTCAATCCTGTCCATTGCAGAGCCCACAGAAGGCCATTGCATTGAACATTCTAATTTAGAACTGTATGATTTCATTGCATCATAACAATGAATGATATTACTGGCATTCCAAACATGTCATTAAACATTGTTGTGGTCAGTTTCCCAGGCAACACATTTCAAATTCCTGGATTCTGAAGACAAGAACCTCATTTAAAACATTTTATCATGAAGAGAAAAGGTGTGAGCAAAGGTTTGTGGTGGTTCTTCAGCGTTTTCATGTGTGGTGGCTCTACAGACATTGTGGATTCTACCCACCTTTACAGCAAAAGACAGAAGACCACCCACCCAAAACCAGACCATGTACAACATTTTGGCAATATCAGCTATGTGAGACAGACTAAAGAAGAAGCCAAATCAGATTACAAGTCTTTTGGCGATGGACCAACGCACAACCTCCTTGGACTGGCGAACCTGAGGGTGTCAATGTCCACCTTGTCCACGGATAGTTTCAGAGATGACCTGATCATTGATCCTGTTGACTCTTGGAATTCTCAACCCTACTACCCCCAGAAACCATGGATGTCCTTCGATGAGATACAGGTATGACGCTCACCAGGTGTTTCCAAATAAAAATGTACAATAGATTACCTGGTTTCTCAATTTTGGTGAAACTCACAATAAACCAAAGGAAGCATTTCTAACTGTTACACAGGCATACTCAGCAGAGACATCCTGGCCTTACTTCCCGTGGCAGATCGTGCCTCCTTCACCCCCTGTGCAGAGGAGAGCCTCCAGCATGTGGAGATATATGGAGAAGGCCCGTTCATCTAGCCCTGAGCTGCAGACTCCCACCCCAGAGGAGAGAAGCAGCTTCCTCCAGGAGAGCCGTTTATGTAAATATATGTCTTTGTCCTCCACATCCTCCATGAGCCAGAACACTGTCTCTCCCTGTGGGGGACTATGAGATGGAAGAGAAGTAGATCAGTTGCCAGAAGAGCCAGGCTAAGGGCCAGGATGTGGCCCACCTTACTGATGCCATCCAGCAGTGACGTGCAGAAAAAATAACTAACAGGCAGGCCACAATAAATAAATATACATTTTATCAATAATAATTTTGTCATCTTCATGTTTTTTCTGCATGATTAAATCGATTTCTGAACTAATACTTCCCAAATTCGCTGTGATCTGGTACAGCTCGCTCCTGCCTATGGATGTCACACGTCATCTCTTGCCTTTTGGCGGTTACGTTTGTTTTACGGCTAGTTAAAGTAAGCTGATCAAGACTGTTGTGCTCTTCCGTGTTCTGCAGAAGAAGGTGATGGATATGGGTGTCTGCCGTATCTGTATCAGCGACACAATGAAAGCACTGGAACAGCAGCAACAAGACTTAGTGATAGTTTCTATGAGCGATTTGAGCAGAAATGCAATGAACTGGGTCTGGCAGAAAGCGAAACTCATTGTAGCCCAAACAGCCGAACAGAATAGAGAGGGGGCAAATCTACTACAACATACTGGACAATATCAATGTTCATGTTGTGCTGGGGACAATTAAAGGCCACTCTAAAATGTGCAGTTTTGTCACACAACACAATGCCACAGATGTCTCAAGTTTTGAGGGATCGTCCAATTGGCATGCTGAGTGCAGGAATGTCTAACAGAGCTGCTGCCATAAATGTTCATTTCTACCATAAGCCGCCTCCAATGTTGTTTTAGAGAATTTGGCAGTACGTCCAACCAGCCTTACAACCACAGATCACGTGTATGGCGTCGTGTGGGCGAGCGGTTTTCTGTGGTCAACATTGTGAACAGAATGCCCTATGGTGGCATGGGGTTATGGTATGGTTAGGCATAAGCTACGGACAAGGAACACAATTTTATTTTATCGATGACAATTTGAATGCACAGAGATACCGTGACGAGATCCTGAGGCCGATTGTCATGTCATTCATTCACCGCCGTCAACTCAATTCATTTGAAATGTTTCTAAAATCTCCTATGGGAAAAAGATTGGAACCATTTCTGTGTTTGACTTGCTAGGTTTTATGGGTATTATGACATGTCCACTGTGGGGCTCAATAGTCCGCCTCAGACCTCACCGCACATCACTGCCATCCAGGGACAGCTATTTAATTGTGGTCCTAGACTGATTTCTAAATCAAGCGCTATTACAGTTATGAAGTATGTAAGAAAGTACTGTGAGTTTTTCCGTTCTCACACTAGTAAGGAACAGAAAAGGTATGTTACCTTTCCTTGGATGAGATCTGACTGCTTCTGTAGCCATCAGATGGTAGTTACTTATTAAATCTAACAGACAGACAGACCTTTAACCTGTCTGGGAACCCCTCGCCAACAGCCAATGAAATTGCAGGGCGCCAAATTCAATCAACAGAAATCTCATAATTCAAATTTCTCAAACATACAAGTATTAGACACTATTTTAAGATAAAATTCTCGTTAATCAAACCACAGTGTCCGATTTCAAAAAGGCTTTTCGGCGAAAACAGAAAATATCATTATGTTAGGTCAGCAACTAGTCACAGAAAGCATACAGCGATTTTCCAACCAAAGAGAGGAGTCACAAAAAGCAGAAATAGAGATAAAATTAATCACTAACCTTTGATATTCTTCATCAGATGACACTCCCGGGACAACATGTTACACAATACATGTATGTTTTGTTCGATCAAGTTCATATTTATATCCAAATAATACAATAAATAGTCCTATAATTCCTATAATAACTACAAAAGTCAAATAAAGAACAGAGCAGCAGCAAATGATGAGTGTAAAAGTGTGTGTGTGTGTGTGTAATATGTGTGTGTGTGTTTGGGTTGTGGCTGTGGCTGTGGCTGTGTGTGTGTGCGTGCGTGCGTGCGTGCGTGCGTGCGTGCGTGCGTGCGTGCGTGCGTGCGTGCGTGCGTATATGTAGTGTACAGTATGTGAATGTGTGCTTGTTTTGTGTGGGAGTGTCAATGTAGTGTGTGTGAGTGCGTATGTATATGGTTTGTATATACAGTCTAGTGAGTGTGCGTAGGGTCAAATCTTTTCAGCCTGCTGAGGGGGAAGAGGCAATGCCATGCCCTCTTCACAACTGTGCGGGTGTGTGAGGACCATGTTAGGTCCTTAGTGATGTGGACAGCAAGGAACTTGAAGTCAAGGAACTTGACTCATCAACGTGCGTGCGTGCGTGCGTGCGTGCGTGCGTGCGTGCGTATATGTAGTGTACAGTATGTGAATGTGTGCTTGTTTTGTGTGGGAGTGTCAATGTAGTGTGTGTGAGTGCGTATGTATATGGTTTGTATATACAGTCTAGTGAGTGTGCGTAGGGTCAGTGCAGGTAGTTTGGGTACCCTTAATTGACTATTTAGCAGTCTTATGGCTTGCGGGTAGAAGCTGTTTCGGAGCCTGTTGGTCCGAGAGCCGATGCTTCGGTGCAACTGATGGTGCAGCTGTAGAACTTTTTGAGGATCCGAGGGCCCATTCCAAATCTTTTCAGCCTGCTGAGGGGGAAGAGGCAATGCCATGCCCTCTTCACAACTGTGCGGGTGTGTGAGGACCATGTTAGGTCCTTAGTGATGTGGACAGCAAGGAACTTGAAGTCAAGGAACTTGACTCATCAACGTTGGTGATCATGCCTACCAACTTCGTGTCGTCAGCAAACTTGATGATGGTGTTGGAGTCATGCATGGCAACGCAGTCGTGGGTGAAAAGGGAGTACAGGAGGGGACTAAGTACAAACCTCAGAGGGGCCCTCGTATTAAGGGTCAGTGTGGCGGAGGTGTTGTTGTATACCCTCACCATCTGGGGCCGGCGCGTCAGGAAGTCCAGGATCCAGTTGCAGAGGGAGGTGTTCAATCCCAGTGTCTCCAGCTTGGTGATGAGTTTGGAGGGGACTATGGTGTTGAACGCTGAGCTGTAGTCTATGAACAGAATTCTCATATAGTTATTTCCCCTCTTGTCCAGGTGGGAGAGGGCAGTGTGAAGTGCACTGAGATTGCGTCATCTGAGGATCTGTTGGGGCGGTATGCGAATTGGAGCATAAAAGGCATTTAACACGTTTGGGAGTTCTACATCACTGGGCAGAACTCCTGCATGGCTGGGTTTCCCTTTGTAATCCGTTATCGTCTGCAACCCCTGCCACATACAATGAACATCGGCACCAATGTAATAGGATTCCAACTTCCTCCTATATTGTCCTTTTGCATGTTTGATGTCTCGTTGGAGGTCGTAGTGGGCTTTCTTGTATGCGTGCGTCCATGTCCATGTCCCGTTCCTTGTAAGCAGAAGTTCTAGCCTTTAGCCCAGTGCGGATTTTGCTTGTAATCCGTGGTTTTTGGTTTGGATACGTTCTTATAGTCACTGTGGAGACAACATCGTCCTTGCACTTATTGATGAAGCCTGTTACTGTCGTGGTAAACTCCTCAATGCTATCGCAGGAATCCCAGAACATATCGCAGTCTGTACTAGCAAAACAGTCTTGTAGCCTCTTGTCTGCTTCATCCGACCACTTCCGTATTGAGCACATCACGGGTACTTCTTGTTTGAGCTTCTGTTAGTAAACAGGAAGCAGGAGAATTGAGTCATGGTCAGATTTGCCGAAGGGAGGACGAGGGAGGGCCTTGTATGCATTTCTGTGGGTAGAACAAAAGTGGTCTAGAGTTTTTGCGCCCCTTGTCGCTCTCCCGAGTTAAAGTCTTCGACCACCAGAAACGCTGCCTCTGGGTGAGTGGTTTCTTGTTTGTCAGGGAGAATTCAAAATTTCCAAACAATTAATTTAGCGGTATAGATTTCGTTGTAAATGCAGCTGCGCCGACTGGCCAACCGTACCCGCTGCCACTCCCCTTGCCACGCCCACTACCTAAACCCTTTAGATCCAGAAAAAAACACTGTAAAGTATTAAGTGTTTGAAGACCCATCACCCGGGGCAGACACAGAGTATGTTCTTTGAACAGCAGTGAAATCTGATGAATGATTTAAGCTTCCATGGGGAAACAAACAACAAGAACAGAGAAAAAGATGAGCACAAGATTCAAAAAACCTAACCCGTCCCAATTATAAGTCATAAACCACCTATCCTGTGCCCACAAATAGCTATCTCTCAATTTCATCAAAAAATCAGGCAGGCTTTTTTCTCATCATTCCGTTCTCACAGATCACTCTTTAACTGACTTGCCTACTTAAATAAAGGTGTAAAAAAATATATATATATTCGGCCAAATCGGTGTCCAAAAATACCGATTTCCGATTGTTATGAAAACTTGAAATCGGCCCTAATTAATTGGCCATTCCGATTAATCGGTCGACCTCTAATCCTGATGCCTAGTCACTTTACCCTGCCTTCTTGCACATAAAGTATCTACCTCAAATACCTCATACAGTGGTTTCTCAACTAAAAGTTTTGTGATTATGCTGCGGGTTAGGGTTATGCTGTGGTTTAGGACTGTACCCTTCGTCACTGCTTCATTGCTCCAGACCAGCGCAAGGGGGAGTTAGAGCACTGATTATGCTTTTGGGTCCCAAGGCGCTAATGTGTCTCTAACTGACAATGCATGGGCGACATAAACCAAATAGAAACTGATAATTGTGCACGACTTCAAAATTGAATTTCAATTAACTGAATGATAACGATGAAGAGGGTGATTGAATTTAGAACAATAGTGTAAGAATTGCTATTCCTCGGTCCTGTCCTCCTGTTTCTACTCGTCAGTAATACTTTCTAAAACTATTGTTACACTAAGATTTTTTATTCTAAGAGAAACTAAAATGTTCAATTATATTCTGTGATATTCTTAAGATATACTGTATGTGTTGACTGAATATAAGCAAGTGATGTCTGCTAAATAATCAAGTTGATGGCACAGTCATATAGCCTCGGCACCTACATAGAGCTGAGTCATTCATGGCTTTGGATCAAAATAAATAAGTACCGACATTCTTTCTGATAGTCTTTAATAAAGACATGTTTTGGTTATCCTGACCTGGACACCATGTATTATAATAGCCTGTTATGGGCTATTAGCAGGACAATAGACTCTTGCCAACACCTCTCTGTATTTTGATACTTTGTGCAAGACAATTGATCAGCATTAAAATCTTTGGATGGGGCCTCCCGAGTGGTGCAGCGGTCTAAGACACTGCATCGCAGTGCAAACTGCGTTGCTACAGATGCTGGTTCGATATCCGTGCTGGCCGTGACCGGGAGACCTATGGGGCGACGGTGGGCTTTTGGTTTCTCTCCCTCTAAAAACAGAAATAAATCATTCTAAATAACAAACTGGCTTTATTTACAAATTAGTAATAATGTCTCACTCCATGTTCAAGAATGGCCTTTTTCTCGCTCACTTTAGGTTATTTGAAAACAAAATCTCCAAAATATCGTTATTTTTTTAAACAAAGCAATTAATATTATTAATTAATTCAGAATTATATAAAAGCCTTATAGATATTCTCACAGATCCTAACGAAAAATGCCTCTTAGAGATTAATTTAGAATCCTCCAACCCTCTAAATCGAATTATTGGCGGAGAGTCACGTCATAGAATATATATTTTTCCGATATACTGTAGGCCTATCGTAGGCGACATGAGTCTCACTATTGTTGAGTAATGTGCTGTTAAAAGTGGTGTAGGTCTTATTTATTTAAAAAGCATATTGAAGTTAGAAGCAATAAGATTTGAAGCAATAGCCTACCCGCTGTGGTCAACTATTTCAGCACCGTTTCGCACTGCTCTGAGACAAGCATGGGGACTGGTCTTGATAAATCAATGAGATTTTTATTTTCACTGAATCTCCATTTGGGTATTGGTTAGACTACAATTAGGGTGTGGAAATGTTATGCTCTTAGTACTGTAGCCTACTCCCAGCCATCACATTATACAGCGCCATATTTTCCTAACGGAAACCCTGAAGGTTTCGTTTTTCTTGGAATAGAAACACTATAATATTAATCAAATTAATTAGGCAACATTTCTTAAAATCAATCCCATATACTATGTTCTTACAAAAAAAATATTTTAAATTCTCTACTACAGACAATATTGAAGGTTATCAAATGCTTTTAAAATATGCCCTCTGGTGGTCAAACTAGCACTAACTAGCATTAATGGTAACAATGGCTGACAATTTACCCTTTCCCACGTACCATCACAAGGGTCTGATCGTTCTACAGTGATCCCTGAAGTATACGATCACACCCTTGTGATTAGAACGCTTATTTAGAACGGTCAGTTTCGAATGACGCAACAGTCAGCATTGTAGCTGGCCACACTTTTTTCAGAAACTATTTACACAAACACAGTCCTTACAAAGTTATGTCCAGAATGTGAGCAGTTTATTTTTGGATGCAATGTTCAGATATTCACAGAAGTATCTATAGCATAACACAATCATCTAAACCGGAAAAATGTAGGCTACATTTGTCCTAGCGCTAACTGAGGAAAGATTGACGCAAAACAAGCGGTCATATTTTCGAACTCTCGGCTGACATAAACTACAATATTAATAGCAATTACTATTTATAATGAATCACATCACGGGTGAGCTCACCATTGATCGAAATAATGAATTAAAGTAAAACACTTTCTAGAAATCTAAAGTAATCCGACGATGATTAGTTTCAGTACGCAGCCATGCTTTTTTTCCTCACAGAAACCAAAGATAATAAGAGAAGACAAGATGAGTTTGGTCTGTTTATAGTATGCATGTTGAAGGGGTGTGTCATCTACCATCGCTCACATCCCACCATTCACTTCCTGAAGTTCTCAAAAAATGAGTGAACCCTTACTCACCTCATTTTGTTATAGCATTTTTGGTCCGACAGACAATTACGTGAAACCCAGAATGCATTGTATGTCAACAAACATGGCTCCACACATAGCTGGAATTAGCTTAGCTCATCATAATCAGTACAACCTTCAAAAAAGTATTTTACACACATAGTATGTGCCCATTACAATCTATGCAAGAATCGGAATGCATGATTTATCACCGGTACTTGAAAAACATGTGAATAAAACAGTAAATATATCAATAATTACCACACAAAACATTTTCTAATAGTGATTTATTGATACAAATGGCGTGTGCAGGCAGTCAATCACGTAACCTCTCACTCCCACTCTGAGCCATTCAGTGTTGTTGTTTATGTATGTAGCTAGTGAGCTAAGCTGTAGCATTGACAATGTCTGAAATGAGTCTGAAAGTCAGGAATCAGATTCTGACAGTGAGGAGCTGCCCCCCAGCCATTGAGAACCCTGAATCTGAGGACCCGTTGTCCACTGACAAAGTCCCAGTTCCCTTTGAAGATGTTGGTGGTGATGGAGGCAGACCGGCAGTGGATGAAGTACAGGAGTTCTGTGGTAGCTGGAAGGCTGCCAGCGATTTCACCCCTCCTGGCCCTGCTGTTTGCTTTGATGAGTCCCAGTCTGGAGTGCAACGCCTCTTGCCATTTCCATCTGAGGCAGAGTGCTTCAAGTTGTTTCTGACAGAGGAGCTGGTGGGAGACATAGCAGAGACCAATCGCTATGCCTTGGAGCTACAGGAGAAGAGAGAGCCAGGAGTGGGGGGGACAATCACAATTCGTGAAATGTATACCTTCCTGGTGACAGTCCTTCTCATGGGGATAGTAAAGAAGAACTCCCTAAGAGAATACTGGAGCACAGATCCTATGTTTGCAACTCCCTTCTTTGTCACCCTCTTTTCCCAAGACTGCTTCCTAGCTCTGCTGCGATGACTGCATTTCATCAACAATGCTACTGCCATCCTAAATGACCCGTTATACAAAATAAGAAATGTCAACAGCTGGCAGTAAAGTGTGCATGACAAACGAGACATCCGTGTCCTCTCCACTGTCCATACAGCAACCATGTCGGCCACAGGGAAGGTGGACCACCTGACGGGAGAGAGAAAAATCAAACCAGACTGTGTGCTTGACTATTACCTCAAAATGGGGGCAGTGGATAAGGCGGACATGATAAACAGCTTTATGGAATGCACTCAGAAAACGACCAAGTGGTATAAGAAGATATTTTTCAATTTTTCCGGGGTAGCTTCAAAATACAACAAGCCAATACTTCTCTGACGCAATTAGCATTGTTTTAAAGAGCTAATATAAGAATGTAACTAGCTACATAAGCACGATTGAATATCTCACCCACCATAAAGGTTATGACATGAGTAACGTTACCTCGCGTGTCCGCGGTTATAAGGAATATACACATTATGCTCCATACACACAGTGAGCTACAGTAGGAACGGTATAACACGACATACAGAAACTATTATAACGTAATAAGGTACTTATTTTGCTAGAAACGCAGTCTGGATTTGAACCTGGGTGTCTGTAGTGACGCCTCTAGCACTGAGACGCTGTGCCTTAGACAGCTGCGCTACTTGGGAGTCAAAAGTTTCAAAATACAACACATGCTAATACTTCTCTGACGCAATTAGCATTGTTTTCCAGAGCTAATAGAAGAATGTAGCTAGCTACCTAAGCATTGAGTATAACACCATAAAGGTTATGAAATGAGTAACGTTACCTCGCTTGTCCGCAGTTATAAGGAATAAACACAAATATATTATGCTACAGTAGAAATGACATAACACGACATGCAGAAACTATTATAACTTAATAAGGCACATACTTTGATAGAAACGCACACATTTCCAAAGTTATTATTGGTAACGAAAACAACAATGACTGTGATGCAGGCAACAGACGGAAAATGTGAACACGTGTGTGCAGGACGGGAGATGAGCAGATGTCTGCAGACTTGAACTGCACAAACAATTGGGAAGTGTTTGGGGAATTTTGTCTGGGTCAGAAATGTCCCCAAAAATTATTGGTCCGCAAAAGTAAAGATGACTACTTTTATGTGAATGAATGAGGCGGAACACACCTCAATTCAAACTGTTCTTAGAAAATAAAAAACTTGTTAGAAAATAATTTGAAATTGACAAGTTGAAAACAGCCTATAAATAAAAACAGGCTGCGTGCCTTGGTTTGAGGGCAGCGTGGATTAAAAGTCCAGCCTCTCTCAGCCTATTGCGGACAGTCTGAGCACTGATGGAGGGATTGTGCGTTCCTGGTGTAACTCGGGCAGTTGTTGTTGTTGCCATCCTGTACCTGTCCCGTAGGTGTGATGTTCGGATGTACCGATCCTGTGCAGGTGTTGTTACACGTGGTCTGCCACTGCGAGGACAATCAGCTGTCTGTCCTGTCTCTCTGTAGCGCTGTCTTAGGCGTCTCACAGTACGGACATTGCAATTTATTGCCCTGGCCACATCTGCAGTCCTCATGCCTCCTTGCAGCATGCCTAAGGCATGTTCACGCAGATGAGCAGGGACCCTGTGCATCTTTCTTTTGGTGTTTTTCAGTAGAAAGGTCTATTTAGTGTTCTAAGTTTTCATAACTGTGACCTTAATTGCCTACTGTCTGTAAGCTGTTAGTGTCTTAACGACCGTTCCATAGGTGAATGTTCATTAATTGTTTATGGTTCATTGAACAAACATGGGAAACAGTGTTTAAACCCTTTACAATGAAGATCTGTGAAGTTATTTGGATTTTTACAAATTATCTTTGCAAGACAGGGTCCTGAAAAAGGGACGTTTCTTTTTTTGCTGAGTTTATATCTTTATTTCCCAAACACAATTCAACACAATCACTTTTTTGTCTTTTAAAACAGGCTTAACACCTTTGTGCTTTTTAAAACACTTTTAACATAGGCCAGGCCCTATTGTTACCTCATTTCTCAGCGATAATGCATTGCGTTATGCCTGGGAAGAAAACACTTCAATTTGCTCAACTTTCCACTGGCTCAACCATTGGCTCAGCTTACCCCATGGCCATTGGCTCAAACATTTTGACTATATTAGGCCACACAGCTACAGAGATGCTCTTGCATGCTAGGTTCAGGACCTCATATTGAAGCTTATAGAGACCTCAACAGATGCATAGAACAATCTTAAAAGTGTCTACTTTGGTTTAGATACAAGCATCATGAAACCTCTAACACAATAAATACATTTGACTTGGTGAAAATCCGTTTTTTGGACCTAACTTGCTTACAACTTTTTCCATGTCATTTCTTTCTTCACAGACCATGAAAGGAGCTCTTCCTAAATATTTGGTCAAATTATTCATTTTGTGTATGGTTTCCTTGTAACGACCGTCTACTTCGTCCTCCTCCTCAGACAAGGAGAGGCGAGAAGGATCAGAAGACCAATATGCAGCGTGGTAGTTTGAAGACATAATGAATTTATTGACAAGACGAACACTGACACGATCTACACTTGAATGATACAAAATAACAAAACGACGTAGACTGACTTAAACATGAGAACTTACATACAACGAAGAACGCACGAACAGGTACAGACTACAAACAAACGAACGAACGAACGATACAGTCCCGTGTGGTACCAACATACAAACACAGGAGACAACCACCCACAACAAACAATGTGAAACAACCTACCTTAATATGGTTCTCAATCAGAGGAAACGTAAACCACCTGCCTCTAATTGAGAACCATATCAGGTAACCCATTAACCAACATAGATACACATAACATAGAATGCCCACCCCAACTCACGCCCTGACCGACTAAACACATACAAAACAACAGAAAACAGGTCAGGAACGTGACATTCCTAGAAACAAGTGTGGCTCAACTTACCTCTTTAGCTTAATTTCTGCCACTCTGCCCTAATATTGGGTAAATTAATGAATTTTCAAATAAGTTCAATACATTTTAGAATATTGTTGAATTCCGTTTTAATGTCTGGATTCTGTGACTCCGTATGTGTTTTCCACAACGTGGATTCTATTGGGCCCTACTGTCCTAAAAACTCCTTGAATTCCTTTCTCATTTCTCTCACTCAGTAGCATTATCAACCACACAGCGCTACTATGTGTGTCTCTCCCCTCTATCATAGACAGTTCCAATCATGCATCGAAATACTTGTCAAATCGGACAAACACACCAAATGTGTTTTTTGTGCAGTAATATTGTAGTAATGAGTACTAGTGTGTTTTAGCTGTGGAGCTGTGGATTGATTATGTGTGTTTGTGTGGGTATCTGTCCCTGTGGTGCACCGCTACTGAGAGCTGAGTGGATTGGACTTGAGGGCTGTGGGAGTGTATGGTCAAGGTCAGCGTGTGGAGTAAGGGTCAGAAGACTATCGGGGGGAGCCGTCAAGCTCAGATCAGTCCCTGGAGCTGACACTGACCCACCCTCTATCCATACACCCCTCCTCCTGTAGGGTGGAAGCACCCAGCCTCATGTACAAAAGGTTACCAAAGGTTGAGATCATCAACTAACATAAGTGAGGGCAGGGACATTTCCCAGTTTACAGTCAACTCTGATAACTGATAAATGCAATGGCTTGGGACAGTTGTGACAGTTTGCACTAAACCGGAACATGCAGTTAGTTATCAGAGGCAATTAAAAATGATGCAATTGAATTGGGACGAGGAGCTATATTGCACTTTTTTAACAGTTTATCTAAAGTGCACTTGTCAGCAGTCGACTGTGATTCAAGATGACACAATTTAATTTTCCATTTAGAATTTGTGAGTTCATTTTCAGCTAAAGTTCTTGGATTTGTTGGCCATCAGACGTATAAACAAATTGTGTGACTCCATTCTTGCTTATAAGACGCTTATATGATAAGCTCAGGCTGTGCCATGCACACAGCGTAAAGAGAGCCAGCCAAGGTCAACATTGATAACTATGGCCCGCTGTAGTCGACTGAAAATGGAAGGGTGTGACATATGTCTGGTCTAATTAGCTTTGTTTGCGCCCCACTAAGTCCCCTGTCGTTGCGATGCTAAGAGCCTGCTCTCTGAACTCTCCCTGCAGTAGCAGCAAAGCTGAAGATTAGCGCCGAGCCTGTCTAGCCGTGGAGAGTTGAGCTTTTTACTCTCCGCCTGATGGATTTGTGTGACCGGTCACTCTAGCGTCCTGCTGCACTATGTAACCGAAGCTAACACGCGTTCTACACTATTACTATGATTGTATTAGTCTGTATCTTCAGTTGCAAGTCTTAAGAAAGTTACAGTGTATGACTGGCAAGCAAAGCCAGGATAGCAGTTTAGCTGTCGCGTTCGATAGGCGCCACAGGTCACAGAGTGAGTAATCAATGTGGTTTGTCATGTGCTCTTTGGAGACCCATCAATCTTGGTTGTTGTGTCTGTTTGTTTGTTTAGTCTATCTCTCTCTCGCTTACTGACTAATATCCGCCTATGGTACCTGTAGCACGCTGTTCGATAATCTCAACGTGAGTAATCGATGTGTTGTATCGTGTGCTTTGGAGACACAGCAATCTCCGTTGTTGTGTTTGTTAAGTCTCGCTCACAGGCTCGTATTGATTCATATACTGTTCTAGACGCACCTGTTATGTCTGTTGTGTCTGCTCTGTGTGGCTGTTTGACCCTGACCAAAGTTCTCGTCTGCTGTTTTTCTGTTTTTGTCTGCAGGTTGAGTGTGGCGTTGTGAGCGACAGGATGACCAGTCTCTGAGGAAAAAGAAGCAGACTCTGAGGAAAAAGGAGACAGAGGAGTGAGTGTTCACCGTGGGAGAGCTCTTCATCACTCTACCCCCCCCCCCCTGACAGCTGCACCAATGTTCTCTCCCGACCAGGAAAACATCTCCACCACCCCAGCCTCCACCAAAGTGCCAGTCAAATATGGAGAGCTCATTGTTCTGGGGTAAGAGGGGGTTTAATTGCATTTTGTTGCTTATGTACAGTACATAGGCCAGAGTTATCCCAATCTGATATTAGTGAGGGAGTGGGCGGGCAAGAGCAAGTGTTGGTTCAGGAATGTATTTATTATTTTAAATTAGGGTTGGGGTTGAGATGAGGAGGGGGATTATTTAAGATACTCTTTGAAGAGGTAGGATTTCAGGCGCTTTCGGAAGATGTGCAGGGACTCTGCTGTCCTAGCTTCAGGGGGAAGCTGGTTCCACCATTGGGGTGCCAGGACAGAATAGAGCCTGGACTGGGCCAAGAGACCAAAGGTGGCAGAACGGAGTGCTCGGTTGGGTGTAGGGTATGAGCATAGCCTGAAGGTAGGGAGGGGCAGTTCCTCTTGCTGCTCCGTAGGCAAGTACCATGGTCTTGTATCGCAAGCACAGTGAAGTACCAATACCTAGAAATCTATGCAAAACAATACGCACATTCCAAAAGTAAAAAATAAAGAAATTAAGAAATATCTGAACGAGCAATGTCAGAATCCGGAAAATAAATATATCAGTGGAGGCTGGTGGGAGGAGCTATAGGAGGACGGGCTCATTTTAATGGCTTTAATGGAATAAATGGAACGGAGTCTAACGTGGTTTCCATATGTGTGATGTGTTTGATACCGTTCCATTGATTCCATTCCAGCCATTACAATGAGCCCGTCCTCCAATATCTCCGTCGACCAGCCTCCGCTATATATATATATATATATATACAGTGGGGAGAACAAGTATTTGATACACTGCCGATTTTGCAGGTTTTCCTACTTACAAAGCATGTAGAGGTCTGTAATTTTTATCATAGGTACACTTCAACTGTGAGAGATGGAATCTAAAACAAAAATCCAGAAAATCACATTGTATGATTTTTAAATAATTAATTTGCATTTTATTGCATGACATAAGTATTTGATCACCTACCAACCAGTAAGAATTCCGGCTCTCACAGACCTGTTAGTTTTTCTTTAAGAAGCCCTCCTGTTCTCCACTCATTACCTGTATTAACTGCACCTGTTTGAACTCGTTACCTGTATAAAAGACACCTGTCCACACACTCAATCAAACAGATTCCAACCTCTCCACAATGGCCAAGACCAGAGAGCTGTGTAAGGACATCAGGGATAAAATTGTAGACCTGCACAAGGCTGGGATGGGCTACAAGACAATAGGCAAGCAGCTTGGTGAGAAGGAAACAACTGTTGGCGCAATTATTAGAAAATGGAAGAAGTTCAAGATGACGGTCAATCACCCTCGGTCTGGGGCTCCATGCAAGATTTCACCTCGTGGGGCATCAATGATCATGAGGAAGGTGAGGGATCAGCCCAGAACTACACGGCAGGACCTGGTCAATGACCTGAAGAGAGCTGGGACCACAGTCTCAAAGAAAACCATTAGTAACACACTACGCCGTCATGGATTAAAATCCTGCAGCGCACGCAAGGTCCCCCTGCTTAAGCCAGTGCATGTCCAGGCCTGTCTGAAGTTTGCCAATGACCATCTGGATGATCCAGAGGAGGAATGGGAGAAGGTCATGTGGTCTGATGAGACAAAAATAGAGCTTTTTGGTCTAACTCCACTCGCCGTGTTTGGAGGAAGAAGAAGTATGAGTACAACCCCAAGAACACCATCCCAACCGTGAAGCATGGAGGTGGAAACATCATTCTTTGGGGATGCTTTTCTGCAAAGGGGACAGGACGACTGCACCGTATTGAGGGGAGGATGGATGGGGCCATGTATCGCGAGATCTTGGCCAACAACCTCCTTCCCTCAGTAAGAGCATTGAAGATGGGTCGTGGCTGGGTCTTCCAGCATGACAACGACACGAAACACACAGCCATGGCAACTAAGGAGTGGCTCCGTAAGAAGCATCTCAAGGTCCTGGAGTGGCCTAGCCAGTCTCCAGACCTGAACCCAATAGAACATCTTTGGAGGGAGCTGAAAGTCCGTATTGCCCAGCGACAGCCCCGAAACCTGAAGGATCTGGAGAAGATCTGTAGGGAGGAGTGGGCCAAAATCCCTGCTGCAGTGTGTGCAAACCTAGTCAAGAACTACAGGAAACGTATGATCTCTGTAATTGCAAACAAAGGTTTCTGTACCAAATATTAAGTTCTGCTTTTCTGATGTATCAAATACTTATGTCATGCAATAAAATGCAAATTAATTACTTAAAAATCATACAATGTGATTTTCTGGATTTTTGTTTTAGATTCCGTCTCTCATAGTTGAAGTGTACCTATGATAAAAATTACAGACCTCTACATGCTTTGTAAGTAGGAAAACCTGCAAAATCGGCAGTGTATCAAATACTTGTTCTCCCCACTGTATATATATACAGTGCATTCGGAAAGTATACAGACGACTTCCCTTTTTCCACATTTTGTTACGTTACAGCCTTAGTCTAAAATAGATTAGATTAAATTTTTTTTTTTTCATCAATCGACACACATAAATACCGTATTTACATAAGTATTCAGACCCTTTGCTATTAGAGCTCAGGTTCATCATGTTTCCATTGATCATCCTTGAAATGTTTCTTCAACTTGATTGGAGTCCACCTGTAGTAAATTCAGTTGATTGGACATGATTCGGAAAGGCTGTCTACATAAGGTCCCACAGTTGACAGTGCATGTCAGAGCAAAACGAAGCCAAGAGGTCGAAGGAATTGTCTGTAGAGCTCCGAGACAGAAAATGTCAGCAGCATTGACGGTACCCAAGAACACAGTGGCCATCATAAATGGAATAAGTTTGGAACCACCAAGACTCTTCCTAGAGCTGGCTGCCTGGCCTAACTGAGCAATCGGGGGAGAAGGGCCTTGGTCAGGGAGGTGACCAAGAACCCGATGGTCACTCTGACACAGCTCCAGAGTTCCTCTGTGGCGATGAGAGAATTGTCCAGAGCACTGCACCAATCAGGCCTTTATGGTAGTGGCCAGACGGAAGCCACTCCTCAGTAAAAGGCACATGATAGCCCGCTTGGAGTTTGCCAAAAGGCACCTAAAGGACTCTCAGACCATGAGAAACAAGATTCTCTGGTCTGATGAAACCACAATTGAACTCTTTGGCCTGAATGCCAAGCATCACGTCTGGAGGAAACCTGGCACCATCCCTACGGTGAAGCATGGTGGTGGCAGCATCATGTTGTGGGGATGTTTTTCAGTGTAGATAGTGTTAAACAAATCAGAATAGATTTTAGATTTTAGATTCCCTTTGCCTTGATGACAGCTTTGCACACTCTTGGCCTTCTCTCAACCACCTTCATGAGGAATACTTTTCCAACAGTCTTGAAGGAGTTCCCACATATGTGACTCGTTTCAGGAAACTTGGTGTTTCAGGACACTACGCGTATGTCGTAAGTCACGACTTCATATGAGATTTGAACGTTTATTTATATTTTTTATCAAAATGCATTTTTTGGCAGAAATGCCTTCTGGAACATTTTAACTTTCATGTGCCTTAATAACAAACTTGTATGCCATCTGTAAATAAGAATAAAGTTGTTAAATTACGAGCATAGTTGGTTTAGCCACAGAAAAGGTCAGGAACCTTCCCACTAGCCATGATTGGCTGAGATAATGAATTGGCTGTACATGCCGAGAGATGAGTTTTGGATTGGTCTGCCGTGTAGAATCTTCTGTCTATAAAATGAGCTGCTCGTTATGTGTAGATAATCCTTCTACTGCAGTTTTTTCGAAAGATATAACATTAGCCATGGAGAACTGGAAATGTGTTGCTAATGCTCTCAATAACATTTCTGCCTTGAATATATCAAGACGCTATCGACAAAGGTCAGTGGGAAAAAGTTGTGATGGACTACTTTCAGGAGGACGATAGCACCATGCTGACTCTCTCTTGACTCTGAAAATGAATCAGACGTTGAGGATATCCCTGATTTAGGTAGAAACATTTTCATTGAAGAAGACATTGTAGAGTCTTCTGATGACAGTGATGGGGGAAGAAACGGCGATCAACATAGTTGTTGTCACTGAAGAAGTTGACCAAGTTTAGAAATCAGTGGAATGTCTGGTAGAAGCAGAGTATGATAAGGAGATGAATAGAATTCTGTCGTTTGATTGCAAATGCAGAGGGAGTCGAAAAGAGAACACAGGTGGCTGTTGTATAAAACACCTGCCTCCGGATGACATCTTCCAACTAAGGGCAACCATGGCATCTGTGACAGAGAGAGAGAAAGATTTGATGATTCTTATGGCATTGCACACAGTCAGTGTGAACCAGAGTGACTTGACAGAACAACGGGCCAAGCAAGCTGTACAAACTAAACGGAAACGACACAGGACGTCTTATTTAATGAAAGGGGTTGCAGTCTGCCGTGAAGCGTTCATCCATGCATACAGGTAAGAGTCCAGCTACAGTTTCAGATATTATACGTTTATAATTTTGTCAGAAAGTTGTTTTCATTGCAATTCAAAACTTACTGTTAGCTAGTGTATGATCTGTGTAGTAATATTATCTCAGAAAGCCATTTGCATTGCTAGTTATAGCCTAATGTTAGCCAGCTAACATTGAACCTATTTGGTTAACTTGTGCTAGCTATGATAATCGGTTTGTATTGCTAGTACTCTATGGATTAGGATTATGGTTCATTGTTTAGCTAGCTACATGTCTAAACAAAAGACCCCAAGTTAAAACGTACTGTTAACTAGATAGCTGACGTTAGATGGCTGGCTCGCTAGCTAACATTACATGTATGATCTGTGTAGTAATATTATCTCAGCAAGCCATTTGCATTGCTAGTTATAGCCTAATGTTAGCTAGCTAACTAGCTAACATTGAACCTATTTGGTTACCTTTAGTTAGCTATGACAATCGGTTTGTATTGCTAGTACTCTATGGATTGGGATTATGGTTAATTGTTTAGCTAGCTAGCTAGCTACATGTCTAAACAAAAGTATCCACTTCGCCAGATGATTACATGTCCCATCAAGTTAGCCAGGTGTGTCTGATGGGGATTACGGCTATCTACTGTATAGTAATGCTAACATATTTGTGTCTGGAATTTGTCTTTCAGCATCAGTAGAGCACGTCTTACTCTCCTCCACCAGTCATACAAGGAGAATGCCTCCCATCAAAAAGAGAGCTGTCCCAAGCAAGAACAGGTTACACCTGAAGCATGAGGACTTGCAGTGAGATGTGAACTTCATCGACAACTACGCAGAGGATAATGCAATAGCATTACCAGAACTCCACCCAGGACACAAATACTTTGGTGGAAAGCTGCTGCCATCTCAAGACCAGAGTGACCACTTTGTCTGAGATTGCTGGTGTTGTGAAGGACAGTACTGTGACGAGTCAACATCCCACAGCTGGTTGGACTGGAGGATGGTACGGTGCTGGTGGAAAGCTATGGCTGGCAACAACACCTGGATCTGTACTTCAGGCCGCTGTCACAGATCAAGCAGTACCAGCACTTCAGGTGAATATCATTTTCATTGCATTGTATGAGGTTATTCTTCTTATCTAAACTTGGGAGGTGAATTGATGTTATGCAAGGTTGTAATATCTTCTCATTTTTTTGGTTATTTCCTGTTTTACAGCTTCGATGCTCTGGATGTCTGGTGTTGTTGTCGCCAAGGAGCATTCGGACTCAGTCGGGACCATGTTTCAGCTGCTGCGCAACGCTGACATCCTTCCTCCCATAGATGGTCTGCTTGTACAAGCACCACCTAGACTGGACACAGCTAGACAAACTCATCTTTTTGAGAAGATCAGGGAGTTTTGTGACTAAGAGACTATGTACATCACATGCCGTGCACCAAAGGCAAGGGCAGGACATCAACGGGATCTCCAAATATAGATCCCTTTGTTCATTCGTGGTTCGGACGGACCAGTTCATCACTGGGTGAGAGTTCCCAGTCATCAGCGCTATCTGCAGTGCCTCTATAGACATTCACATCACTTTCTCCTGACATGTTGCTGCTACTATTTCTTTTTTTATCCTGCTGCTCAGCCACTTTAGCCCTCACTGTATGCATATAACTACCTCTATCACCAGTATCACAGATATTGTTATTAATATTGTTCTTGTACATACTGTATATGATTTTGTTCCTTCTCTACTGGCATTGACACTTGGTATTTTTTCTTTATATTGGCACTCTCTCTTTTTGATATTGCTACTATGCAAGTAACCATTTGGCTGTACTGTTTACACTTAGCAAGATGTGGCTGGGGGTTATATCATTTCTTTCACATGACCCACCAATTTAGACAAGTGTGTCTGAGTAAGTGTCAACTAATATTTATAAAATATTTTTATCTGGACACGTTCTGTTTACCTGGAATACTACTTCCACCACTTTTAGTCTTAATCTTTATCACACTACATGACCTTTATCACATGGCCTCACATGTGAATCCTTAAAGAGATGGGTGGGGCTAAGGCTTAAGAGGGTGTGAACAATGCTGAATGGGTGTAGACAAAAGAGCTCTCCAGTAGGTGAACCAAAATATTCTAGGGACATTTTCTCAAAAAGTGGAGTTACAAGTTAATCAATTTTCAAAGCATAATTACTTTCCCATTGTTCCTCAAATGCAGTGTATGATATACCATTTTGTAGCTCTGAGTCTCTACTTTTAACAAATGTAAAAACACAATTTACTACAGAAGATAGAATCAAGGCTGAATCATATGCTGAGCACATGTTGGCTGCTTTTCTATCACTCTGCGGTTCAACTCATCCAAAACCAACTCAATTGGTTTGAGGTCGGGTGATTGTAGACGCCAGGTCATCTGATGCAACACTCCATCACTCTCCTTGGTCAAATAGCCTTTACACAGCCTGGAGGTGTGTTTTTAGTCATTGTCCTGTTGAAAAACAAATGATAGTTCCACTATACGCAAACCAGATGGGATGGTGTATCACTGCAGAATGCTGTGGTAGCCATGCTGGTTAAGTGTGCCTTGAGTTCTAAATAAATCACAGACAGTGTCACCAGCAAAGCACCCCACACCATCACTCCTCCATGCTTCATGGTGTGAACCACACATGCGGAGATCATCCGTTCACCTACTCTGCGTCTCACAAAGACACAATGGTTGGAACCAAAAATCTCAAATTTGGACTCATCAGACCAAAGGACAGATTCCCACAGGTCTAATGTCCATTGCACGTATTTCTTGGCCCAAGCAAGTCTCTTTGGTAGCGATTTATTTGCAGCAATTAGACCGTGAAGGCCTGATTCACGCAGTCTCCTCTGAACAGTTGATGTTGAGATGTGTCTGAGGTTCAGTTGACTCTAATGAACTTATCCTCTGCAGCAGAGGTAACTCTGGGTCTTCCTTTCCTGTGGCGGTCTTCATGAGAGCCAGTTTCATCATTGATGGTTTTTGCGACTGCACTTGAAGAAACTTTCAGATTTCTTCTTCGTGTCTTAAAGTAATGATGAACTGTCATTTCTCTTTGCTTATTTGAGCTGTTCTTGCCATAATATGGACTTGGTATTTTACCAAATAGGGCTATCTTCTGTATAATACCCATACCTTGTCACAACACAACTGATTGGCTCAAACTCATTAAGAAAGAAAGAAATTCCACAAATGAACTTTTAACAAGGCCACCTGTTAATTGAAATGCAGTCCAGGTGATTACCTCATGAAGCTGGTTGAGAGAATGCCAAGAGTGTGCAAAGTTGTCATCAAGGCAAAGGGTGACTAATTTGAAGAATCACAAATATAAAATATATTTTGATTTGTTTAACACTTTTAGCTACCACATGATTCCATACATGTATTTATATAAAGTATATAAAGTATGTATTTCGGGTATTTTATTAGGATCCCCATTAGTCATTGCAAAGGCAGCAGGTACTCTTCCTGGGGTCCACACAAAACATGAAACATTACATAATACACAATATGAATAGACAAGAACAGCTCAAGGACAGAACTACATACATTTAAAACATCACACATAGTCTACATTTCAGTACATACACACAACATATCTAGGTCAAAAAGGGGAGAGGCATTGTGCCGTGATGTGTTGCCTTTTCTGTTTTTTTAAACCAGGTTTGCTGCTCATTTGAGTCATCTGATATGGAAGGGAGTTCCATGCAATCATGGCTCTATATAATACTGTACTTTTTCTTGAATTTGTTCTTGATTTGGGGACTGTGAAAAAAAAACTCGTAACATGTCTGGTGGGGTAAGTGTGTGTGTCAGAGCTGTGTGTGAGTTGACTATGCAAACCATTTGGAATTTTCTTATGAAAAGAAGAAGTGATGCAGTCAGTCTCTCCTCTACTTTTAGCTAATAGAAACTGGCATGCATGGTATTGATATTAGCCCTCTGATTATAGTGAAGAGTAAGACGTGCTGCTCTATGTGCCAGGTGCAGCACCTGACCATATGACTGGGCAATAATCAAGATAAGATAAAACTAGACTCTGCAGGAGTTTGGTGTCAAAAAAGCAGAGCATCTCTTTATCACTGACAGACCATGTAAACATTATTAAAGTAACCAGTGTTCAATGACTCTATGTACATAGGGCAAAGCAGTCTCTAAGGTGCAGGGTAGAGTACCTGGTGGTAGCTAGCTAGTAACAGTGACTAAGGTTCAGGGCAGGGTACTGGGTGGAGGGCGGCTAGTTTAACATTCTGATGGCCTGGAGATAGAAGCTGTTTAATTAACAGTGTCTCGCTCCCAGCTTTGATGCCCCTGTACGGTTTCCTCTTTCTAGATGGTAGCGGGGTGAACGGGTCATGGCTTGGGTGGCTGAGATCCTTAATGATCGTCTTGGCCTTCCTGTGACACCGGGTGCTGTAGACATCCTGGATGGCAGGCAGTGTGCCCACGATGATGCGTTGGGCCGGCCACACCACCCTCTGGAGAGCCCTGCAGTTGTGGACAGTGCAATTTCCGTACCAGGCGGTGATACAGCAATGGTGCATCTGTAGAAGTTTGTGAGGATCCTAGGGGCCAAGCCGAATCTCTTCAGCCTCCTGAGGTTGAAGAAGCGCTGTAGCTCCTTTTTCACCACACTGTCTGTGTGAAGGGACCATTTCAGGTCGTCAGTGATGTGCACGCCAAGGAATTTGAAGCTTTTGACCTTCTTGCCTGCGGCCCTGTCGATGTGGATGGGGGCGTGCTCTCTCTGCTCTCCTGTAGTCCACGATCAGCTCCTTTGTTTTGTTGACATTGACGGAGAGGTTATTCTCCTGGCACCACTCCGCCAGGGCTCTCACCTTCTTGTAGGCTGTCTCGTCATTGTTGGTAATCAGACCGACCACTGTTGTGTCGTCAGCAAACTTGATGATTTAGTTGGAGACTTGCGTAGCCACGCATGGATGAACAGAGAGTACATGAGAGGGCTGAGCACACACCCCTGTGGTGTTGTTGCTTACCTTCACTGCTTGGGGTCGGCCAGTCTGGAGTTGCACAGGGAGGGGTTCAGACCCAGGGCCTTGAGCTTAGTGATGAGCTTGGAGGGCACTATGGTGTTGAAGGCTGAGCTGTTGTCGATGAACAGCATTCTCACATAAGTATTTCTCTTGTGCAGGTGGGATAGGGCAGTGTGCAGTACAATGGTGAATGCGTCGTCCGTGGATCTGTTGGGGCGGTATGCCAATTGTATAGGGTCTAGGTTGTTGGGTAAGGTGGAGGTGATATGGCCCTTAACTAGCCTTTCAAAGCACTTCACGATGAAAGAAGTGTGCTACGGGGCAATAGTCGTTTAGTTCAGTTACATTCACTTTCTTGAGTACAGGAACAATGGTGGAACTTGAAGCAGTCTGGACACTATTAAAGAAATTGGGTGTGTTACTCAGGGCTGGAATGAAAGCACCCAAGTAAATCTCCAGGACCGTTACCTGGATTGAACAGCAATAGTCATGTGGCGCAATCATTTTTTTGAGGTTTGAAACAGTCCTGTTCAATGCATAGCAACATGCAGTGCCTTCCGAAAGTATTCACACCCCTTATTCCACTTTTTTTGTGTGTTACAAAGTGGGATTAAAATTGATTTAATATGCATTTTTTGTCAACGATCTACACAAAATACTTTAATGTCAAAGTGGAAGAAAAATCTGAAATGTGTCAAAAATTCATTAAAAATAAAACACTAATATATCTTGATTAGATAAGTATTCAACCGCCTGAGCCAATACATGTTAGAATCACCTTTGGCAGTGATTACAGCTGTGAGTCTTTCTGGGTAAGTCTCTAAGAGCTTTCCACACCTGGATTGTGCAACGTTTGCCCATAATCTTTTTCAAGCTCTGTCAAATTGGTTGTTGATCATTGCTAGACAACCATTTTCAGGTCTTTCCATAGATTTTCAAGCAGATTTAAGTCAAAACTGTAACTCGGCCACTCAGGAACATTCACTGTCTTCTTGGTAAGTAACTCCAGTGTAGATTGGGCCTTGTGTTTTAGGTTATTGTCCTGCTGAAAGGTGAATTAATCTCCCAGTGTCTGATGGAAAGCAGATTAAACCAGGCTTTCCTCTAAGATTTTGCCTGTGCTTAGCTCAATTCCGCTTCTTATTTACCCTGAAAAACTCCCCAGTCCTTAATGATTACAAGCATACCCATAACATGATGCAGTCACCATTATTCTTGAAAACATGGAGAGTGGTTCTCAGTAATGTGTTGTATTGGATTTGCCACAAACATAACACTTTGTATTCAGGACAAAAGGTGAATTGCTTTGTCACATTTTTTTTTACAGTGCCTTGTTAGTTGTTAGTTACTTAGTGCCTTGTTGCAAACAGGATGCATGTTTTGGAATATTTTTATTCTGTACAGGCTTCCTTCTTTTCACTCTGTCATTTAGGTTAGTTGTGGAGTAACTACAATGTTATTGATCCATCCTCAGTTTTCTCCTATCAAAGCAATTCAACTCTGTTACTGTTTTAAAGTCAGTATTGGCCTCATGGTGAAATCCCTACCAATAGGTGCCCTTCTTTGCGAGGCATTGGAAAACCTCCCTGTTCTTTGTGACTAATATGTGTTTGAAATTCACTGCTTGACTGATGGACCTTACAGATAATTATATGTGTGTACAGGGATGAGGTAGTCATTCAAAAATCATGTTAAACACTATTTTTGCACACAGAGTTATGTGACTTGTTAACCAATTTTTATTATTATGTGACTTGTTAACCAATTTTTTACTTCTGAATTTATTTAGGCTTGCCATAAAAATAAGAGGTTAAGTGGATTTATTGACACAAGACATTTCAGCTTTTCATTTTTTAAAATTAATTTGTAAAACAATTCCACTTTCACATTATAGGATATTGTGTGTACACCAGTAATCGAAACATTCAGGATGTAACACAACAAAATGTGGAAAAAGTCACGGGATTTCAATACTTTCTGAAGGCACTGTACATGTTAAATGATTGGCAACTGTGGTATGCTACAACTGTGCTACGTGGAGCTTCTTTGAAATAAATGCCAGTCAGCACTTACGCTCTAAATGTGAACCACATTGTTCCAACTTCCAACAGACACAATTGTACATGTTCATTTACGACATTTGAACTGGGCAGTTTTGTTTCTTTAAAAAAAAAGGGGGGGGCAGGGTGGTTCAATCTAAATCCAGTTAAATGCACACTGCAACTCAGCCACAGTGAGGGTAAACAAAGAACGCTGCTGGCTTCCTGAGTGTAGGACGTTTTTTCGGACAAAGGAGAATGTAGCCTATGTGGCGCGGAGAGAGGGAGGTTGTTGCGGCTTCGAAAGTATTCTGTCACGTTCACATTGTATTCAGCAGTAGAATTCAACTGAAAAGAAAACAACGTTCAACTGACAAATTAAGAGTTCATAGACTACTTTCTTTTTTCAGTTCCAAATAGTTAACAAATGCATTGGTTGTCTCAGTTAGCGCTGGATTTAATGCTACTAATTAAGACGTGAAATTAGTGAATGCACTCTTTATTCTTCAGCTTGTTCAGGAAAAGTAGGTAGCTGCTTACGTTCGATGAAGTAACAGGAAAGCCCTCATTTCCCAATGAAATCTTTGCACTCGTACTGTCTGAAAGTTGAATGTTTACACAGCAGATGCTGGTAGGGGTAAGCGACCAAAAGATAACCTCGTAGCTTAGCTCCTCTGATTGGACGAAAGAGGATTGTTTTAATGGAGATCTGACTGCAACAAAACCCAAAGCTGACGGCGAGTGTGACCCAATTCCACCAAGGAGTTACAGTAAAGTAGAGGTCCCCTCTCAATTGTCACTTTATTTTAGAAGTGGATCGAATGACTTCATTACATTTACATTTTAGTCATTTAGCAGACGCTTTTATCCAGAGCGACTTACAGGAGCAATTAGGGTTAAGTGCCTTGCTCAAGGGCACATCAACAGTTCTCATTCATTTCCCTTTTACATGGGTTTACAGTGGTTAAACTATTTGTTTTAGTTGTGTTAAGAGTCTTAGTTAGCATTGTCTTATTTTGCATAGTCTTATTTTCACATATAAAAAAGATTTCTAAATAAAAATGTACGCTATGGCCAAAAGTATGTGGACACCTGCTCCATCTCGTTCAAAATCATGGGCATTAATCTGGAGTTGGTCCCCCGTTTGCAGCAATAACAGCATCCACTCTTCTGGAAAGGCTTTCCACTAGATGTTGGAACATTGCTGCGGGGACATGCTTCCATTCAGCCACAAGAGCATTAGTGAGGTCGGGCACTGATGCTGGGCGATTAGGCCTGGTTCGCAGTTGGCATTCCAATTCATCCCAAAGGTGTACAGCTAGTTTCAGGTCTCTCCAGAGATGTTTGATCGGGTTAAAGTCCGGGTTCTGGCTGGGCCACTCAAGAACATTCAGAGACTATGGTCGTTGTACTGCTGGAAGTTGAACCTTCGCCCCAGTCTTGAGGTCCTGAGTGCTCTGCAGCAGGTTTTCATCAAGGATTTCTCTGTACTTTGCTCCATTCGTCTTTCCCTCAATACTGACTAGTCTCCCAGTCGCTGCCACTGAAAAGCATCCCCACAGCATGATGCTGCCACAATCACGCTTCACTGTAGGGATGATGCCAGGTTTCCTCCAGACACACATGACACTTGGCATTCAGGCCAAAGAGTTCAATCTTGGTTTCATCAGACCAGAGAATCTTGTTTCTCATGGTCTGAGAGTCTTTCGGTGCCTTTTGGCAAACTCCAAGAGGGCTGTCATGTGCCTTTTTTTCATCAGGCCACTCTACCATAAAGGCCTGATTGGTGGAGTGCTGCAGAGATGGTTTTCCTTCTGGACGATTCTCCCATCTCCACAGAGGAACTCTGGAGCCATGTCAGGGGGTGACAATCGGTTTCTTGGTCACCTCCCTGACCAAGGCCCTTCTCCCTCGATTGCTCAGTTTGGCTGGGTGGCCAGCTCTAGGAAGAGTCTTGGTGGTTCCAAGGAGCCACTGTATTCTTGGGGACCTTCAATACTGCAGACATTTTTTGTTACCCTTCCCCAGATCTGTGCTTCGACACAATCCTGTCTTGGAGCTCTACGGACAGTTCCTTTGACCTCATGGCTTAGTTTTTGCGTTGACATGCACTGTCAACTGTGGGACCTTTATATAGACAGATGTGTACCTTTCCAAATCATGTCCAATCAAGTGAATTTTCCACAGGTGGACTCCAATCAAGTTGTAGAAACATGTAGAAACAGGATGATCAATGGTAACACCATGCACCTGAGCTCAATTTTGAGTCTGATTTTAAAGGGTCTGAATACTTATGCAAATAAGGTATTTGGTCAAATAAAAATAAGAAATGTTTTTTAGAATAAGGATGTAATGTAACAAAATGTGGAAAAAGTCAAGGGGTCTGAATACATTCCGAATGCACTGTATATATCCTATATGATGAAACAAACAATCAACAGCCTCTTTCGTACTGTAACTTTTGATGGTTCCCCCTAGCCTGGTCTCATACTGGTATGACACCAAATGAATACCGAGGGGAGTTTGCTAAAGCACGAAACAGACTGGAACACCAGTCTAGGATCCCACTGCCAGGATGTCTTGATTAAAATGGTTCATTTGTATGGGGTGTGTTCTTGTCCACACAGGTACAATGGCTCCCTACCCAACGGAGACAGGGGGAGGCGGAAAAGCCGCTTTGCACTGTGCCGGAGACCCAAGGCCAGCGGGGTGAAACCCAGCACAGTGCACGTGGCGTGCACACCTCAGGCAGCCAAGGTAGGAGCTAGGAAACGGTCATACTGTATGCTGGAATTTAAGACTTCTTTCTGTAATCGTAGAAACGCTCTTATACAATGTAATGTATGCTTGATAAAAACACAAGCTTCTCTCTATAAGAGGCATTATATCTCCACTCAGAACGAGGGCACCTGAAGTAAATGTAATTGGTAATGACATCATCCGGCTACTCCTAACATCAAACTTTTCCCTCACCGCCTGCAGGCCATCAGCAACAAGGACCAGCACAGTATCTCCTACACTCTGTCCCGGGCCCAGACGGTGGTGGTGGAGTATACTCATGACAGCAATACAGACATGTTCCAGGTGAGTGTGTCCTCAGCGTGTCCTCACTGCTCAAGTCAAGCCTGGTCCCAGATCTGTTGTGCTGTCTTGCCAACTCATGGTCGACTGTGTGATCACGCTCTCCGTGGCCGATGTGAGTAAGACTATATAACTCTAACTAATAAATGGCATGAAAACGATAGAAGACTTGGCTAACAGGGAACAATCTTAGTGAAAGCACTAATGGTTGAGAGACCACATAAAAAGGAGACAAGGAAAGGAAGCCATTTGAGTACTGAGACATAGAATACATATCTGGAATTCCTAAAGCTAATCTAAATAAAGAACTGAATCAGGTTAGTTACTATATATGCCTCTCTAAAATAAACATTGCAAGAAAATTACTTAAGCTAAAAGGAGTATACACTGATAATTCATATACCTCTTCCCTTCTATCCCAGATTGGGCGTTCCACAGAGAGCCCCATAGACTTTGTGGTGACGGACACGGTGCCTGGCAGCCAGCAGAGCCACGGGGGGGAGGGCCAGACCCAGACCCAGTCTATCCAGAGCACCATCTCGCGCTTCGCCTGCCGCATCATCTGCCAGCGGAGCCCGCCGTACACCGCTCACATCTACGCCGCCGGCTTCGACTCCTCCAAGAACATCTTCCTGGGGGTGAGTTGGTGACTGTGATGAAAACAAAATAGCTGCCATATAATTAGGATAGAAATACTACTAATATGATATACTGTTCCTCTGTAAGCATTTGCAATTAGCATGCATGATACAATGATGTTTAGAAGTCATAATATCACCTTGAAATAACTATGAACTATTAGAACTAAAAGTATTGCACCCATATCTCTGAAACTCTCCTTTTCTACTTTCTATCCCTTCTTTCCCCCAGGAGAAGGCAGCCAAGTGGAGGACACAGGAAGGACAGATGGACGGGCTGACCACTAATGGCGTGCTGGTGATGCACCCTCGCCACGGCTTCACGCAGGACTCCAAGCCGGGCGTGTGGAGAGAGATCTCTGTCTGTGGCAACGTCTTCACCCTCAGAGAGACCCGCTCTGCCCAGCAACGGGGCAAGATGGTGGGTAGCTAGTAGATACATACACAGACACAAGCATGCACACAAGCACACATGCACACACACGGATGCGTGCGCACACATGAAGTAACAAGCACTAACATGTGTAGATGTTCACGCACACACTCCTGTGCAGTCTCATTGAGGGATTCTACTCCCTGTCAGCCGTGCCTTGCCATTATTTTGCAGGGACATTGTTTTAAGAAGCTGTTTCTGAAGCCTTAATACTGCACTAACTGAATGGAAGCCACCAGCTAATATCCCCAATTCTCACACTAACTTGGAAAAATGTATCTCTGGAACAATTTTTCAGAACATAGACTCTACCGTCCTCCAAAATGTTATTTTTGTGTAACTTCATTAAGCCATTGAACAACAGCTCTGTGAAATGAGCAGATGGGACATCTTAACAAATTAATTAGTTATCTCACTTGTACAGAATAGTCTGGTTGGATGGGCTCTAGCTGTTTGAGGTCTCTGTTTCTCAAGCACAGAAATCGGACTCTGATTTATTATGTGATAATGTAGGTCTGTTATGTCACTGATAATAATCTCCCCTGGGAAACCCTGACTCTAGACTTTTAAGTTCCATCCCTTCCTCCCAGAGACCACACAGTCAGTTTGGAAGATTTCAGTGTGTCAGAGGAATTCTCATAGGAATACCCCCCCCCCCCCCCCTTCCTCACCGTCATTTTGGGAGGAATGACTGAGAGTCTGAGACATGCTGTTATTATGATTATGATGTGGTTTGGCCTTTAGACTTTAAAACTGAGTCACGAGAACGGCCAAGGAAGGGGGGGAGGAAATGCAGAGAGCTGATGAGAGGAAGGGATGCTGGTTCAATGGGTTTAGTCACAGCAGGTCTGCACACTGTCTGAAACAAAACCAAGATTTCTTTGATCTATTATTGAGGTACATATTGAAGGCCAATAATACAGGACAATGCTCAATATAATATACTTACAGTATCTCTCCTCACTCCAAACGAATGAAAAGCACTACGTTAAGTCCCTTAATTGAGAACCCAGGATCCCAACTTCACCCCACAGCTATTAAATGTGGCATCCGTAGGTTGCCGTCTACTGGACCGTTGACACATTTAATCAAGGCAGACTGCAGAGCAACTCCATGTGGAGCATGTGTTTGTATTGTGTCTGTTAATATCTTGCCATCTCTTTGCTAATATTTCTGTGTCTCTTGTCCTCACCTCTCTCCCATTGCAGGTGGAGAGCGAGAGCCAGGAACTGGTGGATGGCTCGCTGATCGACCTGTGCGGCGCCACCCTCCTGTGGCGCACGGCCGAGGGCCTCTCGCGCACTCCCACCGTGAAGCACCTGGAGGCCCTGAGGCAGGAGCTGAATGCCGGGCGGCCCCAGTGCCCCGTGGGTTTCAACACCCTGGCCTTCCCCAGCCTCCGCCGCAAGGAGATCCTGGATGAGAAACAGCCCTGGGCCTACCTCCGATGCGGCCATGTGCACGGCTACCACGCCTGGGGAGGCCAAGGACGGGAGCCCGATGATGAGGTGGTGGAGGTGGGCCGTGAGAGGGAGTGCCCCATGTGCCGAACCAGGGGGCCATATGTACCGTTATGGCTGGGGTGTGAGGCAGGGTTTTACTTGGACGCGGCACCGCCCACACACGCCTTTAGTCCGTGCGGTCATGTGTGCTCGGAGAAGACGGCGGCGTTCTGGAGCCAGATCCCGCTGCCACACGGCACGCACACTTTCCACGCCGCGTGTCCGTTCTGCGTGCAGCAGCTGGCCGGCGAGAGCGGCTACCTCAGACTCATCTTCCAAGGGCCCCTGGACTAGATAATGGACAGCGGTCTCCTCCCAAACCCCAACTGACGCTTCACAACTACCAGGGTTGTGATCATTAAGGCACACAACCGAAAACATCTTAAAACGTTTTGCAACAGAAAATGAACATTTTAGTTTCTTATTGGACAAATCCAGGTAGTCCCTCACTGTTTCAGACAGTTTTCTTCTGTTTGGTGGCTAATGAACATGACCCAAGGGCCATTCAATAACCAAGTGAATGGTGGAAAAACAGCTTAAAGGACTGTTAAACATTTCTTAACTTAAATATTTTGGAGAGCTACGGAATACTTTTTTGCTTTTTTTCCAAGTGACCTTTTTTCTAGCAGTGCTGTTTTCGATACTATAATTCTATTTTTATGTTAACAATAAAAAAGCGCTACAGTATATGCTAACACAGAAAACTCTTCCACAGGTGCAGATTTGTAATGTTCTGATGCAAAATCCATTGTGAGGCTGTGTGTGTGTGGCTTGACGTTTATAGTCATTTCTTTTTCTATCTGAAACTTAGGAGGCAATTGTAGCAGAAACAAGCATACTTTGTAATGCTAGCTACTGTTTTGGAATGACCTCCTTTTTCTTAGACATGAAGACCCATGTTGTTAAACTAGGCCTATTAAATCAATATTTGGCAATTGCATAAAAAAAGTGCTTATGGGCTTGTACCTTTTTTACCATGAATCCCAACATGTACTCTATCTTAATGCTATCAATCACCACATCAACACGTAGGTATAAGGTGGTATTAGAAGTGGAAGAATTACATAATACAAAATAATATCACTTTTCTCTCTGTGTACCCTTCCGCCCTTCTGAACAAGGACTGGAGAAACAGATCTATGAATTGACTAATGGAAACTTGTTGACAATGACACATATCTGAATGTCCAGACTGTTCAAAGCAAGTGATCAGTTTTTTTTTCAATTGAAGTGTGGCCCTAAACACATTGACTTTTCAGATGGTATGAAAGTTTTCCCCTCTCATCTTCCATGTGTACCTGCATTCAGTGTGTATATAATATTTATGTTTATGTTTGTGTGTATGTTACTTTACCCATGTATCGTCTTCTGATCTTAATTTACGCAGTGATTTGTACCTCAATTTGAGTAATGTGTGAGAGCTTATTTTCTTTACCGTTCAACCAACTTACATTCATGTTTTACCAGTTTGTTCTGCTTTATATGCTCTTGATCGCCTGATGCCTTTATACAGGATGTTGAGTATTATTTCTGCAGAGAGGGTTGCTGTTGCAGACAACAGATTTTTTTACCAACTGGAAACAATAAAAGTTAAAAGCTTTTAAATTGTTCACATTTGTGTGAGTGCTCTCTTTTTCCAGTCCACTGTTGGAATCCAAGATCATCAATCCACACTGGACAGAACTCATGTATACTAGATATTTGGTTTATTTAGCTAAAATAAATAAGATATGCAATAACATTCACCCTATTATACACAGTATTCATTTGGATTGACAGTACTAGCTAGTTCACATAAAAATGACTTTTGCCACTTATGAGAATGTGAAAATTGTCAGTTATAAGCAGTAGGTTGGAGATGGGCAACTATATTTGTATTTTTTTTTTTAGAAACTCTCAACTTACTTAATAATAGAATACACAAGGTGCAATTTCGAAATTTGGTTGCGCATCAGCAGTCACTCAAATAGCCCAAGTCAGCTAAACGTTTTTTTGATTGGTAAGTTAGTCTAGCGGCCAGCTATCTAAACTTGTAGTAAGCATGGGTGAATTACCGACCGGGGTGGGGCCCATTGATCATCAGTTATCATATTAAAAACTGCAAACATTTGCCTTCATCCTATGGCAAAATGACACAACAGTGGTAGGCCTTATCACCGACAACGACGAGACAGCCTATACGGAGGAGGTCAGAGACCTGGCAGTGTGGTGCCAGGACAACAACCTCTCCCTCAATGTGAGCAAGACAAAGGAGCTGATCGTGGACTACAGGTTAAAGGTGGGCCGAACAGGCCCCCATTAACGTCAACAGGGAGCGGGTCGGGAGTTTCAAGTTCCTTAGTGTCCACATCACCAACGAACTATCATGGTCCAAACACACTAAGACAGTCGTGAAGAGGGCACGACAATACCTTTTCCCCATGAGACTGAAAAGATTTGGCATGGGTCCCAAGATCCTCAAAAAGTTCTACAGCTGCACCATCGAGAGCATCCTGTCCGGTTGCATCAATGCCAGGTATAGTAACTGCTCGGCATCTGAAGGTAAGGCGATACAGAGGGTAGTGCTTACGGCCCAGTACATCACTGAGACCAAGCCTCCTACCATCCAGGACCTATATACTAGATGGTGTCAGAGGAAAGCCCAAAAAATTGTCAAAGACTCCAATCACCAAAGTCATAGACTGTTCTCTTCTACCGCACGGCAAGCGGTACCGGAGCGTCAAGTCTAGGACCAAAAGGCTCCTTAACAGCTTCTACCCCCAAGCCATAAGACTGCTGAACAATTAACCAAATGGCCACCGGATCATTTACATTGACCCCCCCCCCATTTGTTTTTTACACTGCTGCTACCCGTGGTTGATTATCTATGCGTAGACACTTCACCCCTACCTTCATGTACAAATTACCTTGACTAACCTGTACCCCCGCACATTGACTCGTTACCGGTACCCCCTGTATATAGCCTTGTTATTGTTACTTTATTGTGTTACTTTTTATAATTTTGTTACTTTTGTTTATTTGGTAAATATTTTCTTAACTCTTTCTTGAACTGCACTGTTGGTTAAGGGCTTGTAAGTAAGCATTTCACTGTAAGTCCTACACATGTTGTATTCAGCGCATGTGGGGGCGGCAGGTAGCCTAGTGGTTAGAACCAGTAACCGAGAGGTTGCTAGTGGGTGGCAGGTAGCCTAGTGGTTAGCCTAGTGGTTAACCGAGAGGTTGCTAGATTGCTAGATCAAATCCCAGAGCTGACAAGGTAAACACCTGTCATTCTGCTCCTGAAAAAGGCAGTAAACCCACTGTCATTGTAAATAAGAAATTGTTCTTAACTGACTTGCCTAGTTAAATAAAAAATGTGACAAATAAAGTTTGAAATGTGTAGAACTGCAGGAAATAAGCTGTAAAACTGCACATTTTTCTCTCCACCCTATGGCAAAATGAGTAGAATTTCATGAAATGAGTCATACAATTGCAAAATGTTCTCTCTGCCCCATGGCTAAATGTGTAGAATTGCAGCAAACTTGCTTTAAAACTGCACCATTTTCTCTACACCCCCATAGCAAATGTGTAAAATTGCAGGAAATTTACTTAATTTTTTTTGTATCTCTTCACTCACATGCCACTAAAATGTTTTGCTTGCAAGGTGGGGAGGGGGTGTATGGATGTGGGTACGCAGACCCACGCCAAGGGCCACTGCAGCCCTTCATGGCCCCCACGCCCATCCCTGCAGTAAAGTACGTTGTAACAGTGTGCTGTGACGAAATTGACTGCATCGTTATGCACGAAAGAACTCGAAGAAGATTGTTCGCGCAGTGCATCCTGGTTACGGTACCGGCGGCGGTGGTTTGCTTGATGTTTTCTCCTGGTTCGTCTAATGTTTGCGTGATGGTGGAAAGAAGAATCAAGAACTAATGTGTTTCTAACAACAGGTACCAGACATGACGCATCTTCTTTTTGTCTGCTCTTCAGAAAAAGCTCAGCGGTCATGTATTTGTGTGGACTGCTTCCGTCTCTGTTTGGCTGTCGGGCTAGCATTTTGCTAGCTTCGATTATCAGTCTACGTGTAACCAGCTGGTCTCTTCAGGCCGCTGCAGTCGTGGGTAGCTACTCGAATATCGATGCTCGAAGAGTTAATCGTATCTCGTCTGTAAAGAGTAATTAGAAAAATGGTCAATGACAGTTAATGTTGCCGCATGACGGGGAAATGTGAATGTGGACGGCGGTGTTTAATATTTAGCTATAGTAGTTAACGTTACCTACTTAGCTAACTAGAGTTATCGTGCTATCTTGTTCCCCACCTGAGATAGTTAAGGCGCTGCAGTTGTCTAGCAGTGTGGTGAGGCAAACACCTCTCTTCTCAGTTATCTAGCGATTAAAAAAGTGAAATAACTAACGCTAACTAGGTTAATGTCATCTGATCAGATAAGTTACCCAGCTAACGTTAGTTAATTGACCACATCATCATTCCTGGTGGAGTTGGAACATTATCTGAATCGCAGAAATAGCTGACTATATTTTCTTGACATTTTGAATAGTACAGTTTTGATCCATATAGCTAGCGAATTTAGGCTGACAGTAGCTGTCCATTAAGTTAGTTAGCAAGCTACATGCGTTAACATTTGACGTTGTTGAAATAGGCAGCTACGATGTCATTGCCCAATGACGTGTTCAGTGTCTTGTGATGCACGTGACGTTGGTGTAAATCAGTCATATGACAGACGTAATATATCTATGTCTCTGGTTTTCTAAGTTCACCCTGCATTCGATAATGTATGTTACTGAAACTGACAACACGACGATATTGTCAGGAGCTGATTGTAGCCTAGGCACCTGCCCACCTTTCACCCTAATCTTTTCAACAGACAGATTAGACAACAAAGGGTCTTCGCTCCTGTAGGCAGTTAATCATAGTCTGTTGCTTACACAACACTGTCTTCTAGTCTGATTATATTGGTTAACATAGGCCCTGTTCTAGGCACCCTCTACCTTAACCACCAATGATGAATTACTTTGAATTTGATCATTCAGTTTCGGTAGACTGGGCTAGTTATGCAGACAAAGCAATAACTGAATCAATACACAGAGGAAGTGAGTCAAAAGGCATCGCTTTCCTCATCTGCTCAACTGCACCTCTGAGCCAGAATTGTCTGAGCATCAATACACCTGCACTTTCACTTCTGCTTCACACTAGTGACTTGTGACAATAACTGAAAGCCATTGCCGTGCACAGAAAAATGGGCTGACTTTTGAATGGATTGACTACTGACAAGTTTTCTATGGCCCTATTTTCAATGCCATTGGACCTAAGAACTCTGCAGATGGTCCGGTTTAGTGCTCGTTATTTTGTTACCGCAAACATGAATGTTTAGGCTATGTCTTTGTTTTGTATTGATACTCTCTGACTCAGTGCTATGTTTGCTAACTCAGCTAGCCTCCGTGGAGAGGTGCACCGATGCCATGGCCTCCCACAGCTCCTCCCCAGTGCCTCATCCCAGCAGTGGTGGCAGCGAGGGGATCTTCCGGAAGGACAGGGACTCTTCCTCACGACACTACAGGCCCGTCCACTCCCTGCCCGATGTCTGCCCCAAGGAGCCCACGGGTAAAGAACTAGCCTACATTTATGGTTGGCCAGCAGTCTTACAAGATTAATATCTATAAAGGTTCATCTTGTGTCACTGTTGATCAACCATATGCTGACTCCAGTCCTATTTTCTACCCCTCTCCCAAAGTTTGCACTTGTACACTCTCCCTCATGGATTTAAAAGGAATGGACTGGTGTAAGGCACTCCCTCCAGCCATTCTTGCACCAATCCAAAGCTTTTAAATGCATTAACGGAAGTGAAATAGTGCACACTTCTTGGTGAAGGGTAGTAGAGAATTGGTAGCCTCAGTAAGAGCGCATCGGTGAGGATGGTGGGTCAGGCTAGAGAATTGGAGCGCAACCATGGAATGCATCTCAAGATGCATTAAATGTTTTATTACTGCTGAAGGTTTCTACTGACTACATTTCCCACGTGCCCTTTCAGGCGAGGCAGCCCGGGGGCTGTGCGAGGGCCCGTCGGTGGTGGCCAACCAGCAGAGGTGGACGGTGTACAACTCCAAGGTGAACCTTCCAGCCGCGCTGAACGACCCACGGCTGGCCAAGAGGGAGTCTGACTTCTTCACCAAATCCTGGGGCCTGGACTTTGCCGAGACAGAAGTCATGCCCTCCTTCTACCTCCCCAACATCACAAAGGAACACTTTGGCCCCTACCTGCAGGAAACAGCTCAGGTAACCAACACACCCTGCTGCCCCTGTCATTCAGTTTGAATTATTCAGTAGATTGGACAGAAGTAGAGGCCACTGTCTGGCTTGGGTTGTGTTCATTAGGGCATGCAACAGAAAACATTTAAAAACATGTTGCAATGGATAATAAAAATTTGCATTTCTTATTGGGCAAATCCAGATAGTCCCTTCCAGTTTGTCTGTTTGGTGCCTGATGAACACAGTCCAGGTGTCAAATCCTCTTTCTATTGTTTGAATGTAATGAACATGGCCTTTTAAGCTATTTCTAAGTCTTTCTCCTCTTCCCTTTACTCATGGTCGAAATAGCACTTAGAAAATGTATCCACTATAATTAAACTGTATAAGCTATTAGGCCTAAACTAAATTGTGTCTGTGTTTCTCTGTAGAGGGAGAAAATCCATGAGCGATGCAAGAATATCTGTCCCAACAAGGATGAGCTGGATGCTGTCTCCAGCATCACAAACAACCACGGTATGCAATATTAAACAGCTCTGCACCATAATGACTGGGGCCTACAGTATCTATTCTGGACCATACGGACAAATCAATCTTATTTGTTTTGTCAAATATCACATTTCCTTTCAGTGTTGAGGTGAGTTGATTCAACTAATGTGCTCTTTCACTTTCTCTTCTTCGTAGACAAATCAAGAACGGAGTTGGAGCAGGTGCCCAAGGTAATTACTTCCTCTTGTTTTGTGATGTATCCGTGTGAGTTGTGGGGATTTCTAGAGCCCTGTTGAACCGTTTTGTCCCCTTGATTTGACTGTATGCGTTCATGATCCTCAAACTGTCATTAATACCGTAAACGTTTTTTTACATCATATATTTTGAATTGTATTAATATCTCCCTTGTCTAGACAGAGCAGCACACATAATATTTTGTTCTGGATTCCAAAATGAATATTTGCCTGGTGTCTGGCTTAAACAGATCTTCATGAAGCCTGACTTTGCACTAGACGACCCCACGACCTTTAACGCGGTCCTACCGTGGTCCCACTTCAACAGCGCTGGGCGGAAGAGCAGCAGGGACATGGCATCGTCACGGTTACTACAGGAAAAGGTGAGCCGGCGAACATTTGAACAATTGTCATGTCCTGCGTCGTTTCATTGCTTCACCGTCATGTTTCCTGTTGTTGGCTTCTCCCTCTCTCCATCCCTCTCTTTCTCAGCTGAGCCACTACCTCGACGTGGTGGAGGTGAGCATCGCGCGCCAGATCTCCCTGCGCTCCGAGGCCTTCTTCCACGCCATGTCCTCCCAGCACGAGCTCCAGGACCGCCTCACCGAAACCGCCCGCGCCGTGGCAGTCCTCCGGGGCCGCACGGCCGCCATCGAGTGCATCATGTGCGAAGGCCCGCTGCGGGCACTGCGGCAGGCGTTGACGCGCTCCAACTGCGCGCGGCTGCACAACAAGCTGAAGCTGATGGCGGCGGTGCATCAGAGCCAGCCCACTGTGCAGCTGCTGCTCTCCACCTCGGAGTTCGTTGGGGCCCTGGAGCTCATCGCCACCACCAAGGAGGTGCTGCAGCAGGAGCTGCAGGGGATACACAGCTTCAGGTGGGGGGGATGGGTGTGTTACGTACTCAGATCTATCGACGCACACAGTGGTGACACTTGTCTGATTAAATGCGCTGACACTCATATGAGACAAACGACATACAACAAATCATAGTAAGCAGCAGTCCACGCCAACTATTTATTGTGAGTAAGCTTGAAGCACGAATACAGAGTGGTTGCAGAACGATGTCATGCTGAAAGTTTCAAATACACACCACGTCTAGTTGGAATACTTTTCACAGAGTTTCATGTCAATATAAGTCATTTTAAACACGAGTCCCACAGTGAACTGCTCTGTGTATTCAGAGTGTGGCCTTTGGACCCTGTGACGTCTCCTGTCTCCCCCCCCCCTGCAGACACCTGGGCTCGCAGCTGTGTGAGATGGAGAAGCTGATAGACAAGATGATGGTGGAGGACTTTAGCATGTACTCCAGGAGTGACCTCAGCAGGAGTCTGGAGGAAGACGGACAGGTCATGGAGAAGGTCTGTACCATTGAGATAATTCAAATGTAAACATTGTTTATATATTTTTTTAAGTTGAGTTCAATCATAAATGGAAATGTTGAGAATGTGTAGATGTAGTTGGAGCACCAAACTGAGGTTTTATTTTGTCACAGTGGTCACTGTTCTCACAGATGCAATACAAACGTTCAGTCTCAATAAAGGTGGGTCTGACTCTTTCCGAACAAGTTTGCTACTTGGAATCAAGTGAATAAAAAGGGCACATTTTTGGGTACTCTTGTATAGATTGTTCAGAGGAAAACATCAATGTGTTGATCTCTTCAATCATCAGCCAAATTTACATTTCAGTAGCACAATTGGCATTTGCCTTTTTGTTATTATGGGTATGGTAACTTTAGATGACTCTGAAGGGGATTTTAATTATCCCCGTTATGCGGAAATCGTTGTCTTAATTGGTTTGAAATATGAATCTCTTTGTTTATTTTAATTGATGAATTGGTGTCTTATCATAATTGATCTCTTGAAGTGAAGAATTACTCTGATTGGAGTTATTGGGTTTTATAGTATTGCTCACTCTGTGTGTGTGTGTGGTGTGTGTGTGTGTGTGTGTGGGGGGGGGGGGGGGGGAGACAGGACAGGCTGGAGTCTTTGGTGTTTGGTTTGCTCAGGCAGCGGAAGCTGGATTTTCTGGACATCTACAGCGACGAGATGATCCTAGCAGCCAAAAGCATCGTCACACAGGTAAAAGACCAGACATAAAAAGTATCAGAGAACAGACTTATACGTCATGATCATAAACATTTATGGTGAAATTGGAAAAGGGGTTTTGACATGTTAAGAGTATTTCCCAAACCTCTCTTCCAGCACCCCCTCCGAGTTCCACTTCTTTGGTCTATTCCTGAACTAGCACACCTGTATCAAACAAGAAATACATTTTGAGTTGGTAAAACAGATATGGAAAGTAACATACTCTTATCCCACAGTCTGTTGTCGACTCGGTGTCGCAGATTGAAGATATCGACACTGACATCGTTACAAAGTGAGTAGTACAGCTAGCTATACGTTGAATGCATTTGTAATTGCTTGAGCACATTGAGCTGCTTGTAATATCTGCCGAATGCACTGGAGGTGTTGTCACAATATGGCCTAGTGTTCTGAGAATCCTTCCTCAACAAAGGAAAGGAAGCTAAACCAGTTGGTTATGGTTGTCTTAACAACAACAATGAGTTAGACTGTGTTAATCTGTCATCCTGCCATTGAAAGGAGCGCTTGGAATATGACGCGAGGGCTGTGAAACCAATCTGGGTGTGGAAATCTAATTATGAGGGCGTAACGTTAGATTGTCAGATAAATATATTGTTTAGGACAGGGCTCTTCACCAGTCGGCCCACTGGCCAAATTCTGCCTTCGGATCATTTGATTTGGCCCCGCAAGTTTTTTGTTATTGAATTTTCATTGTTGCATAAATAGAGAGACAGACAGTGTCTTCCGGAAAGTATTCCGACCCCTTGACTTTTTCCAGATTTTGTTACGTTACAGCCTTATTCAAAAATTGATTCAATAAATACAAATCCTCAGCAATCTACACACAATACCCCATAATGACAAAGCAAAAACAGGTTTTTAGACATTTTTGCTAACAAATACAACTTCATTGGAGTCCACCTGTGGTAAATTCAGAGTGGACATGATTTGGAAAGGCAGACACCTGTCTATATAAAGGTCCCATATTTGACAGTGCATGTCAGAGCACAAACCAAGCCATGGGGTCAAAGGAATTGTCCGTAGAGCTCTGAGACAGGATTGTGTCGAGGCAGAGATCTGGGGCAGGGTACCAAAAAATGTCTTGCGGCATTAAAGGTTCCCAAGAACACAGTGGCCGCTATCATTCTTAAATGGAAGAAGTTTGGAACCAACAATACTCTTCCTAGAGCTGGCCGCCCGGCCAAACTGAGCAATCGGGGAGAAGAGCCTTGGTCTGGGAGGTGACCAAGAACCTGATGGTCACTCCGACAGAGCTCTAGTTTCTCTGTGGAGATGGGAGAACCTTTTAGAATGACAACCATCTTTCAGCACTCAGACACCAATCAGGTCTTTATGGTAGAGTGGCCAGACGGAAGCCTCTACTCAGTAAAAGGCACATGACAGCCTGCTTGGAGTTTGCCAAAAGGCACCTAAAGACTCTGACCATGAGAAACAAGATTATCCGGTCTGATGAAAACAAGATTCAACTCTTTGGCCTGAATGCCAAAATTCTCTGGTCTGACGAAACCAAGATTCCACGCCTGAATGCCAAGCATCACGTCTGGAGGAAACCTGGCACCATCCCTACAGTGGAGCAAGGTGGTGGCAGCATCATGCTGTGGGGATGTTTTTCAGCGACAGGGACTGGGACACTAGTCAGGATCAAGGGAAAGATGAAAGGAGCAAAGTACAGAGAGATCCTTGATGAAATCCTGCTCAGGACCTCAGAATGGGGTGAACGTTCACCTTCTAACAGGACAACAACCTTAAGCACACAGCCAAGAAAATGCAGGAGTAGCTTTAGGAAAAGTCTCTGAATGTTCTTGTGGCCCAGCCAGAGCCCGAACTTGTAACCGATTGAACATCTCTGGAGAGACCTGAAAATAGCTGTGCAGCAATGCTCCCTAGCCAACCTGACAGTGCTTGAGTGGATCTGCAGAAAATTTGCGAAACTCCCCAAATACAGGTGTGCCAAGCTTGTAGTATCATACCCAAGAAACCTTGAGGCTGTAATCGCTGCCAAAGCTGCTTCAACAAAGTACTGAGTAAAGGGTCTGAATACTTATGTAAATGTGCTATTTCTGTTTATTTTTAATACATTTGCAAAAATGTCTAAACTAGTTTTTACTTTATCATTATGGGGTATTGTGTGTAGATTGATGAGGGGGAAAAAACAGTGTAATCAATTTTAGAATAAGGCTGTAACGTTAAAAAAAACGTGGAAAAAGTCAAGAGGTTTGAATACTTTCCGAATTCACTTGATCGTCTCCCAATTTAATCAAGGTTTGAAATTAAAGCTTGGAATTTGGTCAGTTTTTAGTTTTGTACTTTTCTATCTGCTATGTTGTTAAAGTTTATCATCACAATACCCCTGGGTCGTATTCACTAGACACCAACTGGAAGAACCTGAATATGTCCAATAACCGATTAACCCTATTCTCAACCGGCTGGTAGAGCATGTTTTGACAATAGATTTAGAAGGGGATATGAACAAAACATTTTAATTAAATTTGATTGGTCAACTCCCCAGCCCTCCTGCATCAATTAAAGCCAAACGTTTGATTTTCCTGTGTGTCCATGTGTACGTACATACATATACAGTTGCAAGAAAAAGTTTGAACCCTTTGGAATGACCTGGATTTCTGCATTGATTACTCATAAAATGTGGTCTGATCTTCATTTGTCACAATAATACACAATCTGACTAAACTAATGAAACACAAGCAGTTGTACTTTTACATTTTTTATTGAAGACAAGAACCTCCTCCTTCTGTTGCAAAACATTTTGATATGGTTTGCGCTAATGAATACGACCCTTCTCTTTGCTTCTGGTTGGTCAGGCTGGCAGACCAGATGCGTCTGATGACCTTCCCCCAGTGGTTTGAGCTGCTGAAGTCCGTCTTCGAGAACTTCATTCTCTTCCTGAAGAGGATCAAGGTGAGCATCATACTTTATTAAAATACAATCCCGGTCGGTTAGATTGAATCAAAATGGGATTTATGGAATTGTCCTCTTGCTGAATAGAATACTTGAAGAAAGTGTATTTAGAGGTAAAGAAAATGAAAGGTAGTTAGATGTCTTGCTATATAAATTGGCATAGAAGAATATAACACGTTCGCATTTGTTATTTTGGCAGTGTCTACACATTTTTCTTTGGTTGACGTGCAAACCAGCTGTTTAAAGTGCATTACTTTCCTGGCCCGTTGTAGGACTCGAAGTTGATGATCTGTGCCTTTTTATTCATCTGGTGTAGTTAGCAAGGTTGGGGTCAATTCCATTTAAATTCAAGAAGTACACTGAAATACCAATTCTCTTCGATGCTTTTCAATAAGGGAAATTTCTAATTGGAGTTGTTTACTTTCTGAATTGACTGGAATTTAAATGGAAGGGACCCCAACCCTGGTAGTTGGCTCCTCTGCCCTATAAGTTAACCATTATGTCCTCATCCAGGCAACGCTCAGTGTGGTGAGGAATGTGGTGCTGGAGGCGCTGGACAGCAACCAGAAGAGCCGTCTGCTGGAGCGGGCTGCGGCGGGGGGCCTGGCTGAAGCCCCAGGGACCCCTCTCAACCAGGGGGAAGCAGAACTGGCCTACCTCACCCACGAGGGCCTGTTCATCAGCGACGCTCTCAATGATGCCCAGCTGCACCTGGGGGCAGGCGGGGGCCAGGAGCAGAGCTCCACGGTGGGGCCCAGGCAGGCCCTGTCACGTTTGGATGGTTGTGGTAGTGACTCCGCCTCAGGGACCACCGAGTCGTCCTCCAGCAGGGAACACGCTTTCCAGCCAGGAGGGGCCGCCGGCATCTCGTGAGTCACTCACCACCTTCACCAACCACAAACACACACTGTTAACACTACTGAGTTAGGCTATACTGTGCTGGCCTGGTTATTTTTCCACCAAAGTAAAGTTTGGGTTGGCAAGGCAGTGTGAAAAAGATTCAATACATGCTGCACATCTGTACACACTCAGGAAATCAAAGTAACTGTCCAGTGTTTCCAGATTTCTATCAAATATGACCTGTAATTAATTACAATGTACGTGAAATAGTTTTCCTTCCAAAATGTTTTAAGGAAGTATGTTAAAAAGCAGCTTTTCTGTGTTTGAATGGTGTGAGCGTACCCCAACCAGAGAATACAGGGTTATTCTGGATCAAAAAGGGGCTTAGGTGGTGGCAGTGGGTGGGGGCAGTGGGCGCAGTCGGTCCGTTGGCGAGGCAACATTTTTGAGAACATTTGAGGCCCCCATTTTGGTGGTGTAAAGACATTTTTAAGTTAAGCCAATTTCCTGAAATTCTACACATTCCTCAATTGACTGAGTGAAATATTTGTGGTTTTTATAGCTAATTTCCTGCAATTCTACATATTCTGAGAGAACATTTAGCCGTTTTAAAGCAAGTTTCCAGCAATTCTATGCATTTTTCCATGGTTAACCCTAGAGTCGATATCCGTTCCCCTTTGGAAATCAAGTTGACATAATAAAAAATCCCCCTGTTTAAGCTAGAGATATCCACCGCACTCTCTGTCAGCCTTCTGCCTCTGCGGCGGAAGCTGGCCGAGCTACAGCAGTGTTTGTTAGACCAGGAGACATCCCGAAAATCGGTCTTCTCACAAACGTCTGTAGCGTCCGAACAGTTTGGCCTACAAAACTATAATGACCCCTTTTATATAAAGACTCACAAACACCATTTTTCCCTACGACCCCCACAAGCGTCACGGGACTCGTCTAAAGTCGGTACTGCCGATCTGCCAACTTCTGTCTGTAGCATCCGAACAGTTTGGGCTAAACACTAATATGACCCCTCTGTGGAAAGGTGAGTCTCTCTATGACGCCTCTCAAGGTAGCCCAGTACCAGTTCGAACAAATTAGGGAAGTATATACTTGCTGGACAGTTGTTTTTAGATACACCACCCCATACACAAAACTGGACCTACAGAGACAGTGAGTCACGTGGCCATGGCTTGCTATATAAAGCAGTCAGACAGGCATCGTGGCATTCTGTTACTGTTCCATTGAACGTTATAATGGGCAAAACGAGTGACCTAAGCGACTTTGAGCGGCAGTCCTGTGGGCGAAAAAACAGCTAGTTGACGAGAGAGGTCGAAAGAATGGCAAGAATCGTGCAAGCTAACAGGCGGGCCACAAATACAAATAACAGCGCAGTACAACAGTGGTGTGCAGAACGGCATCTCGGAACTCACAACTAGTCGATCCTTGTCACGGATGGGCTGTTGCAGCAGACGACCACACCGGGTTCCACTCCTATCAGCTAAACTCCAGCGGACACAATGACCAACACTGGACAATTGTGGAGTGGAAAAACATTGTGTGCTCCAACGAATCCCGGTTCCTAATGTGTCATGCTGATGACAGTCAGGATTTGGTTTAAGCCAGGATGGATCCATCCTGTCTGGTGTCAACAGTACAGGCGTAATGGTGTGGGGCAAACGTTAAGTCCCTTGATACCAATTGAGCAACATTTCCATGCCCCGAAGAGTTCAGGCTGGGGGGGGTCAACCTGGTGCTAGATGGCTGTACCGAATAAACTGCCCAATGAGTGTATATATATTTGAAGGTTGGGACCAGCTGGGACCTTTTTATACTCTGTAGTAGACAATAAAAAATGGAGTGTCCCTTCTTAAGTGCTCTTTGTATTCTGTACAATACAAATAGAATGTAAAAAAAAAAAAAAAAAAAAAAAATGTCTTTCTAGTAATTGTATTTCTCTGTTGTCTGTTCGGCTGCAGGTCCAGTGAGGACATGATGCCTAGTGACCTGGAGCTGGGCCGCGTGGCCAATAACATCCAGGAGCTGCTCTACACCGCCTCAGACGTCAGCCACGACCGCTGTGTCAAAGTCCTCATGGCCAGAGCCAAGGTAGCTAGCTAGCTTAACGCATGCCATGACAGGATAAACAACACACAGCGTGACCAATGCACTCTCAGCTGGCTTGTGTGTGACTGTACAGACAGGGTTTGATGTTCTGAATTGACAATGTCAAATTGGAGTAACTCCAATCCTGCTGGTAGTGTTTCCTGTTTTGTAACCTTGAATAATCACTTTCTCTCTCCGCCAGGATGGCTCCCTGGAGCGTCTGAGCTCGGCTGAGTTTGTGTTTCTGTCCCAGGCGGTGGAAGGCTTTGTGAGGGACACGGAGGAGCTGTGCTGCAGACGCAGTGTGTCCCTAAGGGGGGCGCTACAGAGCCAGGCCAACCGCTTTGTCCACCGCTTCCACGAGGAACGCAAGACCAAGCTCAGGTATTAGACTGGAGAGTACACACACACACACACACACACACACACACACACACACCTTAATAGGGAATAGATGTGCAATACTTCAGGAACTTGAAAACCGTCTATCTTAACTGTGTGTGTGGGTTCTCTCCAGTCTGCTGCTGGACAATGAGCGGTGGAAGCAGGCAGAGGTTCCTGCAGAATTCCAGGACCTGGTTAACTCCATAGCAGATGGCAGGATCACACTACCCGAACGCAAACCCCAAGGTAATATACCATTTGAGCATAAAATGAACACCCGCCACCCACGTGTAGATTTAGATATTGGCAGGTAAGAATGTCTATTTCACCAGCCATGTTGGCGGGTGGTCAATTTGCAGGGCTCTACAGTGCGAGCATTACATTCGTGAATAAAAATTGTCAAAAGTCAAGTATGAGCACAGTTAGGGTTAGAAAAATGCTGCAATAGCTGTTCTGTTTCATAGCTGCTAATCGCTCAAATATATAGGAATCCTATATCCCACCTCTCGCTGTAACACTGCCTGGCAGGGGAGCTATGCACACTGAATTAAGTGCTGATAGATTCATTTTTGGAGGCGCTGTGCACAGGTATGAAAGTTGGTCTAATTTACTCAAGTTTACAAAGTGAAACTTTGTCCTCGTGTTTTTTGGTTATTTACATTGCGTGGTTGTTTTTCAATGTTAGTTTGAGTCTGCTGCTTCAACTGATAGCAAAGAGAGAGATCCCAAATCTCAGAGACACTTAAAGGGGCAGCTGAACATTTTGTCTCCGATAGTTTGGACTCAGGTCACAAAGAATGAAATGAAATTCAGCAATATACCACATTACTTCGTACTAATACATTTCTGGTATTTAGAAACATTACAAAGCGTAAAAAAAAACAACATTTTATGTAATTATGGCGAAAATATTTTGGGTGGTAAAAGACCTCAGTGGCTGGTAGATATTTTCATCTACCTGCCACAGTGGCTGGTGGATCACAAAGTGAATTTTATGCCCTGTATACCATGCTTACCATAGTCTGTCACTGAACCACGGTCTGCACAACTGTCAGTCCCCCAAATATATTTGGCTGTCCCTAGACTGAGTTTATTTCCTGTCTTCTCAACACCAGGCACAGAAGAAAGGAAACCAAGTGATTATTTGCACATTGATGGCCAGAAATATGCTGTTGTCGGGTGAGTTTTGATTGACTAACTACGATAAATGCGCCTTTCCACTCCCACATTCGAAACGGAATGCATGTAGGGAAAAAATGATACTGACTGGTGACCTCTGTGTCCTCCTCATCAGCACGGTGTTACTGCTAATCCGGATCTTCCTGGAGTACTGTCAGTGTGTCAACGACATCCCGTCCATCTCCACGGACATGCTCACCCGCCTCTCAGACCTACTCAAGGTAACAACACACCACCCACCTGTGTGGCAACAGTCTAGAAGGATGGTCTGAGAGTCGTCTACATTTACCTGGCAAGCATCCCACTAACAACCTGCCATGTTGTATTGAATGGTCCCTGACCCTCTCTCTCTCTCTCTCTCGCTGACAGCACTTCAACTCGCGGAGCTGCCAGCTGGTCCTGGGGGCAGGAGCACTACAAGTGGTGGGACTCAAGACCATCACCACTAAAAACCTGGGTATGTACCAGAGTATGTGAGCGGAGCTGGAGCGAGGAGTGGAGCGTGCGATTCCCAAAGGCTGGAGCGTCAGTAGCGCTCACGTCACGAGCTCAGGGCATGCCCGGCCCAGCATGCATTTGTAGTCTACTTGTGCGATGCTATCTAGAGCCCCTTGCTTTAATTCGGTAAATATTTTAATAAAGAAACTGAGAACACAGATGCTGAATCAAGGTGACTTACAAAGAGCAAGAGAGGGAGTGTGGTGTATGTAGTGATGTAGTGTCCACAACTAAAGAATCATTGTGGAGTCTGAAAAGATACGTATCCCTAAAGCATGATGGTAGACTTACTACATGCACATGCTTAAAGAAAGAAAGGAACGATGTGGGTAGATAACTAAGTGTGTCATTGTAGCAAAGTATTTCTAAACAAAAAATCCGATCTCTAACCTTAGAGCGTTGGGCCAGTAACCGAAAGGTTGCTGGATCGAATCCCCGAGCTGACAATGTACAAATCATTCGTTCTGCCCCTGAACAAGGCTGTTAACCCACTGTTCCCCACTGTTAACCCACTGTTCCTTGGCCTACCAGTGGGTTAACGGGTTCTACCTATAGAAAAAAAACTCTGCATCTCTGCCCAGCCTGTTAAGAGTGGCCAAAGGGGTGTTTAGCATCCCCAGTGGCTCTGCAAGAGTGGAGAGGATATTCTCCGCTGCCGGCCGGCTCTCCAGGCACCATCGCATGAGTCTGACGCCACAGACTGGCCAAACGTGTGCTTCTCTAAAATACATTCAAAGGCACTAATAAGTACGTTTTTGATTAATTTGTATTGAATTCTAAATAAGTCACAGCCTATAAGGATTTAATACAACAAAATGTTTAAATGCTGAGTGCTTTATGTCCCTACCAGCCAATTGTGTCGCACTCGCAAATGCTTCACAATGTATTTCTTTGTAGGCTATAGCATTGAAATAATATAAATCATTCACTTTGCCCCACTACAGGGTTACCTCTCTACATTAGTATAGCTGTGTGTTCCCGTCTGTGTTGTCCGTGTAGAAATAACCATAGCGTGCGTCTTTCCTCAGCCCTGGCCTCACGCTGTCTTCAGCTGGTGGTTCACTACATTCCCATCATCAGGGCCCACTTTGAGACCAAGCTGACGCCAAAGCAGTACAGCGTCCTCAGGCACTTTGACCACATCACTAAGGTGAGCACTGACCTCCACGCACGGAGGACAGTACTCTAGTTCGGAGATTCACTTGTAAGCCGTGAGTGACACGACGGTGTAGGCCTTTTTTGAGTTTTAAGAATTGTTTTTCATTTTTTGGGGGGCCAGGACTACAACGATCACATAGCGGAGATCTCCGCTAAACTGGTGTCCATCATGGACAGCATGTTTGAGAAGGTGCTGTCTAAGGTGAGTTCTACAGGTCCAAACCGCTCTCAAACTCTCCCCTACAATACCACTTTATAAAATTGGCTACAGCAATGTCAATCAGTGTATCAACATATATCTACAATATCTACCATGTCTCCCGCCAGTATGAAGTCAAGGCCCCCATGCCTTCGGCCTGCTTTCGCAACGTCTGTAAACAAATGGCCAAAATGCATGAAGCCCTCTACGAGCTGCTACCTGAGGAACAGGCACAGGTAATATATGCCAATAATACCACAGAGATCCTATTCAATGACTTCTAATTATTCAAATGTGTAATAATGTATAATAGAATGTACTCCGTAACTACGCTGTAGTTACTTCTACCGCTATTCTCATGCGCTTTTACAACATACTGGGCACGGTCCAGGTTGTCTTCATTGCATTCGCAGCTGACTAGAATATGTTGAGTTTTGAGGGTAACGTTGTCTGTTTCTTTTCTCTGGGCCTAGATGTTGTTCCTGAGGATCAATGCCCGCCTTAAAATTCACCTTAAAAGGCAGCTGGCCCGTCTCGGGGTGCACCACGACGGTGGACCTCAACATGGGTGAGTTTCTCTAGTCTGATTCTGTGGTGGTTGAGAGAGAACATTTCTGTAATATTGCTCCAAAATTTGTCCTACAGTTATCTCTGCTTGACCGTACCAAAAATAGATAAACATGTATTTTCACGACACAGATTAAACCTACTCCTGGACTAAAAATAATGCTCAACGGAGAATCTAATGAAAGTCATTTGTCCAGAACTAGGCTTAATGTGTCTGATAAAACAGCTTCTTGTCACTAAAGCTAAAAGACAATTTCGATGGACTTGTTGATGACTTGAAAGCTCTTCTCTGACCCCCCCCCCCATAATGACTCTCACCCCGCTCCAGGCTGGTGACGGTGGATGTCGCGTTTTACACTGAGAACGTTCAATCACTGAGGACACTTGAAAAGCTAGACTTGAACATGGCTGAGATCTGGGAGCAGAAGAGGTGATGATGGGGGTAGTAGTCGTCCTACCTACAGTGTGTAACGCCATGTTAACCCACCCTGGAGGGAGGGGAGAAACTTAACTCTACTCAGATTCTTGTTGTAAAGAGACTGCACCTCCAGCAGCCAGCCTGCCCAGGGATCTCACACTGTCTGTGTACAGAAAGAGAGTGGAGGAGGTCTGGTAGTGGTGCTTCCTCAAGGGAGAAACTGCCCCAGGCAGAAACGGTGTGGGACCAAACACTGAAGTGGCCATTGTGTAGGACAGGCTACATAACATGGCGCCCTATTCCCTATACAGTGTACGATCTAAGGAATAGGGTGCCATTTCAGACACTGACATGGGCTTTTTTTTATTTTTTAAAGAGCAGCTCTCTGGGGGGGGGGGGCTACAATGAGATACGAGAGACTTTTAGGACGCAACTGCTGCCCGTTACCTCATCACACTGTAATTCAACTATAGATGACTTATTAAAAACAGATGAATAAATGGACTTTGATTGGACTGAAATGCTGACATGGTTCAGAACATGACACTTACTGGAGAACTGAATTTTTTTGTTGTTCAGGTTGAAAGCATATTGTTTATCTTGCGTCGGTCAACGAAGTAAGGAATAACAAGGCCACACTCACGGATTCAGACCCATGTTTAAGATAAAAGGCATTTTAAGTTGACTAAAACACTGTTCTCTAAAGAGAGCTTCAGATGGAGCATAATTTGCAAACAAATTCCTTCCAAGGCCCTAAATTAAACCTTTACTGTGCCGTCTGTACAGTAGGAGTGAGCAATTTCTCTCAACACAATGCCACTTTGAGCATTGACAGACTATATCTGCACAATTGTTCCCTAATGCCCAAGCTAAGTCATTCTATTTAAAGCATTGTCACTCGTTGTATTTCTTGGATGCATGAACAAACATTAGCCTCTGATTGGTTTGTCTTTTTTTTTTTTTTTGTAGTCGAGCTCCAACCAAAAGTCTTGTTTCCCAGTTCTATTCACTGCCTGTCTACACTGTGAGCATTACACCTTATGCAAGAGGATCTAATGGTGTATATAACAAAAAGCACCATCCAGTAAAAAGTGGTCTACTTCAAAAGTGCCTACTTTTGATAAATATCAGAGACGGACTTCTTTACAATAGTATACTGTTTGAGTGCCTGTGTATGCTTGTCTGTGAGCATATGACTGTTGGGCACTCATTGCTGCTCTGGTTAAGTTGGGTAAGGAAGTGTGGCAAACTGAGTGTTTGTCTTGAATCCCAGGAAACTGAATAAAACATGGGACAATATGGAAGCATTTCTACTTTGGCCTTTTCTCTCTGTCCATCTGCTGTCCTTGATTGAGATAGAACCATTACACCAGGGCTCTCCAACCCTGTTCCTGGAGAGCTACCCTCCTGTAGGTCTTCACTCCAACCAGATAATTATTAGAAACAGGTGCACTGGTTGGAGCAAAAACCTCCAGGAAGAGTGTTGAGGTGGGCACTTCATCTGAGGCCGCACCTTTATATGATTGTGTTTTGCCACTAAACTATTCTAGTTTTAAAATCAAGACAAGTTGAATCCATATTGCACTTTATTCAGGTCAGAGTTGGCAACAGATGCTGTTTACACAGGCAGCCCAATTCTGATATTTTCCCACTAATATGCCTTGTCACCAATTAGCTCAGCTCTTTTGTCAGAATTGGGCTGCTTGTGTAAACACAGCCTTAAAACCCTATAAAAGCTTTTGCATGGTGTGCTGAACCACAACGCTCATTAGGAGGACCATCCCACCTATTTAAAATGGATTAAAATGACCCTGACTGTGGTCAAGTCTTTCTTTGTAAGCTGCAGATAAATGATCTGAAATGGTGGATCACAGTGATAACCTTTCTTGCTCTAAAAGAGTCCTAGGTGTGGCTTGTCCTGAAGGCCTTAGTGGTCGAGGATGCGCAGGTTGCCAGATACAATCTTGTTTTCCAGCACTGCTCCGGCAGGAATATCAATCCTATCTCCGTGATTGGCAATAATGATGACAGTTCCCTGTGGAATGGATAGTGAGGGGACGTAGACAAATGTAACACAAAATACAACAAAACATTAGTTGGAGAGAGATGTCAAGCAAAAGTAGCCCAGTATCAATTTTCTGTATTCCAAGTAGATACTATGCAATAGGAATGAGGTACCATTTTGGGTATGAAGCCTTTACCTTGAGAGAGACGTTCTTTCCGAAGGTGACGTCTCCTGACACTGTGAGGTGATCCAGTTCTAGCATATCTGGGATGCTCTCAAACCTCATCAGGAAGTCATGGACCTGCAACCATAACAAGTCAAGTCATAAAATATTAAGAATGACTACCTCCAATAAAAAAAGACCCACACAAATGTATAGAAAATCAAAATGTCTGCCATAATGACTCAACAAAATGCATTAATCTACATTTTGGTTCCATTACCTTGGTGAAAGAGCTGCCCAGCTTGACGTGTGGCGTGGAGGGGAACTCCCTCTTCTTGCTCATGGTGAGCGAGCCGGCGTCCAGGCTGTAGAGGTTGGACATGACCAGCAGCAGGTCCGACGAGGTCTTGACGGGCAGGAAGCGGCTACGGGGCACGTTGACGCCCAGGGCGTTGTCGAAGGCCTTGATAGCGGCGCCCACCGCTGTTTCCAGCTGGATCACGTTCAGACCACCGTCCAGCGTCTGGGGAGGAGGTAGTTGAGGGGTAATTGGTGCTAACGTTCAGTGAGCTTGTGGCGGCTATTTCAACGTTATGCAAATCTAATCGTAGTTGAGTTGCCATGGGTGACAGCCATCCGAAAAATATTAATTCATATAAAATGGGATGGTTAAAAGTAAAGACATCAAAGGAAACCCTAAAACACATGGCTACGAACTAAACCCACTAGATACAGATACCAGTTCTCATTTAAAGACTCGCCTTTCCCCTGTCCTCTCACCTTGGGGTTGACGATGATCTCCATGTCCATGGTGTTCTGCTCGTGCAGCCTCTTAATGGCGGCAAGGGAGATCCAAAGGTTGTTGGTGTTGAAGATCTTGAACTTGGTGACCGACTTGAACTCGTCCACGTGGGCTTTGGGCACCTGGGCAATCTCCAGCAGACGCAGCTTGTCGTCATACTGGATCAGCGTGCCACCCTGCGGAGAGATTGAGAGGCGTGGCAGAACCATGCATGAGCAGTCAGGAAATTAAAGAAATGGTAGGCTGTATGCCATTTTACATTGAGGTATAATACATCGCAAAATGGATCATACAATTGTAGGGAATTCACTTTTATCATAATCATTTTATCCTCTACCATTGTCGCTTTATCACTCTTTTTAATGGTCTTACATTTTTAGCCCCAAGGTCCCCAAATACTGCCGAGGTGGGTGGACTCTGACCATCAGCGACATTAACAATTTAATGAACCACCAGGGAGAAAGGAAAACCAGCACTACCCCATGGCTGCTTCTAGCTAGCACACAAACCTCTGCTCACCTTGACGTCTGCACGGGTCTTGTCCGTCACCTCCATGATGAACTCGCAGCGCTTGTCTTTGGGCTGCGTCATCAGGTGGTTGAGGATGAACAGGTCCACGGTGGCGCCCAGGTTGTCTATGTTAGACACGAAGATGTACTCCTTGCCCGCGGCGATCAGCTTGTCCAGCAGGCCGGAGTTGTAGAAACTGGCGTAGATGTCTCCGTGGCCGGGTGGGTACCAGGCATCGGCGTGGTCGCCGTGCATTCCCAGGTCCTTCGCCACGGGCAGCAGGGACTCCTTGTTGATCCTCGGGTATCTAGAGGGGCAGGAGGAGTTTTAATAACGTTCATTTACCTTTATCTACACAGGTAAGTCAATGACAACTGATTCTTATTTACAATGACAACCTGTCAAGTGAGGTAGAGGTGAGAAGAGAGTGAAATGGAGAGTGGAGGAGAGATGGATGAGTGTAAAAAGAGGGAGAGGATGTTCAGGAAAGAGTTAAGGAGGATCGTAATAGAACAGGATCATGTCCAGTACAGAGAAAATGTTTAGAAACAGGAATGTACCTGAACTTGTCCAAGAGCAATGCTCATTAGGATTTTACATTGCAAAACGCTTTAAAAAGAGTGTGGCCTGCTGAACACAACCCAGGTGTACATTTCTGTAGGTGCGGACGTCTGTGTGCGTGTGTTACCTGCTCTGGTTGAAAGTGTGGATGTGCACCCGGTGGTGTGTGTACTTCTGCAGGATTTTCTTGGTGTCCTCGTCTGTGTTGAAGGAGTTCATGAGAACAAGAGGCACATCCACGTTGAATGTCTTGTTTAAGTGCTGAGAGGGAAGGCATTTATTTTTTTAATGATTATTTTTAACCTCTTTTTCTCCCCAATTTTGTCATATCCAATTAGTAGTAAGTTAGTCTTGTCCCATCGCTGCAACTCCTGTACGGACTCGGGAGAGGCGAATGTCGAGACCCATGCATCCTCCGAAACACAACCCCGCCAATCCGCACTGCTTCTTGACACAATGTACGCTTAACCCGGAAGCACCAATGTGTCGGAGGAAGTCACTAGAGAGCGATGGGACAAGGACATCCCGGCCGGCCAAACCCTCCCCTAACCCGGACGACCCTGACCCAAATGTGCGTCGCCTCATGGGTCTCCCGGTCGCAGCCAGCCGTGACACAGCCCGGTATCAAACCAGGATCTGTAGTAACGCAGCTAGCACTGCTTTAGACCACTGCACCACTCAGGAGACATTTTTATTACTGGAGTTTGGCTCCCTAAATTATGTTGAATGTAGAAATTGAGAAAAATAAATATCTAGTACTACAATAACTAGCTCTAGTTGACATTCACATACTGAATATTTGTATATCTTTTTTTTTTTTTTTGTGTGTTATGTTCTCTCGGACCAAAAATGGTATACTACAGTACAATATAATACCTCTATCTGATGGACGGTAAGGTCCAGGAAGGTGTTCTCATTGCGGACACTGATGACACTCTTGGGGCCTTTGCAGCCCATGCTGGTGCCCAGGCCTCCGTTGAGCTTGACCACCACCAGCTTGTTGAGGCTGGCCGCTACGCTGTCCGGCAGCCCCTGGGCCTTGATCTTGTCATAGGGGTGGATCTGCAACAGGGAGGGAAAGAGGTGCAGGTCAGATACTGGGAGTAGCCTGAAGATTATGATCACTTGCCCAAAAATGTAGATGTTTACACACAGACTGGCAATGTTAGAACGCTTCAGTGCAGGTCCTACGTTCCTCCATTAACAAAGTAGTAAGTTACACAGAAATGACAAGTTGACGGATTTTCAATTAAACAAATGGGGACGATTCAGAAATCTGTTTAGGCTACAGCAATGCTTTGCAGTTTGGTTGTTTTCAATAAAATAATTCACCTGTCCAATGGGGTAACCACAGAGAAGACTCAATTGCCGACTGCTATATCAATCCCTGTGAAAGTTGGATCTTCAGTTCAGCATTTGACAACTGGGGGGCAGTATTGGGGTTGCTCAAGGTAGGGTGGGGGGGGGGGGGTGCTCTGTTTTGGAGCGTAGGAGGGGTGGAGAAGGGGGAGCTGGCATCACTCCAGGCTCCTATTATGTAACAGTGCTGTTCAGTGAAGCCATGGCGACAGCTGTCAAAACCCAGAGCGGTGGAGATAAAGTACATCCTCACACAGGGACTGAGGGGAGAACAAAACACCCCTACAGAATGGTCCAGAAATAGATTTGTCCAATAGGAAAAAACAATAGGCCTACTATTTAATTATTGTAGGCCTAAGTCAAGGTACAGCGGTAGCCTGCATAATTGAAAAAGGCAAACTGTTAATATGGTATGTTTTACTGTGAACTGAATACAGTGTAAGCTAGATGTGGTAAAGTCAGACTGTGGGTATAATTCACTGCCATTTGAATTTCCTTTCCTGTACTTCGTCATTTATAATAATTCCCAGGGAGAAGGAACATGCCCTCTGGTCTTTACTGGCCCTGCTGTTGGCAAATGGAAAGATGACAGATGTACAACACAAGAGGACAAAAAGGACAGGGAGTAATTATAGACTGTGTGTCATACTCAAGACCTTAACTTTTACACAATCCGTTACACTCTGCCTTCAACTTACATACACACCTAACTTTACCTCCCTCCCATCATCCTCAAATGCCTAGACAGACGCAGGAGAGTATGATGGGAGTGTATGATGACACCTCATGCACTACCTTTCCACACACACACACTTCCTGCACCGTCGGAGGGAGGCTACAGTTTCAGAGTTGGCATGGTAACAGGCAGCCAGGCCTCTTCCTTACCGCTCACACCATGAGACGAACCATCGAGATGAGAGTGCGACCATGAAGGAACTCAAACTGCCTCGCAGTATCTTGACAACGTCTTCCCAAAGATGGGCCATTTCAAATCTAGCTTATAAATGTGATTTCCCAATGCTATGGGCAGTGTTTTCCAGGACCAGACATTAGGAGAAAGCCTAGTCCTGCACTAAAAAACATGTTCAATGGAGACTCACCATTGAAAGTGGTGGGCTACTTCTTACTAGTCACATGAGGGGCTCCTGAGTGGTGCAGCGGTCTAAGGCACTGCATCTGCAGTGCTAGAGGCATCCCTACAGACCCTGGTTCAATTCCAGGCTGTATCACAACCGGTCGTGATTGGGAGTCCCATAGGGCGGCGCACAATTGGCTCAGCGTCGTCCGGGTTAGGCCGTCATTGTAAATAAGAATTTATTCTTAACTGACTAGCCTAGTTAAATAAAATAAATAGTCTATGACTAAGCCTACAGTCTGGGAAACAGCCCTATAGGCTACAGAGGCAGCCTGCACGCACTCTCCCAACAAACCCAATGTATTGTTTTACAGTGTGTACTGTATTCAGTGTGTATGGACTATTGGAAAATACACAAAGCAACGTGTAAGACACAGGAATAGGAAACTACTTAAGAAAAAACTAAAAGCTACAACCTCACGTGAGTTAGGTGGCAGAGGGTTCAAAACACTTTAACAGCTCAACTACTATTAGGCTGACTATCACCACAACCATAGCCCCCTTTTAAATGAATAGGAGTCTGGAGAGCAACTCATCCAGAACGCCGCAGCCCGTCTGGTGTTCAACTTTCCCAAGTTCTCTCACGTCACCCCGCTCCTCCGCTCTCTCCACTGGCTTCCAGTTGAAGCTCGCATCCGCTACAAGACCATGGTGCTTGCCTACGGAGCTGTGAGGGGAACGGCACCTCCGTACCTTCAGGCTCTGATCAGGCCCTACACCCAAACAAGGGCACTGCGTTCATCCACCTCTGGCCTGCTCGCCTCCCTACCTCTGAGGAAGTACAGTTCCCGCTCAGCCCAGTCAAAACTGTTCGCTGCTCTGGCACCCCAATGGTGTAACAAACTCCCTCACGACGCCAGGTCAGCGGAGTCAATCACCACCTTCCGGAGACACCTGAAACCCCACCTCTTTAAGGAATACCTAGGATAGGATAAAGTAATCCTTCTAACCCCCCCCCCCCCTTAAAAGAGTTAGATGCACTATTGTAAAGTGGTTGTTCCACTGGATATCATAAGGTGAATGCACCAATTTGTAAGTCGCTCTGGATAAGAGCGTCTGCTAAATGACTTAAATGTAATGATGTAAATGAGAGCCGTGTCATTCTACAATTATACTTCCCTCAAGACATACAGGCTATAATAATCTTCAACAAGGATTTAACAAACAACATTTAGGCTAAATCTTCATGTTGGTCCCCCATTTGACATTACCAAAGACTGGCCCAAGCTCTACAATATCCAAGACCTCACAACTCTCTCATGTCAGAAAGTCACATCAAGATGTGGGCCGGTCCAATCAGTAGCGGCGTAAAATCACTAGGGAAGCCAATCCAGAAGAAAAAGCCATATTACAACCTGTTTTCTGATAATTGCCTCGTTTGCTCTATAACCTGTTCGTCCATACGCCTTGCGACCGTGATACACTATACATACAAAAGTACGTGGACACCCCTTCAAAATAGTGGATTTGTCTATTTCAGCCACACCTGTTGCTGACAGGTGTATAAAAATAAAAATAAATCGAGCACAGGGGCACTATGTATGAATTTATGGTTCGATCAGAATTGGCGTTATAATCATTGGCCAGTACGGAGAATCAAGTAAAACCACAAGTCCAAATCCTTCTCCATCCATGGCTAATTTACATGTGCCGTTTTGTCACACAACACAATGCCATAGATGTCTCAAGTTGAGGGAGTGTGAAATTGGCATGCTGACTGCAGGCATGTCCACCAGAGCTGTTGCCAGTGAATTGAATGTTAATTTCTCTACCATAAGCCACCTCTAACATTCTTTTAGAGAATTTGGCATTACGTCCGACCGGCCTCACGACTGCAGACCACATAAGCATGTCAGCCCAGGACCTCATCCGACTTCTTCACCTGCGGGATCGTCTGAGACTAGCCATCTGGACAGCTGATGAAACTGAGGAGTATTTCTGTCTGTAATAAAGCCCTTTTGTGGAGGGAAACTCATTCTGATTGGCAGGTCCTGGCTGTCAGTATAGGAAAGGGTCAATTTTAGCTAGCTAGCCACTGGAGGACTACACAACAAGATTAAACAAATCAAGTTTGTCAATGATGTATTGCTCTTGATGTGATTGGAGTGAAGCCAAATCCAAATAGATTTCCCTTGACACTTTTTTTGGTGTGCCAGGACCATTCATAGTTCAGTTCGCTGATTAAAATAAGAGCCACACTTTTTTTAATCAAGGGAGGCCAAATGCTCGCTGGCTTCCCTTGCATTCAATGCTACGGGCGGCAACAATGTCATACTATTTTTGACCAGACAGCATCAGATAGATGGTCTACACATAGACACAATGTCATACTATTTTTGACCAGACAGCATCAGATAGATGGTCTACACATAGACAGAGGGGCACTGTTTCACTCGCTCGTATGCTTTCTCTGGTGAGATACATTCAGCCTCTTGCGAATTGAAGGAAATGTTGGTAAATTTTGGGGATAAACCTGGCTTCCCTTGGCATCCATGAATACACGTCACTGGGGATGATACCAGTATTGGGATTTTTTTCCATGGCAAACATGAAAACACGAAGCCGAACAAACACTTTGGTCCTTTAAAACCTGCTGTATGTAAAATGTTGTGTGCTATAGCTTGAAAAAATAAATGTGAAATACGTTTCGTGTTTTGTTTCCTTGCCATGATCACCGTGAACATTTTGCTCTCGAAGACATACCAATGTTTCTTACCTTATGGGGATCCTTCTCAACATACAACAGTCTCTCATGGCTGTGTTGGAGCCAAGACCACACAGCGTTTGAAGGTGTGGGTTCGCCATCGTCAGTCATAACACAGCACAATAAGATGTGTTTACCCCAGTCTGGGCTATTAAGGTGAAGTGCCATTACTCTCGATGACAAACAGGTTACTTTCATTGTGAGCTACGTAGTTCTCTTTACAAAGGCGAAACCACCCATTATCAGGAAACAGAATTTAAAAAACATTTATTTGGCTTCCTGCGCGATCTTTCAAGAGAATTTCAGTCGCTCGAAGTCACAAGTGTTCAGATAATCCATGGTTTTCTAGGGATCTAACCGAGTTAATTCATGAAAGGAATGTGGTTTGGGCCAAAGTAAGACAGTCCAATCTGGACTAGATTTAGAGAAGGGAAACACATATCTCACTTATTCATTAGTTAGTCAGAGTTTTACTAGCGTGAAACAGCAAAAAACCTGAATAATCCCTTTAGAATGTGGAAAACTATCAAATCAAAATGTGTACAGGTTGATTGTACAATGTCTGAAATGCTTCCTATAAATACTGTAGTGCCGCAAGGTTCCATTCTTGGGACGTTATTATTCACTAGGCTACTCAAAATGTAGGGTTCTTTCCAAGCACTTAGCTAGCTGATGAAGCCTTAGAACTACTAAATATTGAGACTGCAAACTCGAGGTGCGTAGCAGCCATGGACTTCAACCATTCAAACAGTCAATCTCTGCAAAACAAGCAATATTGACCTATGAGCAATTACATAACTGGGAGGGAATGGAGAATCTGTGGGAATCTGGTAGAGAAGTAGACAGTATAGAAAGCCACTTTACTTTGCATGGACTGTTTGTGAGATTCACTCAATTAGGTACATTAACTCACAAGTCAATAATGTGCAGATTTATTGCATAAGACTGACATTACTGTTATATAGGATAAACGATTAACCCTTTCAGAGCCATACAGCTTCTGTCGATAACAAGAAATACAACATGACGAGATTTAACTCGTAAGAACTTAAAACTGAGTTGTTTGAACTTAACACAACTGCAAACTCAAGGTCTCCAAGGTGACACAATGTCTCGATGTCACAAGTGCGGAACGAGTCCAGATACGCTTTCAAATTCTCTACTTATGGTCGTGACCATGAACCACGCCCCAAAACAAGGCTGTCCAAAGACAGTCCTACAGTGAGGCTGCTAGAGCAGATAGGACTACACACCCACCCATGCACGTGGGTGGAAAGAGTGTAAACTTGGGCTTGGGGCAGGGTAAGCCAAATATCACCCCAGGCCAGAATCCTGCTCCCTCAAGTCTGTGCTTTCGAATGCTGGAAAGGTCAGGCTATTTATAGGGTAACCTATGAGCTAGGGGTTATTTGGGGAAAGGGGGGGGGGGGGGGGCTTTGAGATACTGGTCAGGCTCTGAGATACTGAAATGTCACCCAGGTGATAAATAGCTGGCTTGCTTTGGCCCATAGCTACACACAGTGTTCTTGGATCTGGTTACCTCGTTTCAGTTCTGTTGGTGTGGGGTGCTTGTTTCCATCCCTTACTACGTACTCATTAAGATCTGTGGGCTTCATGCGCTTGGGAATGTACCGACTCACAAACAAGTGTGTGCAACTATATACCAACTGGATGTAGCCTTCCTGCATGTGGCCTAAGTGTTCCATGGGTCAGTGGTTCCAGCCCAGGTCTCCCTGAAACGCCCCCCTCCTTCCTTTACATGGAGTCTACCTCCTGTCACCATAGGCGCAGTCTCTTGTCCAGCACTACTCAAAACGCTAAGTTCTTAGACGTTTAGACTCGGGGAAAAGCCCACGCCCCAGTGACCCTTCAGATGTAACACTCCCTCTCTGACTGGAGCCTCAGTTGTTCCAGTCAGCTGGGAGAGGACGGGGGGGGGGGGGGGGGTGTACTGGGACTTGGCTGGGCTTTCTGTCCCAGACTCTCTGCTGCAGGACGACAGGACCACAGCATTCTGCCCCCATAGAGCCAGTGTCACTTGACAGCCACTAACTCCACAGCTCTCATGTTCAGTTGAAAGGGGCCGCGTTGGCATCTATCTGTTCAGATGGGGGTGTGGATGTTCATTGTAGAAGAGGGCTTTGGCCTAGAGATCCAATCTCATCCAACATACACAGAGAGATGCTGCACTCAAAACAGTGTTTCTGAGACAGTTTGTGGACTAGCACTAAATATGCAACAAAGTTGATTAAAAACAAAAGAAACTACAGGTCAGACAATCCCTTGTACAAGAGGGGCAACATGAAAATAGGTCTGCACCTGCAGAAACAATAGATTTCCAATGGTAAGGAAGGGAACCATTTTTAGACATAGGCTGATCTGTATGACAAAGTCTTGTAATTTCTTATGCAAATAACGAATGCCTGAGCTTCCAGCTTGTGGCGTGTAGACAACCAGTGTTAAAACCGAACTACTCACCAGATCCTCTGGGGGCTTGTGGATCTTGTCCCATTTCACAGAGGGTCCTTTTACCTGGAGGAATCTGTGGAAGAGGTTCTTAAAACCCTCAAAGTCCTTTTTGGAAATCTGAAACAGAAAGTGCCAAGGCTCAGACTTTGAATGGACGCAAATGATCAAAATCCACATAATTGATTCATAATGGCATCCAATTCACATGCAAAACATAGCTTGATAAAAGACACACGATTGAAATCATAACATTACTAAAGCCTAAAACAGTGTCTCCCAAACCTCTAGTAACTTCATTTAGCCATCTCCATTTATTTGATGTATTCCAGAAACAGCACACCTGATTCAACTAATAGTTATTTTTATTACACTCATATAGCAGTCAGTACAAATCCATCAGCATACAAAATATTAATGGATATGAGCAACATTTATTTATATATATTTTTTACAAAAATCGAAATCAATAACGTTCTGTGGTCTTAAAGAGAATAATTAACCAATGAGCAGAAATATGGGATTGGTAAAGTAGACTTTGGTATAGTCAGTTTGTTTTGGCTGCAGGTGTTCCTGCCTGTCACTGTGATTCAGTCAGGGGTTAGCCAGACTCTGAATTGAGATTTTAGGAGGCTGACAGCGAAGTCAGTGTAGAGTTGTGTCCATCTTTCATGAAGCCGGGTTAGGGACAGTATCTGAAGTGCCTCAGTATAACTGGAGTATCCTCCTAGGATGGTGCTGCTCTTCTGAATACGCTCTAGGTCACCAGACTGGGCCTGGGTCAGTGAGCTGTGTCAAGCAGGAGCGGCATACTCCAGGGCGGGGCGTCTGTAGTCGGTGTAAATGCTAACCAGGTCTTCCTGTGGCACATGGAACCTTTTAAGGCGGCGAAGGACAAAGGGTTTTCTGTTGCTCTTGGTTACCATAGTAGCAACCTGCTCACCCCATTGTAAGTCTTTCTGTACCATTACCCCTAAAATCTTCACACTATCACACACTTTGAGCTCCTGGCCCTCAATCCGGAGAGGGCACGGGACCAGATTTAGATCGTCAACAAATTTCCACCTACTTTCGACATCCCGGGCTGCGCTGTTTTTGACAAAGGAAGATGAAGGCACAGAAGAGTTCCTTGAGCCACACCTCCAGTCGGCTTCAAGTCTGATGATTAGTAAAACATTTGAATCAGGTGTGCTTGTACTGGAATATAGTACCTCAGTATGAGTCATAAAACCTAGTGGTCAAACAGGGAAATGGTTTTGATAACCTTGTAAATCTCTCTAGGACAAGGTGACTTTTATCAATATATTCAACCGGTATTTACCCCCCCAAAATGAAACGCTAATTAGCTGCCAATGTGGCTGTCATAAAGAACTACAAATGACATGATCTGGACGAGACTGCTGAATTGAGGCAAAGGTAAGAATCTGTGGATTAGCTTTCTAATGTTAGCTAAATGTAGTAATGAGTAAATTGGCTACATTTCTTTAAATGGACAATTCTGTGAACTATCTTGTGCAAGTTTTAAAATTGACAGAACACCTGTTAGCAAAGGTGTCAGCTAGCGATGACGAGCAGGAGCTTCCAGGGATTTGTAGTTTTGCATGTCTACTTTGATGCTAATTAGCATTTTCAAATTTGAGAGTAAATCCAGCTGAATTTATTGATAAAAGTCACCTTGTCCAAGAGAGATTTACATTGTTATCAAAGCGTCACGCCAGTGTAAGACTACATGAAACATCCCTTATTTTAAGTGCTTCTAAAATCCCCTATGGGAAAAACGAATAGAAAAACAATTGGAACCATTTCCCTGGTTTTATGGGTATTATGACACCTCCACTGTGGGGCTCTATAGACCAAATCAAATGGAGCTGGTGAAGGTTAATCGAGAAAACGCTGTCCTGACCAAACCTATAGCAGCATACAGAGTTGAATTGTTTTTTCGATGTGCCATATAAGCTACATCTGAACTCAATATTTCTATTCCAAATGATATGCATCATTATTTCTCTAGTCTGTTGATGCAGTCTGTTTGGTGTCCCTATAATCAAAGCATTCTGCCCGCAACCCTCCTTTCTGACCTTTGCTTAATGGCTTTCATGTACGTTTCAGTTCAGTGTGTTCTAAATGCCCCCATTGGGATAATCATTAGAACTCCCACCTAGCCAATCTTGCTGTTCCACCTCAACCCTCCGGGCTCCTTAGTGGGTTTTAATTGCGTTTCTCCCCCCCTCCGCTATCTAACTTTAATGTGATGTGTTTGAAGTGAAACCAGGAGGAGTGTAAAAAAGGAACCACTTACTCTAAAGAGTGAATGCTTATCTTGTAAGCTTTTACCATCATGCCAATGCTTTAGTTAGCAGTAGCAATGCTAACTGCATACAAACTGTTTGCTAAGCAGGGAGAATTGTCTTTCCAGTTTCTGGTCAAATGGGTTGTGCGCTGTGCTTGTTGGATGGCATGGTAATAGCTGATGCGTTGTAAGGTGAGGGCTCAGTGGTGAGGAAAAGTGACAATGATTTCTGTGGGAATGTATGGCCTACATCATATATAGAGAAAGAGTTGAACATCTTGCCTGCTGGGGCTTAAAGTAAACAGGGGGGCAAAAAGTGGGGAGAGGAGCAGAAAGAGGTAGAAAGAGTGAATCCATGTTGTGAAATCGTGAAGTGTGTGCATTTGTGTTTGACCCATCGAGAGACACACAGGTCATTCACCATCCGGTTACCCTCTCAGAACAGCATGCCAAGAAATTTCCTCACTACTCCAAAACAACCACCCTGGATCCACAAACATGCACTAGGTACTCTCGCACCAAACCCCAGGCCCACCTCCTGCTCAGCCCCCTTGGCTGTGGTCAGCAGCTTCTCCAGCTCTTTGTGCATGGAGGTCTCATGCTGCAGCCGCAGCTTCTCCTGAAACTCTGCCATCCCGGCTTTGCTGAGATCTGCCGGGAGAAAGGAGAAAGAAAGCGACAGAGGTATTTCATCATTCAGTCCTCTTGAACCATTCGAAACAATCAAAGAGTATGAGGCCAAAGGAGAGAAAGGAGAGAATGAAAGGGAGAGGGCTAGTTCGTTCATTCTGCTGGAACCATTCAAAACTATCAGACAGAGGATAAGGTCAGTTTAAAGACGTTCAGTCATAAAGCCTTCTTGAAACAACTGCATGCCTGTGTTCTAATGAGCGAGGCAGCTTGTAGTCATTAATAAGCAAGCAAGCACATTATTTTACAATAGGTGAAATGGAACATTGTTACATATGATGCCATGCAAATGTCTACCCACATGTTGGCTTATTGGATTTTAATGGACATCTAGAATTTTCTTCCTATATCCATTATGCCATGACCAAGTCAAGCCTATTGGGTCAATATTATCATATATATATTTTTAAAGTCATTTAGCAGATGTACTTGTCCAGAGCGACTTATAAGAGCAATTAGGGTTAAGTGCCTTGCTCAAGGGCACAGAGATTTTTCCCCTAGTCCGCTCTGTGATTCGAACCAGCGACCTTTCGGTAACCGCTAGGCTACCTGCCCCTCCATTATTGAACCAGTCAATTTGCGATTCGTTCACCCTGTGTTCAATACAGGATTTATTACGTTAAGAAAATATAGACATAGCAGCAACCAAGCTCTGGGTACAATTGACATGCAAATCACTCAAGATGAAAATATCCCCCACTAGCCTAATTTGGCAATTCCCAGTATTGCATAATACCGATGTGGTGAAATCTATATTCTCAGTATCCTAAATTCAAGACATCAGAAATATAGATAAGTAAAAAGAACACACTGCGTTCTAAAAACTTTAAATCATTAATAACTAAAAAGAGAAGTCAAGAAGTGACTGATAGTCATGGAAAAGATAAGAACTGTCAAGACCAAACAATAGCAATGGGAAAGTAGCTATCAGACTCATTACCGACTGGTACAGAAAACTTACCATCCAAAACAGACATCTTTGGACGTATGACAAAATATGTGCCAAGAAAATTTATCCAAATAAGATCCCAAAAGCCTAGCCTATAGTCTTCGATAGTCTTCTGTAATTTGCCAGCAAATATTAGACATCGTTCAATAAAAGATAACCATCAATGGCTTGACACCAGACACCAGTGACAGCCACTCATGCTTGCGAAAATGAACTGCAGTCCCAAGAAACAATGTATCAATCCATCAGTAAACCCGACACCACCCAATTCTCAGTTCTCCCACCTCTTTTGGGTTTCCACTAGATAGCACAGCCACACAAATCCAAATAGGTTACATCGTCAAAATTCCTGAAAAAAAAGGTTGCTTTTTTGTGTTCATTTAAGGTTAGGAATAAGGTTAGCAGTGTGGTTAAGGTTTAAAAATCCTATTTTAAGAAGAACAATTGTAGAAATAGGCGGGGTTTAAGACTTCGTGGCTGTGGTAGCTAGTGACGACCCCTCTTTAGCAGGAAACAATCGCAAAATATCTCACTGACGGAACTATTTTATTTAACTAGGGAAGTCAATTAAGAACAAATTCTTATTTACAATGACGGCCAAACCCTAACCCGGACGACGCTGGGGCAATTGTGCGCCGCCCTATGGGACTCCCAATCACGGCCGGTTGTGATACAGCCTGGATTCGAACCAGGGTCTGTAGTGACACCTCTAGCACTGAGATGCAGTGCATTAGACCGCCTGACGTTATTTGATAAGTACTTGCCAGCTGATATGTCCGATGTTTTTAAATGTACAGTACCTACATGTAGACCTATAGCACAGTAGGCAGCCAAAAAAGCTAGGAATTAAATAGAATATGAAGTTAATTTATTATGGAACACGCATCTCTGGTCAGATCCATACGCACATACTCGTGGCCAAATATGTTACGTTAGAGGCAAATACATGCTTCGTCCACATTTCCCAATAACGCAGTTTCTTGAATAGCATCAAAGCCCTTCTATTGCATGGTTGGTCCTACCCCGCCGTTATCAGGCAGCTGTTTGGCACGCTGGCGTATTGTTCATACATTATTTGTATTGATTCATTTGACCCTGGATTGACTTTAGCCACACGATTCGCTATTTTGGCTACATGACCCGGTAAACTTGGGAGACGAAGTGGCAGGGGCAAGCTAGCCATTCTGCAGCAGAGGTAACAACTAAGATATCCATGCCAGCAGCCAATGTTTTTGTTTAAAAGGCTCTAGTAGTGCATTTTACATCACAAGCACCACGTTTTCAAGCATAACGTCATTCACTGCATTGGCTACCCACCTGATGATAATTATTTTGATATCAATCCACCAAAGAACTCCAAGGTGCTTGGCTACTTTAGCGAGCTGGGTTTCGGCCTGTGAAACAAGTGAAAAATTAACACTTTAAAATGTACATTGTCACCGTCCTAAGGAGAATATTTATTTTTGACAGGTTTCTTGCACCACGCGATGCCAAATTAAAGCCGGAAATGTCGAAGTTGGCTTCTTGACAGGCCAGTTTATAAGGGCAAACGATTGGTGAGTCAGTGGCCAATCAAAGCATGCGAAAATCCACTTACCCCAATCAGAATCTTGTTCACGAGGGTGGACCTGAGCTCTTCCGACTCTTTCTCGCTGACTGTGCATATTTGTCTCTACAGTTTATTAATCTATTAAAAATATTTTTCTAACAAAGGCTCTCGATCAAAATAAAAAGCATTACACTTAAATGAAATGATTGACAAATTACCAAATCAAATCAAACATTATTTGTCACATGCGCAGTGTAGACCTTACGGTGAAATGCTTACTTACAAGCCCTTAACCAACAGTGCAGTTCAAGAAGAGTTAAGAAAATATTTACCAAAAACAACAAAAGTAAAAAAATTATAAAAAGTAACACAATAAAAGAACAATAACGAGGCTATATACAGGGGGTACCAGTACCGAGTCAGTGTGCTGGGGTACAGGTTAGTTGAGGTAATTTGTACATAGGTAGGGGTGATGTGACTATGCATAGATAATAAACAGCGAGTAGCAGCAGTGTATAAAACAAATGGAGGGGAAGTGGGGGTGTCAATGTAAATAGTCCAGAGGCCATTTGATTAATTGTTCAGCTTGGGGGTAGAAGCTGTTAAGGAGCCTTTTGGTCCTAGACTTGGCGCTCTGGTACTGCTTGCCGTGCGGTAGCAGAGAAAACAGTCTATGACTTGGGTGACTGGAGTCTGACAATTTTATGGGCTTTCGTCTGACACCGCCTATTATATAGGTTCTGGATGGCAGGAAGCTTGTCCCCAGTGATGTGCTGGGCCGTACGCACTACCCTCTGTAGCGCCTTACGGTTAGATGCCGAGCAGTTGGCATACCAAGCGGTGATTCAACCAGTCAGGATGCTCTCGATGGTGCAGCTATCAAACTTTTTGAGGATCTGGGGACCCATGACAAATCTTTTCACTCTCCTGAGGGGGAATAGTGTGTCTTGATGTGTTCGGACCATGATAGTTCATTGGTGATGTGGACACCAAGGAACTTGAAACTCCCGATCCGCTCCACTACAGCCCCGTCGATGTTGAATGGGGGCCTGTTCGGCCTGTCTTTTCCTGTAGTCCACGATCAGTCCCTTTGTCTTGCTCATGTTGAGGAAGAGGTTGTTGTCCTGGCACCACACTGCCAGTTCTCTGACCTCCTCCTTATAGGCTGTCTCATCGTTGTCGGTGATCAGGCCTACCACTGTTGCGTCGGCGGCAAACTTAATGGTGTTGGAGTCGTGTTGGGCCACACAGTCGTGGGTGAACAGGGAGTACAGGTGGGGACTAAGTACACACCCCTGAGGGGCCCCAGAGGGGAGGATCAGCGTGGCAGACGTGTTGTTGCCTACCTTTACCACCCGGGGGTGGCCCGTCAGGAAGTCCAGGATCCAGTTGCAGATGGAGGTGTTTAGTCCCAGGGTCCTTAGCTTAGTGATGAGCTTCGTGGGCACTATGGTGTTGAACGCTGAGCTGTAGTCAATGAACAGCATTCTCACATAGGTGTTCCTTTTGTCCAGGTGGGAAAGGGCAGTGTGGAGTGCGATTGAGATTGCGTCATCTGTGGATCTATTGGGGCGGTATGCGAATTGGAGTGGGTCTAGGGTGTCCGGGAGGATGGTGTTGATGTGAGCCATGACCAGCCTTTCAAAGCACTTCATGGCTACCGACGTGAGTGCTACGGGGCGGTAATCATTTAGGCAGGTTACCTTCGCTTCCTTGGGCACAGGGACTATGGTGTTCTGCCTTTCAGATGGCAACTCTGCTGACTAATCTGAGTATTAGTCAAGAATGACTTTGTTCAGTAGATTGCCTAAATCACTTTCTTCTCAGAAATTATTTTTCCCTTTAATAGCCTTTCTTTCCAAACATCTTTGAGGCTTAATCCACCCCTCCAAATAATCCCCAAATACACCCCAAACCTCAGTGGAGGCCTTCTGTTTTTGGGCCCAGTACCATGCCTTTTTGGCCCACCAGACTCCCTGGTTCTGGTGGTCAGCTGATGAGGGATGAGGGACCAAAAGCCTGAAAATACATTCCAGAAATTGATCAAATACTATAAACTAAGATCTCTATGTGATCTCTTCAAACAGTTCCAAAAAGCCTAGCCTATATAGTCTTTGACCGCTTTCTGTAATTTGATTGCAAATATTGGACATTCAATGAAAGATGGACATCAATGACTTGAGAGAGACCAGACACCAGTGACAACGCAACACAGCGTTGGTAAAGGAACACTTTCATTCCAGCAATTGAGAAAATATTATAAAATGTTTAAAACAATTCATATGTAATTTAATTGGATCTCTATGTGAGAGACTGTGTCCCTCTTCTCCTTTTCTCTGGAGTGGGGTGTATGGGTCTTCCGGACCACCCTCTGCCTGCATAGCACAGCTCACCAAACAGTAGACTTAAAGTTCAGCTCCTGGCCGCTGTGCAGTTTGTCAGGCACTGCAAAATGGGCAGAGTGCCTTTCACCGGGCAGTCCAGGATGGTTGATTAAATGACTAGGTTCTCGGATGGTTGTAAAAAATAACTTTACATGCATGCAACTGCTATTTTTGAAACATTGATAACTCATGCTAAGAAATTATTGGGTAACAGGGAAATTAAAATCCCCTACAAATCTTAGGCTTTTCACTACTTGAATCTTGTTAATATGGTTAAAATACCATTTGATCGATTTGAAAGGGTCCCAGAGTAGTAAAACGCTGTCAACACTGCCACCATGTGGTCAAACGTTTCATTGCAAAGGGCAATGAACCTCACCATCCTTGACATCACCAACATCCAACATTTAGTGATTGTCTGTCTTTTTTCCGACTGACAAGATAATTAACTTCAGAAATACCCTCTTTGATCACAATACTTTGAGTTCAACATGTTTGAAGGCTCGACGGAAAGAGGGGGTAGAACAATTATTACTCAACATTTCACTAGTCATGATATAACTACCATATTTATAGAAACACAACTTTCATATTTCTATTAACTGGAAAAACAACAGAAAACCCTAGCTTTAAAGATATTTAGTCAAATAACCAACCACAATCCACAGAATGGGTTTTCAGTTGTATCCGTTTTTATTGTCAGATAACATGTACAAGTACAGTAGAACTATTGTGCGTTACCATCTACCCAAAGGACAATCCTCCAGTGTCTTCCGACAAAGGCCAACGTTTAGATAGCATTTTTTTATTACAGGTTTATTATTAATAACCGTTACCTTAAACACACACACGCCAATTGCACAAGGGACTCGAGTGGGGGTATTGGTCACAGACGTGAGTCAGGAGGGTTCTGGGGGTCTTCTAAGTGCTGCTGTTGTGGCGGTGTGCCAGTAGGTGGCACTGCGAGTCACTGGCTCAGGAAGGACAGGGCCGTGTCTCGCTCCTCCGCCAGCTCAGCGGCTGTGGCGTCCATCTTGGCGCGGGAGAAGTCGTTGATAGGCAGACCGTCATGGATATTCCACGATTTGTTCTGTGGGGAGAATATGGATAAGGATCAAACAGGGGGCTCTTTAGCACATCTCATCTAGTCCAGGATCACAACTACAGTACATGACTACAGTACCCATAATGCTCTGCGTAACACAGTTGCGTCACGATTTTCCAATTGCAAATGAATACGGCAAAAGTCTGTGTAAACTGCTGGCTTGCAATAGTAGTAGGCCTATGTTGGTATAACCTAAACTCTGAAAAGCAGATGTTGGGTAACAATGACTTTCAATAACCACACATCGGTAAATTATATATAAACTCAGCAAAAAAAGAAACGTCCTCTCACTTTCAACTGTGTTTATTTTCAGCAAACTTAACATGTGTAAATATTTGTATAAACATAACAAGATTCAACAACTGAGACATAAACTGAACAAGTTCCACAGACATGTGACTAACAGAAATGGAATAATGTGTCCCTGAACAAAGAGGGGGTCAAAATCAAAAGTAAGTCAGTATCTGGTGTGGCCACCAGCTGCATTAAGTACTGTTAGCACATCATCTCCTCATGGACTGCACCAGATTTGCCTGTTTTTGCTGTGAGATGTTACCCCACTCTTCCACCAAGGCACCTGCAAGTTCCCGGACATTCCTGCGGGGAATGTCCCTAGCCCTCACCCTCCGATCCAACAGGTCCCAGACGTGCTCAATGGCATTGAGATCCGGGCTCTTCGCTGGCCATGGCAGAACACTGACATTCCTGTCTTGCAGGAAATCACGCACAGAACGAGCAGTATGGCTGGTGGCATGTCATGCTGGAGGGTCATGTTAGGATGAGCCTGCAGGAAGGGTACCACATGAGGGAGGAGGATGTCTTCCCTGTAAACGCACAGCGTTGAGACTGCCTGCAATGACAACAAGCTCAATCCGATGATGCTGTGGCAAACCGCCCCAGACCATGACGGACCCTCCACCTCCAAATCGACCCCGCTCCAGAGTACAGGCATCGTGTAACGCTCATTCCTTCAACGATAAACGCGAATCCGACTATCACCCTTGGTGAGACAAAACCGTGACTTGTCATTGAAGAGCACTTTTTGCCAGTCCTGTCTGGTCCAGCGACGGTGGGTTTGTTTCCATAGGCGACGTTGTTGCTGGTGAGGTCTGCTGAGGACCTGCCTTACAACAGGCCTACATGCCCTCAGTCCAGCCTCTCTCAGCCTATTGCGGACAGTCTGAGCACTGATGGAGGGATTGTGCATTCCTGGTGTAACTCGGGCAGTTGTTGTTGCCATCCTGTACCTGTCCCGCAGGTGTGATGTTCGTATGTACCGATCCTGTGCATGTGTTGTTACACGTGGTCTGCCACTGCGAGGACGATCAGCTGTCCATCCTGTCTCCCTGTAGCGCTGTCTTAGGCGTCTCACAGTACGGACATTGCAATTTATTGCCCTGGCCACATCTGCAGTCCTAATGCCTCCTTGCAGCATGCCTAAGGCACGTTCACACAGATGAGCATGGACCCTGGGCATCTTTCTTTTGGTGTTTTTCCAGATTCAGTAGAAAGGCCTCTTTAGTGTCCTAAGTTTTCATAACTGTGACCTTAATTGCCTACCGTCTATAAGCCGTTACACAGGTGCATGTTCATTAATTGTTTATGGTTCATTGAACAAGCATGGGAAACAGTGTTAAAACCCTTTACAATGAAGATCTGTGAAGTTATTTGGATTTTTGTGAATTATCTTTGAAAGACAGGGTCCTGAAAAAGGGAAGTTTCGTTTTTTTGCTGAGTTTATATGTTACATTAATACACCTTGCCAGGGTTGATTAGTTATGTCCATAGAGATGCTAGACAGCCCATCTCCTACGTATACAATGGCCTCTTCTGTGACAGAACGAGCAGTGCCATTGAGGGCTATGAGTGACAAGTTTTGGCAATTCATAAATAAACTGTGGCACAAGAGCCCTCTATCCATCTCTATGGTTATGCCTTACCTTGATATGAACAGGGAACGAGTAAATGAGGTCTTCGGGGATTCCGTAGGAGTTTCCACCAGCGTACACACCCATAGACATGAACTCACCCTGAAAATAACAACAGGACAAACAGTCAGGCCAGGGACTCAGCTTCACAAAACACAACATTTTGCTAACTCCCCCCCCAAATGCCCAGGTTTTCCAGAAATCCTAGGAAAGTTAGCAGAATTACGCAACCCCATGATATTAGTTTTCCGCTTAAGAGTACAGCCAATTAAAATGAATTTGTCTGAGACATCCAAACAAAACACTGTGCATGTTTATGGATTCTTCCAGATTGAAAATAAAGAGGAGTCACAGTGCTCTGTTCCAAGTTATCACTTTTCAAAATATAAAACATTTGAACAATGTTAGTTGTTTAGCATTAAATGTTAGTGTTTTATGGTGTTTGGGGAAAAAACGGGGTTCGCTGCAGACCCTTGACGTCATTCCACCCCACCTCCCAAACACACGGCTTACATCGAGAGTGCCGAACCACCAGTCCCTCATGTGGTCACAGATGGCCTTGGCGGCAGACATGGCACTGGAGAGCTTCCTGGCCTTGATGACGGCAGCACCACGCAGCTGCACCGTCTGCAGGAGACAGAGAGGAGAGGAAGAAAGAGCGGGGGGAAGAGAGGGAAAGGGACAGAGGGGGATTTCGGACTGCTTCATTACAACTAAAGGAACAACACTGGACTAAAGAGACTAATAGATTCAGTGAAAATGCTTGTATTCAGATAAGAGATTATTGAAAGAGGACACCCACAACCTACACTCGCTTTTCCATGAATAGGGATTCATTCAGGTAAGGATCGCACATTTATAATACCTATGAGCTATGCATACGCAACATAGGTGCAAATAGCTGATCATTAATATGTATAACTACATTCATAAAGCATTTTCTTTTTTTTTACGTATCTATTTTTTAACTTAACACTTATTTTTCTTAAAACGGCATTGTTGGTTCAGGGCTTGTAAGTAAGCATTTCACTGTAAGGTCTACGACACCTGTTGTATTCGGCGCATGTGTCAAATAAAATTGGATTTGATTATGAGCAGTAGTCCAAGCGATGTGTGCAGATTTGGGTGTCGAATTGTTTACTTTTTCCTAAAAAGATGAAACTTGGTACATTTGTACAGTTTGAGGCTATGAACATTTTCATAAATGAAGAGATAAAAAATATTTAAAAAAACAAGCAGAATAATGCCTTTTGAAGCAAATTGTTAGAACGCCCTATAGTACATTTTTTTATGGGAAATGATGTCAAAATGGGTTAGGTCAGAAGAGCCAAAACTAGAGTTCACTTACAGAGATGAAGTCTCCTTTGAGCCAGCTGTCGTCCTTCACGGCGTCGTACGCCTCCACCTCCTTGCCATGCACGTTGACCATGGCGTGGTGCACGTCGGGGTACTGGGTGGATGAGTGGTTGCCCCAGATGATGACGTTCTTGACTGCATCGGCGGACACGCCGCAACGCATCGCCACCTAGAGGCCGACACAGGCTGTGATGCAATTCATGGGATTTTTCACCATATTGGTATACCCATTCAATTGTTTCAGATCTAATTCCAAATTGACTTACAGCCCCTAGAGCTCATGCACTTGTAGAGATAAGATGATTGACTAGGTTTAAGCAATATGGTCAAATTTCCAACGAGCCAATCATATTGCTCACACTTAATCCTCTCAGAAATCCAGAAGTACATAGGGTATAGGGATCCATTTGGGATTGGACATTACATCAAGTGCCTAGAGGCTAGGAACACGTGTCTTTTTCCCCGGACGGAGCCTTTTGGCTTTGGCCTACCTGGGAACGGGCCCTGTTGTGGTCTAGACGGGTCAGGCAGGAGAAGTTCTCCTTGGGGATGGAGGGGGCGGACTTGGAGGCAATCAGACAGTTGGTGTTAGCAGGGTTTCCCACCACCAAGACCTGAGAGAAAGAGAGAGAAACATCAAAGAGCCACTCACCCAAACTACAGATTCAAGAACAGCTCCATTTCAGAGTAGGAAACAAGAATAGGATAAGTCCTATTTTAAGTCCTCATCTTCATTTGTGCCATTGTATGTGACTATTTATACATCTAAAAGAATACACATGGTTTATGCAAGCAGAGATGGCGCATCCTCAGAAAGAGTAGCAGAGACCCCCCGAGTGGCGCAGCGGTCTAAGGCACTGCAGTGGGGTTTGGACGGCCGGGTTGTCCTTGTCCCGTCGCGCTCTAGCGACTCCTGTGGCGGGCCGGGCGCCTGCACACTGACACGGTCGCCAGTTGTACGGTGTTTCCTCCGACACATTGGTGTGGCAGGCTTCCGGGTTAAGCGAGCAGTGTTTCAAGAAGCAGCGCGGCTTGACAGGGTTGTGTTTCGAAGGACGCATGGCTCTCGACCTTCGCCTCTCCCGTGTCCGTACGGGAGTTGCAGCGATGGGACACGACTGTAACTACCAATTGGAGATCATGAAATTAATATATTTTTTTTTAAATGCTAATACATATTTTTTTAAATATATTTAAAAAAGAGTAGCAGTGCAACTGAGAAACATGAGTCACAACTAAGGGAAATGCTGACACTTTCTAAATGGCCTATAAATCAATATAAGATTGATGTCACGCACAGAATACATCCCCTTTAAACGAAGGTCAAGGACTAGCTCGATTTAAAGGGATTGTTGTGTGTACATGAGTGTTATGGCTGCCAGCGCCAATCCTAGAAAGATAACATCTCCCGCCATTATGGCCCTGAGCAAGGCACTCAACCCCTAAACTACTCACCGGGTCGCTGTACTGTTTCTGGCTAATGTGGGTACTTGTGTGTGTGCGTATATAGGAGGGATTGGGTAAAGTAGAATCCACATTTCCGTCTGGTACGGATCAATAAAGTATTCCTCTTCTAAAAACACACTTACTTTAGAGGACGGGCATTCAGATCTTATGTAGCTATATCGATCATATAGAAACCTGCCCATTCAAATTCACACACATTCCTGGATCAGAAGTAGTTGACCTTGGCCATAGAAGAGGTGAGGCTTTGTTCGCCACACTAACGTCTAGTTGTTGCTGCAAACCCGCAGTGGCCGAAGGCCCCCTTGTGACACCAGTGACTGCAGTGTGTACACACAACACAGCATGGAGTAGTTTTCACCCCTGGCTTTGGAACCCAGCCCATTCCACACAGGATTAATAGCCTATAAGATGTGAATTTCCTCCTATACCATAGAAGTATAAGGCTGTCCAAAAAAAAACTGGCCCGTTTTAAATGTGAAAAGGTCAAACTATAGTCTGATTTGTCAAAAGGTTTGTATGACTTTAAAAGGAAGGAAAGTAGTAAAATCTGGTTCATGTCAAATGTCATAGAACTAGAGGTATTGCATCAAGTCTTTAACATGAATCAAAAATGTATCTCACTAAAATGTTGCAATGATCCTTTCCCCAAAACATCCGTTAACATCATTCAACACATCACAACCTGGCCTTTGCAGTACTGTTGTGCCTTCATGTCCCTTGATTATCGTTAGCAATGTGAGCTATCTGTTTGGTGCGGGGTGTGTGTGTGTGTGTCTGTCTCCCTCTCTCTAGCCAGGCTGCTGCTGCTCTGCGGCAGTGGCCCGAAACGTGCCGAGTCATAGACACACAGAGGGACAGTTACCCTGACGGACTTCTTGGCGTACTTCTCCAGGGCAGCCCCCTGGGTCTTAAAGATGGCCACGTTGGCCTTCAGGAGGTCCTTCCTCTCCATGCCCTCCTTCCTGGGCATAGAGCCCACCAAGATGGCGGCGTCCAGATCCTTGAAGCCCAGCTCCACCTTGTCGGTGGGGATGACCTCTGTGGATGAAGAAAGGGGGTGGGGTAACGGTTAGTTATGATGGATATTGTGTTGGATAGAGTGGATGTGGTTGTCAATGTTCTGTTACTGCCCCATTTGTAGAGAGATGTATGTTTGTATTGGATTCTGCAAAGAACATAAAAATTCAGATTTGACATAAGAGCAATACAATTATGATTTTAAGATGCGTTTAAAAAAATATTTTTCTATAAGACAAATTAAGCATAGAATGTCTGCTAAAGTTAGTAAAATAGTAGGTGTGGTGGCAGTTTCTGTTCGTGGTGGTAGCTAAACATTTTATTTACCTTTTTAATTTACAGTAATTACACTGACATTTCAGGCTCATCTGGGTGTACATGAAGATTAGAGAAGGACAAACAGTCTCTGTGTGGAAAATGCCCTTAGGTAATTGTGCACACACACACACACACACACACACACACACACACACACACACACACCAGGTTATTTCCAAACCGATAGTCTAGCACTCAGTGGCTACACCTTGCTGGTAAATTGTCTCGTTTCTTGAAACACTGCCAAATGTGCTGATTTCGTAGATAACGTTTGGTCTGTGGCCACTAATGAAAAACTCTTTCCCTGTTTCATCAGGATGAACTTCAGTCAGGGCTCATTGGTGTACGAGATGTCTTGTACCCCACCTCCCCTATTGTTGCCCCACCACTCCCAGGATTGGTTGGAATTTCATACAGGCCCTTGGGAACCGACTAATAGGAGGCCTCTTTTCTGACACTCCTTCCACCAGCAGTCTGTTGTGGACCGTCCCTGCTGCTGTGAAGTTAGGGCTATTGGAAAAGTACCGCAGCAACAGGGAGGCACACATACAATCCACACGCAATGCATTTTAAATATGTTTCAGATGGGGGAGGACACAATGTAAATCATGCCAAAAAGCATGCCTATGTATGTTCTCACGACCAGCCCAGGCAGAATAGAAAAGCATTGCTCACCCCTCAGGAGTGGGAGAGCACAGTCCTGCAGCTCCATCACAACCCCATCCAGAACCGGCAACATGGGAGGGATGTCCAACAGGACCAAGATGATAGGCTAGAACAGAATGCAAAGAGGGATTTTTTTTCTTTCTTCAAGCCGCTGCCAAAAATAAGAGTTCGGCCCCTCCCGACCTCATGCCAAAAATTCACATCCCACGTATAATTCACACGCGCTTATGTAACGAGATCGTTATAGCCTACATGTTACAACATCCATCTGCCTCTTGTGCTCGAGGACAAAGCTGATTTGAAAGAGAGAGTGTGCGGATAGAAGTAGGCCTTGGCCGTGTTACCTGGTCCTTGCCGAAGACATCTCCCTTGGCGATGCTGTACAGCAGAGAGTAGGCGATCTGTCCAGCAGCGCCAGTCACCAGCACACGGATTGGGTCGGCCTGCAAAACAACACACACCACATACTCATTCTGTGCAATCTTCCAACACAGCAGTAATGACCTACATAGCAGGGATAAGCAAATGAAGCGGCAGTAATCGCATCTGACTGCTATGTTGATTAAAATGACAAAACTCAGTGTCGACAGATGGAAACGCACTTTGCATTAGCGGGCAGGTGAACTGAATGAAAGAAAGACGATGATGCAATTTTCTACTAATGCCACGCGCGAAAGTCTTTACATGCTGACCACACCGCTCTCAAAGACACCGCGGCTACATTGTTGCTAGCGTGAAAAAGCGGAAACAATGTCCTCATCAGGCACTTTACGTTATCTTCTTCATTTCGGAATTGTAGTCTAGAGACTATTAAAAAAAATCCAGCATCCTCATTTCTTAAAATCAAATCAAATGTTATTTGTCACATGCGCCGAATACAACCGGTGTAGACCTTACAGTCAAATGCTTACTTACAAGCCCTTACCCAACAATGCAGTTAAGAAAAAATACCTACAAAATAATACCTAAAAGAAAATAAGAAATAAAAATTACAACTAATTAAAGAGCGGCAGTAAAATAACATGAGCGAGGCTTTAATACAGGGGTTACCGCACAAGATGGCTGGTTGGCCATCTTTCTGACTGACGTTAGCGAACAATTTCAGAAAGAGATGGTGAACGTTAGCCAGAAATCTTTGCTGAAACAACAGACTAATCTTTGATCAAACATGAGATTAACCGCTGATGCTAGCTCCCGGCTTCAATGACAAGTGGACACAAAACCCAAGTTGCTCATCAACAATGACAAGCATCTGTTTTCCTACCTAGCAAACACTTTCGATGCATCATTCATATAACTAACAGTTAGCTATACCTGACAGCAACAAAATAAACATACATCTTACCATATTCACTTGAGATAGAGGATCTAGTTAAGCCTGCAAACACTGTTTCTCCCGCTATGACTAAACAGAAGGGTCACCTCTGCGCTTGTATTGAAATGTAAGACGGTGGCGCACTGGATTCCTGTCCTGGGATCTGTAGTTGAATATTCATTGATGCTAGTCTTTTTACCCGCTCAAGTCACGAAAAGGAACACATTCCCCATGACAAACCGCTGCAGCGCCAGCTCTTTGTTATCGTAGGCCACGCCTATATCACCTTATATGGACCACAGATCTAGAAAACTGAGTGTGGGCCGCGTTCATATATCTCCTTTTACAAATACCTTGCTTCTTGCGTCTTTCAGCCGCACGATTTTATTTTATAACTTTTTAATAAATTAGCAGACGTTCATCACTCCTTTAGAAGGACTGCATAGACAGTATCCTAGGGATTTTCTGTACACAGTCATTTGCAGTTCTTACTGTAGCCTAATCAATGAATGGAGGAGGATAGCATAGTATTAACACTTGGCCAAGCTTTTTTAAAATCTATTTTTAAGAAAACACACATTTTAATCTATATACACTTCATTAATCAGAGATATACATTAGAGTTGTGTTGGGGTGTTTTTAGTGGATTTTTGGTAGCCTGTGCCAAGTTGAATTCAGCCAATGAATTCAACCCCTTGCCCATACCCTGATATCAATCTATGTTTGCTTTTACAAATGCATCACACCTACATTACACCACACAGCATTTTCCTATAAAGATTGAGCCTGCCGACAGGATAAATGTTTAGCAAATCAAAAACATGCTTTATAAATAATCTATTAATGGCTTATAATTAAAGCTAATAAGACTAAGACATGATAAGACATGATTAACAATATTTCAAGCAATGATTAATTCAACCACCCAACAAAAGCCTGATTAGACGGAGTCAAAGGTTGGTTCTGTGACTTACTACTAAGCAACTATTAATGGCCATTGTCTGTAAAATGGAGACACTTCTCTTTCATTGCCTCATCGCTTCATGACCACTGATAAGTGAAAGTGCTGGACAAGATTTGTCCATATTGGTTTAACTTGAATACCACTGTCCTCTCCCAGCCTTACTACCTGCATCTTTATTTAGTAGGTGGGTAAAATCAAATAGGTCGTAGGCCAACTGGTAGCCTAATTCAAACACAGATTCATCCTCAAGTAGTAAGTATAACGTTCACCTAACTTTTTCTAACAGAAGACCATTGGAACAAAATGTCTGTCTGTAGCCTCCACTGGGGCACGAGTGGGGTCATTTTGAAGTCAAGTGCAGTGATGTGGCTCTGGTAGACTAGTCACAAGATGCTTAGCAATAGAACAGACTAAAGTGGCACTATCTTCACAGGCATATGAGCTTTTTTTCTAGGGCGGGGGTAAGAACAAGGTTAGATTTAGTGAATACAATTTAGTTTGGATGCACCATAATTCCATCGTTTCTGGCATGTCCCTCTGTGGATGCATTCAGAGGTTTCAAAATAACTCGTTTCAAGAACTAAGCCTGTTGACTTTTATCTATAATTCATGTCCACTCTATTACATCAAGCAACCAGGACCTAACACAGCCTAGCATTTGCCACAGCAGATTTAACATGTCACTTAGTTATTATTTACCATTATTTAAGTTGTATTAGTCGTATATACAGGATATACACGGTATACACCATCTAACAAAACGCTACATGGCTAAAAATGTGATTATTGTTATGCAAACAGATATAAAAACGAATTATAAACTGGGTGGTTCGAGCCCTGAATGCTGATTGGCTGACAGCCGTGATATATCAGACCTATACCACGGGTATGACAAAACATGTATTTTTACTGCTCTAATTACGTTGGTAACCCCTTTATAATAGCAATAAGGCACCTCAGGGGTTTGTGGTATATGACCAATATACCACGGCTAAAAGCTGTATCCAGGCACTCCGCGTTGCATCGTCCTTGCATAAGAACAGCCATTAGCCGTGGTATATAGCCATATAGCACCCCCCTCGTGCTTTATTGCTTAATTAGATCCGTTTCATTAGGATTGTGGGAAGTGGGGCATTAATGTTACATAATCGCCCGGTGAAAATAGTTTTCTTCCCTATGGAGGCAGCGCCTGTCTGACGCACCGGGTGGCAAGGAGCTATCCATGGTGTAATCTGCAATGAACACCCGCTCGCGTTCTTTACCAAAGCTGCGGAGGGGAGGCAGTCAGTGAATTAATGATGATGTGGTCACACAGACAGGACTGTCCAGCCACAGACACGTTGTTCAAGTCTGTAGGCTATTATGAATGAGTAGGCCTCACAGTAGTCTCCTCAATTCGAATGTCTTGTTGACTGAGGATAGATACCCCCAAATAGTAGCCTATGGGCCTATCATTTTCTAGTCAACAGTGTCTACTACCCAGAAAGAATAGATGAAGCTTCGGCAAAAACTAACGGGGACCCGAATAAACCAATATTTCACTAGGCTACCCTATAGGATTAGGTTTGTAAGAGCTTATCGCGGTAATTCAACAAGACATAGGCTATAGGGAGGAGAGTCAATGTCAAATTGGCAACTGTAGTTTATTCAAAGGTAGACTTAATATTTCGTTTGCGAGCCCCTCTGGTATGCTGGTGGCTGGTGCGGTCAAGGACATGTAAGTGTCTTACCTCCGACGATGCCGCCCGCACCACTATGTACATCGCTGTCAACAAAGTCAACATGGTGAACCCGGATCCGTCCCCCTCGCTACAGTATGTCAGCCCGTCTGTCTTTGCGAGTCCAGCCCGAAAGAGTTTAGGGCGAGATAGTCGGGGAGAGAAGGACCTAGAGAGCGGTGCAACAACCTCAGGGAAACGCGAGCCCGGAGGACAGAAACGCGCTCCGCTATGCAGTTATACTCGGATCCGCTATCTATCAGTCTCACCCAGGAGTCACCCCCACTCTCTCTCGCACTACAGTCTAGTACGCTAATAAGCTTTAGTAGACTAAAATAGATTGACTGCGCCGTAATCTTTTGCCCATTAATGAGCACTGTTGCATAAAGTGTAGCCTATCCTAATTATCAAGTCTGGGGTGAGACGGGGGTTTGGTTGATGACATCACCAGCCTACAATTGAGAACCGCAGAGGTGTGGTGTGTTTTGAGGGGGTCACATAAGGACACCATAATGTACAGTGCCAGTCAAAAGTTTGGACACACCTACTCATTCAAGGGTTTTTCTTTATGTTTGACTATTTTCCACATTGTAGAATAATAGTGAAGACATCAAAACGAAGAAATAACACATATGGAATGATATATTAACCAAAAAAGTGTTAAACACATCAAAATATATTTTATATTTGAGATTATTCAAAGTAGCCACCCTTTGCCTTGACGACAGCTTTGCACACTCTTGGCATTCTCTCAACCAGCTTCACCTGGAATGCTTTTCCAACAGTCTTGAAAGAGTTCCCACATATGCTGAGCACTTTTTGGCTGCTTTCCTTCACTCTGTGGTCCAACTCATCCCAAACCATCTCAATTGGGTTGAGGTCGGGTGATTGTTAAGGCCAGGTCATCTGGTGCAGCACTCCATCACTCTCCTTTTTGGTAAAATAGCCCTTACACAGCCTGGAGGTGTGTTGGGTTATTGTCCTGTTGAAAAACAATTGATAGTCCCACTAAGTGCAAACCAGATGGGATGGCGTATCGCTGCAGAATGCTGTAGTAGCCATGCTGGTTAAGTGTGCCTTGAATTCTAAATAAATCACTGACAGTGTCACCAGCAAAGCACCCCCACACCATCACACCTCCTCCTCGCTTCACGGTGGGAACCACACTTGCGGAGATCATCCGTTCACCTACTCTGTGTCTCACAAAGACACGGCGGTTGGAATCAAAAATCTCAAATTGGGACTCATCAGACCAAAGGACAGATTTCCACCAGTCTAATGTCCATTGCTCATGTTTCTTGCCCTAAGTTTCTTCTTCTTATTGGTGTCCTTAAGTAGTGGTTTCTTTGCAGCAATCAGACCATGAAGGCCTGATTCACGCAGACTCCTCTGAACAGTTGATGTTGAGATGTGTCTGTTACTTGAACTCTGTGAAGCATTTATTTGGGCTGCAATCAAAGGTGCAGTTAACTCTACTGAACTTATCCTCTGCAGCAGAGGTCACTCTGGGCCTTCCTTTCCTGTGGCGATTCTCACGAGAGCCGGTTTCATCATAGCGCTTGATGGTTTTTGCGACTGCACTTGAAGAAACGTTTAAAGTTCTTGACATTTTCCGGATTGACTGACTTTCATGTCTTAAAGTAATAATGTACTCTCACTTCTCTTTTCTTATTTGAGCTGTTCTTGCCATAATATGGACTTGGTCTTTTTTCTTCAGTATACCACCCATACCTTGTCACATCACAACTGATTGGCTCAAACACATTAAGAAAGAAAGAAATTCCACAAATTAACAAGGCACACCTATTAATTGAAATGCATTCCAGGTGACTACCTCATGAAGCTGGTTGAGAGAATGCCAAGAGTGTGCAAAGCTGACATCAATCGTAAGGGTGGCTACTTTGAAGAATCTCAAATATAAATATTTTTGATTTGTTTAACACTTTTTTGGTTAATACATGATTCCATATGTGTTATTTCATAGCTTTGATGTCTTCAATATTATTCTACAATGTAGAAAACAGTACAAATAAAAATAAAAAAATGAAATGAGTAGATGTGTCCGAAACCTTTGACTGGTACTGTATATAGTCAGAAGTTTACATACACCTTAGACAAATACATTTAAACTCAGTTTTTCACAATTCCTGACATTTAATCCTAGTAATAAGGATTCCCTTTCTCAGATCAGGTAGGATCACCATTATATTTTAAGAATGTGAAATGTCAGAATAATAGTAGAGAGAATTATTTATTTCAGCTTTATTTCTTTCATCACATTCCCAGTGCATCAGAAGTTTACATACACTCAATTAGTATTTGGTAGCATTGCCTTTAAATTGTTTAACTTGGGTCAAATGTTTCGGGTAGTAGCCTTCCACAAGCTTCCCACAATAAGTTGGGTGAATTTTGGCCCATTCCTCCTGACAGAGCTAGTGTAACTGAGTCAGGTTTGTAGGCCTCCTTGCTCGCACACGCTTTTTCAGTTCTGCCCACAAATTTTCTATAGGATTGAGGTCAGGGCTTTGTGATGGCCACTCCAATACCTTGACTTTGTCCTTAAGCCATTTTGCCACAACTTTGGAAGTATGCTTGGGGTCATTGTCCATTTGGAAGACCCATTTGCGACAAAGCTTTAACTTCCTGACTGATGTGTTGAGATGTTGCTTCAATATATCCACATAATTTTCCTCCCTCATGATGCCATCTATTTTGTGAAGTGCACCAGCCCCTCCTGCAGCAAAGCACCCCCACAACATGATGCTGCCACCCCCGTGCTTCACGGTTGGAATGGTGTTCTTCAGCTTGCAAGCCGCCGCCTTTTCCTTCAAACATAACGATGGTCATTATGGCCAAACAGTTCCATTTTTGTTTCATCAGACCAGAGGACATTTCTCCAAAAATTACAATCTTTGTCCCCATGTGCAGTTGCAAACCGTAGTCTGGCTTTTTTATGGCGGTTTTGGAGCAGTGGCTTCTTCCTTGTTGAGCGGCCTTTCAGGTAATATCGATATAGGACTCGTTTTACTGTGGATATAGATACTTTTGTACCTGTTTCCTCCAGGATCTTCACAAGGTCCTTTGCTGTTGTCCTGGGATTGATGTGCGCTTTTCGCACCCAAGTACATTCATCTCTAGGAGACAGAATGCATATCCTTCCTGAGCGGTATGATGGATGCGTGGTCCCATGATGTTAATACTTGCATACCATTGTTAGTACAGATGAACGTGGTACCTTCAGGCGTTTGGAAATTGCTCCCAAGGATGAACCAGACTTGTGGAAGTTTCCAAATCTTTTGAGGTCTTGGCTGATTTCTTTTGATTTTCCCATGATGTCAAGCAAAGAGGCACTGAGTTTGAAGGTAGGCCTTGAAATACATCCACAGGTACACCTCCAATTGACTCAAATGTGTAAATAAGTGAAATAATCTGTCTGTAAACAATTGTTGGAAAAATTGCTTGTGTCATGTAGAAAGTAGATGTCCTAACCGATTTGCCAAACTATAGTTTGTTAACAAGACATTTGTGGAGTGGTTGAAAAACAAGTTTTAATGACTCCAACCTAAGTGTGTGTAAACTTCCGACTTCAACTGTATACAGCAGGAGTATGCATTTTTGCTGCTGCTGCTATGCCATATATGCTAGCCTATGCATCTACTGGCCTGTAAGCTATATTGCATGTATGAGGCATGAATAGCACATGTTTCAATTCTAACAATTCATGTTATTGCATTAAATAATAGTGCAGAGCCCCACTTTCTTAGCCAAAAATGGGGCTTGCCTTTTTTGCATGTTATTTTGGTATTTCCTGAAATTCCCCCAAGCAGCTGATTGGTCAGCCCATTGCCAATTGGAGCTGACCCCACCCTCTCGTCAGAATATAGCGGTCTTCAATTACAGACTCCTGAAGCAATATACATTTTGTTACCTACGCCTCTAGGAAGAGGGAACACAACACCCTGCTACAACTCAACTCCCCGTGGAGTGAAAGAGGTAAGGGACTATAGGTGTGAGTAAGGATGACAAAGGCAGAGATGGGTACCATTTACAGGGAATTTATTCCGTCACACGGTAATTTTGGGGAAAAGGGGCTAGACGGAACCAAAGCAAAGAAAGTAAATATCGAAGCCCCCTTTCCTACCTTACCTGCCTACTCACTACTTCCCTAACTTAGCACCTGGTGCCCTAACCAAAATACAGGGGATGGTCCGCCCAGGTCTTACCTAGTGTGCATAGACAGAGTATATACTATGGATATATGTATGCCCGCAGGCCTCTTGCCTAAGCACCCCCAAGGTGCCTTCCCCTTCCCCCCTGGGAACAAATGAAACAGAATAATCCAAACGTAATTAAACAATTTCAAGAATCAAAAACAAAGTTCTATTGGCACACATACCTCAAATCAGCAGCTACAAAAATACTTATCAAAACCTGTCTCTCAGCCACAACCAAGACTGGACACACTCATCATCTCTCTCTCAGCAACACTAACCAAAATACAGGACATAACCATCAGCTCTATCTGAGAAAAACCCAACACAAGATATAACCCTGCACTCTCTTATCTCAGCAACAACCATCACGGGACACCACCCTCAGCTCTCTTTCTTACAAAGGAACACTGGCTTATGTAGCTGGAGAAGGAGTCTTTAAAGTGATACAGCTGTATCCTGACGAGGTGGCGGGGTCAGCTTTCAATTAGCAATGGGCCGACCAATCAGCTGCTTGGGGGAATTTCAGGAAGCCTTCCTGAAACACACACATACAAATACACAAACCACAACACAGAAACTGGGGAACGTAACAAATGTGTGTCACATATCAGTTTGCAAACAATGTAATTAAAAAATATATATAATTGAGTTAATAAAGCTGCATACAAACATGGTCTCTTTTTTGTTTTCTTGAGTAAGTGAGCTCCAAAAGGCAGGTTTTTCATCCTAGCTCAGTGCTTTCTGTGGTGGTGGGGCAAGCCAGCAGAAAATACAGAGCGTTGCGCCGTGATTGGCTCAGTGTTCTGTCACTCATGGGGACACTAAGTCACCGACTAGTCTAAGGGTAGAGCTCGGAAATTCAAACCCCTTGGGTGCTGCAATAGAGTTACCTAGTTAGCCTAGATATATAAAGGTTAAATAAAAAAATAAAAATAAAAATTACATTAGAAGTGCCCATCCAAGAAGGCTCAAGATCATTGGCCACAGATAAAATGATGTCAAATCACATTATATCAACAGTAGCTTTGATTGGACTGATCATGTCAACATCATACTTTCAGAATCTTAGCTAGCAGTCATCATCATGAATCAAGTCGACAATCTACTGGAAAATGCTTTTTAATCCTTGTCATATGAAGAGAAATAATGAATCGAAATTATAGATAAAACGTATCGGTGCTCATCGGCCAAAAACATTACACAACGAGTTGGAAATCGCAAATTCAACAATGAGCGGTTTGGAAGGAATCAGTGGATAACTGAAGCATTGCAAAGCACTCATTAGCCTGCTATTTAGTGGAGTGTCTGTGTGGTCCCAAGTCTAAGATTAAGGGTCTCTTTTCCTAGTTTAGAATTATAAACATTTTCACCACTTAATTTCACCCACTGTTCTGACTTGGTGGTGCACATATAGCCTATAGCCTCTTTTAGAGAAATGTAATCATTGAATATTGTAAGAGCTTTCATTGTCTGCTTATATGTCCCTTTTATTTATCCTACGGTTCTGACTTGGTGTACAGGGAGAATACTGTAAGAACGACCCGTGTTCTGAATTCTGTCGCTGTACATAGTTATATTATCACGTTTTAGGGAAGACCCAGATGCAGACAGTGTCAATGTAACTTAAGTTTATTACTAGAACAGGGGGTAGGAAAAACGACATGTCAAGGTCAGGCAGAGGTCGGTAATCCAGATCAGAGTCCAAAAGGTACAGAACGGCAGGCAGTCTCAGGGTCAGGGCAGGCAGAATGGTCCAAACAGGGAAAACTAGAAAACAGGAACTAGAAACAGACAGTAGCAAGGGGAAAATCGCTAGTAGGCTTGACAAACAAAATGAGTGGTAAAGTGTTGGGACTGCTGTTGGGACTCTGCTGTTGGGACAGGCCCTAACAGTTTGTGGGCACTGTTTGTCACCGTTATAGTGCAATTTATCTATAGTTTAGTGTTGTGTTGTGTAGTGGATTTGCTGACATGCATACCACTTTCTTAAAATCACCACTGATTGTTTACATTCTCGATTAACATAAAGGTGTCTGTTTATTTTGTCATTAACTACCTGCACAATATAGTGAGCGACACACTCTTCTTCAACATTAAAATACAGGCTGGGGCCCAGATAACAGCACATGAAGAGGAAAACAGTAGTCTAGTCTAGTCAAGTCTATATTGTTTGATGGTTACACAGTGGAGGATGCTGAGGGGAGGACGGCTCATAATAATGGCTGGAACAGAGCAAATGGAACGACATCAAACACATGGAAACCATGTGTTTGATGTATTTGATACCATTCCACTAATTCCGCTCCAGCCATTACCATGAGCACGTCCTCCCCAATTAAGGCGCAACCAACCTCCTGTGGTTACAGATGAAAGAAGGTTTCATGACGCCAGTGGTCTATCCAGGAAGGTGCAATGTGACAAAATGTTGAGAGAGTGTTGGTTTCAAGAAAGTTAAACAAGTTGATGTTTCATTCTTATACCAGCAGAGGTCGCCACTTGCATGAGAAAAACGATAGGCTGTAGCTGGGGATGCAATGCATTGCTCAGATATGAGGGCCAGTGTGGAAAGTGCTGCTATTCCCACTACTTCTTCTTTCACAATAACTTTACCATTGTTAAATATAGAAAAGTTTAAGTCCTATCCTACGTACATAAGCGTAAATGCCTTGACACTGGGCAGAAGCGCATTGGAGTCAGAAGTGGGATGTGTATAATTCACATTTCAATTTTTCATCCATATGTGACCGATCCTCCTGACCGAACACAGATTCCTTGACACTTGGACGGCAGATCAAAAGGGATACAGTAAAGTGAAGATACTTCTACTGGTGTTTATGACTTTTAAAGACAAACTAGGCATGATATTGATGGTCATACAGAGAAGAGGAGCTGTAATCGCCGTGACCTCGTCAACTTGTCTTTACATTTAGGGTCTGAATGAATCCACTAGGTCTCACTGACTGTGACTCTTTAGACAGGGAGGTGAATTTTTTCATTTTTCTCCAAAGTCATCATCTACAACAGACTATGCATGATTAGGCAGCCTTGAGTAGTTTGCTCAGCAGGTTTCAACCTGCCATGCTTCAGTCAGTCACTGTATGTGTGTGTATATGCGTGTGTAATATGTTACACATTCCGGATTGAAACAGACACACACACATACACATAAACACATAATCACGCGCAGACACACATGCGTGCATACACACATGCACAAACACAGATGCATGCACACACACACAGTCACGCACAGACACACGCGTGCATACACACATGCACAAACATATTATGCACTGGCACACACACACAGGGGCACACACACTTCTCCAATCACTCAGCAGCGACATGGAAATATTCATCACAAATAGTTTTTAATAAGACGTTCTTTCCTCTCTGGCCCCCTTCTCAAGTGTTGACGTGCTAACAAAGCGTCATTCCCGATGACTGACACCTAATGCCTGGCTGAGTAGCGGCGATAGAGGCATGGCCTAGCTTGTTTACCACATCTCTCATGACCACACAATGTCTACCATCCAGAACCTGGCTTCCCTTGTCAGTCACAGAGACAAGCCTGGGGAGGGGGATGACTGACCCACCACGGCTGCGTCTCCGCACACTTCGACGGAGAGAGAGAAAAAGTAGTTTGCGAATAACAATTTCCTGTTGCCTTCCATCCCCAGTAATTACGGCACTAGTGAAAAAGTCTCTCAGCGCCGAGCTTAAGCTGACAGAACAGGGAGAGGAATGTACGGAATGCCGTTTGCTGACCAACCGGTGAGCTTAGATATTAGCCTAGCTTTCATCGCTCGCCAGTTGAACTTATATGGACTCAACATTGTCGTTTTCAAGTCAATCCAAACAATGACTGTTTTTAGGGCACTACTGGCGTCAAGTGCGGTCCTTCGACGGTTGTTTGTTATGTCTTGTGTGTCTGCTATGTGGGGATTATAAATATTTTCAGGCCTCAAAGCGCCACAACAATACAAGAAAAGATTTGAAAGACAACAAAAGAGGGGGGCGATTGGATCTGAGTTCCATATTTGTGTGGACTGTGAAAACAGAGGGCATTGTGGGAGTTTCACCTGACATGCAGTTGAACCCAGAGTCGGTGATCTCATCTGCTATGGCCGGGTTATCTCCATCCCATCCCCCATCCCTGAGTGATTGAAAGAAAGTAGTTCCTGAAGGCCGGCAAAAAGGACAGGTTAGCCAGTGTCTACTGCTGCCTCTTCTTTGCCCCCTATGAATCCAACACTGATCTGCCATTTCGGTGCCTCCCCTGATAGTCGCGCCACACCTGCACTATCTTTCATGCAACATGGAGGCCGTATTTGTTTTGTTTTGAAACTGATTCCATGAGGTAACTGCAGTCAATGACCAATCGCCGATCGCTCTAACAGGCGATCCATATCTCGGTGAGAGTAACATGCAGAACAGAAAACATTCCGAGAGGGATTTAAGGGATTGGAGCGGGAAACTAATCTAAACCAAGGATTAAAAGTGTGGGGCCATTCAGATCGGACTGATAGGGAAGCCTCACAACCAATCAGATACGTTTGGCATCGGTCGGGTTTGGGATGGGTGTTGTTGCTCAACTGCTGTTTTGTACTGCATGTGATGATGACTGACGACTGTGGGGAGATCCATTGGTGCGTGTTTGATGGCGCATAGGTCCCCACCCGATGCTCCAAAAGCATTAGTCACTTGCTGTTTGTCATTCGAAACCCAAAGAATGCACCTATCGGCTCTTCTCCCACAGAGCTGGCAATCTGTCACTCGATTTCTGAACCTGTCACCGTGCCAACGCTTGGCAACCATATCGGATAATTAAGAGCGGTCACGCCCCACAACCCCCCACCCCAATCCTCACCTCCTTGGCAACAGTATTCTCTCAGTCAGTCACCTCGTCTTCCTCTTCCCCTCTCTGCCAATCACACTCATTTCCCCATCTTCCTGGAACGCTGCTGATAGAAAGTGCCCTTAAGTGCTGGTTCCCAGCCAAGGTGGTTGTTGTCTATAGCGTATGATGGCTATAAGGTTTGGGGATTGGTGTAAGGGATTGGGAGAAAGGCAGATTCCAGCTTCTAAACCAAGGCTTTTCTCTCCAGAGTGCATCTTTGACAGACAACCACGTTCCCTGAGATGAATTGAACAATGTGAAGCATTTGGGCTCTGTCCGCCCTGATCAGTTCGCCGTGCTAGCTGGGGCGTGAGGATCGTTGGATAAATCTGTGAGTCAGTTAAGGTCACTGCTTAACCCTTGAGAATGGATTCAATGGCCACATGATGGAACACAGAATCATCAATGGAAAAGTACCTTTGAAATAGTCAACCAATCAGAAACTGGAATAACAAATGAGTCCTATCGATTCATTGTAGTGAAGCATTGCTATGCATGTACGCACAGTGCCTTCAGAAAGTATTCATACCCTTTGACTTATTCCACATTTTGTTGTGTTACAGCCTGATTTCAAAATGGATTACATCAAATTTTTTGTCTCACCCTGTCACGTTCTGACCATAGTTCTTTTGTGTTTTCTTTGTTTTAGTGTTGGTCAGGACGTGAGCTGAGTGGGCATTCTATGTTGTGTGTCTAGTTTTCCCGTTTCTATGTTTGGCCTGATATGGTTCTCAATCAGAGGCAGGTGTTAGTCATTGTCTCTGATTGGGAACCATATTTAGGTAGCCTGTTTTGTGTTGCGTTTTGTGGGTGGTTGTCTTCTGTCTTCGTGTGTCTGCACCAGACAGAACTGTTTCGTTTTTTTCACATTTGTTGTTTTGTATTTTGTAGTGTTCACGTTTATTGTCTTTATTAAACATGATGAACACTAACCACGCTGCGCTTTGGTCCTCTCCTTCGTCCACAGAAGAAAGCCGTTACAGAACCACCCACCACAATAGGACCAAGCAGCGTGGTAACGGGCAGCAACAGCAGCGGCCGAAAACACAAGACTCCTGGACTTGGGAGGAAATACTGGACGGCAAGGGACCATGGAAACAGGCTGGTGAGTATCGCCGCCCCAAAGCTGAGCTGGAGGCAGCGAAAGCGGAGAGGCGGTGGTATGAGGAGGCTGCACGTAAGCGCGGCTGGAAGCCAGAGAGGCAGCCCCAAAAATTTCTTGGGGGGGGGCACACGGGGAGTGGTGTTAAGCCAGGTAGGGTTGGGCAGGCTCGGTGCTCGAGACCTGTAGTGCGCCTCCACGGTCCGGTCTATCCGGTGCCTTCTCCACGCACCAGTCTGCCTGTGGCAGCCCCTCGCACCAGCCCAGTACCACCAGTGCCAACACCACGCACCAAGCCTCCTGTGCGTCTCCAGAGCCCTGTACACCCTGTTCCTCCTCCCCGCACTCGCCCAGTGGTGTGTGTCCCCAGTCCGGTACCACCAGTTCCGGCACCACGCACCAGGCCTACTGTGCGCCTCAGCAGGCCAGAGTCTGCCGTCTGCCCAGCGCCGTCTGAGCTGCCCGTCTGCCCAGCGCCATCTGAGCTGCCCGTCTGCCCAGCGCCATCTGAGCTGCCCGTCTGCCCAGCGCCATCTAAGCTGCCCGTCTGCCCAGCGCCATCTGAGCTGCCCGTCTGCCCAGCGCCATCTGAGCTGCCCGTCTGCCCAGCGCCATCTGAGCTGCCCGTCTGCCCAGCGCCATCTAAGCTGCCCGTCTGCCCAGCGCCATCTGAGCCGCCCGTCTGTCCAGCGCCATCTGAGCCGCCCGTCTGTCCTGAGCCGCTAGAGCCATCCGTCAGTCAGGAGCGGCGAGAGCCGTCCGCCAGTCAGGAGCCGCCAGAGCCGCCCGCCAGTCAGGAGCCGCCAGAGCCGCCCGCCAGTCAGGAGCCGCCAGAGTCGCCCGCCAGTCAGGAGCCGCCAGAGTCGCCCGCCAGTCAGGAGCCGCCAGAGTCGCCCGCCAGTCAGGAGCCGCCAGAGTCGCCCGCCAGTCAGGAGCCGCCAGAGCCGCCCGCCAGTCAGGAGCCGCCAGAGCCGCCCGCCAGTCAGGAGCCGCCAGAGCCGCCCGCCAGTCAGGAGCCGCCAGAGCCGCCCGCCAGTCAGGAGCCGCCAGAGCCGCCCGCCAGTCAGGAGCCGCCAGAGCCGCCCGCCAGTCAGGAGCCGCCAGAGCCGCCCGCCAGTCAGGAGCCGCCAGAGCCGCCCGCCAATCAGGAGCCGCCAGAGCCGCCCGCCAGTCAGGAGCCGCCCGCCAGTCAGGAGCCGCCCTTCAGTCCGGAGCCGCCCCTCAGTCCGGAGCCGCCCCTCAGTCCGGAGCTGCCTTTCAGTCCGGAGCTGCCCCTCAGTCCTGAGCTGCCCCTCAGTCCGGAGTTGCCCCTCAGTCCTGAGCTGCCCCTCAGTCCGGAGTTGCCCCTCAGTCCGGAGTTGCCCCTCAGTCCGGAGTTGCCCCTCAGTCCGGAGCTGCCCCTCAGTCCAGTGGGGCCATTTAGTAGGGTTGCCAATCCTAGGTCGGCGGCGAAGGTCGCCGTTCCTAGGAGGACACTAAAGCGGACAAAGACTATGGTGGAGTGGGGTCCACGTCCTGCGCCAGAGCCGCCACCGCGGACAGATGCCCACCCAGACCCTCCCCTATAGGTTCAGGTTTTGCGGCCGGAGCCCGCACCTTGGGGGGTGGGGGGGGGGGTACTGTCACGTTCTGACCATAGTTCTTTTGTGTTTTCTTTGTTTTAGTGTTGGTCAGGACGTGAGCTGAGTGGGCATTCTATGTTGTGTGTCTAGTTTTCCCGTTTCTATGTTTGGCCTGATATGGTTCTCAATCAGAGGCAGGTGTTAGTCATTGTCTCTGATTGGGAACCATATTTAGGTAGCCTGTTTTGTGTTGCGGTTTGTGGGTGGTTGTCTTCTGTCTTCGTGTGTCTGCACCAGATAGAACTGTTTCGGTTTTTTCACATTTGTTGTTTTGTATTTTGTAGTGTTCACGTTTATTGTCTTTATGAAACATGATGAACACTAACCACGCTGCGCTTTGGTCCTCTCCTTCGTCCACAGAAGAAAGCCGTTACACACCCATCTACACAAAATACCCCATAATGACAAAGTGAAAACTTTTTTTTTTAGAAATGGTTGCACATTTATTGAAAATGAAATACATAAATATTTCATTTTTTGGACAAGGTATTTAATACACAAAAAAACACCAGTATAGAAACAATACAACGGTACGTGAAATATACCGGTACCACGAATAAACGGGCGTAAATACAAAACCCGGCAACAAAATACCAACCGTCAGATACAGCCATCAACATAGAAGAAACACGCACACAAACATGGGGGAAACCAGAGGATTAAATAATGAACATGTAATGTGGGAATTGAAACCAGGTGTGTAAAAACCAAAGACAAAACAAATGGAAAATGAAAAGTGGATCGGTGATGGCTAGAAGGCCGGTGCGTCGACCGCCGAACGCCGCTCGAACAAGGAGAGGGACCGACTCCGGCGGAAGTCGTGACATCATATAAGGAAATCTGTCAATTGAAATAAATGAATTAACATGACTGGGAATACAGATATGCATCTGTTGGTCATAGATACTTGAAAAAAAGGTAGGGGCGTGTATCAGAGAACCAGTCAGTATCTGGTGTGACCACCATTTGCCTCATGCAGCGCGACCCATCTTCTTCCCATAGAGTTGATCAGGCTGTTGATTGTGGCCTGTGGAATGTTGTCCCACTCCTCTTCAATGGCCGATCCAAAGCATCCCAAACATGCTCAATGGGTGATATGTCTGGTGAGTATGCAGGCCATGGAAGAAGTGGGTCATTTTCAGCTTCCAAGAATTGTGTAAAGATCCTTGCGACATGGGGACATGCATTATCCTGCTGAAACACTACAATGGGACTCAGGATCTCATCATGGTATCTCTGTGCATTAAAATGGACATCGATAAAATGCAATTGTGTTCGTTGTCTGTAGCTTATGCCTGCCCATACCATAAGCCCACCGCCACCATGGGGCACTCTGTTCACAATGTTGACATCAGCAAACTGCTCGCCCACACAACACCATATGCACCGTCGGCCATCTGCCCGGTACAGTTGAAACTGGGATTCATCCGTGAAGAGCATGCTTCTCCAGCATGCCAGTGGCCATCAAAGGTGGGCATTTGCCCACTGAAGTCGGTTATGATGCTGAACTGCAGTCATGTCAAGACCATGGTGAGGACGACGAGCATGCATATGAGCTTCCCTGAGACGGTTTCTGACAGTTTGTGCAGAAATTCTTCAGTTGTGCAAACCCACAGTTTCATCAGTTGTCTGGGTGGCTGGTCTCAGACGATCCCGCAGGTGAAGAAGCCGGATGTGGAGGTCCTGGGCTGGGGTGGTTGTTGGTTACACGTGGTCTGGGTTGTGAGGCTGGTTGGACGTACTGCCAAATTCTCTAAAACGACGTTGGAGGCAACTTATGGTAGAGGAATTAACATTAAACTCTCTGGCAACAGCTCTGGTGAACAATCCTGCAGTCAGCATGCCAATTCCACGCTCCCTCAAAACTTAAAACATCTGTGGCATTGTGTTGTGTGACAAAACTGCACATTTTAGAGTAGCCTTTTATTGTCTCCAGCACAAGGTGCACCTGTGTAATCATGCTGTTTAATCAGCTTCTTGATATGCCACACCTGTCAGGTGTATGGAATATCTTGGCAAATGAGAAATGCTCACTAACAGGGATGTAAACAAATTTATGCACAAAATTTGAGAAATTTCAGCTCATAGAACATGGGACCAACACTTTACATGTTGCGTTTGTATTTTTGTTCAGTGGCGTATATATTTTGTTCAGTGCACAATATTTGCACAATATTCCTTAAAAAAAAATTCAAGCTCTGTTAAGTTGGTTGTTGATAATTGCTAGACAGCCAAGTCTGCCATCGATTTTCAAGCCGATAGGTGAATTTATCTCCCAGTGTCTGTTGGAAAGCAGACTAAACCAGGTTTTCCTCTAGGATTTTGCCTGCACTTAGCTCTATTCCGTTTCTTTTTATCCTGAAAAACTCCCTAGTCCTTGCCGATGAGAAGCATACCCATAACATACCCATAAGAGTGGTACTCAGTGATGTGTTGTGTTCGATTTGCCCTAAACATAAAGCTTTGTACTCAGGAAATAAAGTTAATTTCTTATCCACATTTTTTGTAGTTTTACTTTAGTGCCTTATTGCAGACAGGATGCATGTTTTGGGATAGTTTTATTCTGTACAGGCTTCCTTCTTTTTACTATGTCATTTATGTTTTTGTGGTTTAATCTGTTTTTGAAATTCACTGCTCGACTGAGGGACCTTACAGATAATTGTATGACTCAAGACATCAATCAAATGTATTTATAAAGCACTTTTTACCTCAGCAGATGTCAAAAAGTGCTATACAGAAACATTGCAGTTTTTAATTTTTTCAGCTTTTCATAATTTATTAATTTGTAAGCATTTCTAAAAACGTAATTCCACTTTGACATTATAGGGTATTGTGTGTAGGCCAGTGACACAACATCTCAATGTAATCTGTTTGTGGAAAAAGTAAAGGGGTGTGAATACTTTGTGAAGGGACTGTAATTAGGGATGATTAAACCATTATTTAGCAAACGGTCTGTAATAACACATGTTTAAACCATTACTAAGTCTGTAATTCAGCATTAATAAAGCATTACTTAGCCAATGCATAACGATTAGATTTGGCCTTAGGCATTATTAACAGTCTCTAATAATAACTAGACTTATAATAACTAGAAACATAATTAAAGGCCCAGTGCAGTAAAACACGTGATTTTCCTATGTTTTGCATATATTCCCACACTATGACATTGGAATAATACTGTTAAATTGTAAAAAGTATAGTGATGCCCTTATTTGAAAAGATCACCTGAAATTTCTGCCTGTTTTGGTGGGATGGAGTTTTGGCCTGCTTGGTGACATCACCAGGCGGTAAATTCGTTTATATATCAATAAGAAAGAGTTCCAAACCTCTCTTCCAATAACAGCTAGTTTTCAGTTTTACCCTTCCCACTCAGACCACTCCCCTAGCAGTCCTAGAGAAATAGCTCTTTGCTAAGAAGCTATTTTAATTTAAAACAATCACAGTAAGGTACTTAAATGTTACCAAGAAATGACTTGATTGAGATTGAATTGAGATAAAACGCTGCATTTGGCCTTTAACGACCCTCAACCCACACTCCACTTCCGATTACTTTGGTTCACAAATTATAATAAGCTTCACACAAAAAACATAAAACATCTTAAGTTACTCTGTAGCCACTTCTCCCAGGGCAGGGTTTTGTGCTCGTCTTGTTTTTTTCTCGGTCACCTGGTCTCACTAATCCTCTCCTGTGTCACCTTCTCATATTTGCATGAGAGCCTTCCTCACCTTTCTCCCTGGGTGAACTTTTCAACTCTGGACGTGTCCTAAGGGACAACAGCAGTCAGATGGGGTGGAGGATTGGTCCTCAGTGACCTTTTAAGACGGCTGGCGGTCTCTCATGCCTATGCCGTCATGTCACCTCATGCCTGTCTGTTGAAGAGCCCTGCGGTCATGTTCGAAGTAGACTGGGGTCCGACCGCGTGAGTGACGGACAGCCTGACACACGTGCACACACTCTCACGCACCAACACCAATCAACCTCACTCACCTCCTGACCTGTGGTTTCTGTTCGTTTCTGTTGTATTCAATGTGATGAATCTGAGGACATATCACAGACGTGCAGGAATGCATGCGTGCATGTGCACAGTCATGTATTACTTTTAGCTCACCTTAGTTTGTGATCTTTAATCTAACACACACACTTTCTCTTTCTATCTCTCTTCGTCGCTCTCTCTCTTGCCATGTGTGATTATGAACGTGTCCGCCCCGAGCCCTGGCGCCACTCTGTCCCTGTCCCCTCCTCAATGGGAGCGTGTGACTGTCTCCTCTGGAGAGCATCGTGTCCCCTCCGCTCCTCCTCAGCCTTTACTTTCTCTCCTTTATGTCGCCTTTCTTCTCCTCTCTCAATGAGCGGCTACCCCGAGGGCTCCGACAAAAAGTGAGGGAAGAGAAGGTAGAGAGAGAGAGAGAGCGAGCGAGCGAGCGAGAGAGGACAAGAAAGTATGACAGAGAGAATGCAAGAAAGTATGATAACTTGGCATTAGTGTGACGCAAATTGGGGTTAGATGCAAGCTTTTTTCTCTGCACTCTTAGAGAAAAGGTGCTATCTGGAATCTAAAAGGTTTCTTCGGCTGTCCCCATGGGAAAACCCTTTGACGAACCTTTTTTGGCTCCAGGTAGAACCCTTTTGGGTTCAATGTAGAACCGTTTCCCCAGAGGGTTCTACATGGAACCAAAAAGGATTCTCCTATGGGGACAGCCAAATAACCCTTTTTTCGAAGAGTTTGCCATAGACCAAAAGTATATCACACGGCTTTGCGAAGCGCAGCACATTTGTCTCTGGCATTGTGAATTTAAATGATCATATAAGTTATTTCAAGTCAATCAACACCTATGTTGATGAAACTACAGGCACCCATTAGACTCTTAAGGAACACAGTGATACAGCGATCTACCTATCCACCTGGGCTAGGTGTGAAGGCCAACTAGACCAAAGGGCACATACACAGACACTCGTGCACGTCAACGTTTTGAATTGAATGAGTTTTGTCACCTGTCGACTGCTCTGCACGACATATTTGTTTGCTGTGTTCTTGGAGAGAATAATCTGCTTGGGGCTGTATGGAGACAGTAATTACAATGGTGTTGTGAAGAGAGTGGCAGTTTGGTACAATGTGTCTCTCGAAGACCTGGGAAGAAAATAGTTGCATTTTGCAGTTGATTTGAAAATAAGAACTTTTCAAATACTGAAGGTAGTCAAATATAGTTTATATAGAGTCTCAACTGAAAGGCTACTACACTATACAGTTGAAGTCGGAAGTTTACATACGCTTACACGGCTTACACTTACATACACAAAACTAGTTTTTCAACCACTCCACAAATTTCTTGTTAACAAACTATAGTTTTGGCAAGCATGACACAAGTAATTTTTCCAACAATTGTTTACAGACAGAGTATTTCACTTATAATTCACTGTATCACAATTCCAGTGGGTCAGAAGTTTACATACACTAAGTTGACTGTGCCTTTAAACAGCCTGGAAAATTCAAGAAAATGATGTCATGGCTTTAGAAGCTTCTGATAGGCTAATTGACATCATTTGAGGCAATTGGAGGTGTATCTGTGGATGTATTTCATGGCCGACCTTCAAACTCAGTGCCTCTTTGCTTGACATCATGGGAAAATCAAAAGAAATCAACCAAGACCTCAGAAAAAAAATCTGGTTCATCCTTGGGAGCAATTTCCAAACGCCTGAAGGTACCACGTTCATGTGTACAAACAATAATATGCAAGTATAAACACCATGGGACAGCGCGGCCGTCATACCACTCAGGAAGGAGACACGTTCTGTCTCCTAGAGATGAACGTACTTTGGTGTGAAAAGTGCAAATCAATCCCAGAAAGATCATACTTTTTGGAGAAATGTCCTCTGGTCTGATGAAACAAAAATAGAACTGTTTGGCCATAATGACCATCGTTATGTTTGGTGGGAAAAGGCAGAGGCTTGCAAGCCGAAGAACACCATCCCAACCGTGAAGCACAGGGGTGGCAGCTTCATGTTGTGGGGGTGCTTTGCTGCAGGAGGGACTGGTGCACTTCACAAAATAGATGGCATTATGAGGCAGGAAAATTATATGGATATATTGAAGCAACATCTCAAGACATCAGTCAGGAAGTTAAAGCATGGTCGCAAATGGGTCTTCCAAATGAACAATGACCCTAAGCATACTTCCAAAGTTGTGGCAAACAACAAAGTCAAGGTATTGGAGTGGCCATCACAAAGCCTTGACCTCAATCCTATAGAAAATCTGTGGGAAGAACTGAAAAAGCATGTGCGAATACACCCAACTTATTGTGGGAATCTTGTGGAAGGCTACCCGAAACGTTTGACCCAAGTTAAACAATTTAAAGGCAACGCTACCAAATACTAAGTGTATGTAAACTTCAGACGCACTGGGAATGTGATGAAAGAAATAAAAGCTGAAATAAATAATTCTCTCTACAATTATTCTGACATTTCACATTTTTAAAATAAAGTGGTGATCCTAACTGATCTAAGACTGGGAATTGTTAGTAGGATTAAATGTCAGGAATTGTGAAAAACTGAGTTTAAATGTATTTGGCTAAGGTGTATGTAAACTTCCGACTTCAACTGTATATACAAATGTATGTGGTACTCCTTCAAATGAGTGGATTCGTCTAGTTCAGCCACACCCGTTGCTTACAGGTGTATAAAATCGAGCACACAGCCATGCAATCTCCATAGACAAACATTGGCAGTAGAATGGCCTTACTGAAGAGCTCAGTGACTTTCACAGTGGCACCGTCATAGGATGCCACCTTTCCAACAAGTCAGTTCATAACATTTCTGATAGAACTGCCCCGGTAAACTATAAGTGCTGTTATTGTGAAGTGGAAATGTATAGGAGTAACAACGGCTCAGCCGCAAAATGGTTGGCCACACAAACTCACAGAACGGGACCGTCGAGCGCTGAAGGGCGTAGCGCATAAAAATAGTCTGTCCTCGGTTGCAACACTTACTACCAAATTCCAAACTGCCTCTGGAAGCAACGTCAGCACAAGAACTGTTCTTCGGTAGCTTCATGAAATGAGTTTCCATGGACGAGCAGCCGCACACAAGCCTAGATTTCAGTGCGCAATGCCAAGCGTTGGCTGGAGCGGTGTAAGGCTCGCCGCCATTGGACTCTGGAGCAGTGGAAACGCGTTCTCTGGAGTGATGAATCACGCTTCACCATCTGGCAGTCCGACGGATGAATCTGGGTTTGGCGGATGCCAAGAGAACGCTACCTGCCCGAATGCATAGTGCCAACTGTAAAGTTTGGCGGAGGAGAAATAATGGTCTGGGGCTGTTTTTCATGGTTCAGGATAGGCCCTTTAGTTCCAGTGAAGATAAATCTTAACGCTACAGCATACAATGACATTTTAGACGATTCTGTGCTTCCAACTTTGTGGCAACAGTTTTGGGAAAGCCCTTTCCTGTTTCAGCATGACAATGCCTCCATGCACAAAGCGAGGTCCATACAGAAATTGTTTGTCGAGATCGGTGTGGAAGAACTTGACTGGCCTGCACACAGCCCTGACCTCAACCCCATCGAACACCTTTGGGATGAGTTGGAACGCCGACTGCGAGCGAGGCCTAATCGCCCTACATCAGTGCCCGACCACACTAATGCTCTTACATTTAAGTAATTTAGCAGACGCTCTTATCCAGAGCGACTTACAAATTGGTGCATTCACCTTATGATATCCAGTGGAACAACCACTTTACAATAGTGCATCTAACTCTTTTAAGGGGGGGGGGGGGGTTAGAAGGATTACTTTATCCTATCCTAGGTATTCCTTAAAGAGGTGGGGTTTCAGGTGTCTCCGGAAGGTGGTGATTGACTCCGCTGACCTGGCGTCGTGAGGGAGTTTGTTCCACCATTGGGGTGCCAGAGCAGCGAACAGTTTTGACTGGGCTGAGCGGGAAGTGTGGCTTGTGGCTGAATGAAAGCAAGTCCCCGCCACAATGTTCCAACATCTCGTGGAAAGCCTTCCCAGAAGAGTGGAGGATGTTACGACAGAAAAGGGGGGACCTACTCCACATTAAAGCCCATCATTTTGGAATGAGATGTTCGATGAGCAGGTGTCCATATACCTTTGGTCATGTAGTGTATTTTCTTTGATATTCAAATACAGGTCTCAGCAACAAACAAAAAATGTTTGATAGTATTCTTGAATACCTCTCAGAATACCAAATAATATTTGAACGTATTTCAATATATGAAAGTTATTTGAAAACCCCAAAATTAGTATTTGATGGCTGCCAAATATTTGACGAAGAACCAAAAACTACAACAGTTAGTTGAATTAGTCTAAATATATGATCATAAGCACATGGTTTGGATGGCTCTTAGATATGAATCCTAATGTAGCCTATAGCCTAGAATTAAATACGAGGGACATGGAATCATCTCAACATTGGAGTAGACCACTTTTGAAGCTTGAAAATGACTAGCAAATATATTTTCATAATGAGTGAGACATAAGGTAACACAGTAACACTTGACACCAACTTCTTATACATGTGTAGTAACTTTGTGATTATTACAATAGTAACATTTTTGTTACATAGGACTTTGGAAATTGCTTTATAATTGCACAATAATGGGAGTATTATGCAGCCACTATTCCTCTTGTGTACAGTAGTTACAAAAAGTCTCATCTCATTGCTATGCAATGTAAAATGTAATTACCAGTATTATGTAACAACATGCTAACAAAATGTAGCTCCAAAAGTCATTACAGTTTTATTACACAGGCATAAGAACAGTTTAATGTTATGTCTTACTGAGAAGGCTAACAGTTACAAAATATGGCTATTAAGTGTTGAAAGGAAACTAAATATCCCAAAATATCCCTTCTTGAATCAACTACAGCCAAGGTAGGTGAAAAATCCTGTTAGTTTGTATTCTGGGTAAACTATCCCTTTAAAGATGGTATGGTGTGTGTTTGAAACAAGAACCCTCAAATGGACAAAGAGGTTGGAAGTTGTTTTAGCATCCAACTTGGCTTTGAATTACTCTATTTTCAGCTCTATCATAAAATGAATTGCAGCTTTCGATCTTTTCAGTGGCATGTTGAAAGAGTCATACAGTAGTTGAGCGTCACAACTTATTTATACTTATCTGTACAAAATGTCATTGGTTAATTGATTTGATTTGATTATGTACACATGGAGCAATGGACATTCAGGAGAATGGGCATTTACTCAATGTTCAGATGGAAATGTATTGTGTAGATCAAATATGACTGTTATTTATGGAATATTATAGGCGATCGTGTGTACTCTATTCATTCTATATCTATCTTCAACATGCAGTTCCAGATGCCATTAGTTGAAGGCAGCCAATCCAATAGTTTCCTCAAATCTGTATTTAAATCGTTTTAAAAAGTAGTCACTTTCTGAGCTCTGTATTCAAATAGTTTAAAAATTAGTCCTTTTTTGGGATCTGTATTCAAATAGTTGTCACCATTGGTGTGCCAATCACAAGAGGAGTTGGCAAGACATCACAAACAGATCTGGGACCAGGCTAAGTGTTCCCTCCTTCTGACAGATGATGCAGTGTCATAGAAACAACGTAGCACACCTGCTTTGTCTTCCCCATTCCCCTATTCACCAGTCTATGACCCAGTGGGTTCCACCTTGCTGTCCTCTCAGGAGGCGTGTCTGTGTAAATGGGGAGTCACACAGTTGGTTCCTAACCCAGGACAGCAGTCATTTCACCAAAAGATCTCAGGACACTTTCATTGCGACGTGACTTACCAAGTGACATACGCAGTACTGAGCTACTATTACACAGCAATAGCAGAAATGACATAATGTTGAACACATGCTTGATACAGGCTGAATGTGAATAGTACTGCAACCCTCATTAAGGCAATATGTTATGCAATCATTTGTATACCCCCTTAAGAAATCTTCACCGAAGAGGAGCTGAATGACGAGAGACAACATTGGAGCCAGGGTTCCAATATCATTTGGGTCCGGGTAATTGTCCCATGATGTACGGCCATTGATTCATTACATGGAGAAGTAGTGACTAGAAGAAGGCTCCCGAGTGGCGCAGCGGTCTAAGGCACTGCAAGAAGCATCACTGCAGTCCCTGGTTCGAATCCAGACTTCATCACATCAGCGTCGTCCGGCCCAGTGTCGTCCGGGTGTTGCCGGGGTAGTAAATAATCATTTGTTCTTAACTGACTTGCCTGATTAAATAAAGGTTCAATAAGTAAAGAAGAGAAAAAAAAGAAATGCTGGACAGGTCAAAGAAGTAAAATAAGAGAAAATAAATCAGGACAGAAGTGTAGTGATTCATAGCTACCACTAGAGGGATTTCCTGGCACTCACAATGGCTCTCAACACCAACGGGTCCCACAGTCCAGAACAGGTTTCCCATCAGTCACAATGACCCTCTATTTCACCTAGCATCATGTGCTTATATGGTACATGAATAGTATGTGGGAACTATACTACGCTATACGTAGCCTACACAATGCTATATTATGTCAACAAGAGAACACGCACACACTGTCACGCAAGTGAGGAGATTGGGCAATGGTGATGACTCATACACACCACACCTCACCCATTTACAACACAGAGGTCTCTATTGTCCTTGTTGCCCTCCAGTCTCAGGGTAATCTCAGTCATACTTCCGGTCCAACACCATTTCTCAACCTGGCTGTGCCAGACTACCAGTCCGCCTTGCTGTGATAATATCCTTACGAGCATACGATTTAGCAATGAAGCAACGGATTGGGCATGCGTACTAACTGGTATGCTAGCACGGACATTGGAACGAGGCTTACACGTACTTCCATTCACTGACTTGAAGGGCGCATCAACCACATCAAATGTCAAACTTCGCAAGTGAGTGACCGTAGTCACTGGAGGAAGCTCAGTTCTGCAGCCGAACAATGATGCTATTGAATGTAGGCCTAGTTGCGTAAAGACTCCAGGCTCCAACCATCCCACCTCATTCACAGAGGAAGCAGTACTTAAGTACATACAACACTATATTATATGCTTCTCTATATGGGAAGCATATATGTCTGCTATTCCACACATCCAGGGTTATGGGGGCCAAATAGGCAGGGCCCCCCCTCCTCTCTCTATACAGCCACTCAGCAGTGCTACGATGACAGACAGAGAGATGGAGCGCAGGTGAAGGGCGGGGTCAAGGCTGTCTCATGAAGCTTATAGAGGTGAAGGACACTCTCCTTCATCAGACTGTAGTATATACATCACATCACATATACGGATCATTTACATCCATATACATAGGCTCGACCTGGGCCATTCAAGAGAAAATGAGCGAAGATGACTAAATTAACCCTGTTTAATAGTCGACCCGATAGATATCTATATACACAGGCTTGACCAGGACTTGGGCTGTTCCCATTTTAAAGAGAGATATATGAAGAAATTAACCCCTTCTAATCAGTCCACATATATTAATATTTTTTCTTTACAAATTCTTATTTTCAATGACGGCCTAGGAACAGTGTCGTTCTGCCCCCTTGTTCAGGGGCAGAACAACAGATTCTTACCTTGTCAGCTCGGGGTTTCAACCTTTCGGTTTCAAGTCCAATGCTCTAACCACTAGGCTACCTGCCGCCCCATATACAGTGCCTTGCAAAATAATTCAGACCCCTTGTATTTTTTCACATTGTATTGTGTTACAAAGTGGAATTAAAATGGATTTAATTGTAAAGAATTTACACACAATACTCTGTAATGTCAGTGGAAGAAATATGTGATTATTTTTAAAAGATTGATACAACATTTAATAACTAAAATATAGTTGTTGCATAAGTATTCAGCCCCTTTGTTTAGACAAACCTAAATTAGTTCACGAGAAGAATTTGGCTTAACAAATCACATAAAAAGTTACAGCATTTTTAAATGACTAACCTTTCATCAATCTCCCATACATACAACATCTGGAAGGTCCCTCAGTCAAGTATTGAATTTCAAGCACAGATTCAACTACTGTCACGTTCCTGACCTATTTTCTGTTGTTTTGTATGTGTTAGTCGGTCAGGGCGTGAGTATGGGTGGGCATTTCTATGTTTTGTGTTTCTATGTTTAGGTCTTGTAATCAGCCTTATATGGTTCTCAATCAGAGACAGGTGTTTGACGTTTTCCTCTGATTGAGAACCATATATAGGTTGGCTGTTCACACTGTTTGTTTGTGGGTGATTGTCTCCTGTGTCTTTCGTGTCAGTGTATGTGCACCACACGTGACTGTTTTGGCTGTTCGTTTCGTTTTGATGTAGTCTGTTCCTGTTCGTGAGTTCTGCGTGTAGTTATGTAAGTTCCATGTTCAGGTCTGTCTACGTCGTGTTTGTTATTTTGTAATTTTCCAAGTGTTTTCGTATTCGTCTAAGTCTTTAAATAAATTATTTTATGTCTACATACCTCGCTGCGTGTTGGTCTGACCCATGCTCCTCCTCGTCCGAGGAGGAGGCAGATTTAGACAGCCGTTACAGAATCACCCACCAACCTAGGACCAAGCGGCGGGGGAGAGCTCAACAGAGCAACCAGGACTGTGGACTTGGGACGAAGTATTGGAGGGAAAAGGACACTGGGCGCACATTGGGGAATATCGCCGCGCTCGTGAGGAGATGGAGGTAGCGAGAGCCCAACAGTGGTGGTATGAGGAGGCAGCTAGGAGACGTGGCTGGAAGCCTGAAAAGCCTGTGAGTACTACCCAAAAATTTCTTGGGGGGGGGGCTAAGAGGTAGTGGGCCAAGGGCAGGTAGGAGACCTGCGCCCACTTCCCAGGCTAACCGTGGAGAGCGGGAGTACGGGCGGACACCGTGTTACGCAGTAGAGTGCAAGGTGTCTCCTGTACGTGTTCATAGCCCGGTGCGGGTTATTCCACCTCCCCGCACTGGTAGGGCTAGATTGGGCATTGAGCCAGGTGCCATGAAGCCGGCTCAACGCGTCTGGTCTCCAGTGCGTCTCCTCGGGCCGGCTTACATGGCACCAGCCTTACGCATGGTGTCCCCGGTTCGCCTGCATAACCCAGTGCGGGCTATTCCACCTCGCCGCACTGGCAGGGCGACGGGGATCATTCAACCAGGTAAGGTTGGGCAGGCTCAGTGCTCAAGAGAGCCAGTACGCCTGCACGGTCCGGTATTTCCGGCGCCACCTCCCCTTCCCAGCCTAGTACCAACAGTGCCTACACCACGCACCAGGCTTCCAGTGCGTTTTCAGAGCCCTGTTCCTCCTCCACACACTCTTCCTGTGGTGCGTGTCTCCAGCCCAGTGCCTCCAGTTCCGGCACCACGCACTAAGCCACCAGTGCGTCTCCTGAGTCCTGTATACACTGTTACTTCTCCCCGTACTAGTCCTGATGTGCGTGCACTCAGCCCGGTGCCACCAGTGCCGGTACCACGCACCAGGCACAGAGTACGCTTTGAGAGTCCAGTGTGCCCTGTCCCTGCTCTCCGCACTAGCATGAAGGTGCGTGTCCTTAGCCCGGTGCCTCCAGTTCCGGCACCACGCACCAGGTCTACAGTGCGCCTTATCCGGCCAGAGCCATCCGTCTCCCCAGCGCCATCTGAGCCATCCGTCTCCCCAGCGCCATCTGAGCCATCCGTCTCCCCAGTGCCATCTGAGCCATCCGTCTGCCCAGTGCCGTCTGAGCCATCCGTCTGTCCCGAGCCATTAGAGCCGCCCGTCTGTCCCGAGCCATCAGAGCCGATAGTCAGTCAGGAGCCGCTAGAGCCATTCGTCAGACAGGATCTGCCAGAGCCGCCAACCAGACAGGATCTGCCAGAGCCGCCAACCAGACAGGATCTGCCAGAGCCGCCAACCAGACAGGATCTGCCAGAGCCGCCAACCAGACAGGATCTGCCAGAGCCGCCAACCAGACAGGATCTGCCAGAGCCGCCAACCAGACAGGATCTGCCAGAGCCGCCAACCAGACAGGATCTGCCAGAGCCGTCCAGCCAGGACCAGCCAGAGCCGTCCAGCCAGGAGCTGCCAGAGCCGTCCAGCCAGGAGCTGCCAGAGCCGTCCAGCCAGGAGCTGCCAGAGCCGTCCAGCCAGGAGCTGCCAGAGCCGTCCAGCCAGGACCAGCCAGAGCCGTCCAGCCAGGATCCGCCGGAGTCAGCCAGCCATGAGCGTCCAGAGCCGTCAGCCAGCCATGAGCGTCCAGAGCCGTCAGCCAGCCATGAGCGTCCAGAGCCGTCAGCCAGCCATGAGCGTCCAGAGCCGTCAGCCAGCCATGAGCGTCCAGAGCCGTCAGCGAGCCATGACCAGCCAGAGCCAGCCAGCCAGGATCCACCAGTCATTCTGGTGTTGCCCCCCATTCTGGTGTTGCCCCTTAATTTAGGTGGGGTTATTTGGAGGGTGGTCATTTTGAGGAGGCTACGGAAGCTGGGATTGACTATGGTGGGGTGGGGACCTCGTCCAGAGCCTGAGCCACCACCGTGGTCAGATGCCCACCCAGACCCTCCCCTAGACTTTTGGTAGTGCGTCCGGAGTACGCACCTTGAGGGGGGGGTTATGTCACGTTCCTGACCTATTTTCTGTTGTTTTGTATGTGTTAGTCGGTCAGGGCGTGAGTATGGGTGGGCATTTCTATGTTTTGTGTTTCTATGTTTAGGTCTTGTAATCAGCCTTATATGGTTCTCAATCAGAGACAGGTGTTTGACGTTTTCCTCTGATTGAGAACCATATATAGGTTGGCTGTTCACACTGTTTGTTTGTGGGTGATTGTCTCCTGTGTCTTTTGTGTCAGTGTATGTGCACCACACGGGACTGTTTTGGCTGTTCGTTTCGTTTTGATGTAGTCTGTTCCTGTTCGTGAGTTCTGCGTGTAGTTATGTAAGTTCCATGTTCAGGTCTGTCTACGTCGTGTTTGTTATTTTGTAATTTTCCAAGTGTTTTCGTATTCGTCTAAGTCTTTAAATAAATTATTTTATGTCTACATACCTCGCTGCGTGTTGGTCTGACCCATGCTCCTCCTCGTCCGAGGAGGAGGCAGATTTAGACAGCCGTTACAACTACAAAGACCAGGGAGCTTTTCAAAAGCCTCATATAAAAGGACAGTGATTGGTAGATGGGTAACTATAACAAATCAGACATTGAATATCTATTTAAGCACGGTCAAGTTAACAATTATGCTGTGGATGATGTATTAAACCAACCAAACACCTCAAAGATACAGTTGTCCTTCTGAACTGAGCTGCAGGAGAGGAAGGAAACTGCTCAGGGATGTTACCATGAGGCCACTGTTGGTTTTAAAACAGCTAGAGTTCAATGGCTTTGATGGGACCTAAATGACAGAGTTAAAAGAAGAATACAAATATACAAAATCTAAATATTGCAAAACATGCATCTTGTATGTAACAAGCCACTAAAGTAATACTCCAAACAAACATGGTAAAGAAATACACTTTTTGGCCTAAATGCAAAGCCCTATGTTTGGGGAAAATCTATTCTTGACATCGGAAAATACTGTGGAGTTTTTCAGGATAAAAAGAAACGGGATAGGGCTACGCACAGGCAAAATCCTACAGGAAAACCTGGTTCAGTCTGCTTTACACCAGACACTTGGAGAGGAATTCACCTTTCAGTAGGACAATAACCTAAAACACAAAGCCAAATCTACACTGAAGTCGCTTACTAACAAGACGGTGAATGTTTCTAAGTGGCCAAGATACAATTTTGACTTAAATACTATGGCAAGACTTGAAAATGGCTGTCTAGCCATGATCCCCAAAATCTTGACAGAGCTTGAAGAATTTTGAAAAGAATAATAGGCAAAAATTGCACAATCCAGTTGTGCAAAGCTCTTAGAGACTTACCCAAGAAGACTCATAGCTGTAATTGCTGTCAAATGTGTTTCTAACATGTATTGATTCAGGGAGCTGAATACTTATGGAACAACTATATTTTGTTTAGTTCATTTTTATTAATCTTTTACAAAATGTTAGCATTTTTCTTCCACTTTGACATTAGAATATTTTGTGTAGATTGTTGACAAAAAAATTACAATTAAATCCATTTTAATCCCACGTTGTAACACAATATAATGTGAAGAAATCCAAGCGGTCTGAATACTTTTGCAAGGCACTGTACATAGATTCGACCTGGGATGTTCCCATTGAACAGAAGAAGCAAAGGAGCCAAGATGAAGAAATTAACCCTGTTTAATAGAAGGGGTGGTGGGAGGTGATCTCATAGACTCATCGACTCATCGACTCATCTTACTGATGAATACATAAAGGCATAAAGGCGGCGTAGGGGCGAGCGGATCCTTAACGTCCCATCAGACGTTGGGGCAGTATTGCTGGGTGCCGTCAGGCCTTTGTTGTTCCACCAGACGGAGGGAATATGAAAGCAATCTGTCCTGTAGCGAAGCTGGCTCCAGAAGCCGGGCCCTGATAAGGGGACCCCCTGGCCTCTCGCTAGTGTTTGGTCCAGCGGGCTAAGCTCAGCCCCTTCTCTAATCCCCTAAAGAAAAAGTGCTTTGATTATTTGCTGACCAATAAATCCAAACTGGGTTAGAGGTGTTGGGAGTTGGGCGATTCGGCAGTCAGAATAAGAAAGGGAGTCTTGATTGGCTCGTTTATTGGGAAGTTTATCGTTTTTTGCGATCAGGTCCGCGTGGCGGCTAATGTGAGTAGAATCTGGGTTTGAGGTGTACGTCCATTGTGCTTTTCATTCTTTATTTCCATTCTTTGCTCTCGACTCAGTCTCGCTTTCTTTATTTCCTTTTTTATCGGCGTAAAACAATTACTTCGGAATGGAAACACTTTGAAAGGGGCTAATCTTTGATTGCGGAGAGGTGGGGTTCTGAAGGGGCTGAAAATGTCACTCAGGTTCGAGTGGGAGCATTACATAAACCTGACAGGTACACACACAAACTGATAGAGGCCATACATACCCATTTCCCCAAATCGCATACCCACTAATTACGGGTCACCCCCAAAAAACGCACAATGCAAATTACCACATTGGCTCGGGCGAGATATCACTGTGCCTTTAAATCTATGCAAAAATATGCACAGCCCAAGCCGAGGAGGAGAAAGAGGAAAAATAAGATGTGAAAAGTGGGGTTGAGCAAAAGAAGAAAAATTAATATATTTTGGCAGCATGCTGGCTGTATATTTAGCCTGTCTGGAGTGCACTGATGATTTATTACAGTCTATCACCTTCGTTCACTTCAGGAACATTAAAGTCCCCGTCCCCGCATCTCGCTCCTAATTAAAGTGTTTGTTGTCACACTCGGATCCGACGGTGTGAAATCAAGTTAGCAGTTTATGTAAGAGCCGTGGCGAAATATCAAACACTTTGTTCATCAGAAAGACAGGGACTTCAATCACTCCTGAGCTCCATATATATGTTCCTATTGTTGAGTTTGCTATCTGCATGCTAAGCCAATTTTCTACTTAAGTCTCCTGGCTTTAAAAAAAATGTTATTTAGTTTCCCTATGTGGTCTTAATTCTTACCCTTCGCTGATAAGCAGCAGAGCCATGGCAGACAGTGAAAATATAGGCCCAATTATAGAGGAATTTAAATTCCAAATCATTCTTGGGTGGAAGAAATAATAATGTTAATAAAAAAGAACTGGGGAAGTGTATTTTGGGGTCCGATGGTCCTTAGCGCCAAGGCCCAAACCCACTCCCACGGGACCAAATGGGCTTAATACTCAAACTCAAGAACTAGGAGACAAAGAAAATGAAAAATGAGAAAAAAATTAAATGCATCAATTTAGTCCTGATTAAATGTGGGGATTTTTGATCAATTCAGGACCATTTTGGTCCATCCATACATATTCATGGCATCCCTTTAATGCTATTGTGCCTGCATGAAACAACCAGGCAGGCACACGTAAGTTGCTACCAGCAAAATAGATTCTATTTGGGTTAATCTAGGCTATTGATATCACTATGTACTGATGTGAAGATCATTGTCCAACTGGGTCCAGTGGCCTGAGTGTATGAAAACCAGTTGGCGCATCCTGTGAAGATGAATAGCCACCACTACCAAAGTGCAAGACCCAGGCATCCAGACGGAGGGCCCAGGCCAGCTGCAGCTGGCAACCCCCGAGACGGAGCAGCGTTTCTGGGGCAGGTGTGTCTCGACGTGGGCCCTGGGCCTCCAGTCGGTGTCAGGGGCCAAGAGGGTAGGAGACCTGGCAGAGGTCTGGCTCTCTGTGGGTCTCTGTCAGCACCCTGCCACCTGGCCCCATAACCCCCCCTTCAACCCCTCCCAGGGGCAACAGGATCTGGTCCAGGGGGATAACAGAACAGAGACAGAGAGGAGAAAGAGAATCCAATTCCTTATCCAGTCTGGCAACTGACTTAATTCCATTTTTGGCAGCCCTGCAACTGGCTGGCTGCTTTGCCTAGCCTACATTGCCTGAAGCAGCCAAGAAGCAGCCGAGAAATGCCTGGTTTCGGGAGAAACAGGCTCATTTAGGAGAGAATGGAATTCCCATTTAGAAATATTCTGCAAAGTTCTAGTTATAACTTACTTACAACTTGTACAGCTTCGAGGCTACAGACATAACTTGCAACTTGTACAGCTTCGAGGCTACAGACATAACTTGCAACTTGTACAGCTTCGAGGCTACAGACATAACTTGCAACTTGTACAGCTTCGAGGCTACAGACATAACTTGCAACTTGTACAGCTTCGAGGCTACAGACATAACTTGCAACTTGTACAGCTTCGAGGCTACAGACATAACTTGCAACTTGTACAGCTTCAAGGCTGCAGACATAACTTGCAACTTGTAAAGCTTCGAGGCTACAGACAACTTGCAACTTGTAAAGCTTCGAGGCTACAGACATAACTTGCAACTTGTACAGCTTCGAGGCTACAGACATAACTTGCAACATGTACAGCTTCGAGGCTACAGACATAACTTGCAACTTGTACAGCTTCGAGGCTACAGACATAACTTGCAACTTGTACAGCTTCGAGGCTACAGACATAACTTGCAACTTGTACAGCTTCGAGGCTACAGACATAACTTGCAACTTGTACAGCTTCGAGGCTACAGACATAACTTGCAACTTGTACAGCTTCGAGGCTACAGACATAACTTGCAACTTGTACAGCTTCGAGGCTACAGACATAACTTGCAACTTGTAAAGCTTCGAGGCTACAGACATAACTTGCAACTTGTACAGCTTCGAGGAACTTCAAGGCACCTTTTGGGGCCCTCATGACTATCCACATTTCCGATCACATTGTGTGCTACCCCTTCCAACCCCACCCCCCCCCATCCCACCACCACATCACAGAACATCACAGAGATAGCAACAGTTCTAGTCCACTCCCCCTCCAAGGGCCACTGCAGAGCAGGCCAAATTGAAAAGGTGGGGCTAGGGGCCCTGGACCATGAAAGAGGATAGAATAGGAGAGAAGAGAAAGAGAGAGTAGAATGGAAAGACAGAGGACAGGGAGGAGGGAGGCCTTAAAAGGACCCCATCCCGATCACTTAAGAGACATGAGAGGAGAAGGAGAGTGACCGAGAGAGGGGGAAAAAAGAACAGAGTGACAAATTATTAACACTCCCGCGGCCACTTTTAAGACAACAAAGGGGGTGGCGACATGGCTAAGGGGGGGACGAGGGGGTTGGGGACGAGGGGGGCATTGACGTTTCACCCAGAGGACCGCCCCCCTCGTTTAATTAGCCACTGAGGGTAAATTAACCGACCCGGAGGGGGACAGAGGGAAAGGTACAGGGGGCGACATCATTCCTGTTCTGTCAGATCTATCCCCCCACCACCACCCATCCAATATCGTGCAGGGTCGGGTAGGTAAAACCCAAAGAGTTGGCCCCCCATGCAATTCCATTGTTTCCCCAGGAACAATGGGACCAATCCAAAGAATTGTTTCTTTCTGTTCAAGTCAAGAGAAACTGTGTTTTTCGGGTGAGAGAGGTAAGGGGGGTAGGAGAGAGGGGTTGGTGTGGGAAGGAGGAAGGTTGCTTGTACGTTTGAGATGTTTTGAATAACGATGATGACATCCCATTGTCCGAATGGCTCTTTGAGGATGACTGGCAGACAGTGTGTTCAATTAGTGGCTTGGTCATAGAAGAGCCAACGGTGGGATGTGGAATGTAATTACATGTGGTTTTTCTGTTTAATGGAGAGTTGTGCCTCAGTTCATCTTATAACCACCTTCAGAATGATGGTCAAATAGAAACCAGTGTGAAGGTGCAAGAATAGTATAGTGTATTGCTGAGTCAAGGGCATTGTTCCTTGGTTAGGAGTGTGTGTGTGTGTGTGTGTGTGTGTGTGTGTGTGTGTGTGTGTGTGTGTGTGTGTGTGTGTGTGTGTGTGTGTGTGTGTGTGTGTGTGTGTGTGTGTGTGTGTGTGTGTGTGTGTGTGTGTGTGTGTGTGTGTGTGTGTGTGTGTGTGTGTGTGTGTGCGCGCGTCTGTCTGTCTCTCTGTGCATTAACATCTCCCGGGGTGAAGTCCATATGTCGGTGCACTTTTCAAAATTGATTCTATTTAACCGAGATCTCATCTAGATTGGGCTCCCAGACTTAATTCTTTGTTTTATAATTTGCTCTAAATCGGCCTTGCCTCTAAACTAATGATAAGAGCAGATTTCTCCTTAGGCTAAAGCCCTCATTGTGAGCCTTTAAAGCTCTTAAATAGATAAGATTAGTGCATATCCCGTGTTACATTTGTGAATAAGAGCAGTCATATCTGATCCTCTCGTGAGCGGCATTATTGTTCGTTATCCACTCTAAACGGTCAGAATCTAAATCTAAACGGTCTCCTCTCCTTCCTCTGTTCCCATATCTCCGTCTCTGTCTGTCTCTGTTCCCATATCTCTGTCTCTGTCTGTCTCTGTTCCCATATCTCCGTCTGTCTCTGTTCCCATATCTCTGTCTCTGTCTGTCTCTGTTCCCATATCTCTGTCTGTCTCTGTTCCCATATCTCTGTCTCTGTCTGTCTCTGTTCCCATATCTCCGTCTCTGTCTGTCTCTGTTCCCATATCTCTGTCTCTGTCTGTCTCTGTTCCCATATCTCTGTCTCTATCTGTCTCTGTTCCCATATCTCCGTCTCTGTCTGTCTCTGTACCCATATCTCTGTCTGTCTCTGTTCCCATATCTCTGTCTCTGTCTGTCTCTGTTCCCATATCTCTGTCTCTCTCTGTCTCTGTTCCCATATCTCTGTCTCTCTCTCTGTTCCCATATCTCCGTCTCTGTCTGTCTCTGTTCCCATATCTCTGTCTCTGTCTGTCTCTGTTCCCATATCTCTGTCTCTGTCTGTCTCTGTACCCATATCTCTGTCTCTGTCGGTCTCTGTTCCCATATCTCTGTCTCTGTCTGTCTCTGTTCCCATATCTCCGTCTCTGTCTGTCTCTGTACCCATATCTCTGTCGGTCTCTGTTCCCATATCTCTGTCTCTGTCTGTCTCTGTTCCCATATCTCTGTCTCTGTCGGTCTCTGTTCCCATATCTCTGTCTCTGTCTGTCTCTGTTCCCATATCTCCGTCTCTGTCTGTCTCTGTTCCCATATCTCTGTCTGTCTCTGTTCCCATATCTCTGTCTCTGTCTGTCTCTGTTCCCATATCTCCGTCTCTGTCTGTCTCTGTTCCCATATCTCTGTCTCTGTCTGTCTCTGTTCCCATATCTCCGTCTCTGTCTGTCTCTGTTCCCATATCTCTGTCTCTGTCTGTCTCTGTTCCCATATCTCCGTCTCTGTCTGTCTCTGTTCCCATATCTCTGTCTCTGTCTGTCTCTGTTCCCATATCTCTGTCTCTGTCTGTCTCTGTTCCCATATCTCCGTCTCTGTCAGTCTCTGTTCCCATATCTCCGTCTCTGTCTGTCTCTGTACCCATATCTCTGTCTCTGTCGGTCTCTGTTCCCATATCTCTGTCTGTCTCTGTTCCCATATCTCTGTCTCTGTCTGTCTCTGTACCCATATCTCCGTCTCTGTCTGTCTCTGTTCCCATATCTCTGTCTCTGTCTGTCTCTGTTCCCATATCTCTGTCTCTCTCTGTCTCTGTTCCCATATCTCCGTCTCTGTCTGTCTCTGTTCCCATATCTCTGTCTGTCTCTGTTCCCATATCTCCGTCTCTGTCTGTCTCTGTTCCCATATCTCTGTCTGTCTCTGTTCCCATATCTCTGTCTCTGTCTGTCTCTGTTCCCATATCTCTGTCTCTGTCTGTCTCTGTACCCATATCTCCGTCTCTCTCTGTCTCTGTTCCCATATCTCCGTCTCTGTCTGTCTCTGTTCCCATATCTCTGTCTGTCTCTGTTCCCATATCTCTGTCTCTGTCTGTCTCTGTTCCCATATCTCTGTCTCTGTCTGTCTCTGTACCCATATCTCCGTCTCTGTCTGTCTCTGTTCCCATATCTCTGTCTCTGTCTGTCTCTGTTCCCATATCTCTGTCTCTGTCTGTCTCTGTTCCCATATCTCTGTCTCTGTCTCTGTTCCCATATCTCCGTTTCTGTCTGTCTCTGTTCCCATATCTCTGTCTCTGTCTCTGTTCCCATATCTCCGTCTCTGTCTGTCTCTGTTCCCATATCTCTGTCTGTCTCTGTCTGTCTCTGTTCCCATATCTCTGTCTGTCTCTGTTCCCATATCTCCGTCTCTGTCTGTCTCTGTTCCCATATCTCTGCCTCTGTCTGTCTCTGTTCCCATATCGCTGTCTCTGTCTGTCTCTGTTCCCATATCTCCGTCTCTGTCTGTCTCTGTTCCCATATCTCCGTCTCTGTCTGTCTCTGTTCCCATATCTCTGTCTCTGTCTGTCTCTGTTCCCATATCTCTGTTGTTGTCTCTCTGTCTCTCATATCTACATATCGGCAATGACATCATCTCGGTACAAGGAGAGGTTATGGTTTAATCGCAAATAAATCTTATCCTAATCTGCAGCTTTTGAAGGTAAATCCATGACTTAAAAAACACCAAAGACCAAACACTGAAGACCGTCCTCAAAAAGTAACTTAAAGGAATGGGTGACATTAGCGACACTGATTTCCAAGTCCAAAGTAGACCACTAAAACAAAGTAACTCAAATGTCCATTGGAAAACAACAGAAAGCAACTGATAATGCCAAATGAGAATGCATTGTTCGAATCGTATGTCAACTCTTGGCGATGCCCTCAAAATAGTGGGTGCCACTACCACTGGTTCTAGGGGCGCCCAAGGAAACATTTTAAACCTTTATGGGGGTGCCCTGACATGAACTCTACACCCCCGGGAAAAGCAGTTATTCAAACCCCAATGAGTTATAATGGCTTTACCGAAAAAGAGTGAAGAAAAGTACCAGTGCCACATGAAAGTAGTCAAATGTCTCTTGGACATGTTGGTTGCTGCCTTTGTGCCCCTAAAATAGCAATGTTTGTTTATGCTTGGTCAACCTTAATCCCAGGTTTCTAGTGTTGCGCTGGCCTGTCAATCAAATGGTGACAGCACCACCGAAGGGCTCTTCAGATCCGTACGCACTCACACGTGAAGACACGCCACCAAACACCTAAACAACGTCAAACACAAACAAATACTGATTTGTTTCTTTGCCATGCCACAATTAGTAGAGTACCTTAAAAGCGATGTAGGACTAACACATCGAGATACTGAGTTAGAAACTGAGAGGGGAACGGATACAATTCACTGTAATCATTAAATAACTGGTTAAAAACAGTGTCAATTATGGCAAGTCGTAACAAGGTTGTAAATTGATCCATTAGGAGTCTGTGTAACCACAAAGCAAATCACAGAGCTAGGCTTCATCTTACACCTGGGCCCGAAGACTGTGTGATATAACATGACTCAAGAAGGCCTAACTGTTACTTCCTTTGAAAGATCTCACTCATGTCCTCCTTTTTGCCACAAAAAAAAAGGATTCATTTGCGAGAAAGATGGGAGCGTTCTTTCTCTCTCATTTGTGTAAGTGTAAGACAATATTGTAAGGCCCACTCAAGCGCACACTGTACATACAGCACATTGATATTCCAGGAAGGAAAATGAGTCACTTAGTGAAAATCAAATCATCACAAAGTCTGGTGAGCAAACTTGAGGCACTGCCACTGGTTTATGTACTCCATGTGGAATGGTTCTGAGAAAAATACACTTGTTCAAACAATAAAGACTCACATTTTATCAGGAGCTTCAATGGGGTGTAATGTCAGTACTCTGAGCCCAAGTCATTGAAACCCGGTTAAAGGGAGTCCAGAAAATGTCCAAAATAAAATGTTCTGTAAGTACGTTTGTATGAGGTGGCAGAAGGGATAAAAAAAAAAAAGTAAAACGTTAAACATGGTCAGAAATTTGATAAGGGGAATTATGATTTCTTTGGGGCTATTTGGTTACCAAGTTTAAATGATTGAGGCCCCAAGTACAACACCAGTAAAGAGCTATTTTTTGGGTGTAGTGTAATGAATTAGTCCCTTTAAACCTGACTTCAATCTAAGCTCAGCAAAATGTCCAGCTCTCGCATTCCTCCTGGCACTCCAAGACTGAAGTTAATGGGGGTTGCCTTTAAGGCCCTAGTATTGAAAAAAAAAAAGATCCTTGGGAACCTTCCACCCGTATGGGTTTGTTTGAACCGAGCCACTGGCTATCCCACTAAGTACACCCCCCAGTCATCTGAATCATTAGATTAGGCTTAGGCATGGCCTGACAAAGGTTCCCCATCACCGTTTGTTTCAAGGAGAGGCCCTGCTTTAGCTCATAGATACTCAGCTGGAAGAGGCACTTGGAAGTAATGCTTCCATGTCAGGGTATCCTTCATGATACACACTGTGTTTTTGTTCTGGTACATTGAACTCTTGTTCTACATATTGAAATGCACTGTATTTTAACTGAAATACAGCGGTATGTATGAAGGATTCTTCGTGAAAACCATAGCATCTCATACATACTACATTTGAGTGTACTAAACTTGTACTTCCCTATCAACAAAGTTACTACAAGTGAGGAATTGTTTCAATCGTGGACTGACCTCAGCTCCTCGTGATAGAATAACGAGTGCGGGAATATTCATGACGGGAAGGCCCCAGATTTGCTTTTTAAGTAGCGGAGGAAGGAGCCATTTTGTGTGAGAAGAAGGAGTCCCATCCCGGACATGTCAGGGGCTGTTGACAGTCTGCGCTTGGGATTAGCGAGACAGCGGCGCACGGCGATCCTTAATCCCCCACTATATCGTAATCTATTTACCCGCCATGCTAAGGGGATTTCCATATGAAAATATACACAAGGAGGCTATATGATGGAAGTGGCAAAGTGCACAATATCAGAAGCCATGATTTGTCTTTTTTTCCCCTCTGTGGTGTTTCGTTCGTCGAGAAGCTGTTGTGCTGTTTTGTTTGTTGGTGTTTCGCAGGGTTGTGACTGAGGAAGATGTGGTCGGATGGAAAGGAGCCCTCCATTTTGTATTTTCTCTTAGATAAACATATTAAGAGTGTGTTGGAGGATCTTTTAGAGGTCGTCAGCCTTAGGGTACGACGGAGGTTTGACAAGGTGGTTGAGAGAAAGCAAATAAAATGGTTAAATACCATTTGCCTGGTGTGTACATTACACGACGGACCTCATCACTTAAATATAATTCTCTGAAGACAATTCAATGCATTTCAAATCTTAGCGATTCAACTCCAACAAAACTCCTTCTGAACCTTCTCCTGCCTAGTTACATCATAGTTACAATAACACGCTGCCAAGTTTCTGTAGCCAAGGGAGGAGCAAGTCAAATCAGATTGGAAAACATTGAGGTATAGCTGTTTAGTCTATCAGACAGAGATTCACTGATATATTTGATTCATATACTCATTCATAGATTTGATTATGGCTTTGAGTATAGCTGTTGTTTAGAGGCCCACAATCAGATGGCATGAATGGAGCCTCCTGTACTGCGTCTGATGGTAATTTCTACAACCTGTATCAGACATGGGTTCAAGTCACTCAAATACTTGAGCTGTGCTTGCTTGAGCTTGTCTGGCACAAAGGAACCAATGGAATATTCCAAGACCTCAAACCTCGCCCATCTGGGACTCCAGGCAGGTTCAAGTAAACGCTCAAAGTATTTGGAAGATGTTGAAAGATTTCAAATACTATTTGATCCCTGGACGGGCCTGTATCCAGCCATGTCTCTGAGGATCTAGCTTCCTTCAAACTCAGCCAGCCCTCCACATGCAAACTTTAGACAACTGTCACGGTTCAGCTGCCGGACAGACGCCTCGTCTACGAGCACCCAGGTCACCCGCAGGTTCCAAGGCAATCAAGGAAGTAGCTCCGTTCGCTGTTGGCTGCCACATCCTCTGTGAATTATTTAGGTCGAGGTTGACTAAGGCCGCCAAGGTCAGAGTGTCACCTGGTTCTAGTTGAGATAGGACTCAAAGAACGTCTACTTGAGGGGTTACTGAGGGTAAAGACGGGGTGAGGATGAGGATGTCCCCTTTAAAGCAATGTCAACTAAATTGATCCAAGTTTATAACCGCTTTCTGTGCTTACAGTGGGCTCCAAAAATAATGGCACCCCTGACTGGCAATGCAAAAACAATACTTTAAAAAATATAAACAATATAATTATAGAGATAAACTCAAAATACCAACATGTGAGAAATACTGTACATTATTAATGTTTCAATGGAACCAACCAATCATTTATTGATTTAAATAAAAATCAATGTCCTCCAAGTCAAAGTTTCATAATTAATGGCACACTTAAAGATTATTGCAAATAACATCTACCAATATTAACCCAGGAATTAAATTCCACTTATTTAAGTCTTAAGGAACTATATTGAGCCATTACATCACTTCCTGTTTCACTGGGGTATAAAAATGAGGTAACACGCATGCAATACCTTTTGTCATCCAACACCATGAAGAAAACAAAAGAACTGGCAGTTCAAAAGAGACAGATGGTCGTAGACCTTCATAAATCTGGTAATGGCTACAAGAAGATCCACAAACGATTGAATATACCACTGAGCACTGTCAGGGCAATTATTTTAAAATTCTAAAGATATGGAACTGTTGAAAACCTCACGCGTAGAGGACGCAAAGGCATTTTTCACCCAAGGATAGGGAGGAGGATGGTGAGAGAAGCAACAAAATAGCCAAGAATCAGTCTTGGGGTCACCAGGTTTCAAAAAGCACCATCAGACTTTAATTCCAGAGGTCCAGGGCCATTGGATAAGATTGATGGCATAATAAATTCCACCAAGTATCAAGCAATTTTGGCTGACAATCTGGTTGCCTCTGCCAGAAGGCTGGGACTTGGCCGTAGGTGGACTTTCCAACAAGACAACGACCCAAAACATACCTCAAGATCCACACAGAAATGATTCTGTGACAACAAAATCAATGTTATGCGATGGCCATCTCAGTCGCCGGACCTCAATCCAATCGAAAACCTGTGGGCTGAGTGGAAGAGGGCAGTTGATAAGCGCAAACCTAAGAATGTGAAGGATCTTGAAAGGATCTGCATAGAGGAATAGTCCAAAATCCCTCCAAATGTGTTCCTTAACCTTGTCAAACATTACAGGAAAAGACTCCATGCTGTTATCCTTGCCAGAGGTGGTTGCACTAAGTACTAAACGAGGAGTGCCAATAATTATGAAACCTTGATTTTGGTGAAACTTATTTTGTATTAAATAATTGTATGATTTTGGTGGGTTCCATTGAAACATTAATAAAGTACAGTATTTCTCACATGTTGGTATTTTGAGTTTATCTCTATAATTATATTGTTTATATTTTTTAAAGTATTGTTTGTGCATTGCCGGTCAGGGGTGGCAGTAATTTTGGAGCCCACTGTAGTTGTTTTTGGTTGTTTGAAAAGATAGACCACTTGATATGTATTAAAAATGTAGATTGATTGTTGATCAATAGGATGATGATGATATGATGAATATCCATCTGTAGATTCCCCAAGTCGTGACGGTCAGCATAGTCAGAGATTATATGGCGACTTCAATTCTAATCATAAGCAGTTAAAGTATTATAAAAGTTGTACTTTTTAGTATACCATCAAAGCAAATGATGCTGTTCATCAAACTGTGATCATCTAACAGGATAATGTGATTCTAGTAGGACAATGCCATTTGTCAATAACGACAATATGACAGCACACTGTCCCCACAAAGTGTCCACATCTGAACAGTACTGCCTACATCCATAGGAGCAGTTGGCTGCTGTAGTGATGGGACATCAGAACAGGTGTTTGGGACAGGGAAGGCTCAGCAAAATGAGCTGCTATGATTCCTTGAACATGGCCTGGAGACTAGTTCTTCCTTGTTGGATGCAAATGTAGTAAATTCAGGTCTGTTTGCATGGGGGGGGGGGGGGGGGGGATTGGTGGCGGCATACTGGCACTGCCCAGCGGGAGACAGCCAGGCAAACACACGTCATGTCGGCTACTTCTCCTGGGCGCCATGTTTACCCAAACCTGTTTGTCCAGCTGGTCGACTGTGGTGTGGACCATCGCAAGAGCAGGGATTTCTGTTAATTAAAATCGTGATTTGTCCTCTTTTTGTGTCTTGGATCAACAACATTATATATTACTGTCAACATGCAAAGAAAAATGCTCAGCATGCCGGGATACATGTTTGCTAATCTGAATCTGTTTTGATTGAACCTCTGTGGAGTTTATTCATTGAGCTGGTGGCCACTGGAGGGATTGTGGTAGTGGAAATGCAAAGACGCTTGCGATTTCTAAGTATAGGAATATTACAATTTGCACCACATACTTTTACATATATACACATTCATAGTTTTGCCCCCCCCCACCCCCCACACACACACACACACACACTTGTTTTACTATCCTCGTGGGGACCAAACAATTGATTCCCATTCAAAATCCTATTTTCCTTATTTACCTAACCTATTTACCTAACCCTAACCTTAACCCCAAACCCTTAACCCCTAAACCTATTTTTTTATGTCCCCACTTGTCTGAATGTTCCTTGTTTTACTATCCTTGTGAGGACTTCTGGTCCACACAAGGATAGTAAAACCAAAAACACACACGTTTGACAGCCCCTCAAATGAAATCACAGAGCCCAAAATAAACACGAACATAATTTTGGGTGTTAACATCAAATACATTTGAGAATGCAGAATGCATAATGGAGTTGGCATCTTAGTGTGGATTATAATTACATATCTCTTGGGAAATGCACCAAATTTCCACTCCCCAAAACAAATAAACGCAAAACCTGAAAGTTATTATGCATTTTGTGACGAAGGATCACTACAAATATGTAACTTGATGTAACACAAATGATAGGAACCGATAGCCTATTGCAATTGTCATTCTTAGGCCCATTTAATTCCCATTTGAAGCAGCAACTTCAATTTAAAAAGACAAACTTGTTAATGAATACGCTATATCAATGCAGTGGGCCTATTAAAAAATTGGATAATCTAAGGACATGATTTTTGCTGTTTTATTTTGTTTCCACCGAATGTTCAGTCAAAATAACAGACCCGTCTGTCTTCGATTTGACATGAATAGAGACGGGTTGAACAGGAGGTAAAAATGTGTGTGTTCATAAAAGAATGTGTTGCTCTATTTAGTCTCATCAACATTCATTAAAAAATGACAACTTTTCTCAAAGGGATAATGAAAATAAATCATAATTAGGGCCCTGTGTTTTGCGTAATCATATGACATGGCAAGATGTTATCCTGCATTTAAAGCTTTATGCAGAAATGAGAAATGCACCCAAAATGAAATCAAATGTCTAAGGATGGAGCTGAAATATCTGACATGAAAAGAGGATAGTTTGATGAAAAAGTTTTAAATACATGTTCAAATCCAGGCATGTCACATGATTGCGCAAAAAACAGCCCTACTCATAATGGCAGTAAAGTGGCACATGGATAAAGAAATAAAACCATCTTTAGGCCAAGTCCATTATTAGCCTTTGAATTTTTTTTTTTTTTAAATCAATTTGTTTACAATATACTACTTTTAAAATATGTTCATTCTTTGGTTATACAGTTCTGAGGCCCGTCTAAGTATTTAAATGAATGTAATCTAAACCTGCCAAAAAAGCACCACTAGGCACCACTACATTCAGATAAGAACACTCTTTGCATTGGAAAAACCAACCATGTTTTTAACGAATCTTTATTATAAAGACACGAATGTACATTTTTTCTTTCATTTGGAATACTGACATTGCGTGTCTAATTCACATTTCTTCGTAAAGAACAATAGCAAAATCTTTTACCTTATAAACAAGTGCTGCAATTAAACTTACAAAATACAACACTACAGTCCGGACAATGAACAATATTCAAGTTGGAATTAACATTAATTTGAATATCAGCAAACTGAAAACAATAGCAGCATCTTAATTTCTCAATTTAAATGGTCTCTAATGGGTAGGCCTATATCAAATACATGAGCATAAAATATCTTATTTTTCCATAAAACAAATGTTGTGACAAAGGTTCGCCCTCAATTGGTCGTTCTTGGGAATATTTATGGAAAATCCATAACACAGAGCTCTTGCTCCATCCTGAAAAAAACAATTCTAACTCAAAGGGATAAACTACATACTTTAAACTTGTTGGAGGGCAATTTTCAGAGTTCATGTGTAGAAAAATATTCCTTGATGTTCCAAAGTCTGGGTGAGTGGATCCGATTCAAGCTTGTTGATTCATAAAATGGTCAAAGAAGAAGCCACCCGGACAGGCTTTTTCATCTGTGCGTCACTTGAATTTTCCAAACATTAACTTAAAAAAGGCTTGATAATTGTCTCTACTATTAGTTAACTTCTTAATGCTTTGAAGAAAAAAGCTCTTCAACAAAAAAACGAAACAAAAATACTTATTTGAAAGGAGGAAAAAAAGTCACAAGACTTGGAACCGCCAGGAGGAGGCCTGGTCTTTGTAGTCCAAGCAGTCGGTGGTGTTGAAGTTGAGCTTCCAGGAAGAGGCTGCGGCCGCGGCCGTTTGTTCTTTGTAATCCAGACAGTCTGAGGAGTTGAAGGCCAGGCCGGCCCCGCTGTAGGCCTGGTGGTGGTGGGGGTGGTGATGGTGGTGGTGCCCTGAGGTCTGCCCTATGTGGTGGTGTGGATGGCCAGACATGGAGGAGCCCGTCATGGGGCTGAGCTGGTGCGGATGGTGGGGGTGGTGGTGAGAGTGCATGGGGGCCAGGTACGAGCTGCATTCCACCCCTCCGAAGTAGGAGCCCGTTGACGCCGGGGCGGGGTAGCCCTGCCCATAGGCCGCCGCTGTCTGGCTGTAGGACACTGGGTAGGAGGACGTGCCTCCAGTACCTGACACAGACCTCTGCATGCAGGAGGCACTGGTGGGGGGAGTGGGGTCGGGGACAGGGGGTGGTGCGGGGGCCGGGGAGATGGGCGCAGGGCTCCAGATGGAGGACACTGGGGCTGTGACGGAGGTAGAAGTGCTGCTCAGGCCTTGGCCTCCATGGCCGGAGGGATGAGAGCCACCGGACGAGGCAGAGGAAGAGGAAGAGGAGCCGGTGCTGGTCACTGCCGGAGGGGTGAACTGACCACTGCTCTCTGAGCCTGTGCTCTCCCTGGTTGGAGAGGACTTCTTCTTGGCAGGCCGGACTTTAGCATTGTTTCCACTCTGGGCCTGCTGACGGCACTTGGCTCTCCTGTTCTTGAACCATACCTGCACAACAAGAGGAAAAGGGTCAACTTTAAAATGCTGTCTGTCATCCGCCCAAACAAATGTGCAAAACATTGATTGATTGCAACAGACTGAATATCTATTTCCATTTGAGAATATTGAATGTTTTGTAATTTGTACAATTAGTGGCATACATAATACTTCGTCGCAAAGGCATAACTAATATCAACTCTATCAACCAATCGTTAATACCTTCTTGTAGGTCAATAAAGCACCATTATTCTTTATTCACTGATTCTCCTGTCCCATTTTAGGCATTACAAACACTTGGAAATGACATGAAACTGTTGTGCAGTCAGTGTTCGATTTGCAAGCTACCTCTGCACAGGCTTGGCTGCCTACCCTGCATACTGTGCACATTTCTCTGCTAAATCAGTGAAACTCTAGAGGAAGCTGCCATAATTGCAGTAAGCCTGTGAGAGGGGTACAAAAGCTGGTTACATAAAGGCTGTCACGCCCATTTCAAAAGGGGGCTCATAAATTCTAAAGATGGCCCTTATGTGAGAGCTGAACATAAATTATATTTTAAAACATGGAATTGTATGTATTTCTTGAACTATCAGAACCAGTTATGATAACAGATTATGCATATTGTTTATTCGTGTAGTATACAATTGCAGCTAAAAGCTGAATTGCAGTGTAGGATACATAACATTTAGCCCAAATAAATACTTAACTGTGTTGAAACTCATTCAAATCCAAAATAAAAGGTAAAGTATTGATTGAAATGTGCAGTAATAGGCCTTGTCCTGGTCGCTGCAGTTTTGCACTGGAAGTTCAGCAAGTTCCCACAAATGGCAAACAAGTTCACACAAACAATAGTAGGCTACAGTACAGTAGTAACTATATAATTGCAATTCTGTACAAACCTGGACTCTAGACTCAGGCAAATTGATTTTCAGTGCGACTTCTTCCCGCATGAAAATGTCTGGGTAGCGCGTCTTGCCGAAAAGTGACTCCAGAATGTCCAGCTGAGTACGAGTAAAAGTTGTCCTCTCTCTCCGCTGTTTCCTCGGATGCGCTGAAATGGAATAGAAACCTGTCAATGGAAACTCTTCGAAGCCATTTCGATCTGATAATAAAACGAAATGAAAAAACATTGTTCACCAAAACAAACGAGGTTCAATATAAGTATTCAAAGCTTCCATCTCAAAATGTTCATATATTTCTGACATAGCTAGCTTCAAAATCAAAGTCAAGTGTTTCTTCAAAACGAAAATAACCTACGAGTGAGATATATATATATTTAACAGTTTTAAATCACAGAATCTTCTGCACTACGATAGGCCTTCACCGTAATCACACTAGGTCTAAAGTTACTTAGTCACGTAACATGGGGAAACGGAAAATAGTTTTGTTATTAAATCATACCATCCTATAGATTGACAATAACTAGTGCTTAATTATGCGTTTCCGTGCATTTGGAAGTGTCATTCTCCAGATGCACATGGAATGTATTGCGGGAGAGCAGTGTGTGCTAACTGATGCTATATTTTTTTATAATGAGCAACAGATAACTATCCAATATAACGTCACAGGTGATTCGGATTTGGCACAGTTAGTGTGAAGTGTTTGGGGGGCGTTTTACCTGGATACCCCACTGATGGGTGCAGTAGGTCCATGGCCGTACCGCTGAGCCCCATTCCGTTCATGCCGTACGGGGCCTGTTTGAGGTATGACATCATGCTAGAAACGGACACGGGGAAACCAAAGTCCGTGCGGAAATGTTCGATTCCCCCGATGTTGCAGTCCCTTGATGAAATCCTGCAATGGAAAACGCACTGTGAGTAGAATGTGAAAATATATATTTATGTTGGTTACTCATTTATATTTAGTAGCCTACAAAGAGAAATTCAGCAAACTACATTTGATTATAATAATTGAAATGGCCTTATATTCAAATTATGGTTAATTCAATTGGAAATAGCCTGAAACAATATCAAAGCCAACTTATATTTCCAATTTCAAAACGTTGCTAAATTGCAGTTGCCTATAGGACTTTTTGATTGAGACTTCTAACTTTTACGCGAGTCGTATCAAACGTGAATCAAAAAGCCGATTCCCTCTCCAAAAATCAAAAGATTAGCCGTTTACAAAGGTTTACAAAAAAGTATGACATGACGCGTTAACGTGGCTAAACGATATCCAATTATAAACTCAGATTGCAGTCATCCATCACTACAGTAAAGAAATAATTACGGATGAAATCTGTCGCCAGTCGTGTATTAATTCCTTTTGACGCATGGCTTCTTATGGGCAACCTCTAAACCCTTGTTTTGATCAATGCATCCACCGTTAAAAACAGTACATTCGCCATTACGCACATTTTCGGTGCATGGAGAGGCCTGCAAGATAAGATTAATGACTTTGATCAATAAAATAAAGCATGCATTTGGATCCAGATAATTGGGCACACAAATATGTAAAGTGTCATAACAGCCTGCATAAAATACAAATACACGCACAAGCTACACATAAACAGCCTTATAATCCATTTCCCTGTTAATGTAGGCCATTTTATGGCAAAACCAGCACAATTTATTAGACTATTTCATACGTAGTTTGTCTAGGCCTATAGGCTATACAGGGCCGACATGCTACCCTGCGTAAAATAACAAATGGACCAAAGTTGAATGTCGAAACGAAAATGGAGTTGGCTGCTTGTCAAAATATTGCATGATATTATATTTGACAAATAAATATTCGAGGCCTATATAATATCCACATCTTCTGAGGTGTGTTCTACACGACTGCCTAATGGAACATTCTCTTTCAGCAGAGACCAGATGTCACACATTATCAAATGGCTTGTTTTTATTTTAGTTTTTTTTTTTCAATATAAAAAAGAACACTAATTCTGCATTTTAATAGTTGTTTTCATTGTTATTACATGGTTATATCCTGATAATAAGAATATCTATCCGATTGAAATATGCTCCAAGCGTATCAAGTTAGAAAAATATTCAAATACAAATTTGAAATCAAACCAACAGGCCTGATGGCATATATGATATCATATGTAGATGCATTTCAGTAATTGGACGGGGTGCCGAAATGTAAAGGTTGAAACAAATAGGTTTGTTTTTTTACTTCATTGACTCGCTACAATGTATTTGGCCCCTAAATAGACCTACTTGGGTCCATGCTGTGGACACGGACCAGCTGATGGATTTGTATTGAGGCGTAAATACTTCACTGTATTTCCATAACCGCAGGAAGGAGTTTAAGCAAATGTAAATGTCGAAAAACTCTGTGCAAATGAACTCTATTGCGATTCAGATGAGAGCTCCGGGGATACCATTATGAGAAAAGGTCTTATCAGCAAAATAAATTAACAACACCTCAAAGATATACATTCCATTTGTCTTGTCAGGCCTCAGAGTTTTTCCATTCAGATGATAAGTGCATAACCAAACCAGAAGTAGCATTTAGGATATTAATTGACCATAAAAACGACATTTCCAATGGAGAGTTTACTGTCAGGTAATAATTGATAGCTTCCCCTGACGAGCGTGATTGTTTACAAGGACCATTTACAGTGACCGTTTTCAATGAGCGCGCAACGGTTTCCAACGCAAATTGCACCTAAATACAAACTTCGTAGTCTTATCAAATACAAATATATCGTTTTCGAAGAATGTGATTAGCTTACAGTAGGCTCAATTGTATATATAATTCATCAATCCATCAAAATGACGAATAACACAGAAGGAAGTGGCCTAAACGGACTACATAGGCCTATATAAGACAACGAAAACTTTGCATTTACCACTCACCTTGCGTTTGGGATCCTGTTTTCTTATTTGCTTTATTTGTAGTCAAGCCAAGAAGATCCCGTACATCAAAAATATCCACATGGAGAAAATGTTCTTGAAAGCGAGACAACCGTAAGAAGGTGCGCACACAATTGGATGAGAAATACGCAAACTGCAAATAAGGAGTTGACATCAACCAACGCAGTTTTTCCAAATCCGAACCCCAGTGGTGCGTCAGAGGAAAATTTCACAATTGGAAAAAATATTATAAAAATCAAATCAATCGCATTATCTTGTGCGTCTTGCACTGTGGTAAGGTGATTGCCAATGTTGACGGATGGAGATTGATCACCTTCTGCCTACCCTGCCCTTCTATGAACGAAAGACACATGCAGAACCGCCCACTTCGTCCAATCCAAGCGCCCGTGCGGCCTTACAGGCAACAGCGGTAACCAGTCAATTGCGAGGGTTGCAAGAAAACCCCTCCCCTTCAAATGCTTAAATAAATCTATACCACGTGAGAGCCCACAATTGTAAAAAGTTATACTTAATAAAAAACGACATTACATTGAAAGCTCTACTTAGATGTAGGCCTACGTCGTTATTCATTAAATTTGCATCTAGTATATTTTGCGTTTGCATAAAAACAAAGTGTAGGCTACCGTAAAAGGGACATTTAAACAGGTCTCAGTGTTTATTTCTCTCATGAAAAAAACAAACCCATGAATGAACAATCTTCCCATCAAAAGGGATGATGTAAAGTGAGTTGGGAACAAGGCCTACGTGAAAAAATGCGAACTAAGAAAATGTATTAGATTGCCTAAAACAAAATGTAATATCTTAAAACGGAATATAGCTTTAGTGTAGCCTATGTGATTGATTAAAATAACAAGAAAACCAGCCTGCCCTCGGTAGTAATGCATTTTGGACCCTGTGTGCGTCTTCAGAGAAAATCACCTTTCAACGTTCTCGTTTTGGCCGTAATTGTTTGTGAACAACACCATCGTTTATACAAATTGGAGCATTTTTTTTTTCCATAGCAGCGGAATACTTTCCAAAAGTGGTAAAGAGGCTCTGATTTAACCGTGTAATATATTTTCATGAATATTAATGAATGAGATAATCCTCACTTGGATTTACATTTCAGAATAATAGTGCAGTTCATCCAAACGAGGGTCTCCTCTCAAATAAAGTTTTATATGAATTAAACTGGATGTGGAATCGACCATTCTATATGCTATAACCTAAAATAAAAACATAAAAAAAACATTTTTCAATAGATAAATGTGCATGAAGAATGGAAAATACAAATTATATTTATATTCGAGATTAATTGTTGAGACCGTCATGAGGCGTCTTTCTCCACTGCAACCGCCTCGGCTGGTGCTTTGTTGAGCTCATATTAAAATTAACTCTAATTGTAGCCGGAGCTGCAATAATAAATCACGAGCAAATAATCAAAGGACTGTCAAGAACATTAGTTAACTAAATGTGATATCAAACGAAGGCATTTTAACATCCTCTTTGGATCTTTAGAATGGCCTAATCGAAACAACGACGTAACAGCGCTTCAATAAAAGCTGTTAATGGTTGGAGGAAAATCAAAGAGCGTTTCGAATGACAACAGGTTTGCATTTTACACTTGACATTTATTCACACAAAATCATAGGTGCCATTTTATATGGTAGGCGTTTGGCTATGAACGAAATAAGGCTCATATTATTAATTCGAGGTAAATTCCAATAGGCAAGTCAATTACGTTTTTGTCAGGGCCACACAGGCCCAATGCATATTACAATGGCCAGGGAAAAATATAAAAAGCGATATTTCTCGGCTAAATCTCACACGTTTGCTCCAACTATTGTATGACTCAAGCGCCCAACATATAGGCCTAGACCTGTCAAAGCCAATGTGATCGATCCCACACAAGTATCAAGATATCAAATAGCAAAATCCCATTGTGAAAAGAGTATTGGACCTAATCCCAAATTGCAGTAGAATTTTCTTAATGCTAAGCCCGTAAAACCAGGGATCAGGGCAACTCAAGGGGTGGGGGGTGTAAGGTTTGTCTCTTTAGCTGGCACGATTGGAGAAGGTCGTGTATGTTGTCGGTGCTTATTAAAACGATGATGCATAAAATCCCCCCAAGTTGTCAGAAAGCATGAGCACACGGAGTCGGCCTTTTGTAAAAAAAAAAATATTTAAAAAAAACTGTGGCTGTGGACGGGGCTTTGCAAAATTCACCCATGATCAACACCTGCATGCGCGGTAATAGCGACAGACTTCAAAGCTTGCACATCTGCAATACATAGGGGGGCAATCCGTTCTCCCAGAATGTTACCTATGGCATGTATGCTACTGCTATAGCACTACGCAAAAAGACCAGCACTTCATTTTGAACTAAAAAAAACTTTATCTATGGGTTTATAGTCGGTGTCAAGGATTGAGTGGCTTTTTTTCTCTTTTTTTGGATACACTCGTAAAAGTGAAGCATTACGCAATGGTGGAAATACACAGAGGTAAGGTGCGCACCTTTAATGCGGAACTCTGGCTGGAGACAGTAATCAAATGATCATGGTTTGTCATGCACATATGTGGAATTTTTGTTTTGAGGCTCGATATTGTATTTGAAAGATTTCCATAACAGCAGGTTTAACTGCAAATGTCAAAATAATGGTGAGAATTGTTTTCAGTAAATAACATATGCCATTCATAACGAAATAGCCTGTAGGCAAGTTATAAATAGGCTATCTTTTTTCTAAAGTATTTCAAACATTCTTTCACCGAGGTGTAGCCTATAGGCTACTACTGTAAAAACGTTCAATTGAGAGATTTCCACTACATTAGTCAACGGAGTATAGGTCTACTACAATGAAAACTCACATGCAGATTAAATGACTATATTGTTGACGTACGTGGAGCCGTGCCATTTCTTTGACGGAGCTGAAACTGAACGAGACCCGACCACAGAAGTCAAAACGTCTATTCGAATAACAATATGCACATGATAATACGTATGAGTAGGACTGGTGCTATGCATTCCGTTCCATCCACATATTATTATAGATGAAATTGTGTTGTGGAAATAGTAACCCATATGAATAATCTTCTGATTAAAACCATAACATTCTAATCGTGAAATTCAAATCTCGGCTCTATTTAAGGAATTAGTGGAAATGAATCCAGGCTAAATAAACACTTAAACTATTTGATGCAAAAAAAATCATAGGAAAATGAATCCATGTTGGAATCCTAATCATGCATAAAACATTCCCATATCAGTTTAGCTTCAAAGGCATATCAATATCAAACTAAACTGTATGATTTTTTAAATATAAAAATTATGAATTCATTGTAATTAAGATGTTAGTCATTTTGTTTTAGAGTAGCCTAGTCTGATCCTCTAAATTGTAGGCCTATACCATAAGTGAAAGTAGGTCATTAAATCCCATACTTATTACTATCGCAATAACATGCCTAATTATTAAACCACATGAAATAAACAAAAACAAAATATTGTTCACAGTAAAGTCAATTGCTATGTCTTATTTACAGCAAGGACTATAAAATCATTATTAAAGGTACTCGGGAGACTTTAAAACATATTTGTGATGCATTTCTGTTCAGTTTTAATCTCTCTGCTCATCAACTGACTTTTTTGACTCATATATAATTGTCGCATCCTTTCCATTAATTCATCTTACATGATTTATTAACAATCATAAGAAACAGGCCTATTAGGCTATGCAATAGCTCCACAAGTGCTTAGAGATCACATGACCAACAGGGTGAGCGAGTGTGATGTGTTGTGATACTCTACTGCTTGATACTGTGCTGTAATGTAAACACGTGGAATAGGCATGTACTGTACTGTTTCATATGGAGCTAGTTTCCCAGTCTGAAATATCACCTGGTGTCCTCCTCACAATGGAGACACGAGCATCATGTACTCCTAGGCACGCCAGCCTTCAACAGGGCACTGGGAGGTCAGATGGGTTGACAGGTAGCTAGCCTACTCACTGTCCCTGCAAACAACTGCTAGCCTACAACCAAAGGTAACAGTAGCCTATCATATGCATTCTAAATTTGTCACCAAGGGTGAAAATGGTGATCATTTGGCTTCAAACTGACAAGTAAAGGAATAATCCCATGAAAATAATTGATGGGACGTAGAGGTTTTAAAGGCAGTTGAAGTACAGTTTTCCCAAACAGTAGGTGGTTGATAAAAAAAAAATGGTTCTCATGTAATGTGATCTGAATAACACAGTCAGAAGGATATCAATTTTGAGGACCATGCACTTATCACGCAAGGCTTGTCTACTGCCCTGGCACTCAGTTTCTCTTTGTCCCACACTGGCACTTAATGGGGGAGTCAAGGGTATAGTCACTTAGCCAGGGTGCCCAGCACTTTCTGCATTCAACAACATTGTATCATTACCTAGCCTAGAGAATGACCAAAACTCAACAGACTGGCACTCAGGCTAGCAGTTAGTAGCGGTGCCATAGACTAAAACACGAGACAGAGGCTCCATACACCTAATATTATTTACGAGACGGACAAATGTGATATGTTTGAGTGAAAGAAACAATATCTTCTATTTTTTCTGCACACAAATGGATAAATGGGCATGACGTCCCTGATATGATATACAGAACTTACATTTAAATGGAAGTCTTGAAGACGCCATTACTAAAGTTGGTGTTGGTGAAACAGTAGTGCTTCAATAAAGAATTGAGAGTGCAACGTGTCATGCCTATTTTTAACACCTCTTAAAATGGACTTCATATATTGATCATTATGCAATTTATCATCTTAAAAAAATGTACCTTCACTTCATTTTCATTTTTGTAGTATTGGCATGACGTCAATTTCCGAAGTGAGTGCAAACACTAGGCTACATTGCAACTTAAATTTTTTGACAGCTCACACGAATAAACAGGACAAGAAAGAAAGTCATAATTCATGACGTGTCATGAACATAGCAGTGAAAAATATTCATACATGGACAATGAGAGACAGAAAAGGAAGAGAGAGAGAGAGAGAGAGAGAGAGAGGGGAGCGGAGAGGGAAAGAGAGCAAAGAGAGATAGCAGAGATACAGAGAGTGAGCAGAGCTAGAGAGAGGTAGAGAGCAGAGAGAGAGAGAGAGAGAGGGAGAGAGCAGAGAGAGAGAGAGAGCAGAGGGGAGCATGTAGCTGTCTGTCACAGGGCCGGGCCTTCCCGCCCCTCTCATTAGGAAGGTAAACAATGAGGAGGAATGATGAGAGACACGGCAGAACAAATGAGGAGCAGGAGGGAGAAATCAGACACCGGCTTAAAGATCCCACAGCCCACAGTCACCCAACCAACCCAACCCAAACCACCATACATACACCCCCATCGCAATCCCCCAAAAAACAGAGTGAGTGAGGGGGTGAGGGGGGGGGGGACCCTGAGCAAAGAGTAAGGCAACTTTCAATCCTTTTAGGATTAGGCTCTCCCCCCCTCTGTATCCCTCACTCTGTTCCTCCTCTCTTTCACTCTACTGCCCCCGGGCAATCACGTTAAAACTTGCATGGCCAGTGCTCATTCAGATATCCCTAACAATGCGCACCAGTGGTAACCATGTGAGCGTTGGCAAGCCACACAAGAATGCACAGGTTCAGTTCCCCGTGACCCTCCCTATGCACAGAAAAAAAGAGGAGGAAAATATACTGAAGGCGACGCTGCATTTTTCAGCAGCTTTAGGGAAGAGAGACTTGGGGTGCTTATTTACCAAACCTAAAATTACACATTTTACGCCAATCACGATGGTTTCTGGAATCAAACTCGTAATTCAGTGCTTTTACTTTTCGCCGGAGAGCCTAAATCATTTGGGAAACATGATAATCAATGTATGACACCACACTGGCAAGGGAGGAGTTAACCATGGTAACAAATGACCTGTAGAGTTCTTACCAGCCCAATCTATTTATATTATTTTCTGGTCATTCAAATGCCGTTAGAATGGCCTACTTTTTTAGATTAAGTGGATTTGCCTCATCGATATACAATGAGCTGCTGAAAAGGATTCTCTTTTAACCACAGGGTTACCTGGTTAACAAAGAACTGGCAAGATCAGAGATTTGTACATATTTGTGAGGGTTAAAGTGCCTTGACAGTAGGCAAAGGAGAGATGCGCTATGCAACACAAGATTATTTCCAAATACTGAAAATAGCTACAAAAGTGCAATTGGAGCACAGGAGCAAATAACAACTTCCTACTTACAACATATACTAACACTATTTTTTTCTTTTTTCTCTACCCAGAGTGCAGCAGGAGGGAAGGGAATTGCCATCCAGCCTTATCTCCAGTTCCAGTCAACTAGAGGCCCTGAAAGAGTGTGCACCATCATCAGAGCTGGCCATTTGATAGGATTCTGGCACTGCACCTAATCAATCTGTGGCATAGAGCTGCCAGAAGACCTGTAACAAAGCTCAAAGAGCCTCACAAATGGCCTAGTGCAGGGGATAAGCCCCTGCACAGGATTACATATTGATTTTGAATGTATAAAAAAATACAAATAAACGTATCATACAAAACCCGAGACGGACTACAAAAGTAGGCAGTAGTCTGTGCATGAATCTCCCCTTTAAGAGCAGGAGCGTCAACTTTCAAATACGGAGACCCCGAGCATGAACCAAAACCTAAAAAAAAAATGGCTAGAGAAATCAAAGGCCAGGGCTGAGGTGTGGTAGCAGTGCATTCTTGCAGGGAATCACCACAGCTCCACTTTGCTTTTCGAGGCGAAGGGTCAATATGGTGGCTACACATATTACTCAAATGAAAACTTGCATACTTGCTACGTCTCAGCCGCTACATCCGGATGTAGTGTACGACACTCGACAGACAGTTGCCCCCCTTGAAGCAGGGCAGTGTAAACAACTATTGTCTTGTTGAGCCTACAGTATGAATGGTACTAGCAGAGCAATGTTTTTGAAACGACTGAAACGTATAGACATTTTCATCATATTTTAGACTTGTTTGATTGAGTTTTTACCTGAAATTGCAGTAATAGCCTGTTACATTCTGAAATTGTTGCAGTAGATGCCGGCTGCACTGAGCCACGTAAAACTATGGAAGCCCATCCCTACCACCAAAAACATGTCAAATACAGATCATACAAATATGTTTCTTTTCTTCATTTGTAACATTGTGTGATGATTTCAGAGGTGGCACCACAAGTCCCAGAGTGGTTGGGGGGGGGGGGGGGGGGATTGTTTTCCTGGGGCTCAGAGTTTTTCCTAATCTGGGAGTAGGCTAACCTAACCAACCCTAGTTGTTGCGTATGACATTGTAATAAATCAACAGTAAAAAAAAATTTTTTTATGGGTTTTATACGGGCTATGATGGGACCAGATAACTTTTCTAATCATATGGTTTAAAAATATATTATAATAATCCTGGAAAAACTCCTGCCCCTAGGGAGGATGAAAACATTTAAACCCTTCACACAGACAAAGAGAACAACTGCGTTTGGCCCAAAAACAAAACAGACAAACAAACGAACAGGGCTGAGTTCGCTGTATGCAGGGTTACATGGTATAGACCTTTGCATCTGTAATTAAAAAGATACTCATACATTATGACATCACTATTGGGTGGATTGATTCATTCCAGTCAATCATTTTGGATTAAAAAGGACAAGGCAGCCAAGCCCCCTGAAGTGTGAATATAAAAAAACTACATTTGATCACATTTACATTTTCTCAGAACACAAATAAATAGGCTCTAAGTAAATAGCTTAAGCTATTAAAAACATGACGCTATGTTTCCCCTGGTCCAGATGGGATCAGAGTGCATAGACTTCTCTTGGCTACCTGCAGCTGTGGTTGTTATCAGTAGGTTACAGTTGATCAGACTGAAGCACAGACTAATTGTGCACGTTGACAAATCATAAGGGAAATTGTATTACATTTTTGGGGTGGCGGTAATGGGCTTCCATATAAAACAGCTTGTTGGGGTGAATTCACATATACCCACGTTTTCAGTCGCAATTTGCTTTTACCACATGTAATGATTTGCATCGTATTGATAAAAATGAAGCCTGGTCTGTTGTAATGTTGTAAGGTAGGCCTACTGTCCTTTTATATTTGTACGAGAGGGTTCATCGTAAATTCTTGATAGGCTAACGTTACTTGATGAAGACATGCTGTTACAGCAACTGTGTTACTGTCTTGAAGCTAAAATGTAATGAGTGTAGCCTACAGATATGAAAATAAACCCTTTAATTGTCTGCACATACATGCTAGTGAATTGTTGCGTCATTCAAGAGTGCAATAGGGTTAGGTTGCATTATTCAATAGTGTAATGTTTTAGAAGAAAAGTTGGTCATTTTTTGAATAGTTTGTGCTTACTGGCTATGGCTACTGTGATGTTTACAGTCAATTTGAGCTGCGGACCAAGAATGTTCCGTTGCCAGCCACAACGAAAGGTAAGGCAGGGATGTAATGTGATTTGAAAAGTAGAATTCTCTTTCGCCACCCCGCCACTCAGACTCTCCTTCATATCTCGTAGTGAGAATAGTAGCCTTAGTAGTATGTTAATGACTTAATTTGGCAAACTTTCGACACCTCACTGTTTGTTTGCTGTCACCTTGCGGAGTCAGTCTCACCTTCGCCTCCCTTCGACTACGCTAACGTTTGTCAGACTGACAGCTAGCCGTCAGTCCCAACAAGGGGGTCTCACACACACAGGGCACACACACAGGACACACAGGGCACACACACACAGGGCACACACACAGGACACACACACAGGACACACACACACACACACACACACACACACACACACACACACACACACACACACACACACACACACACACACACACACACACACACACACACACACACACACACACACACACACACACACACACACACTGCTCCTGGTTCTGACAGGAGCAGCACTGAGTAACCAAGCAAAGCTATTCAGAGGATAGATAGATCTAGAACCTCATGTCCTTGATAGGAGAGCAGAACAAAATACAGCTGTTCCCCCTTCCATCAATAATCCTCACTTAATAATCAGGAGATTAACTGATATCAGGTGTGCAGATGACTGGCGGCAGAATAATAAACAAGTACGCCGAAAGACGCCTGAAAGAGAAAAAAACAAAAGAGAGCGCAGAGTCCCCTAAGCCAAGTCCCCCCCCCCCCAAACTAATTACAATTGATTTCTTATGGATCGGGTACCTTATCAGGTGCGAGAGGGAATTACCATGGCGAGCCGAAGGGTTGTTGCGGGTCGCCGTCGAATGGCAAAATCAATCTACGTGGAGTGACTGAGTGTACCCGTCTCCCTCTTGCAGGGAGGGCAGACACTGTCACTGGTATAAAATGTACATAAAAGACGTTGATTCAACGTAACAGGGATATAACACAAATCGGAAGACGTTATAAGAAGATGGAGAAAAGCCTAAATTACTTTCTTACAAATAGATAAATATGTAGTCTAAGAGCTACACATTATCCACAAAGACTGGAGTCTGACCCAGATGCTACATTTACTACTGTATGATGACATTATTCAAAGTCAGCAATAATGATATTACAGGCACAAGCATTATTTAAGAAATCCCCCAGAAACTACTGTGCGAATCCAGAGTACTAAACATTGACTCTCCACCTCAGTGTTGAAACTGGTTTCAGTTCAGCATCTCCACTACAAGCTCTTTTCTCCCTGGGCAACTTGGGAAAAGTTCATCAATATGTTAATTACTTAATCTTTAAACACTTAAAGAAACCATTAATAAACATTGATTTGAACACTTGCCACCAGTGACTCGAATTAATCCACTACAAATAGCTGATACACAAACTGCAATGGAGGGCAATTTGGGTAGGGATTACCAATAGTAATAGAGGAGAGGAGAAATTGATCACACTTTCTCTTGACAGGGAAGAGAAGAAAGCTAATTTAACCACTTTGCGTGATGACTCTGCTTTTTTTGTTGTGGAACTGAAATGAACTTCAATTGATTTTCTAACTGCTTTTCTATTCCAAGGGGGAAAAAACAGTGCCTTCAGAAAATATTCATACCCCTTGACTTATTCCACATTTTGTTGTGTTACAGCCTGAATTCAAAATTGATACCCTATAATGAGAAAGTGAAAACATGTATTTATATTCTTTTGCAAATTTATTGAAAATGAAATACAGAAATATATCATTTACATAAGTATTCACACCCCTGAGTCAATCTTTTAACTTAGATCTTTACATAGATTTTTAATGGGATTTAAGTCTGGGTTTTGGCTGGGCTATTCAACGACTTTCACATTCTCGTTCTGAAGTCATTCCAGTGTTGCTTGGATGTATGCTTGGGGTCATTGTCCTGTTGGAAAGTAAATCTTTGCCCCAGTCTAAGGTCTTTTGCACTTTGAAGCAGGTTCGCATCAAGGATTTGCCTGTATTTGGCCCCATTCATTGTTCCCTCTATCCTTACCAGTCTCCCAGTCCCTGCTGCTGAAAAGCATCCCCATAGCATGATGCTGCCACCCCCATGCTTCACGATAGGGATGGTGTTAAATGGCAGATGAGCTGTGCCTTGTTTTCTCCAGACATAGCGCTTTGCATTCTGGCCAAAGAGTTACATTTTTGTCTCATCAGACCACATAATCTTTTGCCTTATGATCTCAGTCTTTCACATGCTTTTTTGCAAACTCCAGGATTGCTGTCATGTTCCTTTTCCTCAGGAGTGGCTTCCGTCTGGCCACTCTGCCATAATACCCAGATTGGTAAAGTCAAATCAAATCAAACATTGTCACATGCGCCGAATACAACAAGTGTAGACCTTACCGTGAAATGCTTACTTACAAGCCCTTAACCAACAGTGCAGTTCAAGAAGAGTTAATAAAATATTTACCAAATAAACTAAAAGTAAAAAATAATGAAAAGTAACACAATGACATAACAGTAACGAGGCTATATACAAGGGGTACCGGTACCGAGTCAGTGTGCGGGGGTACAGGTTAGTTGAGGTCATTTGTACATGTAGGTAGGTAGGGATGAAGTGACTATGCACAGATAATAAACAGTGAGTAGCAGCAGTGTACAAAACAACTGGGAGGGGGTTCAATGTAAATAGTCCGGTGGCCAATTTATTCATTTTTAAGCAATCTTATGGCTTGGGGGTAGAAGTTGTTAAGGAGCCTTTTGGTCCTAGATTTGGCATTCCGGTACTGCTTGCTGTGCGGTAGCAGAGAAAACAGTCTATGACTTCGGTGATTGGAGTTTATGGGCTTTCCTCTGATACTGCCTATTATTTAGGTCTTGGAAGGCAGGAAGCTTGGCCCCAGTGATGTACTGGGCCGTACGCATTACTCTCTGTAGCACATTAAAGTCAGATGCGGAGCAGTTACCATACCAGGTGGTGATGCAACCGGTCAGGAAGCTCTCGATGGTGCAGCTGTATAACTTTTTGAGGATCTGGGGATACATGCCAAATCTTTTCAGTCTCCTGAGGAGGAAAAGGTTTTGTCGTGTCCTCTTCATGACTGTCTTGGTGTGTTTGGACCATGATAGTTCGTTGATGATGTGGACAACAAGGAACTCGACCCACTCCACTACACTAAAGTGCTGTAGAGACGGTTATCCTTCTAGAAGCTTTTTCTTTCTCAGCCAAGGAACTCTGTAGTTCTGTCAGAGTGGTCTTTGGGTTATTGGTCCCCTCTCTGATCAAGGTCCTTATTGTCCTGTTGGTTGGATGGCCAGCTTTAGGATGAGTCTGGGAAATTCCATATTTTTTCAATTTCCCAATGGTGGTGACCACCAGGTTCTTGGAAACTTTCAACACTCTAGACATTTTTTTATACCCTTCCCCAGATATATACCTCATGAAAATATCTATCTAGGAGATCTAGGGACAGTTCCTAGGACTTCATGGTATAGTTTCTGCACTGTCAACTGTGGGACCTTATATAGACAGGTGTGTTTCTCTCTAAATCATCCAAACAATTTAATTGGCCACAGGTGGATTCCAATCAAGTTGTAGTGACATCTCAAGGATGATCAAAAGAAATGAGTTGCACCTGAGCTCAATTTGGAGTGTCATAGCATGAATACTTTCTGAAGGCACTGTAGCTAATTACTCCAACTATTCATCCCCCTTGGCGTTTTTCCTATTTTGTTGCATTACAACCTGTAATTCAAATGAATTTGGATTTGGATTCCATGTAATGGACATAAACAAAATAATCAAAATTGGTGAAGTGAAATAAAAAAATTACTTGTTTAAAAAAGAAAAAAGAAAACAAAGTGGTGCCAGCATATGTATTCACCCCCTTTGCTATGAAGCCCCTAAATAAAATCTGGTGCAACCAATTACCTTCAGAAGTCATCTAATTAGTTAAATAAAGTCCACCTGTGTGCAATCTAAGTATCACATGATCTGTCACATGATCTCAGTATATATACACCTGTTCGGAATGGCCCCAGAGACTGCAACACCACTAAGCAAGCGGCACCACCAAGCAAGCGGCACCATGAAGACCAAGGAGCTCTCCAAACAGGTCAGGGACAAAATTGTGGAGAAGTACAGATCAGGGTTGGGTTATAAAAAATTATCAAAAACTTTGAACATCCCACGGAGCGCCATTAAATTCATTATTAAAAAATGGAAAGAATATGGCACCACAACAAACCTGCCAAGAGAGGGCCACCCACCAAAACTCACGGACCAGGCAAGGACGGCATTAATCAGAGAGGCAACAAAGAGACCAAAGATAACCCTGAAGGAGCTGCAAAGCTCCACAGCGGAGATTGGAGTATCTGTCCATAGGACCACTTTAAGCCGTACACTCCACAGAGCTGGGCTTTACGGAAGAGTGGCCAGAAAAGCCATTGCTTAAAGAAAAAAATAAGCAAACACGTTTGGTGTTCGCCAAAAGGCATGTGGGAGACTCCCCAAACATATGGAAGAAGGTACTCTGGTCTGATGAGACTAAAATGTAGCTTTTTGGCCATCAAGGAAAATGCTATGTCTGGCGCAAACCCAACACCTCTCATCACCCCGAGAACACCATCCCCACAGTGAAGCATGGTGGTGGCAGCATCATGCTGTGGGGATGTTTTTCCATCGGCAGGGACTAGGAAGCTGGTCAGAATTGAAGGAATAATGGGTAGCAGTAAATACAGGGAAATTCTTGAGGGAAACCTGTTTCAGTCTTCCAGAGATTTGAGACTGGAACGGAGGTTCACCTTCCAGCAGGACAATGAACCTAAGCAAGTTTTCAGTTTTTTTGTCTTATTTCTTGTTTGTTTCACCCACAAAAATATTTTGCATCTTCAAAGTGGTAGTGGTGTAAGTTGTGTAAATCAAATGATACAAACCTTCAAAAAAATACATTTTAATTCCAGGTTGTAAGGCAACAAAATAGGAAAAATGCCAAGGGGGGTGAATACTTTCGCAAGCCACTGTACATGGGCAACAATCATAGTTGATAATTACCATATACAGTGCCTTCAGAAAGTATTCATACCCTTATACACTTATTCCACATTTTGTTGTTACAGCCTGAATAAAAAATGTATAAAATAAAAACAATTCTTACCCATCTACACACTATCCCATATTGACAAAATGAAAACAACGTTTTTAGAAATTTTAGCAAATGTATTGAAAATGAAATACCGAAATATCACAACCAAGTCCATACTTTGCAGAAGCACCTTTACAGCTTTGAGTCTTTCTGGCTAAGTCATTAAGAGCTTTTCACACCTGGATTGTGCAACATTTGCCCATTATTCTTTAAAAAATTCAAATTGGTTCTTGATCAATGCTAGACAACCCTTTTTGGAGGTCTTAAGTTAAAACTGTGACTCGGCCACTCGGTAACACGTTCACTGTCTTGCTAAGCAACTCCAGTGTAGATTTGGCCTTGTGTTTTAGGTTATTGTCCTGCTGAAAGGTGAATTCATCTCCCAGTGTCTGGTGGAAAGCAGACTGAACCAGGTTTTTCTCTAGGATTTTACCTGTGCTTAGCTCCATTCCGTTTATTTTATATCCTGAAAAACTCCCCAGTTCTTAACGATTACAAGCATACCCATAACATGATGCAGCCACCTCAATGCTTGAAAATATGGAGAGAGGTACTCAGTAATGTGTTGTTTTGGATTTGCCCCAAACATAACACTTTGTATTCAGGACCAAAAGTAAAATAGATTTTCTTTAGTGCCTTGTTAAAAACAGGATGGATGTTTTTGAATATTTGTATTGTGTACAGGCTTCCTTCTTTTCACTCTGTCAATTAGGTTAGTATTGTGGAGTAACTACAAGGTTGTTTATCCATCCTCAGTTTTCTCCTAGTACTCCAGTATTGTGGAGTAACTACAATGTTACTGATCCATCATCAGTTTTCTCCTATCAGAGCCATTAAACTCTGTAACTGTTTTAAAGTCACCATTGGCCTCATGGTGAAATCCCTGAGCGGTTTCCTTCCTCTCCTGCAACTGAGTTAGGAAGGACGCCTGTATCTTTGTAGTGACTGGGTGTATTGATACACCATCCAAACTTTATAACAAAGGGGACATTTAAGCTTTTTATTTATTTGTACACATTTCAAAAAACATAATTCCAATTTGACATTGAGGTATTGTGTGTAGACCAGTGACAAAAAAATCTAAATGTAATCTGTAACACAACAAAATGTGGAAAAAGTCAAGGGGTGTGAATACTTTATTAAGGCACTGTAGCAAACAAACCCAATCCAATTTTAATAGCACTGGTACAGACTTGTAAAAACAGGCAGGCACACACACAAACACCCTGATAAAGATAACTTTTATTTGTGATCCAGAGGACTTTGTTTGAACACCTGTGACTGACAGCGCACCACAGGATGTGTGCTAAATGTGTATTAAATAGACAAACATGAGACACTTAGGACGATGCCCTATGTCAATAGACAAACTGGTATTTCTTTGTTGGGCAAACAGCTTAGATTACTGCACTTGCAAGAGCAGGTGTGTGACTTTGCTAGGCACAAGTGTGTAGTACCATCACCAGAGAAGGCATTTGCACACACACACACACACACACACACACACACACACACACACACACACACACACACACACACACACACACACACACACACACACACACACACACACACACACACACACACACACACACACACACACACACACACACACACTCAGATAGATAGCAGAACTCAAATACCATTAGATGTCATTGTACTATACAGTATGAATGTGAGTGAGTGGGAGGGGGGTATGATGTTTCTGTTTCCTGGGAAGAGAAACATCTCTTAACTGCAGATGCACAGAATGGCATTTTCACATTCAGGTGTGAAGTGTATGAAAAAGATATGAGGCCAAATAACGATGAAAAGGCAGAAATATGAAAGAGTTAAAACAATGCTTCAGGACGTTTCCTCTTGTCCCACTCCAGATTTTTGGCAAAAACATTCACTGTTTGAACAATGTCATGTGAAATATTATATACAAATAAAACACTTAAAAATGTAATTGTTGTACTAGTTTTTGTGCTAGTGGGAAGGTAATAAAATGGGGTTGTGTCTAATTAGCCTTCCTTGAATGGAAATAAAAGGTCATCACAGCTAAATGTTTGGTCCTAGATCAGGGCCTGTACTCAAAGCGTCTCTGAGTAGGAGTGCTGATCTCGGATCAGGTCCACCCACCCCGTCAACGTAATCGTATCCATTACTATCTAAAAAGGTAAAATTGATCCTAAATCAGTACTCCTACTCTGAGCTGCTTTCCGAATACTCAATACTGGCCTGGAAACAGCTTGGACTGACATACGTGACATAAGATTCAGGGATGGCGGTAGACCTCGGCGGTCTGGTTCTCCAGAGGAGATCTTTGAGGAGGGTGGTCTACTACTCCCAGGCAGTCCCCCTGCTCCTCAGCTCAACCCCTTGAGCCCCTTGAACTACGACCTTGTGGAATAGATTGAGCTGCTGTTGCAGGGATTGAGGCAGCAGTTTGTGGTTTGTGGGGCCCGGGCTTATGTGGACTGGGCTATGTCCCCAAAGGCCTTCGAAAACCAACCAGGGAGACCCGAGCAGAGCCTCAATAACCAAATAAGATTAAGATTACCATCTTAGCCGCCGCTACATTAAAAAGATAAAGCTAATGAGAGTGGCCCAGTGTCTCAATTCTATTACTTTGGATCTTCGGCTGATTAGAAATGAGGGCCTTTTGTGAATACGCTCATAGAATTAGGCTTGATTCTCCTTTGTTGTTTCTGGGTTATCAGGATTGCTAGTGTTCCTTTTTTAATGTTTCAATATGTTCAGTATTATATGGCTCAAGTTATTTTTTAATGAATGTGTGTCTGTTTTCATTGATTCATTGAGACATGAGGTGCACGATTTCAACATTTTAAGGATGGACTATCAAGGCTTTGCATCGTACACATATGCATACACGCATCCAAAATATCCTGCTAGGGTTCGTTTTCCTTGTTCAAATAAATATATCTTTGGGATAACACCTTCCTCTAAACCTCAAATCTCACAAAAGACCAACAGAAATGGACTTAAAGCTCTTGTCGCGTTGTTATAGTACAATTTTCCCTGTTTGCTTTAGATAACAAATCTTCAGTTGACCCGGAGGGTTAAGGGAGCATTACAAATTAATCCCGGGTTTTAATAAGTCTGTCTTAAGCCAAGGGGTCTTTACTCCAAAAGAAAAGAAATAAAAGAGGGAGGGAGAAGAAAGGGATCGGAGAGGAAAATAAATATATTAAACCCTGTGATCACAGCCAGCTTTTCTTGTTTGTTATCCCTCCGTTTTCCGTTTAATCCAATACTCACTAATCCAATTTGTCTATCGGGCTTCGACCCTAACTTCTCCTCATCTACGTTATTTTTCCTACATGGCCGTTTGAAGTGACCACTCCTCGTTTTGCAGTCTGACGACTCACTGAAACAAACTGCAGACTAAGAGGTAGATGGATAGATTTCCAAAAAGGAGAAGGAAAAGATGAAAAAAAGGAGAAGAAAAAATGGCAAACATGATCAGCTCACGACACAAACATAAAAGTAAGAGCTCGTTATGGACGAAGTCGAGCGGTCTTCACCCTGAATATGCATGAAGAGTCATAATCAGATGTGGGGCAGTCACCCACTGAAGGAGAATATTGGAGAAGCACAAAGGGATTGATTTAATTACTTGAAGTGGGCCTGTGTTTGGAGCATTCTTGTTAAGTGAGTGAAAAGGCTGGCAGTATCCTTGCACTATTTCTGTGAAGGGGTTGGAGTTAGGGGCAGATGGTGGGATATACCAGAGTAGTCTAGCTCCTTAAGTCAGCAAAACTAATCTCGAGGTATAAAGCACTTGTGATTGAAAGGGTCTTCATTGATTGCGAAATGGACATAGAGTGTTCTCTGTTTAACGTCAACCTGGACAACCGTTATCCAAGTTCTGCTCAATTATTTTGCCTTTATCCAGATCATTGTGTAATCTCTTAAAAATGAGCAAAAGCTACATATGGTATTTTGACAGAGAAAATACCTTCAGAAAGTATTCACACCCCTTGACTTTCCCACATTTTGTTGTGTTACAGCCTGGATTTAAAATGGATTAAAATGAGATTTTGTGTCACTGGTCTACACACAATACCCCACAATGTCAAAGTGGAATCATGTGTTTCGACATTTTTACAAATTAATTACAAATGAAAAGCTGAAAGGTTTAGTCAATAAGTATTCAACATATTTGTTATGGCAAGCCTAAAGTTCTTGAGTAAAAATGTGGTTAAAATTGTTACATAATAAGTTGCATGGACTCACTCTGTGTGCAATAATAGTGTTTAACATGATTTATAATGACTACCTCATCTCTGTACCCCACACATACAGATAATTGTAAGGTCTCTCATTCGAGCAGTGAATTTCAAACACAGATTCAACCACAGAGACCAGGGAGGTTTTCCAATATCTCGCAAAGCAGGACACCTATTGGAAGATGCGTTAAAAAAACAAATAAAAGAAACAGACACTTATTATCCCTTTGAGCATGGTGAAGTTATTAATTACACTTTGGATGGTGTATCAATACACTCAGTCACTACAGAGATACAGGCGTCCTTCCTAACTCAGTTGCAGGAGAGGAAGGAAACCGCTCAGGGATTTCACCATGAGGCCAATGGTGACCTTAAAACAGTTACAGAGTTTAATGGCTGTGATAGGAGAAAACTGAGGATGGATCAACAACATTGTAGATACTCCACAATACTAACCTAAATGACAGAGTGAAAAGAAGGAAGCCTGTAAATAATACAATTATTCCAAAACATACATCCTGTTTGCAATAAAGCACTCAAGTAAAACTGCAAAAAACTTGGCAAAGATATTATCTTTATGTCCTGAATACAAAGTGTTATGTTTGGGGCAAATCCAACAAAACACTGAGTACCACTCTTCATATTTTTAAGCATGGCTGCTTCATGTCATGGGTATGCTTGTCATCACCAAGGAATAGGGCGCTTTCTAGGATAAAAAATAAATGGAATAAAGCTTATCACAGGCAAGATCCTTGAGGAGAACCTGGTTCAGTCTGCTTTCCAACAGACACAAAGCCAAATTCACCTTCCAGCAGGACAATAACCTAAAACACAAGGCCAAATTTACACTGGAGTTGCTTACCATACAACATTGAATGTTGGGTGGCATAGTCACTCAACTTGAAAAGACTTGAAAATGGCTGTCTAGAAATGATCAACAACCAACTTGACAGAGCTTGAAGAATTTTTAAAAGAATAATGTGCAAATATTTTACAATACAACATCTTTATCTTTAATTTACAATATGTAGAAACTATGAGAATAAAAAGTTTCAGAACTTTTGTGAAGCATCACAGCACAGTTGAAAAATATATGGCAGAAATCCAATATGGATGGTGTTAAGAGATAGATGGGAGGAGCTGAATGGAGCTTAAGGGTGGGACTAATAACAACAAGATAACAAATGTAAAATATACTGTGTCAGTAAAATGTATATAGGTTCAGAACTTTTGTGAAACATCACAGCAAAAAATATATTGCAAATAGAATAGTTACAGCCTTATTCTAAAATGTATTAAATTGTTTTTTTCCCCTCATCAATCTACACAAAATACCCCATAATGACAAAGCAAAAACAGGTTTTTAGACATTATGGCAATTGTATTAAAAATAAAAACTGAAATATCACATTTACATAAGTATTCACACTCTTTACTCAGAACTTTGTTGAAGCACCTTTCACAGTGATTACAGCCTCGAGTCTTCTTGGGTATGACACTACAAGGTTGGCACACCTGTATTTGGCGAGTTTTCCAAATTCTTCTTTGCAGATCCTCTCAAGCGCAGAGGTTTGGAGGTTTGGATAGGGAGCATCACTGCACAGCTATTTTCAGGTCTCTCCAGAGAAGTTAGATCGGGATCGAATCAGGCCTCTGGCTGGGCCACTCAAGGACATTCAGAGACTGGCCCCCGAAGCCACTCCTGTATTGTCTTGGCTGTGTGCTTAGGGTTGTTGTCTTGTTGGAAGGTGAACCTGTGTCCCAGTCTGAGGTCCTGAGTGCTCTGGAGCAGGTTTTCATCAAGGATCTCTCTGGACTTTGCTCCGTTCATCTTTCCCTCAATCCTGACTAGACTACCAGTTCCTGCCGCTGAAAAACATACCCACAGCATGATGCTGTGTAACAGTCAGTATCTGGTGTGGCCACCAGCTGCAATAAATACTGCAGTGCATCTCCTACCCATGAACTGCACCAGAATTGCCAGTTCTTGCCGTGAGATGTTACCCCACTCTTCCACCAAGGCACCTGCAAGTTCCCGGACAATTCTGGGGGGGAATGGCCCTAGCCCTCACCCTCCGATCCAACAGGTCCCAGACGTGCTCAATGGGATTGAGATCCGGGCTCTTTGCTGGCCATGGCAGAACACAGACATTCCTGTCTTGCAGGAAATCAAGCAAAGAATGAGCAGTATGGCTGGCGGCACTGTCATGCTGGAGGGTCATGTCAGGATGCACCTGCAGGAAGGGTACCACATGAGGGAGGAGGATGTCTTCCCCTTAACACACAGCGTTGAGATTGCCTGCAATGACAACAAGCTCAGTCCGATGATGCTGTGACACACCGCCCCAGACTATGACGGACCCTCCACCTCCAAATCAATCCCGCTCCAGATTACAGGCCTCGGTGTAACGCTCATTCCTTCAACGATAAAAGGCGAATCTGACCATCACCCCTGGTGAGACAAAACCGCGACTCGTCAGTGAAGAGCACTTTTTGCCAGTCCTGTCTGGTCCAGCGACGGTAGATTTGTGCCCATAGGCGACATTGTTGCCGGTGATGTCTGGTGAGGACCTGCCTTACAACAGGCCTACAAGCCCTCAGTCCAGCCTCTCTCAGCTTATTGCGGTGTTACGAACCCCTTTGGCCCTGCTGTCTAGGGGGGATGGAAACGAGACCCGTAACATATCTTATGCAAATCATAACAGTGAAAAGGAACAGTGAGAACTAAAAACAACATAAACCTACCGTCAAACACTTTAGGTTTATTGTTCAAAAACACGGTAATAATGGGGGGGGGGGGGGGGGGGGGCTGAGCTGGACCCAAGGAAAGAAATAATAAATATTCAAAAACCCCTAAGCTAGTCTTACTTGCTTCAAGAACAGCTAGCTAACTAACCAACAAAATACAGTGGGTGGTCCGCCCAGTTCTAACTAGGGTACTTAGACAAAGTTTTCCTATGGGTAATGTATGCCCAAGGGCGACTTGGCTTGGTATCCCCTTTTCCCACCAACAAACAAACAGCCATACACCACAGCAATACATACTCACATGATAACGGTGAGAGATAGCTCCAGAGACAACTGATTGGGTTTCTTTTAAACCAAGGGAAAGGGGATGTGATTGGGTAAGGGAAAAGGAGCAGGTGTGTCTTCAGATTGGCGACTGATGACTGCCACCTGTGACTAGGGCAGAAGGAGAGAAAACAAATACACACAGGACACCTGTATCCATAACACTCCCACCCTTAAAAGAGCAACCCTATAAGGATTGCGACCAAAGTATTTACAATGAATACTAACAAGTTCAACAAGCAAAGGCAACCTAACGAAACATACAAAAATCATACATTTTTAAACACGAGATAAGGCATCTGCCAATACATTTTCAGAACCCTTTTTGTGGCGGATCTCTAAATTATAATTCTGCACAATAAGCACCCAACGCATAAGGCGATGGTTCTGGTTGTACATACGGTGGAGAAACACTAAGGGGTTATGGTCAGTATATACTATCACTGGTAGGGCACTGAAACCAATATATACTTCAAAGTATTGCAGAGCTAACAACAAAGCTAGAGCTTCTTGTTCGATGGTTGCATAGTTAGCCTGACATTTGTTAAACTTTCGAGAAAAATAACAAACAGGATGATCCACTCCACTCTTGTCCTGCTGCAGTAGAACAGCACCAGCACCTCTGGCACTAGCATCTACCTCAAGTTTAAACGGTCGTTCAAAATCTGGAGCAGCAAGTACAGGGGTATTACATAAGAGTGCTTTAGCAGTATCAAAAGCTACCTGACAATCAGGGGTCCACTCAAACGATCTAGCCGGACTGAGCAAATCGGTCAATGGAGCAACTACCGCAGAGTAATTTTTACAGAAACTACGGTAGTAGCCAACCATCCCTAAAAAGCGGCGTAGCTCTCGTCTGGTGGTAGGTGCGGGGAATGCAGTTATAGCCAAGACCTTGGCATCAACAGGGCGAACCTGTCCATGGCCGACCTCTTTGCCGAGATAGGTAACCGTGGCCTTCCCAAACTCACACTTTGCCAAGTTCAGGGTTAGAGAAGCAGTTGCCAAACGTTCACATACTACCCTTAGAGAGTTAACATGATCTGACCACGCAGACAAATAAATCACTAGATCATCAAGGTAGGCACTATAATTGGGAACGCCAGCTAATACGGAGTTAACCAATTGTTGGAAAGTGGCTGGTGCATTCCACATCCCAAAAGCCATGACAGAGTATTGTAGGAAGTTGTCTGGGGTTACAAAGGCAGAAATATCAGAAGCTCGTGAGGTTAATGGAACCTGCCAGTAACCTTTTAAGGGGTCTAACTTAGTTACATAAGTAGCAGCACCAACAGTGTCGATACAGTCGTCCAGTCTGGGTAACGGATCTGGCATTGTGACAGAATTTACCTTTCGATAATCCGTACATAACCTGGACATACCATCAGGTTTAGGAATCAGAATGCAAGGAAAACTCCAAGGCCTCGAACTTGGCGTAGCCAGGTCATTCTTCAACAAATATGTCACCTCATCCCTCATTATCTTCCTCTTAGAAGCGTTGACACGATATGGGTGTTGCTTGATAGGGGCAGCATTTCCAACATTAATGTCATGTTCCAACACATTTGTGCGAGTAGGAACGTCATTAAAGAAACATGGAAAACTGTGTAGTAGCCTCACAATATCGTCAACCTGTCCGTCCGTTAAATAAACCAGACCTGACTGGAGAGACAGCAGCATTATTGAGTTGGGCAATCTAACGCACTGCTGCTGAGTATTGCGCAACTCTAATCCATCTCCATCAACATCATTAATATGACAGCCCACTATCATAGCAGTAGAAGCAGAGGAGACAGCAGTACCTTCCGCTGTTTTTGAACTATCTACCTGGGTGATGGGTCGGGTGTGGTATGCTTTCAACATGTTAATGTGGCACACACGAGATTGGCGTTTTCTATCAGGAGTTTGAAGCACATAATCAGTTTCACTTAATTTCTTTTCAATTAAATAAGGACCAGAGAAATGAGCTGACAGTGAAGGCCCTGGAACAGGCAATAACACCAAAACTTGGTCACCCGGCTGTTGTGGACGAGAAACAGCCTGTTTATCATAGTATCTTTTCATACTCCTCTGTGAGGAAGACAGAGCTTCCTTTGCGAGAGCACAGGCTTGGTATAGGCGCTCACGAAAGCGACTAACGTAGTCCAACACATTCTCATCTCCCGCACACAACTCTTGGGACAAAAACTGTTCTTTAAGGACTTTCATTGGTCCTCTCACTGTGTGACCAAACACTAGTTCAGCCGAGCTGAACCCTAGGGACTCCTGTACAGTTTCACGAGCAGCAAACAAAACTAGAGGAACTCCCTCATCCCAATCTTTCTCAGATTCCAAACAATATTTACGTAGCATAGACTTCCGTGTCTGATGCCAACGTTCAAGCGCACCCTGAGACTCTGGGTGATATGCGCTTGCCACACGGTGCGTAATTGACAAGGATTTTAACACCTGCTTGAAGAGCTTTGATATGAAATTGGTACCCTGATCAGTGTGTACCACCTTAGGTAACCCAAATGTCGTGAAGAACTTAATTAAGGCTTTACTCACTACCGGAGCTGTAATCCTTCGCAGAGGAATGGCCTCGGGGTATCTTGTTGTCATACACATAACCGTTAACAGAAACTGGTTACCCCATTTTGTCTTTGGTAACGGTCCAACACAATCAACCACCACATGTTCGAATGGTTCACCTATGACAGGTATTGGACAAAGAGGAGCGGGAGGAATAACCTGATTTGGTTTTCCTGTTATCTGACATGTGTGGCATGTCCGACAGAACTGAGCCACATCTTGTTTTAAACCTGGCCAAAAGAAATGTCGAAGGACCCGATCATAAGTCTTGGTGATTCCTAAATGACCGGACCACTGGTGATCATGAGCAAGGGATAACACATTTTGTCAAAAGGCTGTAGGAATTACTATTTGGTAAACAGCATTCCAATCTCCGCCCGCGTCAACATGGGATGTCCATTTACACGAGGAGATTACCATCAATGAAGTAAGCCACGTTCTTCTTCTTTACCTCTTCCAATGAGACAACCCTAGAAAAACATTTAGCAAGCCTGTTGTCAACCTTTTGGTTAGCAATCAGCTGCTCACGAGTGACTGGTAACTGTATTGCATCAGCAATAAGTTCAATATACTTCGATTCTGCCCTAGGCTGTTTGTCAGAGGGGGATCAGCTTCCCAGAGGTAGCACACAACCCATCCACTTGATCAGAACAGTGTTCGACAAATCTATTACGTCACCCACTTGTCGTGCCTGAACACGAGTGACAGCACAAGCGGGGAACACATGTGGATAACTCTGTGCCAGCTCATTGGAGAGAGAGTGGTCACTTTTATCCAATACTTCCAATACGGGTACCACCTTTCCTCCGGCAATATCGTTACCCATTATAAAGGTCACACCTTTTACTGGCAACATAGGACGTACCCCCACTCTGAATATTCCACTGATTAACTCAGAGTGTACACTCACAAAGTGCAATGGCACTGGGACAAAAACCATTTAAATACCCTGAACTAACACACTGGAACCACAGTAGGTATTGTCGGAGAAGGGCAACACATCAGACAATATAAATGACTGCGTTTATGTTATAAACGACCAGTATTTCTAAGGATTTTATCCGGACGCTGAGACGCTTCGTCATTCGTTAGGGAAACAAACCCCTCGAAAATGAACGGTTCATAACTGCGGTCGGGGACTGGGACTTTCAAACTACATTTACTCTGAGGCACCTGTTTCGTTTCAGACCTCCCAACCGTACGAATTAGACCAACACCTGTTGGCGGCTTGGCTGGAAGAGGCATCCCTTGTTTGCGTTTTAGCAGGAAGCAATCATTAATCATATGTCCCATCTTATGACAATAGAAACAGGGACGCTCATTTTTCGGGCGTGCTTGATATACTGCTGGCCGACTAGGGCTAAAAGTAGGCAACTCAGTGGCTCTACTCTCAGTAGGAGCCGAAAACACGCTCTTGTGAGTCAACACAAACTCGTCTGCCAACACAGACCCTTCTGACAGGGAGGATACTTTCTGTTCGTTTAGGTAAACTACAATGCGTTCGGGTAAGCAATTTTTAAACTCTTCCAACAAGATGAACTCCCGGAGAGAGTTGAAATCAGTTACCTTGCTAGCAGCATGCCATTTATCAAACAGATTTCCCTTGTCTCTAGCAAATTCCACATAAGTCTTACTAGAAGACTTTCTATGAGACCTAAATCTCTGTCAGTATGCCTCAGGAACAAGCTCATAGGCGCGAAAAACAGTAGCTTTGACCACTTCATAATTCAAACTGTCTCCAAGAGGTAGCGCTGACAAAACCTCTTGGGCTTTACCAGTTAATTTACACTGAAGTAATAGGCACCATACCTCTTCAGGCCATTTCAATGCTACTGCAATACGTTCAAAAACACAAAAATAGGAGTCAACCTCTGACTCTCTGAACAAAGGTACCAAGGCAATCTGCCTACTAATGTCAAAAGTGTTGGAAGACACAGCTGGTGAAGACGGCTCACTACCAGGCACAGCAGGAATGGAGGCTAGCCTCGCTGTCTCTGCCTCCAGTTCCATCTGGTGCATTTTGAACTCCAACTGCCGCTGTTCTCTTCTGCCTCAATTTTACACATCTCCAACTGCCGCTGTTCTCTTTCTGCCTCAATTTTACATATTTCCAACTGGAGATTTTCTCGCCTGATTTGGGCTCTCTCTTCCGCTTCCAGTTGGAGCCTAGTCGAACGGCCATCCCTCATGGAATCACCGTTTGACAGTGGGGAGAATGGCTCAAAATGGAGCAATGTGGCTGGAGCTTTAGCCTCGCTCTCGTTCTCAGACACCAACGGGCTTACAGGAGCAGCAACATCCCCTACATGGATAGTAGGCTCAGGCAGCGGTAACACAAGCACTTGCTCTTCCAACAAAACATTTAACACCAGTTGTTTAACCTCTGCTTTAACTAAACTCTGTGGAATAGATGCAGAATAATGGTCAGCCAAGGTCAGTAAATCAACTCTAAGACATTTGTCAAAAACCTCCCACGTAGGGTTATCCAAAAAGGATTTCAAATCAAAAGTAGCCATTTTGAACTACCACTAAAACACAAGAGCCAACAAATAGTCAACTCTAATGCTACATCAGCTATTCCCAGCTGTGACGCTCAACACTGAACTAGACCACCACAATTATTTGCACGAGCGGCATGGGTGTCAGTAAAGATTTGATCCCGGAAGAGCCACCATTTATGTTACGAACCTCTTTGTCCCTGCAGTCTAGGGGGGATGGAAACGAGACCCGTAACATATCTCATGCAAATCATAACAGTGAAAAGGAACAGTGAGAACTAAAAACAACAGACAACATAAACCTACAGTCAAACACTTTAGGTTTATTGTTCAAAAACACGGTAATGGGGGAGGGCTGAGCTGGACCCAAGGAAAAAAATTATAAATATCCAAAAAACCCTAAGCTAGTCTTACTTGCTTCAAGAACAGCTAGCTAACTAACCAACAAAATACAGTGGGTGGTCCGCCCAGTTCTAACTAGGGTACTTAGACAAAGTATTCCTATGGGTAATGTATGCCCAAGGGCGACTTGGCTTGGTATCCCCTTTTCCCACCAACAAACAAACAGCCATACACCACAGCAATACATATTCACATGATAACGGACAATGTGAGAGGTAGGCGCAAAAACAAAAGAGAGATAGCTTCAGACAACTGATTGGGTTTCTTTTAAACCAAGGGAAATGGGGTGTCATTGGGTAAGGGAAAAGGAGCAGGTGTGTCTTCTGATTGGCGACTGATGACTGCCACCTCTGACTAGGGCAGAAGGAGAGAAAACAAATACACACAGGACACCTGTATCCGTAACATGCGGACAGTCTGAGCACTGATGGAGGGATTGTGCGTTCCTGGTGTAACTCGGGCAGTTGTTGTTGCCATCCTGTACCTGTCCCGCAGGTGTGATGTTTGGATGTACCGATCCTGTGCAGGTGTTGTTACACGTGGTCTGCCACTGCGAGGACGATCAGCTGTCCGTCCTGTCTCCCTGTAGCACGGTCTTAGGCGTCTCACAGTACAGACATTGCAATTTATTGCCCTGGCCACATCTGCAGTCCTCATGCCTCCTTGCAGCATGTCTAAGGCACGTTCACGCAGATGAGCAGGGACCCTGGGCATCTTTTCTTTTGGTGTTTTTTCAGAGTCAGTAGAAAGGCCTCTTTAGTGTTTTTAAGTTTTCATAACTGTGACCTTAATTGCCTATCGTCTGTAAGCCGTTAGTGTCTTAACGACCGTTCCACAGGTGCATGTTCATTAATTGTTTATGGTTAGTTGAACAAGCATGGGAAACAGTGTTTAAACCCTTTACAATGAAGATCTGTGAAGTTATTTGGATTTTTACAAATTATCTTTGAAAGGCAGGGTCCTGAAAAAGGGACGTTTTTTTTGTGTTGCTGAGTTTATTATGAACTGGTTATCAACGTAATTAGAGCAGTAAGAAAATATATATATATGTAACTGCGTATGTACAGTTGAAGTCGGAAGTTTACATACACCTTAGACAAATACATAAAACTCAGTTTTTCACAACTCCTGACATTTAATCCATATCCATTTTGCCACAACTTTGGAAGTATGCTTGGGGTCATTGTTCATTTGGAAGACCCATTTGCGAGCAAGCTTTAACTTCCTGACTTATGTCTTGAGATGAGACGATTATCATTATGGCCAAACAGTTCTATTTTTGTTTCACCAGACCAGAGGGCATTTCTCCAAAAAGTACCATCTTTGTCCACGTGTGCAGTTGCAAACCGCAGTCTGGCTTTTTTATGGCGGTTTTGGAGCAGTGGCTTCTTCCTTGCTGAGCGGCCTTTCAGGTTATGTCGATATAGGACTCGTTTTACTGTGGATATAGATACTTTTGTACCTGTATCTTCCAACATCTTCACAAGGTCCTTTGCTGTTGTTCTGGGATTGATTTGCACTTTTCACACCGAAGTACGTTCATCTCTAGGAGACAGAACGCGTCTCCTTCCTGAGCGGTATGACGGCTGCGTGGTTCCATGGTGTTTATACTTGCGTACTATTGTTTGTACAAATGAACGTGGTACCTTAAGGCGTTTGGAAATTGCTCCCAAGGATGAACCAGACTTGTGGAGGTTTACAATTTTTTTCTGAGGTCTTGGCTGATTTCTTTTGATTTTCCCATGATGTCATTTCAAAGAAGCACTGTTTGAAAATAGGCCTTGAAATACATCCACAGGTACACCTCCAATTGACTCAAATGATGTCAATTAGCCTATCAGAAGCTTCTAAAGCCATGACATCATTTTCTGGAATTTTCCAAGCTGTATAAAGGCACAGTCAACTTGGTGTATGTAAACTTCTGACCCACTGGAATTGTGATACAGTGAATTATAAGTGAAATATTCTGTCTGTAAACAATTGTTGGAAAAATGACTTGTGTCATGCACAAAGTAGATGTCCTAACTGACTTGCCAAACTATAGTTTGTTAACAAGAAATGTGTGGAGTGGTTGAAAAACGAGTTTTAATGATTCCAACCTAAGTGCATGTAAACGTCCGACTTCAACTGTATATATTCATTAAATAGAACCCGCAAAACACCAGTCTCAATGTCAACAGTGAAGAGGTAACTCCGGGATGCTGGCGTTCTAGGCAGAGTTGCGAAGAAAAAGCCATATCTCAGACTGGTCAATGAAAAGAAAAGATTAAGATGGGGAAAAGAACACAGACACTGGACAGAGGAACTCTGCCTAGAAGGCCAGCATCCCAGAGTCACCTCTTCACTGTTGACGTTGAGACTGGTGTTTTTCAGGTACTATTTAATGAAGCTATTTAATGTACTTGCTCAGTTGTGCACCGGGGCCTCCCACTCCTCTTTCTATTCTGGTTAGTGCCAGTTTGCGCTGTTCTGTGAAGGGAGTAGTACACAGCGCTGTACGAGATCTTCAGTTTCTTGGAAATTTCTCGCATGGAATAGCCTTCATTTCTCAGAACAAGAATAGACTGATGAGATTCAGAAGAAAGTTAATTGTTTCTAGCCATTTTGAGCTTGTAAATCGAACCCACAAATGCTGATGCGCTAGATACTCAACTAGTCTAAAGAAGGCCAGTTTTATTGCTTCTTTAATCATTACAACAGTTTTCAGCTGTGCTGACATAATTGCAAAATGGTTTTCTAATGATCAATTAGCCTTTTAAAATGATAAACTTGGATTAGCTAACACAATGTGCCATTGGAACACAGGAGTGATGGATGCTGATAATGGGCCTATGTACACCCATGTAGATATTCCATTTTAAAAATCTGCCGTTTCCAGCTACAATAGTCATTCACAACATTAACAATGTCTACACTGTATTCTGATCAATTTGAGGTCCTTTTAAATGGACAAAAAAAATGCTATTCTTTCAAAAACAAGGACATTTCTAAGTGACCCCAAACTTTTGAACGGTAGTGTATGTGTATATATACAGTGGGGAGAACAAGTATTTGATACACTGCCGATTTTGCAGGTTTTCCTACTTACAAAGCATGTAGAGGTCTGTAATTTTTATCATAGGTACACTTCAACTGTGAGAGGCGGAATCTAAAACAAAATTCCCGAAAATCACATTGTATGATTTTTAAGTAATTAATTTGCATTTTATTGCATGACATAAGTATTTGATACATCAGAAAAGCAGAACTTAAATATTTGGTACAGAAACCTTTGTTTGCAATTACAGAGATCATACGTTTCCTGTAGTTCTTGACCAGGTTTGCACACACTGCAGCAGGGATTTTGGCCCACTCCTCCATACAGACCTTCTCCAGATCCTTCAGGTTTCGGGGCTGTCGCTGGGCAATACAGACTTTCAGCTCCCTCCAAAGATTTTCTATTGGGTTCAGGTCTGGAGACTGGCTAGGCCACTCCAGGACCTTGAGATGCTTCTTACGGAGCCACTCCTTAGTTGCCCTGGCTGTGTGTTTCGGGTCGTTGTCATGCTGGAAGATCCAGCCACGACCCATCTTCAATGCTCTTACTGAGGGAAGGAGGTTGTTGGCCAAGATCTCGCGATACATGGCCCCATCCATCCTCCCCTCAATACGGTGCAGTCGTCCTGTCCCCTTTGCAGAAAAGCATCCCCAAAGAATGATGTTTCCACCTCCATGCTTCACGGTTGGGATGGTGTTCTTGGGGTTGTACTCATCCTTCTTCTTCCTCCAAACACGGCGAGTGGAGTTTAGACCAAAAAGCTCTATTTTTGTCTCATCAGACCACATGACCTTCTCCCGTTCCTCCTCTGGATCATCCAGATGGTCATTGGCAAACTTCAGACAGGCCTGGACATGCGCTGGCTTGAGCAGGGGGACCTTGCGTGCGCTGCAGGATTTTAATCCATGATGGCGTAGTGTGTTACTAATGGTTTTCTTTGAGACTGTGGTCCCAGCTCTCTTCAGGTCATTGACCAGGTCCTGCCGTGTAGTTCTGGGCTGATCCCTCACCTTCCTCGTGATCATTGATGCCCCACGAGGTGAGATCTTGCATGGAGCCCCAGACCGAGGGTGATTGACCGTCATCTTCAACTTCTTCCATTTTCGAATAATTGCGCCAACAGTTGTTGCCTTCTCACCAAGCTGCTTGCCTATTGTCCTGTAGCCCATCCCAGCCTTGTGCAGGTCTGCAATTTTATCCCTGATGTCCTTACACAGCTCTCTGATCTTGGCCATTGTGGAGAGGTTGGAGTCTGTTTGATTGAGTGTGTGGACAGGTGTCTTTTATACAGCTAATGAGTTCAAACAGGTGCAGTTAATACAGGTATTGAGTGGAGAACAGGAGGGTTTCTTAAAGAAAAACGAACAGGTCTGTGAGAGCCGGAATTCTTACTGGTTGGTAGGTGATCAAATACTTATGTCATGCAATAAAATGCAAATTAATTACTTAAAAATCAAACAATGTGATTTTCTGGATTTTTGTTTTAGATTCCGTCTCTCACAGTTGAAGTGTACCTATGATAAAAATTACAGACCTCTACATGCTTTGTAAGTAGGAAAACCTGCAAAATCGGCAGTGTATCAAATACTTGTTCTCCCCACTGTAGTACCAGTCAAAAGTTTGGACACACCTACTCATTCAAGGGTTTTTCTTTATTTTTAATATTTTCTACATTGTAGAATAATAGTGAAGACATCAAAACTATTACATAACACATATGGAATCATGTAGTAACCAAAAAAGTGTTAAACAAATCAAAATATATTTTATATTTGAGATTCTTCAAAGTAGCCACCCTTTGCCTTGATGACAGCTTTGCCCGCTCTTGGCATTCTCTCAACCAGCTTTGAGGTAGTCAACTGGAATGCAACTCAAAACATCAACTGTTCAGAGGAGACTACGTGAATCAGGCCTTCATGGTCAAATTGCTGCAAAGAAACCACTACTTAAGAACACCAATAAAAACACGAGACTTGCTTGGGCCAAGAAACATAAGCAATGGACATTAGACTGGGTGAAATCTGTCCTTTGGTCTGACGAGTCCAAATTTGAGATTTTTGGTGTCCTAATTAAAGATGTTTTGTTCCAACCGCCGTGTCTTTGAGACGCAGAGTAGGTGAACGGATGATCTCCGCATGTGTGGTTCCCACCGTGAAGCTGTTGGTGATTTATTTAGAATTCAAGGCACACTTAACCAGCATAGCTACCACAGCATTCTGCAGCGATATGCCATCCCATCTGGTTTGCGCTTAGTGGGACTACCATTTGTTTTTCAACAGGACAATGACTGAAAACACACCTCCAGGCTGTGTAAGGGCTATTTGACCAAAAAGGAGAGTGATGGAGTGCTGCATCAGATGACCTGGCCTCCACAATCACCCGACCTCAACCCAATTTAGATGTTTTGGGATGAAAAGCAGCCAACAAGTGCTCAGCATATGTGGGAACTCCTTCAATGTGTTATATGTGTTATTTCATAGCTCTGATGTCTTCACTATTATTCTACAATGTAGAAAATAGTACAAATAAAGAAAAACCCTTGAATGAGTAGGTGTGTCCAAACTTTTGACTGGTACTGTATAAATATATATATTTACAAAAATATATATGTGGGATTGGAAGTAATGCAGACAATTACATTGTTGGAAGCTACAATCTATCTGCAATATTAAAGCTGATCTACCCCCGAAAAAAAATAATAATGATAATAACATTGTACAATGCAAGTGTGCAAAGCTCTTAGGGACTTACCCATAAAGACTCACAGCTGTAATCACTGCCAAAGGTGATTCTAACATGTATTGACTCAGGGGTGTGAATACTTATGTAAATTAAATATTGATGTATTTTATTTTCAATGCATTTGCAAAAAAATCGAAAAACCCATTTTCACTTTGTTGTTATGGGGTATTGTGTGTAGATGGGTGACAGAAACAAATCTATTTAATCCATTTTGAGTTCAGGCTGTAACACAACAAAATGTGGATTAAGTCAAAGGGTATGAATACTTTCTGAAGGCACTGTAAGTGACCCCCCCCCCATAAATCTCACAACATGAATTGTTTTGTTGGGTGGGTGAATTGAGGCTTGTAGAAGAACACAGATACATACATTTAGGCATACTAAAACACACCACACACAAGGGAGGGGATTTTCCTCTTTACTAAAACCTTTCACTGTTTCAAATGACCCAAAGGCAGATGTCCTGCAATATAAAGCTGTTAGACCAGATTCAATTTAGTTCAACATTCTATACCTCTCTCCTTCAGTTTGTATAGCCCTACTCCACTACGTAGGAAAAGAGGGTAAATGAATTAATTCATTGAAACATATTTTATTTTCTATGACCAAGAGAGATTGCTTTATTCATCTCCCTTTTTCCTCCTGCCTCTACCTACCTTCTGTAGCTTTTGAATTTGTTGAAGATGATGACAGATTCAAGGGTCTTTAGCGGGAAACAGAGCACTTGAGATTTTCCTGAGGGTGTAGTAGATGGGAGACCCCTGAGCAGAGCTCACCTGATAGAGCCCTGAGAGGTGTCTCATCAAAATACCCCTTTTACCACATAAACCAGACAATGAGCGCAGGGAGATGATTCTAGGGGCTTGTGCTCAACAGGCACCGGTGACAACAGAACCCTTTATAATCTCATGACAAAGCCAAAAGGCATCATCCTATTAACCAGTGTGCCTGTGCGCTAATATGAGTAACTGCCCAGGAGCCTTCACAGGGCTCAGTGCTATTAAAGGGGGTCTAAAACAGCCAGCGGGAACCTAGGGCCCATTCACCTTTCATCTGCCAGGCTGTTGTTTGGCCCACTATAGCGGAGGCCGACTCAAGATGTTAGTGATCTGATTATGGTGCTTGTGAGAAACACCCGCCAAAATTTGAGCATCTTCTCCCTTTTCTTTCTTTCTTTCTTTCTTTCTTTCTTTCTTTCTTTCTTTCTTTCCGATTTCAAATCTCAGGATTATTTTTTCATTCTTCGTCAGTGGCTTCAGTGCCTTGTGCACCCATAAATCGATTATCGGCAAATATGTCCATTTTTCGTAGAAGTTTACTCATCCTTACCCCCTGTTGCACCTCTTTCTTATCTTTTCTTTTCATGGAGGGAATATTCAATGAGCAGTCCGAGCCTGAAAAGCAAGCCGCCGCCGAGAGTCCCGGCTCCACAATTTTTTGTAGGATTTCTCATTTAGTTGTCTTTATGCTGCTAGCGCCATGTGGTCCTTGAAGGTGTTGAAAACATGGGAAGCGCCGGAGGGATCAGAGCGGCCTCATTAGCATCGGCTCAGAATTGGAGTGGCCGGGGCTGTATGGCGAGGTCTACTCCTCCGTTGGGTCCGAGACAGCCGCCAGTGGTGCGCCTTGCCTTCGTCCCTCATTGTGCTTTTGTGTCCTTTCAAGTAATTTTTTTGTCATGTCGTCCGGGTTGTTTTCCTAAGACTCGAGGTTGCCAAAAGGATCATGGGAAAAAAAACAATAACATCATTGCCTTCCTGTACTTTGACCACGTTCTAAATGAGAAATTCCTTGGGTTTTGTTTCTAAATGATTAAAGAAGTCCCTTTCAGTGAATGCTTGTGGCTCCTCTTCACGCCATTTTGCAATATATGGGCCTATAGCCTAATGTGTATCATAAAGAGAAGCCAAGATCAGTCAAAATTGCCAACGGTGCAAGATGGACAAAGGTCTATTCCATTATTCCATTATTAGACAAAATATGAGGCAAGTTTGCAGGCAAAGCAAGAAATGTGAGAAGCCGTGTTAACATAGGCCTACACGTGCAAATATACAAACCTACCTTCGAATAGCTTGACAGAACTCGTATTTATTTAACGCAGACAGCACATTTACGTCAATATTTATGAGGGAGATAGGACTATAGAGGGGTTACATTGCCAAGCATCGTTTCGTTAACCTTTTCCAGTTGTGGTGAAATGTGAAATGGATAAAGGTCTCAGTGGAAGGGTTTATCTACTAAATCCTGGTGGTTGGCCCAGCTATCTTGGACAATGACCCCAAAGAATGTCAACAGCTCATTTCCACAAGAGCTGGAGGGAGTTATAATCTGCTGCTGCTGCTGCTGCTGCTCAAAAGCCCATATCTCAAACACAGATTTTTTTTTAAACGCCCTGGTATCGTTATGCAGGCCATCTCCATCTCCTCTCCCTTTGACAATCTGCATTTGAATGAAATGAATAAATTATTATTACAATAATGTTTCAGCAATGTTTACAGCAAATCAAATAAATAGGATTCCCAGCATCAGAACTGCTGTCCCCTGAACGCCATTTCAAAACACATGCCACCACCGCCATCAGAGAGAAAGTGCACGGAGGACGGAGGGATGAGGCAAATCCAAAAAACACTTAAAAATTGTCATTAGTGTCGAGCAACATCCTTTCATTAGCGAGTTTATCAGAGCAACCAGCCATAGGAGGGAGGTTCATGCACCCTTGAGCACAAAGACTCAAGTTGTTCTACATTTACAGAATCATTTAACTTATTTTAATTATTCTTTAAATTACAATTGCAAATAAAGTCGCCGCCTGTGGTTATGCATGGCCTGGAAAAAGAGCAACATTTTTAATGATTACTTTCCTCGTTCCTAACTAATCTCTGAGGGGGAAAGAAATGAATGAAAAAGGGGCGATATTCTCTGTCTGCTACTTTAGTGGAGAGGCCATCAGTCGTCCGCTACACGGACTGCTCAGGACCAGATGTTGCAGAACTGACCAACAATTGGGCCTAAAATAGAGGGAGTGTGGGGGGAAGGGAGGAGGCTCGAATAAATTAATTGCTAATTTCTCCGTCTTTGATGGAATTAGGCTCACTCCTTTCCCCCATGTGCTGTGTGAATGTCCATGCGTTAAACGTTTTTTCTTCTTCTCCCCCTCTGCTTTCTTGACGGTTAAGGGCCACCCAGAGGAGAGCGAGTGATGCAAAACCGAGGAGTAATCCCTCTGTTTATCTCGGCTTCGAGGCTCGGCCCCAACCCTGCCTCTATTATCCCACGGATTTAAGGCAAACTTTCATTTATTGGCTGGTCTCAGTTTTCTATCCAACTCTGTTGCCTGAGCTCGGGATCCTCCCCAGCCCCCTATTCCAATGTGAATGGATTTGCATCGAGCAACAATGCATGTTGCCGGGGCACTGATTAGTCAACGGTAGGACGGCGCTCCTTGTATGCGTGGTTTGCCCCGGCACACATGGCTATGGAAGAATGTTGGGCTCCGGGGGGGTAGAAGCAGCACCTGCATGACATAACTAGGCCCGGCCAGCCACCAGATCAGGCCTCCCTCTGCCACAGCCAACCAGATGCAGCAGGAGTTTGGAAACGTTGGCTAGATTGATACCAATAGTGATTAAGTATACTTAATGCAATACTGTCTATAAGCCTCTGATCACTACTGGCTAATGACTATAGACTACATTTGTCAATATCTAGCAAACAAATACGTATTCAAAGCAATTCTACTACTACAACCAATTTGAGTTTAGCTCACACATATTCCTCAGAAAGGTGGTTCTACTGATGCTCATCTGGCCGTGGCTTGTGAGAGGGTCCATGGGAGAGTGTATTGGTGACGGTGGCCATATGTTGTGTAGGGCCCTTGGTGGTGAGACTGCAGACTATTGACTCAACAGTGCTCCAGATGAGTGCTGACAGAACGGCAGGGAACGCAATGTAAAGATAGGCCTGCAGAGACCTGAATGAAAAGCCTCTTCACCTGCAGGTAAATAAGACTCAGACCACCCATCCCCACACCCAAACAAACAGGCCTTATCGCTCTCCTAGCACAGGCCATGCACTTCCCATCGCACTCCAGATGCACAGACAGAGTAAAAGAGAACGATGGAAACGAGTGGAGGAGAAAGAGAGAAGTGAACGAGAGGAGGACGAAGACGACATGAAAAGAGGAGCGAAAACAGAGGTGAAAAGACATTAAGGAAAAGAGCAAGAAAGCGCGAGAGAGAGAGAGAGAGAGAGAGAGAGAGAGAGAGGGAGAGAGAGAGAGAACGCAAGCAGAGCGGTGGAAAGATATAGCTAGTCAGTCAGTTCTACTACAGTCTGTTGACAGTACCAATTTAATTTGCATAATTGGCTCCGCCTCCCCCATTAGCACCGGGCTGTTTGGCTCCCCAGGGCATGTGTTAGAACAAATTTGAGCAGTGTCATATTGCACGCGTTTCAGCAGGGCCGACAGGGTTAGCCTCACATTAGCTTAATGAATGAATCTGCCGGGCTAATGGCTGCGCTAACACCATTAGTCTACGGCAAAGCATCTGGAGAAAGAATTCCAACAGGGAGTTTTTTTCCCTCTCCATCTCCTTTCATTTTTTAAAGATAGCTAGGGGAAGGCAAAAGCTCCTCCCAAAATACAAGAGGGTAATTTCCTTTCCTATTACCTTATCTCTTATGTAATGTGCTGGTTTAACTGGTATTAGCTGCTTGTTGTTGCACCACCATGGGCCCTGGCTCGAAAGGCAAGAACCCGGTGCTATACTTATCAAATATGGGGGGGAAGGCAAACACCTCAAATAAAAAACTTGAATGTTAACTGTTAAATAGAAGTAATGAATATAGTTTAGCATTAGGCCTGCTCACCAAGAATAGCCTTACTCATTCAATGACATTTGTGTGGTTGTAAAATTGCAAAACAAAAATGTGAATATGTTTACAAGAAAACAATCAATTGCATTTCCTATTAATTCCAATGTTGCTCATCAATTGAATTACAATTCCTGGCATCTGGATGTCTATCAGCCAAAATAGACTCCAGGCTAAAGGACATAACTACTTAAGGAATGGAATGGCTAGTTTAGCAAGTCAATGAAGTGGCATCATTAGCAGGCGCCCAGTCTTTGACCGTTAACTGATATGAGCGTCTTGGATCAGTTCACATGTCAATGGACCACATACATCCAATTCAATTACACTGTCAGGATATAATTTGTAAACTAAATGATGATCAATTAGGCAAAGTTACCATGTCCTCCCTCACCTAATTATTGGCTTCTTCTAGTTTAGATGTGGCAGAATTTGTAATCCTTCCCCCAAAAACATTGAGGAAACTAATGTGGATTAAATGAATGGACTATCGAAAATAGGCAAACAGTATCGCCTTTCAATTGATTAAAATGAGGGTGCTAATAGGTTCGTCAATACACATGGATTGGTCATCAAGCACATCAATGCTATGGGGGGAAATGTTAGCCTATTTATTTTTGATTCCAACTTTTTGGGGGAGAGGCATGAACAAAATGGTCTGGATTGTTGTTAACAGCGATCCTTTGCCAAACACATTTGATAGACATTGAAAACCCTACTATGAAATTCCTACCTATGACAATATGGTCAATTCTGAAGAAGATGCTGCAAGATTAAAAGGAGAAGAATCCTGCCACAATATTTCCATTAAGCTGATAATACAATGAGCGCCAATCACTGTCCTAGTTTTGGCAATGTGCTGTTGCCATGCCAAATTTCACCAGCTTATTGCTGACATCAATATTCAGCAGCTGAAGAAAGCGTCACAGGCAATGCAAGGTCCTTATGATAAGGGTTGGCTGGCTTGCTATATCAAAATATCAATATCATTTTCCTCAGTGGGCTCTATCGCTTCTAAGCACCTCCAACATACCCGCCCCCACCACCACCACCTGCCCCCGTACGCTACAAATCCCTCCCAGTCCCATCCCCTCCAGCTCCCCTCCCATTCCACCGAACCAATGCTTTTTATCTGCAGATTTTCAGACAATGCCTGGAGGATCCCGTTGCCTAATCTTCTCTATCCCCCATCCCTTTATCCCACTGTTAAAGAATGTTTGAAAAGGGTAACACCGAAACTAAAAAAAGAAGAGAGAAAAAAAATCACAACATCTGTGGAAAATGGGGTGGGGAGGAGGGGATGGGTGGAGAATTTGCAAATAAACAAATAAAACGGCTTTCGTTCTAGATCATATAATTTGCGTATTGCATTCTGTGTGAAATGGTGGAGTTTGTGCGTCAGCCAAACAATGTTAAAGTAATACCAAAAATAACAAACCCTACTGATCTTACTAAATGTCATTCCAGTTAACATAAAACATGCAAATGTTACAAGGAGAAATATAAAACATACTTCTTCAAACTTCTACATTTTTTCCCCTTCTAATTTTAAGAAATTCACATTTAGATATTGGTATCTCCTAACAAAACATGATAAAATCATCAGACAAAATGAGCATCTATAAATATTCTGTAATTTCATCTACACATTTCCTGTTGAGGAGTTTTTAAACATCCTAAAAAATTATTCCAAAAAAGCTCCCCAAAAATGTTAGTATTATATATTTTTTTAAATGGTGACACAGATAAGTTAATACAAAACAAATCAACTGAAAATCCCAGGCAGTCCAAAATGTCAAATATCTAGTTAATGCCCAAATAAACAAGAAGCTATGTCAGCCCTGCACTTCACATCACAGACCTTCTCCCACTCACAACTTGGAAGAGTATTATGTTTAAAACACTTTATTCCTCCCTTACTTCGGATAGATTATACTAGTTATCCCATTAAAGTTGAGTAAAAATGCCATTCTTGTGTCTTTAAGCTCTTGCATAGGAGGTCAATAAGACTAGCCTCCGCTTACAAGACTGGCCTGGGTGTAATCTGTGCCGAACTTACATTAATTAAATGGTAAGCTTCTTTAGCAATACGTTCCTAAAGGAACTTGGCTGATAATATACTTAAAGCGGGTGCGGGCTGTTTGTTTCAGAGCCAGCAGACATTTAGCCATGCGTCTCACGTACGGCGACTTAAACCTTGGGCTAAAACCAGGGACTTGACAATGAGCACGCCGGCTGGCACAAGAAGTGCATTTTCAACTTATCAAAGCAAAACATATTTGTGCTCAATGTATGTATTTTTGTCTCATGTCGTTGTTATTTTACATCAAATTCACAGTTTAAATTGTGAGAATGAATGCAAAAAAACACAATTTAACTAAATAAGGATAGAAAGTAAAACCTGAGAGACATCTAGGAAACTTTTAAGTTGAGGGCTTGAGTAAAATAAAGAGTATAAGTGTTGTATTTTAATGCATATAGAGGTTAGAACATGTCCGTCTACCATGAAAGGATTGCTGTGTGTGTGTTTCAGTAGTAAAAAATACAATCCCCCAAATCTGGCATTTAGCAAATTCAACCATTGTTTTGTTATCACAATTATGAATTCCTCTAATAGTATTATTTCCCAGTGTTATTTTCCTGTAACCCCTGATGAAAGACTAACAAGTTAATTAAATATGCTGGCTGCTCTGAGCTCTCTGGTGAGCATCGTTAAGGCACTACTGTAATTAACGGTAGTTAGAGAGGGAATTCCCCAACCAACGATTAGGAAACTATTACCAATTACTATTTAATAGGGAGGACAACAAAAGCAGCCACAATAACCTTAAAGGGCAATTGTGGAAAAACCTACTTAATTATGTAAAGTAGGATATTAAATCACTCAATTTAGCCCTGAATCAAAAACCTAATTCCTTCATCTTTTTTTATATTATATTCATGCAGGCAGAGAAATATGTTTAACTATGATACACAACTTTGTTTTAGCATAACTACACCTGAATTGTCATGAATAGAGGAAAGACCTAAATAAAAGTCTGACTTTCTTCTATGACGAGTCTCTGTTCCAAGCCCACTCCCCATGGCAGCACCCCCTGCCTGCTCTCTCTCCAAAGAGCCTCCACTCCCCTGCGGTCTATCAAATATCACCCCTCACAAATCAATTTTACACATGATCGCCCCCTCCCTCCCTCCCTCACTCCTCCTGCTACCCCGCCTGTCGGCCCCTCCCCACTAATTAAGTGGCGAAATTAGCATATATATGATATCAATGGTAAACATCACTTGGCTGGTAATTCACAAACGCTCCTGGATAATGGGAGGGTTGAACACCTATTAACCCTGTGCCAACAGCAGGTAGGGAAATTCCCTAACCTTGCTATATCTCCCCGAAGAAATACTAAGGATGGCTCCTAGGATCTGGCATAGCATTGGCTGTAATGATTTAAATGATGCAGTGTGTCTTGACGAAATTGAACACTGTCATGTAAATTCGGTAGTTGAACTGAATCAATTCCAATTGTTCTACTATGGTTTTTGAAAACAATAATCCACATTAAAGCAGCTGCAATTGTTTAGTTTTAAGGACGAACATTGATAACTCTCACACAGACACACCAATGTGTTTTGATAGTAAATCACGTTGGGGCTAGGGTGCGTGACTAATGAGGCGAGCTGCTGTGCGACACAGGCAGTTATCAGGCCCTACTGCAACCTACAACATAACAACAGCCGTGGCCCTTAGCATAGGAACAATCACCAATGGAGGGCGGAGGGGGGGTTCTCCCCAAGCCCCATTCTCTTGCCTCCAGGGGCATGGGGATACCCATTCCTCCTAGGGACAGGGAAGCTGTTTATCCTCCTCCTTTAGCCCAAAAACCCCACAAAGAAACATTCAAGGCCCTAAGACTTTGCATAGAATTGGCCTGTGTATCTCGGGGGAGAGGGAACTACAGTACATATAAATAGAACTCCATCAACATGGTGACAAAAAATAGCAACAAAAACAGCTGGCAAATTAATTCTCAATTTGTCCTTATTTAGAGCACATAGAGAGATACAGAGAGAGAGAGCGAGAGAGAGACTTCGATCTTGAGCCTGCTGGGATTTGACAGCGAAAAAATATTCTACATTTAAAATCAATTAACTGGCGGCCTGTCCTGACTCCGTGCCCCCACACACAATCCTGGGGGCATCTTCAACCAAATCCTCCCTTTCCAAAAAGGTCACGGTCAACACGACTGCTCCACGAGCTGCACCAAGGAGCGGGATTAGGCCTTGTTCCTGGGCTTTGCTGCTCTTTAATCTAAAACCATAATATACACTGCAACCTTCCCTGGCAGTCAGTTGCTCATCGGCATAGGAGATAAACCTCTGGCTCAGGCGCTCGGGTGTCAGAGGCCACTCAAATAGATGGTATTTGTTTAAATTCCCCCAAGCCCTCTGGAGGCCTAATGATGCAAACACCACAGAGTAGTGCAGAAATCTGAGGGGGTTAAGAATGTCCCGTGTCCACACAGGAACAGGCGTGAATCATATCACTCAGGGGTGCCTCTTGTAATGAAATGCGCAGTCTTCAATTGGAGGTATTGAATATCATTCAGAGGGGATCATGAAGACCATGCATATGATACTGATAGGGTCATCTGTTGATTGGGTGGAAAATGGGTTGACTGGTCACAAGGGTCCAGGATTCGTGGATGATGGGAGGGAGAGTTAAAGACATCATCAGCTGGGTCAGCTGGATCCGCAGGAAGTGATGCAAACATTCCAGAACAATCAACAGAATAATCCAAATGGCTAGTAGGTGATAATAACAGGAAAGTTGTGTCCCAATTCGTCCAATCCATGACACTTAAAAGGATGGTAAAACTGAAATAAGGTTCTACCTTTTATTAGACTTATCTTAGGTGTTGTCCAGACAGTCAGCAATCCGGAAAATACTTTTGGCATCTATGGTAACTGCAGATGTCATCCAGTTCCATAGGATTGTAGTAGTTGGTGGTCCAACACTGGTCCAATCCAAGAGTATAAACGGGTTCAAAACTGGCCCATAGAGCAGACTGCGCTAACAAAAAGAGCAGAGTGTGGATGCCGGCTGTGTAGTGGCAGGCAGCTTGGCAGAGCAGTGTGTAAACGGTGATTGATGAGCGGTTAATGATGAGCATCCACCATGTTGGAGTCTGAGGTAGAATGGTCAGGGGTTACCGAGGTCACTGGTGAGGGCTCCCCAGTCAAAGAGCTAGTTCAGGACAACCAATAACGACTAATTAACAAGCTGATACTGTCAGTCAATGCGTCTCTATTTCAATGAGAAGGAGGACAGAGACAACGTAAAAAAATGTAGCTCTTGAGAAATCATTTTCTCTGCTTTCTCTCATTACAGCCACATGTTTGTGATGTACTGAGGGAATATTATCACGGATAGTGACAGTCAAAACAACACTAATCGCAAATACGGAAAACAAGAGCGAGATGGTAAAAATAAAACATGATTTGGGAAACGGGCCAAGTCTCCAAGCTGAATGTTAAACAGGGCTGGTCATGGTTATGAAGATTGGTCGTTCTTCTGTACCACCGGTTTGGTTTGGTCATGGGCGAAGTGTCGTTAATCCCTTTCTGTGTGAGTCGAGGGATTCCCACTTTGCCTTAACGTGGTAAACAAATATGGCCGACAAGAAATTCAATAAACATGCCCAGGGTGCGTTTGGGAGGAAGAGGGGTCATTCATTCCACAAACCAAAAGGTTGTTCATTCAGCACAAGGACTGCTGTTGAGAAAGGCCCTCTTGACTTACCGTACTCTTATTAAGGTCTTCCATAAAATAGCAACTGTTGACAGAAAGTTATCTTCGTCAAACATCCCAAGAACTTCACATGAACAAAGACAACAACAAAGACAATCGCACAGACCAATGAATGCACACTAAATACAAAACTTTAGGAACATAGTACACAGGAGCATTATATTATATACGTAAGTCAGTCCTTCTATTAATCTTGCCGGTAAGACCTAACATTTAGATGTGATGTGATTAATAGCCATGCAAATACTGTATAAGAAATATGTTCACATAGAACACTTACCGGTCATTTAAAGCTGCAATATGTAACTTTTTGGGCGATCCAACCAAATTCACATAGAAATGTGTTTATAGATGTCATTCACATTGAAAGCAAGTATAAAAAAAATAATAATAATAAAGTCTAAGAAGCTTGTATATCTTTTCTATATTTCTAGGCTTCCCGTTCTTAAATTTTATTTTTGCTTACTTTTGGTTTTGTACACCAGCTTCAAACAGCTGAAACTACAATATTTTTGGTTATCAAAAATATTTTTCACGGCGGTTTAGATGGTACAATGATTCTCTACACTATACTTGCTTGTTTAGTCACATAAACTGAAATTAGGCAAACTATTAGAATTTTTGCAACCAGGAAATGGACTACGCAGAAATCGCTCCGCCACATTAAATGTTCTTCATTTTCCTTTTTTGACATGTTGCTACATTGTCCTTACAATAGTAGTTGACCAGTGGGGATTGACACACACCATTCTCTTTCTCGGTGACTTTCCAGAAACCACAGCGGAGGAGGGGGGCTTTGGAACCTCGTTGAAATCCAAAGCAATTTAGCTCTATCTTTTTAGAGCTTAACAATACAAGCACAGAAAACTAATTAGGTACATTTTGTCCATTTCCATGTTAATGTTTTGTTTGTTGCCCATTGTTTGGCCACACAATGGGCCCAGATGCTAATGAGGGAGTCCCAATAACAGGGGCCTAATGGGCTGGCCGCTCATGGCCATTAGTCCAGAGGCACTGGTGGTGCAACCCTCCCCTCGGGGAGCGACGGATGCATTTTAAGGCCTAGCTGGGGCTTAACGAAGGGCAGGTTACAATGCACAAAGAGAGAGAAACCCAACCGTCAACAAACCCCTCTGTCTTGTGGGGGCCTGAATGACACTAGTTCATCTTTCGCTGATCAGATAGGAGTGATTGTGCATTTGTGTTGGTGCATGAGTGCGAGTGTGTGTGAGAGAGATAGAGGGTGTGTGTGTGTGTGTGTGTGTGTGTGTGTGTGTGTGTGTGCACATGACAGATAGTGTGGGGAGTCTGCTTGTGCATTAATTCTCACTTATCACCACTTCCTTTCAACGCATACATACACGTCACCTGTTCTCACCGGGTCTAAGACGAATGGCAAACAAGAGCAAAGCCTATTGCAAACAAGCGATTTATGGACAGTAGGCCTGAAATGACACTTACCCGAGCAGTCTTCTTGTCGCTGTGTGTGACTGTGCCATCGACAACCCTGCAACAACAAAAATAAGTGCAAATATCGCTCTGAGATCAACATCTAAAGCATTTAGAATTTGAAATGCTAATACATGTTTCGACACAGGTTAAGAACAGGTAGAATGATAATAGTGCTAAAGATTTGTGTCCGTATAGAAGTGTCACTCTATGTAAATATACGGCACATCTTTAAAGAGAGCAAAAAAAACGGCTATGAAAAATAGCCAACCTCTCATCCCTCTGAGCCTTTTGAAGCGCGTATTGTCATGGAGTCGAGCCGGAGTGCATGTTTCCCATTGGTAACGTAGCCCCGGCGCGGCTGTCGAGGTGTCAGCTTTAAAAAATGCGAAGCCTCCTGTGAAGCTAATAAGGTGCTAATCCCGGGCCGCCGCTCCCCCCTCCGGCCCACGGGGGCGCGGTGAACACCGAGGGTGAGGCACGGGGAGAAGGAGACGAGCCGCCGCTTATCGCTGCTCTCCAGACAGTGGCCCCAGATCAATGCACGTGCGGCGCGATCAATGCATCTGATAAGGAATTAAGAAGGGAAAATAAACTGTACATGTTATCGGGGAACTCGGTACACGGCCTAATTATGATGCGGCGTGTGTGTGTGCCGATGATACGGCGGCGGGACGGTGGTGGGGGCGGTGATGGTGGGGTGGGATGAGGCTGGAGGGGTTACAGGGGGGCTGGGGGTAGACAACATGGAGACAAATGGTGGAGGGTGGTTGTGCATTCATGATGCACACTTCATGAGGAACAGAACAAACGTTTTATAGAGGGAAGACAATTTGTAATGTCACACGAGGGAAGACTGAGTCCCTCAATATAGAAATCTGACAAGAATGAACGGTGCTCTATGGAGTAGAGCAAATTCAGTCAACAATGTACCAAATGAGCTTTGGCCACAACCCCCAAAATAACGCAAAGAGACGCAATGTGGGGAGAAATTGACGGGGTGAAGAAAAAGAAAAACAGACGTCATCACGCTTCATCAGACGTCAACACACCAGGAGAGGTCAAAGTGAAAAACAAAAAGCGTTCCAATGTTCGTCCCTGTAGTTTCCGCAGTGGTGCTCCCTGCCAGGGCTGAGGGAAACAGGAGGCGCATGTGACGGCTTGATCAGCAGAGCCCGTGGTTCGGTCGAGGGAGCAGCCTCTCTCTCCGACAGCAGGCTCTCCATTTGGAGGGACCCTTTGATCTCCCATCAAGCCAATTCAGGAACATCAACTGACGGGGCGGCATGAAACACCCCGATGCCCAGGCCCCGATGAGTCCCCCGCACAAACTATGTGCTTTCATTTAGGTCAGATTCCTCAACAGAGAGGAGGGAGGGCACAAAGCCGAAACCTACCTCTAGCACGCTGAGAAAGACAAGAGTGGGTGAGAGTGACAGAATATTAGATAGTACAGCTTCTTAAAATGCACTACTTAAGGAGAGAAATTGCTTGACTGCCTTTGAGAGGGAAGGAGGATAATAGGGTCCTTGGTGTGTTTGTTTGTGCCGAGGACCGACCGGCGTGTGATGACCGGGGAGGTCTGCCGGCTCTAATTGGCCTGTTTAAATGTGAATTTCCAGCAAGCATGACACACCAATAGAAATGAGTTGGGGTTCTCTCTCTCCTTTTCATCATTACCTTATTACAACCAACCGTCCCAATTAGGACTATTGAAGGGCTGGCGATAATACTGTAACCAACCAGGCAGACACCTCAGGATGAACACATCATTGGAAGAGAGTTAAAAGTTCACGTAAAGTCTTGATGACCTGGGGAAAAGTTCAGGTAACCACACATGTCAAATCACGTCCTCAGGAAGAGAATGCAATAATCCCATTGAAGTCATCTGCAGCAGGTGACATTAGCAAAATACCTCGTGGTCTCAGAGGAGCAGAGGAGAAGAAGCAAAGGCCAGGTGTCAATTTGTTTTCAAACGTTTCTTCCAGAAAAAGACAAGAAAATGCTGTGTTCAAAGTAGGCAGGGCAAAGGGAGTGGGTGCCACACTTCAAAGGGTTTCTCACTACCCCCTCTCCCCATTCCCCTCTCTCTGACATCGAGGTCGCTGTCAACTTTGACAAGTCACCATTCTGCCAATAGGTTAAGGGCTGGAGTTGGGTGCGTCTGTCTGTGTGAGTGCGTCTGAGTGTGTGTGGGGGGAGGGTTGTCATCGGTAAAAATCAAACGGAGACCCAATTAAACTAATTCTAACATGCCAGTGATCACGAGGAGGAGGCTCACCTGGACTCTCCCCTCCCTCCCTCCCTCTCCTTGCTTGCGCATGCCTTTGCCTCCCTGACTCCCAGGCCTAATTGCCCAGGCCAAAAGCCTTGGGAATCTGCCGCTCCGATGTGCTAACAGCCCTTCAGCACCGAGGGCAAATTCCCACTCGGGCCAATTCTCCACGGTGATTTCAGCCTCATCTTTAATGAGACAATTTACGAAATCAAAGGCGCTACTTTGGGACCAGCGGCGTGCGGAAAAAGTTCCTACTTTGTTTTCCAGCTGTGACAACCGGCGACAAGACACAATATCTTCAAAAAAAGTGCAGGGGAATCGAAGATAGGGTCCCCATTCGTCACTTTAAACAACGGTCTGCTAATTACCCATTTTCTCAGAGCAGGGGGTCCTGACATTGCATGGGGGTCTAGACTTTGGTGTCCGTATAGATTATTGAGCCCACCTACGAGGAGCGGCTGCAGAAAAGTACAAAACAATTAACGCTATTGCGCCACTATCAAAGGCTGCTCGGAGAAACTCTAGGGCCATACATGGATGGAGAGAGATGGGGGGGGATGAGAAATTAGTGTAGTCACATCAAAAGGGAAAGGCACAGGAGTCCGGTTGAGGACAATGGGCCACAATTACCATGGCACATGACAAGCACATGGCAGGGGCGACCCCCTCACTGCTCCTGATTGATACACAGAGGTCCAAGAGCCCGCTCTGGAGGGAGGGGCTGACAGATGCTCTTTGTGCTGGCCGTCTCATCATCATGGACCATACCGAACATACAGTACTATTTTTATGGAGTAACGTTGTAGTTTGACCATAGGATAGTAGACTACATGCCTACAATGCCTGACAGCACTGATTGCCCATAAAGTTGATTGAATTTAATACTGTCCTGTATGTGCTTTATTGCAGTTTGTTCAATGTAGAGAGCACTTTTTCTATGGTAATTTTGAATATTGCAGAAACCTGTGTAAACGTCACTGCAATGTCTTATTTCTGATTATAAACTGTGTGGTTCGAGCCCTGAATGCTGATTGGCTGACAACCGTGGTATATCACGGGTATGAAAAAAACATATATTTTTACTGCTCTAATTACGTTGATAACCAGTTTCTAATAAACTAGGCAAAAAAAGAAACTTCCCTTTTTCAGGACCCTGTCTTTCAAAGATAATTTGTAAAAATCTAAATAACTTCACAGATCTTCATTGTAAAATGTTTAAAAACTGTTTCCCATGCTTGTTCAATGAACCATAAACAATTAATGAACATGCACCTGTGGAACTGTCGTTAAGACACTAACAGCTTACAGATGTTAGGCAATTAAGGTCACAGTTATGAAAACTTAGGACACTAAAGTGGCCTTTCTACTGACTCTGAAAAAAAAACGAAAGAAAGATGCCCAGGGTCCCTGCTCATCTGCGTGAACGTGTCTTAGGCATGCTGCAAGGAGGCATGAGGACTGCAGATGTGGCCAGGGCAATAAATTGCAATGTCCGTACTGTGAGACGCCTAAGACAGCGCTAGAGGGAGACAGGACGCACAGCAGATCATCCTCGCAGTGGCAGACCACATGTACCAACACCTGCACAGGATCGGTACATCCGAACATCACACCTGCGGGACAGGTACAGGATGGCAACAACAACTGCCCGAGTTACACCAGGAACGCACAATCCCTCCATCAGTGCTCAGATTGTCCGCACTAGGCTGAGAGAGGCTGGACTGAGGGCTTGTAGGCCTGTTGTAAGGCAGGTCCTCATCAGACATCACCGGCAACAATGTCGCCTATGGGCACAAACCCACCATCGCTGGACCAGAAAGGACTGGCAAAAAGTGCTCTTCACTGACGAGTCGCGGTTTTATCTCACCAGGGGTGATGGTCGGATTCGCGTTTATCGTCGAAGGAATGAGCGTTACACTGAGGCCTGTACTCTGGAGCGGGATCGATTTGGAGGTGGAGGGTCCATCATGGTCTGGGGCGGTGTGTCACAGCATCATCGGACTGAGCTTGTTGTCATTGCAGGCAATCTCAACGCTGTGTGTTACAGGGAAGACATCCTCCTCCCTCATGTGGTACCCTTCCTGCAGGCTCATCCTGACATGACCCTCCAGCATGACAATGACACCAGCCATACTGCTCGTTCTGTGCGTGATTTCCTGCAAGACAGGAATGTCCATGTTCTGCCATGGCCAGCGAAGAGCCCGGATCTCAATCCCATTGAGCACGTCTGGGACCTGTTGGATCGGAGGATGAGGGCTAGGGCCATTCCCCCCAGAAATGTCCGGGAACTTGCAGGTGCCTTGGTGGAAGAGTGGGGTAACATCTCACAGCAAGAACTGGCAAATCTGGTGCAGTCCATGAGGAGGAGATGCACTGCAATACTTAATGCAGCTGGTGGCCACACCAGATACTGACTGTTACTTTTGATTTTGACCCCCCCTTTGTTCAGGGACACATTATTCCATTTCTGTTAGTCACATGTCTGTGGAACTTGTTCAGTTTATGTCACAGTTGTTGAATCTTGTTATGTTCATACAAATATTTACACATGCTAAGTTTGCTGAAAATAAACGCTGTTGACAGTGAGAGGACGTTTCTTTTTTTGCTGAGTTTAGCAATAAGGCACCTCGAGGGTTTGTGGTTGTATGGCCAATATACCATGGCTAAGGGCTGTATCCAGGCACTCTGCATTGCGTCGTGCTTAAGAACAGCCCTTAGCCATGGTAATATTGGCCATATACCACACACCCCTGTACCTTATTGCTTAATTAAGGCACTGACATTCTAACTCCTTGAAAACATCATCACATTCATTTAACAGTAATAAACACTGAGTATTGCCCTGCAGGCGTGCTTAGTCTAAAGAGCTAACACTTCAATGGAATAATGTGGCTTATGAGAACATATGGGTCCTTATAATGAGGGGGTCATATGTTCAAACCAGCGTATTTCCACGGATAATGTCAAACACGCTATTAATGACATGTTGCTTTGAAGCTTTATCAAGGCTTGGATTAGAGGATGGTTGTATCTGAGATCAGCGCGTCTAAGCCTGGTGAAAGAGAGACAGACGCAGAGAGAAAAAGGCTGAGGGTGATGTGACGCTCTTTCACTGGGAGCTAGGATTCTGCAGTGTAATCTTGTTATGCCATACAAACGTCTACTACGCTCTGGCTTCCTAAAACGAAAACGTGTAGCTACGCACATGAAAATGCACAGACACACATATACGCACATACACACGTTATAGGCCTACACACATGTGCGCGCACACATACACACACACACAAAACACCGACATCAGCAATAAGATACTAGTGCACATTAATAATAGAGTGGGGAGGAGAGAGGTAATTGACCAAAATGTAATCTTGATCATAAATAGCAGCGAATGCTGCTCATCTCCCTCTGTCACTGATATGAGAGGCTTACATCAACAGCTTAGGGATATCAAAGCATCCATTTTAAAGCTGCTGGCTAATGCCCCCTGTTGGTCACCCAAAGTCATTATTTTAGAGGTGACAAAATGTCAAGACAGAATGTCATGAATGGAGGTGGTCCAGCAATCGTCCTGTCCAGTGACGAGTCATCATTTACTGAGATGGGGCAGTGAGGGAAAGTGACTTGGGGGCGAGGGAGATAAATGAGAGAAAGGTCCAATAGAACAAGTATCATACGGGGTCAGTTTCCCAGATCCAGGTTGAGCCTAGTCCTTCATTATTTAGACATTATTCTCAATGTCTGTCTTCTATCTAAATAGAAGGTACTGATTTGGAGCATTCGGTGGCTAAGTGGACAGGTCGCCCTTGAGGAAAATGAAACCACGTAAGAGGATGTTAAATTGCAGTTAATTAGTCAATAGACCTGATACAGTAAATCTGTCATATTGGACCATATGGGAATCAAACTCAATAGCAATGCTGATGGCAGATGAGGAACCCTGAACTGGGGAAAGGGGGTGCAGGAGTGTCAAGAGAAAATGCAACATATGGTCTTTGGTATGACAGATATTACTGTTTCTCTTCCTTTGGATCCCACCCTTTTACTATGTGCATGGGAGGGGGTTGAAAGTCGACCCCTGAAGGTTACATCCTTGACAGAAAACATATGACCTAAAGTAAAGTCACCTTTATGCTTGGGTGGGTAAGATTTACATATTTGACACAATACTTTTTAAGCTACAGATTGAGAGTCCATATTTAGGATTATTCTCTTGAAATTGTACACCAACACATTGAATACAACCCTTTCCATGTCTTGTCATTGCACTTAAATAATGTATATTATTCCATTATGGAAACCATATTTGAATTGTAAATATATTCCACTATTATTTCATTTCTGTATTTAATTAGTTAATACTCTCCACACGTAAGCTTATATAGAATGTGGCAGCCTCTGGAGAAGATGACCTTATCATCGTAGTGTTTATGGATCACTGGGCCGGTGGCCTTTATATCTGCTATTGAATTATGGGAAATTCATTATTTTTATTGAAGGAGCGGCTTCCAAATCCAATAAGAGCGTCAGCACTCCTCTGCCACACGATGATGTATGTTATAGGCCTACATTTTCCAAACGGACACAGTGTGCATAGCAGCAACGGCTTGATCCGTGGCTGTTCTCCAATGCAACAAATAGTTTAAAACGTGTGACAGAACATGTGATATCTTAAATTATACACATAGTGCTGAAATGGTTATAGCTGTGACCAATTTACCACATATAGCAAATGAAGTATCAAAAGACAATGTGTGGTGTAATGTAATGGATAAACACAGCCAAAGACGTTTCTTTAAGGAGCCTTATGTAAAGAGAGCAAAAGTCATTGTCCACTGCAATGTCATGAAGAAGAAGCTTAAAGGAAAGGTATAGGCCTGAAACCAAACCATTATGGAGGATACAACCGAACCAGTATAGCTGCCTTCTCCATTCACTCACAAGACAAAAACTGATTCATGCAAGTTTAAATTCGGTCCGGGTCTTCTTTACCAGAGAGAGAAAGAGATATCGAGAAAGAGCACTGGCTGTAATTTAATTAAAATGTGATAGTGAGCACTTCATGAGGAGGATAAAGCCTCTTGGGTTAAAGGTGCAGTGTGTATGTTCCTCTGGATGTCTCTGGCCTGAGGAGCTGGATTGATCTTTGGTGGTGGGTTGCAGAAGAAGGCCTGCCTCCCCTGGGCTTAAGGGCCACACACCTGTGTGTGCGTCGGGGCCGGATAAGCCCAGATTAAGCTAAAGTTACCCGCTCTCTCTCCGCAATGTCATTCAAAACCTCAACGGCAACCATGCCGGGGACAAAGCGCCTTTTGGGCCGTCCTAATAAACGCCATTAGCTTTGAGACATCAAACATGAAGGATTATGGGATTTTCAGGAAGGGAAAAAAAGATGGAGGGTCCATGGGACTCCCTCACTCAAGCGTCCTTTTCTCTCGAGAGATTACAATACAATTTGTTTTCCTTTTTCCGCCATTTTGTACATCCCTCCTCTTTTGCGGATTCCAAAAAAAGCCGTACAGTAATCCCCTGCAGATGAAACTAAGGACCCACCAAAAAGGAAGATTACACAGGGCTTTGTAAAGCGTTCCTATACCGATGTGCGTGGGTATTGGGGTGATTTTTAAGCACTTAACACAAGAACTGTGTAAGTAAGCACACACACACATACACTGATACACACAGAACAGAAATCTGTCGTTCTTCTGTATCCACTTCTTACACTACTTCTGTTTACTGAAAACAGACGTTTAGAAATATGAAGACCGCAGAAATAAAACCCACGGACACTGAAGTCAAGAAGTGGATTCAGAAGGAGGATTAAGCTGAAAACTTATGTTGAATGACAAGAAGTGCCACGTCAATCTGACATGCCCTGCTTCTCTCCATTTGCACAAGGAGAGACAAAACCCACTGTGTTGAAGGGCTCTTTCATTCCCTAAGCCTGGGAATTTCTCTTTGTAGAGTAGCGGGTGGTTTAGCTGGTATAGGTCGAGGAAAAAGGAGGATTTATCTATATATTTATCATTCTTTCTTCCCACTCCTTCCTCCAAGTGGTTTGTGGAACATCATTTTCTTATCAGTCCAAGTCCAGAGAGGTGGTTTAGAGGTGAAAAGATGTCAATATCCGTCAAACTAAAAAGCCCACAATTCTGTAGCCTATAGCAGTGGATACCACAACACAAAGAACTAAGAAACCACAACCACAATTCTGTAGTAGCAGTGGAACAATTCCTTTCCCATGATTAATGCTACCTCTGTGGACCAGTGGCATCCCTCAAAATCTTCCAAGATCACTTACCACAAAGACAAAAGGGGAAGAAGGGAACTGTTCAGCAGTCAAGCTTCAACCCTGAGGATTACTCTCCTAATGTTGCACAGATTAGCAGCAGTCCAACCTTTGACTCCTGCGCTTCTGACTCGGTTTAAGGCAACGAGGACTCTGTGAAATGAATACAACAGAACAGGCTCCCACTTTATTTACTGCCATAGTGGACCCCAAAAGGTTTCTGTTGCGATTGAGATCCAGACTGATCCAAAACCAATTTTGACAAAGCTTTTAGGTATACTGCATCACACACAGTACAAAGCGATGTGTGCCCAACAACACAAACCAACGCAATGAGAGCAGGTGTCGATTTGAGGACAATGGAGGGGAAGAATCAACATATATAAGGGGATCAGTTATCATTCATTTGTCTGATATCAAAGATCAATATCTGCCAAATGCATTAACGCTAATGAAGAAATAAGATTCAGTTCAGACTGATCAAAGGCAGGGGGTGTCAATACACATCCCTCATCCTGGCTCTAGTTCAGCTGTGAAGAAAGGTAGGCTAAGCACAATTGCTATAATCCAGAGTGTGTGATGGGCAGATATTTTACTTAACGAAATACACCCCATGTTCGTACATCTTGTAACCTATGGATTAGATAGGAGCGGCAAATAAATCAGATAAGGATATTAGGTTGCGATGCTATCACCTCAAATGGAACGGATGAATGACTGGGGTAATAATTCAATGTATATCTTCAATAAGGGATTAGCAGCCATTTTGAAAATCCATTTTTTTTTTGCATCTGAAGATGACACAGGTTCAATGACTGTTTTATTTTTCACCTATCGTTCCACTGAGAGCCCAATCTGTCTTTTTTGCACAACATTTAAATACACACACACACACACACACACACACACACACACACACACACACACACACACACACACACACACACACAGCCCTCGTAAGCGTGGCCTTCAGGCGGCGGAGGCATCAACACTCTAGCCACGTTCAGAGGAGGTTGCATCTGCCGCTCCCCTCGCCCGACGTTGGGAAGGCTTCTTCTGCCTTAATCCTCTTTGACTTTATTCATGGAAAGGTCATCTCTGATTCTCCAAATGGAGGAGGCGATGGCTGCAGCCGCTCTCCAGACATGCCAGAGAAACCATGGTAGCGCCTGGGAGAGAGAGCGGGATGACAGGGGAACACTGCTGGTTGTGCCTTTTGGATGGGTTTGTGGTTTTAGGTTGTGCCATGAAGTGGCCAGGAATTCAAATGGGCCAATTTTGGAACGAAACAGTGTGGTATCATTAGCGATTCAGAAAGGGCCATCTTGCTGGAATGGCGTTGTCAAAATGGCTGACTATACAGTATGGAATAGGGGCAAAGCCAAGCATAACCAAGGAGAGAGAGACAGAGACAGTAAAAGTGCAAAAGAGGAGGGTGAAAAAGAAAAGGTCACTTCTAACCAGAGACAAAGTACTAATTAAGAGGAACCAGTCCAGTGCGTTCACATGGAGACCATTAAAAAGCCCTCATCTGTCATAAGAGACCTTGTGTCAGGACTTCAGAAGCGAAGTCAATTGTACGGAAACACCACCATCGTTCCACTTGAAGAGTTTCGACCAATCCCTCTACTGTAGGACGTGGAGAGAGAGAGATTAGCCAATAAGACCCAAGTGCCAAAAGAGTGCTGACTGTTTGAGATGACGCAAGAAGATTTGGTTTGCTGAAATGTTACAGGTCAGGCTTTTAAAGCAATGCAGAGCGAAAACAGGTTCAGGATTGTTGGTGTATTGTCTTCTGGTGCAGCTACAGCATGATAACACTCACAGACAGAGGCGTCCATTTCCTACAATGATATCCAATGACATCTCTTTGTCAAAGAAACGGTTCCCATTTCCAACAAAACTCATTTTTCCTTCTCTTTTTTCTTCAAAGCATGCCACTCTGTTAATCGGCAGTTGGTGTAATTTGTCCTCGCCAAGATCTTTTCATAAACACGTGGCGTTCCCTGTTTGCCCGTTTTATTTGCTTGCATTGTTGTGTTTTTGTTCTCTCCAACTCCTCGTCCCTGCCTGCCTGATTGTTTGCGGTTTAATCGCAGCTTATTCTTGGGCCTGGTTTCCTTTCCTTGTGTTTTCATTTCATCCTTCCCGTCTCTGAGGGCTTGTTTTCTGTTCGTGCCATGGCTCTTTTCATGTGTCCCTCGCCGACAGAAATCAACGCTTAAGATACACAGCAGGGAAGAACAAAACAAATAGACAAACACAGCCACAGAACAGATGCAAAGTGACTCCGTCTCTGATATGACATTGGAACGAACCAGAGGGAGAAGGAACGATGGAACAGTTGTATCTCATGAATGTGGTACAGAGTACGAAAGAGTACGGTTCTGAATGACAGTATACGTTGCATATACATTCACACTGTACATACATAGGTATAGGTACATAGACAGATGGTAGGCTCACTCGTAGGGTTGCAGTAGTACGTCTTCATAGTAGTATACCTCCATTGCTCTATTCTATCAGTTACCAGGTTACCACCTGAACTAAACAATGTTATCGTGGCCGTTCCAGGCCCTGATGTGCAGAAGGGACTCCTGAGGGCCTGCACTGCCTGACCCGGACACAGACAGACCCGTAGTGGAGCGCATGCCAGACTGTGCCATGCACCTCGCGACGCTGAACGCCAAAGCATAGATAATGATCGCTGCGCCAGAGAAACTCCATTGGAATTAGGAAAGCCGTCCTGGTTATAATCAGAGGAGGCGTGAGAGAGGGGGAGAGGAGGCCAGGTGTGTCAGAGTGAGCTGGTGTTATCACATATTACAGAGTCTGGGCCTAACAAGGAATTTGCCCCCCCCCCAAGGAATAGTGACGGTGGTGAAGGCGATAAAAAAAGGTATTCCGGTATTCGGCCGTTGCGAAAGCACTTGACATTTCCGTTGACATTTGAGCCCCTTTGAGTCGGCTTGAAATTGCGGTGTTTCATCCCGGCGTAATGCTACACTTTAGAAAACCCATCTTATCTCGGAGATTATACAGTGGTATTATGCAGAGGTATTATGCAGCGCTAATAGTGCATGTAGATACTTCACAAATGACACAAAAAAATGCATCACATCACACATAAGGAGGATTTGGCCCGCCACTAAAGGAATACTTCCGAATATGCAAATACCCCTCGGAAGAATAAGGGCTTAACAGATTTGACTCACTCAAACAATGACATGCGCCTCTTTCCCAGGATGCAACTGTCCGTCAGAGAGTGAGATTAGGGCTCTGGGTTGTGACAATGTGTTAAATGAAAGAGGACAACGAGACACCTCCTTCATTACCGGGATATGACTATAAATGTTTCTCCTATTGTTGTATCCATAGAATGATTAAAGCCCTGCACTGGGAAGAGAGAGAAGAGGGTGTAGTAGGAAAAGGCTGTGCACTGCCCCCTATAGACTATTCCAACTTGCTGCAGCTTCACGCATACTGGTAGGTCTACAAGCAGGGCTGCCCAACCCTCTTCCTGGAGATCTACCGTCCTGTGGGTTTTCAGTCCAACCCTAATTTAACACACCTGATTCTACTAATTAGCTGCTGAACAAGACCTTAACTAGCTGAATCAGATACGCTAAATTGGGGTTGGACTGAAAACCTACAGGACAGTAGATCTCCAACAAGAGGGTTGGGCAGCCCTGGTCTACAGTATGTCATTGGTTCAATCTGGCAATGAGTCTAAAAGCTGGTCCTCAAGTACCCCTGAGAACTGATTAGGCTATGTTGTTTTTTGGGTCTAATTTATCTCTTCATCCATTTCAAGGGAAACCGACATCAAACAAACTACTGTATCATGAGATATCAAGTCATAGCTTGAAAATGGTTCTGGAATATTTTGGAAATGGAATGGAAGATCTAGCCAATTCAATGACCGGGGCTGAGAATAAGATTCAATGTCCGCTTATCACTATAAACCACTCAGAGTTACAGTAGGTACTGAGAACATTATGCCTTTATTGCTACAGTTACCGGGTATGTTCAGTAGCAGGTGAGCCATGGGGCACAAATGCTGAGACACCAACAGATGTGTCTGTATTGATCCACAGCTGGTCCTATTGCCAGGGAGAAGGGGGTCATCACTGCTAAAGGGGATAGAGTTAGTGGTGGTGAGGGTGCACTGGTTAGAGTCGCCCCCCCTCAGCGTGCTCCAAAACCCTTCTGTCACATCCTTCTCGTCAATGGCCTGGAGCCATTTTGTGAAATGTTACCAGTAAATATCCAGCCTGGATTAGTGAAGACACAACATACCACAGCCATCTGCCCTACTTACAGCAATTCAAAATGCTTTTGATGGCATCAATTGATCAGCTGTGTATACACAGCACATCATAGCTTAGCAAAAATGAAGACTGTTTTGTTTATGCATTTCTACCTCAGCCAAGGTGAGGTACTGTAAGTTTATAGAGCGCTGGAACAGGAAGTCGCCCCTTGTTGTGTATGGTGGAGCTTGTCTCTAGGGGGGATGGGTGGTCAGGCCAGTTCCTCATATCTAGATTCAATCACAGTTGTAAAAGCGGTCCATCCGTAGCCAGAGGCACTGTGCTGTGTAGAGTATTGGACTGACTCTAGCCTTATCAGCTCGGCCAGTCCACTCTCCACCGGCCTGACCAGTTACCACTGGCTCACGGCCCAATCACACTTCAGAGGACTTGGCTAATAGAAAAATAAATTGCAGAGGCCAATTCCAATACAATGTGGCATGAGAAGAAAGAGGGAAAAAACTCCCCCCTGCCTCTGATATAATATCAACACAACACTCATATCAGGTTAATAAAAATCTATGGGATTATCACTGGACTCATCCTGTTTAGGAGATGCAAGGTCAGCGGTTTTCTCCAACGGCGGCTCTCCCTCAGGACAGGCAATGTGGCCGTTTCCCTAAGAACATGCAGACGTACTCTGGAACACACACACATTCCTGTCATATTAGTCCCCGTCCAGCTCTGCCCCGCAACAGAAGTAAGTAAGACCCTCTATTCAGCAGTATATTCACTGAGGTCAAAGAGAGAAGGAAAGAGAGATGTATTATAGCATCAATAGGCCTATGTCGTAAATTAGACAGGCTATGGATCAGTAGCAATGGTGGGATCGATGCCTGTGCTCAAAGTTAATAAAACGGCAAAATCCCAAAATAACTGTTGCTGGGGGGCAGGTTCTGCTTTGACAAGATGGCTGAACATTGCCCTACTATGGTATATTTATGTTAAATGATAATCCATGATGAAACAGCAACGTGGGCATTAGAGGGCAGACATGTTGACCACCCAAGCTGAGGCTTGCAGCTGCAGTGTAAGCAGAGGTTCATTAACTAGTCTCTTGACACACCGGACGGGTAAAGTCACTCCATCTTTGTGGTTCCCTTGTGCACCTAACGGAGCAGACCACTGGCTCCACCACAAACAGAGAGCTACAGATGTCCACTGTCACTGTGGCCCAGAGCACAAAGACAGGCGTCAGACCCCAACAGAGACGGTGAGAGGCACGTAGTGTTCCATCTAACCCCGTCCGTACATGGCATCTAACTGACTCACTGTGAGGGAGTCACCCAGACTGAAAAAGACAACATCACAGCGGAGTACTTTATCTGGCTCAACAGTAAAACAAATCCTTCACAGAGGAGTACTGTATCTGGCTCAACAGTAAAACAAATCCTTCACAGCGGAGTACTTTATCTGGCTCAACAGTAAAACAAATCCTTCACAGCGGAGTACTGTATCTGGCTCAACAGTAAAACAAATCCTTCACAGAGGAGTACTGTATCTGGCTCAACAGTAAAACAAATCCTTCACAGCGGAGTACTGTATCTGGCTCAACAGTAAAACAAATCCTTCACAGAGAAGTACTGTATCTGGCTCAACAGTATAACAAAGCCTTCACAGAGAAGTACTGTATCAGGCTCAACAGTATAACAAAGCCTTCACAGAGGAGTACTGTATCTGGCTCAACAGTAAAACAAATCCTTCACAGAGGAGTACTGTATGACTCAACAGTAAAACAAAGTCTTCCCTGAACTTATACAAGTAGGCTAACTGCCCCCCCCCCCCCCCCCAAAAGGGTCCAAAAACACATCAGTCTCTGTTTGGATTTCTAAACACTACTGTTTGTAAACCAGGCTCATTGACTCAATAAATAACACGGGAAATGCAGTGATGCGCTATGGTGAGACACCACATTTTGGTGACGGGTAAAAACGGTCCCTGTCCACTTGGGCAAAGCAATGGAATCAGTGGAATCAAGGAAATGGGGTCGGGAGTTTTTTTTCTTTCTGACCACTGTAACCAGGTCAATGAGGCCCCAATGTCGACAAAAAAGGCCTCCAAAAAAGTAAATTAATCCATAAAGCTGGATAATAATTCATAATAGATCAATAATTTATTTCCATACATAATATACATACATTTCATAACAATATTAATATAATCCAAGTTTTTCTCATAATAGTAGAAACATGTGTCATTAATAATAATAATAATAATAATAATGGACTATTCCACCGTGACAGAGTTCCCATTCACTGTTTCACGCGATACGATTGCAAACGTGACTTTCATTGATATTAAGCTGCAGCAATGAGGTGCTTGTCAGAGCGGGGCAGAGAAAAGGAAAAGAAGGAAAAGAAGATTTCATTTCAACAGATTTTTTTTTAAGTTAACGCATTTCTTTAGTAAAAACACAGGTGCTGCTGATAATACTGCCATCGTCATCGAGAGGACGTGTATGTGTATCCCATGTATCCGACGCTGTCTGGCCAAAAAGAGTGGCCTGTCATACTCTTTTTGGCCAGACAGTATCAGATATATGGGCTACATATAGTAAGACAGAGGGGCGCTGTTTTACTCGCTCAGATGCTTTGTCCAGCGAGATAGTTTCAGCCACTTGCGAATTGAAGGAAAGTTGGCAGGTGCACTGTTCGGATGCTGGAACTATTTTGGACGAATGTGCGAAGGTAACCTCCTTTTGAAGTGATTTGTTTGACAATCAGATGAAAACATCATGACTGGTTGTGTTCATGGCACATTCAGACTGGCCCCTGCCTGGAGCCTCCAAATCACTAAGACCACACCTTGAATAGAATATCACTAGCTAGGAGGTATAATACCAAGTCGTCAACTTAAAATGGAAAGTTCAGTCTAATTATAAAGATACATAAATCCCACTTAATTTATTTATAAATTGAATACAAATACAGATGTGAAACAATACCAAGGATGCAAACTGGTGAGGGGCAAAAAAGGTGAGTACAATTTTGACCCGAAAAGTCACGTACTGTGTACCGGTGCACACACAAATGTGCTTTAAAATATGAAATAATTACTATGACAACTGTATGCTCTGTCTGGCCGTTAATGATTCATATTCTGGATTAGACTTGCACCAGTGTCATTAGCCTAGCCTTACAGATCCCTGCATCTGTTGACCAGAATCTTATTCCCATTCAATCTGTACAGTAGTAGGCCTATATGGTAATAAAACATCAGAATGTGGAATGCCAATGACAAACCACTACACTACCACACACCAAAAATACTATTATGTTTTTCCTTGATTGCTAAAACACTTTTAATGAAACTGGGGTCCACTTGATCTCCATCATAACCTAATGAGCACAACAGTAGATTTTTTTTGCAAAACTGTAATTCATTTCACATTGCTTTCACACACAACGCAAATGCTAGGCAGATTTTTGTAGAGTAAACACAACGCTCTACAAAAGGCAAAACAGACAGTTGAGTAAACCATGTCAAACAAAATATAAACATTTGGTCACAGCTGATACAAATTACTCCCATGAATGTGAACCTCTTCTGCACGTGTTCAATCAGTCCTTATTCATGCATAAAATAAGTCACCTCAGTTGCTGTTTGCAAGAATGGACCAAGTAAGAGGCTGAGGGCAAGGACAAAGGAGAGGTAGAGGGGCCAGCAGAGGAAGATACAATACATGGACACCTGCTTGTCGAACACCTCATTCCAAAATGATGGGCATTAATAAGAGTCCTCTTGCTCAGTTGTGTACCGGGGCCTCCCACTCCTCTTTCTGTTCTGGTTAGAGCCAGTTTGTGCTGTTCGTGAAGGGAGCAGTACACAGCGTTGTATGAGATATTCAGTTTCTTGGCAATTTCTCACATGGAATAGCCTTCATTTCTCAGAACAAGAATAGACTGACGAGTTTCAGAAAAAAGTTATTTGTTTCTAGCCATTTTGAGATTGAAATCAAAACCACAAATGCTGATGCTCCAGATACTCAACTAGCCTAAAGAAGGCCAGTTTTAGTGCTTCTTTTAATCAGAATAACAGTTTTCAGCCGTGCAAACAAGGGTTTTCTAATGATCAATTAGCCTTTTAAAATGATAAACTTGGATTAGCTAACACAACGTGCCATTGGAACACAGGAGTGATGGTTGCTGATAACAGGCCTCTGTACGCCTATGTAGATATTCCATAAAAAATCAGCCATTTTCAGATACAATAGTCATTTACAACATTAACAATGTCTACACTGTATTTCTGATCAATTTGATGTTATTTTAAATGGACAAATTCTTTTGCTTTTCTATCAAAAACAAGGACATTTCTAAGTGACCCCAAACTTTTGAACGGTAGTGTAGGTAGTTACATGGCTCCCAGTTTGGGTCTCCCCTGACATTCAGCCATACAGATACCAGTGAGCATCGGACAGAAACATAGCACCGCAACGTTGGCCCAAATCATAACCAGTACAATACACAGGCGTTTGCTTTAAGCGTATACCCCTTCTATATACACTGTAGTCTAGGCCCGTAAAACATACCACTGCAGATATCATCACAGTCATATCATACAAACCCTTCTGTTTGTGCCCCCTGAGGGTCAAGCTCGTGGGTGAATGCATGTCATATCTGAGACCTCTTAATACCATTTCGTGGAACACCTCAGAGCAGCCAGAACCACCTAAAGCCAAGCAACAGAAAATACATACCTGAGTATAACCACCACATAGAGACGAGATGGCCACTCCCCCATTCTTAACAGAACAGTCTCACACCCACTGTTACAATGCATCTGAGCAGAGGAAGGTGGGGGGATGGAGAGGATGGGGGGGATTATGGCCAGATGACGCTGCCTGGCAGATAGGTGAGCTCAGCGTGACTCGGTGGACGGCAGGGGGGGACCAGGCCAGGCCAACCACAGGGAGGGGTGACCTCCTCGACCTCCGGCTCCGCCAGAGGGCCCACTGTGAGCGGCCGGAGGCGTCACCTCTTCCTACTGCCCTGTGGATCGCTGCCCAGAGCCCGCTGTCCTTGCCAATTCTACCTAGCGGACATGAGATGCATTCAGAGCAGCAACAAAGAAGGCCCAGGTTCAGGGGCCCTGGCATCTGATTCACAGGGGGAGGACCAGCGTGGGGCGAGGGAGGGAGGCAGCAGTGGAAGAGCAGATGCTGAGAGCACATCTGGAGGAGTGATCTGTCTGTCCCCCACCTACCAGACCACCACAGACAACACTAAAACACACACAGGAAGTACACACACACACACACAATATGTTGGATCAAAGGCTCAGATGAGGCCCCCATATCCATTATCAAGCTTGAAACCCATTCTAACCAAAATGTTATCATATATAGCCTACTAGTTTACATTTAGGCTAGCTGTTAGGCTGTACATAACTGTCAATGTGTCATAGCCCTAAAGAAAGAGACAGAGATTTTGATAGAACGGCTCGAGGCAGTTTGTTCAAATTGTACTGCCTCAGGGCTGGAAGACTAATGTGGCACTAAGTCTAGTCTACACATCACATCACAGTGACAGTCTCATTTCATGTCCAGCCCTTGAACACGGACATGAAGGAAAGGGACAGGACATTTTATAAAGGGACATTTACTCCTGAAAAGAACACAGGGTTTGAGCGGGTTTGAGCACAAAAGGGCTGAAGAGCAAGTGCCCTGCAATAAAATAAAGTAAGGTCAGCAGACTACCCATGTGACAGCACACTGCCTTGGATTAGGTGGTGTAAGCCTATTAATGTGGTTTGGACTAGGTGGACCACCCTGTCTCCCCACCCCGCCTGGCCGGCCAAAGATTAGCCTGTTAAACGCACTTCCCGCCTGCATAAGATGCAGACTCTGCTCCTCATCCAATAGCAACAATTCAGATAGGGACCTGTCTGCCCACCCGTAACTTGAGTTAGCTTCTCTACCATTCAAATGCATATTGGATTTGTTTCCTTCAAAAGAACACTTTTCTCTTATCAGCCATATAGTATTAATTGGTTTGTCTTTATTAGGGCAGTGATGTCATGAGTAAAGGAGAATGTCAAACTTCTCAGCCAGGCATGTGGCATTGCTTTACACTCCCAATTAGAATCAAAGCACTTTTGAGTGAAAGGTAAGCCTCTTTTATTTATTTTTTTACTCTGGACATTGGTGAATCATGCAAGGAATTTGAGTAGGCCTAGCTACACAATTTGAAATACCCCTACAGGCAGTATGTTATGTCATTTCTGAAATATGAATAATTTGTCTCGTTTACCTGGTTAGGCCTCTGAGCAGAGCAGGTAAATCTATAGCCTAATGAAATTCAGTCAGCGACCTTTATCATTATGCAATTTCCTTGAATAACATTTTGGCAGTGTAACAAATGAAAGGGTAAGTTTGACACCGTGCCATTTCAAACGACAAAAACACAATCTACCACTACATTTTTTTTCTTACAGACTGGGGATTAACATTTCTGAGCTCGAGCCACAGATTAGGTGCGCGGGCGTGTAGAATTTCATCATTTTTCAGAGGCACAATGGCTCCTTCTTACCGTTTCCTCGTCTATTCTCCGACGGTGGGGGCTTGCTTGCCTTTGCTCCTGTATTTGTTTAACGTTTTCAGAATACCCTTGTTTTTGAAAACATGTTTAAGAACCACCGAGGGAAAACAAACTTTGTATTTAACCCAGTCGCAAACGGAGTTTTTTCCCCCAGACACTTCCTATCACGCGCTGCCACCTTGTGGGAAAAGCACAACATGGCGTAATAGCGCGGTGCCTTTCATCAGTGCACAGGTGCGCTGCGACATGGGTTTTTATTTATTATGGTCTGCTTTCTGTAGCCTTGTCCCCTCACCAGTAAAGAAATTAAGTTTATTTTTGATATGCCTGTAGTCCAACTGCTGCATATGAAACAAAGTAGCGTACTTTGTCACAGAAATGGTACTTTCGCGTTTCAATATAAAAAAAAAAGATTAAAGGAATGTAGAGCCAAGTTAACATTTATTTAATCGAAGTGAAGCTGTTTTGGGAGGAAAGATGCAATGAATCCCCTTGTGTGGAGAGCATAGATAATCTTCGCAATCATGGAAAAAAGACAATTACTGAAATATACTAGAAACAATGATCCAAAGAATACATCATATAGCACATCCAAACTACACACAACGATAATGTCATACTACAGCAATAAGTTATTTCATCATGAGAGGAAAGGCAAAGAATGAACTCATGAAACAGTGAAGTCAACCTGCCCAGAATAGTCTCAATGTTTTCATTGCACATTCAGGACAACCACAAAGCAATCTTCTCTTCAAAGCTTGACACCCTCCCCTGGCTCCATGTACCCATCAAGAGGCAGCAGGGGGCTGAAGCGCAGCAAGGGCAGGTCCACCGAGGGGCAGCCCTCCTTGGGGCGAGCCCAGCCCTCCTTGGGGCGAGCCCAAGCCCAGCCCTCCTTGGGGCGAGCCCAGCCCCGAGCCCAGCCCTCCTTGGGGCGCCGTATGGGTGGGGGCAGCTCTGAGTTGGAGCGGATGGAACTGTTTTTGTAGTCAGGAGGGGGGATGCTCCCGAGGCTGCTGCGCCGACAGTGGACCAGGATGGCCCCCCGGTGGTGGCGGTGGTACAGCACGCCCACGGTACAGAGGAGCAGCAGGATGAGGAAGCTGAACAGGAAGCACACCACGTAGATGCCTTTGATCATCCCGCTGGACCGTTCCGAAGTACAGCCTAAGGTCAAAGGTTAGGCAAGGATTAGATGTACACAATTGACTTAGTGCAAAGTCACCTTCATAACCATGCAACTTTATGTTTAACATTCTGTTAGGGTTACACATTCTGTTAGGGTTACCTAACAAACCCATTTTCAAGGGTTAAAAATCAGGAATGTTAGGGTGGTCTAACTTGTCAACTTCAGTGCCACTGATTTTGAACTAACCAATGTCATACTGTGTTTTCCTTAAACTTCAGAGAACAATAATTCTACGAGGTACCAGTGTTACAGTGCTGCTGCTCAGGACTATGCTGATCTACCGTAATCGTCGACTCATTGTGGCGGTCCATACCAGCGGCCTTGGTGTCCACGCAAATGGTTCCTCCTGAGCCCAGCCTAGACATGTCCTCGAACCCGGAGTGGCATCGGCATGCATAGGAACCAAAGCGGTTCACACACTCTGCGTTGATGTCACACAGCACCAGCTGGGTCACACACTCATTCACATCTGAGAGACACACACACACAGGGTGCAAAAGTAAGGTTGATTAATGGAGTGATTAAATATGAAAATAAATGCCTTAAAATCAATTATTTAAAGTCAAACAAATACATTTTTCCACCTCGTTGAGCCCCAAGACAATGAAATTCAGGACACCCAATTGCAGGCTATACAACACAATATCTTATTAAACCTCTGCAGTAACCTTTAGTGCCATTAGTAAAGAGCAGAGTACAGTGCAAAAGAACAAGCTACAGATGTATATTTTTTTTGAGGAAACTTTGAGACCTACCAGAGGTGGATACAGAGACGATGACACCCTGTGTTGAGCTGCCCCTGGGGCTAACCACCCTCTCTAACAGCTCCTGCAGGGCCGGGTGCAGGGTCCTGTGAACATTCACCCCTTCCGGCCCACCCCCAATATACAGCCAGAGGATGTAAAGCACTCCTGCACTCAACCTGTTGATACAACAAAAAAAGGCATTTAATCCATCAACTATTTTCTACAGTACCAACAACCCTTTTTATGCAGTAAAAATACAACAAGCACTTGTTTGCAGTCAAGAAAGACATTTGGAGCTCTTGGTTACAAAATGTAGCAAACCTACCTTTTTATTCTTTTGGAGGATAGGGTTTTGGGTGTGTGGATCATTTCCAACTGCTCATTAATCTGAAAAACAAAATGAATAATTGCAGCTCCAAATCACAAATGCACCAGTCCAATCATGGTAAATAATGACCAAAAGCCATATACAGTCTTTTTACACATTGATTTGTTACAGCCTTAGTTTAAAAGGGATTAAACAGAGATTTGTCATCACTGGCCTACACACACACACACAAAACCATAAGTGGAATGTGTTTGTTTTTCACAAAGGGCACATACTGTAGATGGGTAAAAAAAAATATATATATATAATATATATATATACACACACAAATTTTTATTCTGACATTTGGACCATCACAAATAAATAATCATAACATTTAAAACGATATAAAAATATATACAAGACTCAAATATCAAAAGTAGATAAAGACAAAAGAAAATAGAATAATTACACTATTACCCTATTGCTAACAACTAAAATTGCACAAATCCTATCACACAAATAGAATAACAATTATAAAGAAGACAACCTGCTAATTACACTATTGCACTTCAAACAAGAAACTAAATTGAACTAAGTTAGCGCACCTATTTGATAGATTCCCCCGCTCCCTCGGGCTTCCAGTGGGAAGACCTGAGGTCAACCTACCCCCGCATCTCGTACTTCTGAGTAGGAAGTAACCTGCCTAGCTCACAAACTAGAATCGGGGCGCCCAATCCGAAAAGGTTAATTGACACAGTCCCACACGGTGACATATCATTGACGTAACGCGCAAATGAGCGGTAGAAAACCGATCGCGCAAATGTCACCATTACGATTTTCATGGCAGCTTTCCATGTCGCCTATACCTAAATCTGCCACTGCGCTTTGAGCATGGTGAGGTTACTAATTACACTTTGGATGGTGTATCAATACACCCAGTCACTAAAAAGACACCGGCGTCCTTCCTAACTCAATTGCCAGAGAGGAAGGAACCCCCTCAGGGATTTCACCATGAGGCCAATGGTGACTTTAAAACAGTTAAAGTTTAATGGCTGTGATAGGAGAATACTGAGGAGGAATCATTGTACATTTATATTTTTGGTCAAACACAACAATTTCAAAAGATTTTACTGTGTTACAGTTCATATGGAAATCAGTCAATTGAAATAAATTCATTAGGCCCTACTATATGGATTTAACATGACCGGGAACGCAGATATGCATCTGTTGGTCACATATCTTAAAAAGAAAAGGTAGGGGAGTGGATCAGAAAACCAGTCAGTATCTGGTGTGTCCACCATTTGCCTCATGCAGCGCAACATCTCCTTCACATAGAGTTGATCAGGCTGTTGATTGTGGCCTGTGGAATGTTGTCCCACTCCTCTTCAAATGGCTGTGCGAAGTCGCTAGGGGATCTGGAACACGCCATCTTACGTCGATCCAGAGTATCCCAAACAGGCTCAATGGGTGACATGTCTGGTGAGTATGCAGGTCATGGAAGACCTGGGGCATTTTCAGCTTCCAGGAACTGTGTACAGATACTTGTAACATGGGGCAGTGCATTATCATGCTGAAACATGAGGCGATGGCGGCGGATGAATGGCACAACAACGGGCATCAAAATCTCGTCAATCTCGGTGCATTCAAATTGCCATTGATAAAAAGCAATTGTGTTTGTTTTCCGTAGCTTATGCCTGACAATATCCTAACCCCACAATGGGGCACTCTGTTCACGTTGACATTAGCAAACCGCTCACCCACACAACGCCATATGCGCTGTCGGACATCTGCCCAGTACAGTTGAAACTAAGATTAATCCGTGAAGAGCACACTTCTTCAGTGTGTCAGTGGCCATTGAAGGTGAGCATTTACCTACTGAATCTGGTTATGACCCCACACTTCAGTCGGGTCAAGACCCTGGTGAGGAAACGAGCACGCAACAGCTTCCCGGAGATAAAATAACTGCACAAACTGTCAGAAACTTTGGTTGTACAAACCCACAGTTTCATCCGCTGTCCAGATGGCTGGTCTCAGAGGATCCCGCAGGTGAAGAAGCTGGATGTGGAGGTGCTGAGCTGGCGTGGTTAGACGTGGTCTGCAGTTGTGAGGCCTGCTGGGCGTACTGCCAAATTCTCTAAAACAACTTGGAAGCTTATGGTAGAGAAATTAACATTAAATTCCCTGGGAATAGCTCTGCTGGACATTCCTGCAGTCAGCATACCAATTGCACTCTGCCTCAAAACATGAGACCTGTGACATTGTGCTGTGTGACAACTGCACATATTAGTGTCCTTTTATTGTCCCCAGCACAAGGTGCACCTGTGTAATGAGCATGCTTTTTAATCAGCTTCTTGAGACGCCACAGATGTCAGGTGGCTGGATTATCTTGGCAAAGGAGAAATGCTCACTAACAGGGATGTAAACAGATTTATGCACAACATTTGAGATTAAAGATTATTGTATGGAACATTACTGGGATCTTTTATTTCAGCTTGTGAAACATGGGACCAACACCTTACATGTTGCATTTATATTTTTGTTCAGTATAGTTACTCCGCAATACCTACTGACAGAGTGAAAAGGAAGCCTGTACAGAATAAAAACGATTCCAAAAACATACATCCTATTTGCAACAAGGCACTAAAGTAATACTGCAATTTTGAAGAAGCAATTCACTTTTTGTCCTGAATACAAAAGTTGTGTTTGGGGCAAATTCGACAACACAGTACCGAGTACCACTCTCCATATTTTCAAGCATAGTGGTGGCTGCATAATGTTAAAAAAAACATTTGTAATCGTTAAGGGGAGTTTTTCCAGGATAAAAAAAGCAAAATCCTAGAGGAAAACCTAGTTCAGTCTTTTCCAGACACTGGGAGAGGAATTCACCTTTCAGCAGGACAATAACCTAAAACACAAGGCCAAAACTACACTGTTTACCAAAAAGACAGGTAATGTTCCTGAGTGGCCGAGTTACAGTTGACTTAAAATCTACTTGAAAATCTATGGCAAGACCTGAAAATGGTATTCTAGTATTGATCAACAACCAATTTGACAGCTTGAAGAATTTAGAAAATAATAAAAATGGGCAAATGCTGCACAGTCCAGGTGTGGAAAGCTCTTAGAGACTTACCCAGAAAGACTCAGCTGTAATTCCTGCCAAAGGTGCTTCTACAAAGTATTGACTCAGGTGTGGGAATACTTATGTAAATGAGATTTTTGTATTCCATTTTCAATAAATTAGAAAACATGTCTTCACTTTGTCATTATGGGGTATTGGGTGTAGATGGGTGAGGAAAAATTTCAACTTAAATCCCTTTAGGCTGTAACAACGAAATGTGGAATAAGCCAAGGCGTATGAATACTTTAATGGCACTGTAAGACGACATCCATTTATGAAGAAAGTTATTAGAATACCAGTCTAAATCCCATAAAGCCTAGTTGTCAAACAGGGAAAGGTTTCCATTCGTTATCCCACCATTCATTTTCCCCATAGGGGACATTAATGGCTTACCCTGGCGTGACGTTTTGATATACGTGTAAATCTCTAGGACAAGGTGACTTTTATCAATATACCTTCAGAAAATACCCAGACCCCTTGACTTTGTCCACATTTTGTTACAGTACTGCCAAACTCTAAAATGTAATAACTAAAAATCCTCAGCAGTCTACACACAATACCCCAGAATGACAAAACGAAAACGGGTTTAGACATTTTTTCTAGTTATTTTTTAATTCAACAGAAATACCTTATTTATATAAGTATTCAGACCCTTTGCTATGAGACTCGAAATTAAGCTCAGATGCATCATGTTTCCATTGATCATCCCTGATGTGTTTCTACAACTTGGAGTATACCTGTGGTACATTCAATTGATTGGACATGATTTGGAAAGGCAAAGCAATAACCTGTTTTTGCTTAGTCATTATGCGCCATCGTCTGTAGATTGATGAGATAAAAACATTACATTTTAGAATAAGGCTGTAATTTATCAAAATGTGGAACAAGTCAAGGGGTCTGAATACTTTCCGAAGGCACTGTATACACATGTATTAACCCCCCCAAAAATATCAAAACGTCACGCCAGGGTAAGAACGCGAAACACAGCCCTTATTTTAAGCATTTATAAAATCCCCAATGGGAAAAATAAGTGGTGGAAAAACAATTGGAACCATTTCCTTGTTTGACTGCTAGGTTTTATGGGTATTATGACACCTCCACGGTGGGGCTCTATTGTTCATGAGATAACTCACCAGAGACTTCACTGAGATCAACAGTGATCTCACAAGGTAGTCCCAATTCTCCTCTGGCGCCACGAGGAAGTTGACTTCAACAGCCACCTCAAATAGGTGGTCTGAGAAATACAGAATGTAGGCATCTCCTTTATACTCATTCACAGCTCTATAACTATTGTACAAAGGCGAGTGACTTGCAACTTTTGTTATAGCCTTTGAACTATATTCAAAATATATATTTTTTTAATAAAAAAGTAACTCACCTTCTGGTAAGTGTGGTACTTCGGTGTGATTTCTGACTTTCTCTGCAAAGTCAACATGCAAGACAGTTTTCATAAACCAGACAACAAAGGATGCAAATGAAATGGCTGACTACCTACTATATTGTCTGCTGTCGAAGAACGGTTCAACCATGTCTGGGAGATGGTCAAAGGGATCCTGGGTCTCAGTGGGTGTATGAGTGGCACTGGATGCTGGAGACTCACCCATGGTCATTTTCAGCAATTCCTTATTGCCAGACTCCTCACCTTGGTCATCCACATCTGTTGTGTGTGACACAATGTTTGACTCGGTAGGAGGGATGGTATTTGTAGTTTGGGCATCCACGTTCCTTCGCATAGCAGATGGAGTGCGTAGCGAGGGTTTGGGATTCAAGAAAGGGGGCTGGTGTGAGGAGGGGTCACTTCCAGGGTGTGCTGTGTGGGTCTGTGTGGCACCACTCCCTGACCATGATGTACCCTGACGAGTGAACACTATGGGGGGAGTGGGAGTCAAGGGCAGATGGGATTCATGGTCCACCACATCTCCACTCAAGTTACCCACTTCCCAGTCTTCCTTTGTCAAGTGGCTCTCATCTGCGTCAGTCCCCTCTGAGATTCCTCTGTTCCAATCTTCTTCCTCTCTCTGAAAAGGATCAAACTTGAAGGGCCCCTCTCTGACCATTGGCTCCTCTGCTTCCCATGATGGAAGCTCATTGGACGCAGAGGAGGAAGTGAGTTGGTCAAAATAGTCAAACACCATCGCCGGGTTGGTCTGAGCTGGCGGGGTGGGGCGCTCCAGTAAAATGGCCTCCGTAGGTTCACCCCTCTTCATGGGGAGAAACTTGGTGAAACTTCTCAGAGAGGGAAAGGGTTCCAGTTCTGTCAGTTTTGGTTCAGTCATCAGCTTCCTGTCTTCTTCAGTGGTATCACCATAAGCATTGTACGTGACTGGCGGTACGAACGCCTCGTAACGCCCATAGAAGCCCCTGTGGGGTGGACTGGGTTTGCCTCTGATCAGCTGAACCACATGGAGGATGTTGGAGAGGGACCTGTACTTGGCCTCACGCCAACACTTCTCCAGGATCCTGTGACCCCCTGCAACCCCCAGGGGCTCGTCCAGGTGGATCTGGTCCAACTTCCCGCTGCATGCGTCTGACTGGGTGAAGTCCTCTAGGTGGAGGAGCACACGTTCACCAGGATCTACCTGGATGGTCCAGTTACACCAGAGCGGTGGGTAGGAGCACAGGTAGTCCGGGGAGAAGAACTCGCCACTCTTGCCGCGCATCACCTGGTGGCAGCTCCGCAGTGCAAAGAAGGCATTGACCTCATTACCACGGTGGTCATCTGAGAAGAGGTGGACAGAGAGTATGGAGGACAATCCAATGATGTCAGAGTTATAGGCCTAAACAAGACACACGCATGCAGATCCTCACACACACACACACACACACACACACACACACAATTTTGAAAGAATTCAACAAAGAGCATAGTACAGGGCCGAAAGGCTACATAATAAATATGTGTCTTACCCGGAGGGTTGTAAGCGTCATTCCTATTTACCTAAGGACGCAATAAAAACGTTGAGGTAGCATTAAACCAATAATGTTAGTCAACATGATGAAATGTACCTCCAATCTCGAGCTAAATGTAGCAGAAATGCTTATAGAAGGAAGACAGTCATCAACTTACCCAGGACAGGTCGCAGTTCGCAGTAAATAAACCATAGGCAAGTAGTAGTGCACGTACAAATAGTAACTTTGAATGATTTCGTGGCATTTTAGTGTCACGCTGTGTTTACTTTTTCCAGTATTTGGCAAGCAAGTCCACTTCCTACACTGTCCCAGCTATTGTCAATTCTTTCATGTGGTGTTTCTTTCCGTTTCTGCCAAAAGTGGACGTAAACAGGTGAAATATATTGCAAATTAGCTAATTAGCACGCCTTGATATTCGTGTGCTTCTGGTCTATATGGGTTGTATCCACTAGGTGTCACTGCTACACTGTTGGTAAGTTTACTTGTCTTCTGCAGCTCAACTTCAGGATCAACACAGGTATTATATGTTATACCTTTATCTTACCAAGTACTTTATAAATACAAATATATTTTACAAGAAAGACACTTCCATAAATGTATTAATTATCCAATGGTAAAGATGTTTATTCTAAACGTTTAATGTTTTGTATACAGTAGTGAACAGATATACACTGCTCAAAAAAATAAAGGGAACACTTAAACAACACAATGTAACTCCAAGTCAATCACACTTCTGTGAAATCAAACTGTCCACTTAGGAAGCAACACTGATTGACAATACATTTCACATGCTGTTGTGCAAATGGAATAGACAACAGGCGGAAATTATAGGCAATTAGCAAGACACCCCCAATAAAGGAGTGGTTCTGCAGGTGGTGACCACAGACCACTTCTCAGTTCCTATGCTTCCTGGCTGATGTTTTGGTCACTTTTGAATGCTGGCGGTGCTTTCACTCTAGTGGTAGCATGAGACGGAGTCTACAACCCACACAAGTGGCTCAGGTAGTGCAGCTCATCCAGGATGGCACATCAATGCGAGCTGTGGCAAGAAGGTTTGCTGTGTCTGTCAGCGTAGTGTCCAGAGCATGGAGGCGCTACCAGGAGACAGGCCAGTACATCAGGAGATGTGGAGGAGGTCGTAGGAGGGCAACAACCCAGCAGCAGGACCGCTACCTCCGCCTTTGTGCAAGAAGGAGCAGGAGGAGCACTGCCAGAGCCCTGCAAAATGATCTCCAGCAGGCCACAAATGTGCATGTGTCTGCTCAAACGGTCAGAAACAGACTCCATGAGGGTGGTATGAGGGCCCGACGTCCACAGGTGGGGGTTGTGCTTACAGCCCAACACCGTGCAGGACGTTTGGCATTTGCCAGAGAACACCAAGATTGGCAAATTCGCCACTGGCGCCCTGTGCTCTTCACAGATGAAAGCAGGTTCACACTGAGCACATGTGACAGACGTGACAGTCTGGAGACGCCGTGGAGAACGTTCTGCTGCCTGCAACATCCTCCAGCATGACCGGTTTGGCGGTGGGTCAGTCATGGTGTGGGGTGGCATTTCTTTGGGGGGCCGCACAGCCCTCCATGTGCTCGTCAGAGGTAGCCTGACTGCCATTAGGTACCCGAGATCAGATCCTCAGACCCCTTGTGAGACCATATGCTGGTGCGGTTGGCCCTGGGTTCCTCCTAATGCAAGACAATGCTAGACCTCAAGTGGCTGGAGTGTGTCAGCAGTTCCTGCAAGAGGAAGGCATTGATGCTATGGACTGGCCCGTCCGTTCCCCAGACCTGAATCCAATTGAGCACATCTGGGACATCATGTCTCGCTCCATCCACCAACGCCACGTTGCACCACAGACTGTCCAGGAGTTGGCGGATGCTTTAGTCCAGGTCTGGGAGGAGATCCCTCAGGAGACCATCCGCCACCTCATCAGGAGCATGAGGCGTTGTAGGGAGGTCATACAGGCACGTGGAGGCCACACACACTACTGAGCCTCATTTTGACTTGTTTTAAGGACATTACATCAAAGTTGGATCAGCCTGTAGTGTGGTTTTCCACTTTAATTTTGAGTGTGACTCCAAATCCAGACCTCCCTGGGTTGATAAATTTGATTTCCATTGATAATTTGTGTGATTTTGTTGTCAGCACATTCAACTATGTAAAGAAAAAAGTATTTAATAAGAATATTTCATTCATTCAGATCTAGGATGTGTTATTTTAGTGTTCCCTTTATTTTTTTTGAGCAGTGTAGATACCTTTAGTACCTTTATGATTCAGACCAACTTTGAAGAACGAGAGTGATTCCAATGTTTGATGTTTGAATAGTTTTTTATTCACTGTCATAAAAAATTGAAATACTCCAGGTATCCATCACATTTCTGAAAACATAAAAACAAAACAGACATAGGGCATAAAATGGAGGTGGAAGTAGACTCAGTTATTTCCATTATAGGCTTGTGAGTCACAGGAGGTTGGTGGCACCTTAATTGGGGAGGACGGGCTCCTGGTAATGGCTGGAGCGGAACCAGTGGAATGATATCAAATACAAACATGGTTTGATGCCATTCCATTCGCTCCATTCCAGCCATTATTATTGAGCTGTCCTCCCCTCAGCAGCCTCCACTGTTGTGAGTATACAGAAAGAGCTCTGCACATAACATCTCACTACAGCAGAAACAAAACACTGGGTCACAGGACTACTAACGCCTTAAAATTCTGGATTATTCACCAAATATTTATTCACCAAATGTGCAATTTTGTTTTAATAATAAAACAAATACTTTAAAGCTGAGATCCGCATAAGGTGAAATAGAGCCACTGGTCGCCCCAGGCACATTTGTTATTGTTTTTGTTTTGTTTATGAAACGGAGAAGAGGAGCTCGATAAGTGTGGTAAAAACATTTTTTTTGTTTTACATACACTGAGTGTACAAAACATTAAGGATGCCTGCTCTTTCCATGACAGACTGACCAGGAGAAAGCTATGATCCCTTATTGATGTCACTTGTTAAATCCACTTCAATCAGTGTAGATTTTTAAGCCTCGAGATAATTGAGACATGGACTGTTTGTGTCCCATTCAGAGGATGACTGGGCAAAACAAAATATTGAAGTGCCTTTGAACAGGGTATGGTAGTAAGCGCCAGGCGTACCCGTTTGTGTCAAGAACTGCAATGCTGCTGGGTTTTTGACGCTCAACAGTTTCCCATGTGTATCAAGAATGTTCCACCACCCAAAGGACATCCAGCCAAATTGATACAACAGTGGGAAGCATTGGAATCAACATGGGCCAGCATCCCTGTGGAACACTTTCGACACCTTGTAGAGTCCATGCCCTGACGAATTGAAGCTGTTCTGAGGGCAAAAGGTGGGATGCAACTCGATATTAGGAAGGTGTCCTTAATGTTTGGCACACTCAGTGTACATCTGAAAGGGGGGGGAAAACAGTGTGTGTTGTTTTAAGTAACTTCTTTGTTGTTGTAATATCGCACAACCGGACGTGGCAGTTTCACCCCTACGGTTTCCAGCTTTAAGAGTTATAATGAACCAGCAATCTTTCAAATATCATAAATAGTTTGTTTCTAGAATCAAGTGCAAAGGAACGTCAGATCCATTGAGAGCGCTTACAGCAATACACCACCCGGTGTATTGGCGTAAGAGTCTGGAAAAACAGGTTAAGCAGGACATTCACACACTCTTTGCCATAAGTAGAGTTACGATTAAAAGGGATATGGATCCCCCTCCCAATCGTAGGTGATTTTCACATATGCCTCTTATTGTGACAAATTACAATTCTTGCAAATGAAGGACCTCTCGTGCAATAGTGCTTGTATAGTACATACAGTACTAGTACATTTATATTAATGATACTACATTTGCCGAACACAGTCTTGAAAAGTGTAAATGAATGGTTGCTCATGTAAAAAATACTTTTGAATGCTAGGGATATATCAGCTGATTCTATTGAAGCTGGAACACATTGACTTGTGACGTGCTAGTCGGAACTAGGAAACTCAAAAATGTTCAACTTGCTAACTGGTTGAACACGGCATGTGTATAACTACAACTAATTAGCAAGTCAGAAAATTCAGAGTTCCAACTAGCACGTGAACCCAGCATTGCTACCGAACCGCGAGGATTTTGCGAATTCCACACAAACCAAAGAAAGCACTTAGAACACATCAAACAAATTTCTCAAAGACCCATTGCATGCATCCCAAATGGCACCCTATTCCCTATATAGTACACTACTTTTGACCAGGGCCCATAGGTCTCTGGTCAAAAATAGTGCACTATGTAGGGAATAGGGTGTAATGTGGGATGCATGTAGATGTCTCACTGACAGTTCATATCTGGATCGCTGAGCCAGGCCCAGATTTTGATCATCTCCTGCGGCGTCCTGCTGTGCACGAGCATTAAGCTCTTATACGCGCACGGGTTGCCCCTGTATTTCTCATCAATGTCAAACGTCCTGAAGCCCTTGTGCTTCTCCGGGACCAAGCCCAGCTTCTGGAGACACATCCCTGTGTAGACATCATCAATAGGATACAGCGCCACCTGCTGGGAGATGTTGTGCAACTGCAGTGCCAGTTCCCCAGAGTACAGGAACCCTCCTCCCCCGGCATAGGGCGGGTATGGCCCCACGAACACACTCTCTGGGATGAAGTACTTGAGCTTCCGGTCCCGGTGCGGGCCGGCATTGGTGATTACATCCCCTATGAACAGATCCCTGGCCCTGATCTCTGGAAGATTGTGGAGGAAGTCTAGGATCCTCCAGGTGTTGACGAAGACGTCATCATCCCCCTTGAAGACAAAGCGGGCGTCGGGGCAACGCTGGCTGAACCAGTCCAGGAAGAGCACCTCTTTGAGGGTGAGGTTGAAGAAGGAGTCTCGGTAGTCCCACTGGAGGAGGTCCCCGTAAAGTCTGGCCTCGTGGCTGAGCATCCCAGACAAGTTGGGGAAGTGGTCGACTGACACGGCATTTCCAAGGAGGAAGACCGTGGCTACAGTCCGATTGGCCAGAACGCCCACCCGCCCCCACGACTCCCGGATGGCCTGCCGCCGGTCGAAGTGGGGCGCCAGGGACTTGACGGCCAATAGGAGGTAGGGTTTGCTCTCGCACACGCGTGGCTGGTCCATGATCATCGGATACGAGCGGCAGCGCATGTGCAGCAGGAAGTCCTGGAAGCGGGGTGGCAGGGAGTTGTAGTCCTTCACCTGGGTGGTGACGCTGTAGTCCGGTTTGCAGGGGTCCGGGGACCTGGTGTCGTTGAGCCAATCAGGTAGCTCCAGGAGGGAGTCATTGGTCAAACCCGACATGAGGATGGGGTTGTAGATGTAGTCCAGCCTCTGCTGCTCCTTATTCCAGAAGATCTCACTGGTCATCTGCTTCCTCCAGAACCTCTTGGAGGGAATGCGTGGCTTTCGCTGGTCCCCCTTATCCTGGCCCAGGTTCCGAGACACGCCCACGAGGATGAAGACGAAGACGTTGAGCATCATCATCACACACAGCACCCTGGTTTTCTTCCGACAGCCGTGCATCTTGGCTCTCCGCAGTCTCCGGACCTGGACAGGAAGTGGTAGAGACAAACAGGAAATGAGAGACCAAACCCAGAAGTTACAGACTTACAGCGTACAGAGTACGAAGCGACCGTAACGAGACCGGCAGACTTACAACAAACCCAGGAGGCACAGGCCCATTCAGAAACATAGTGAAAGGTAGTTGTGGGTTACAGCTAATGGCCTAAAGTTTTGAGGCAGTAGACTTAAGGAGAAATGTTCGAAGGTAAAGCAGGTTAGAGGGCCTTCTTGGTCAGTGCGTTGTTTGTGTCCGAGCCGGACCCAGCAGCAGCCGCATACCAGCCCGCTTTTCATCCCCTAATCCTCGAGGAATGAGCTGTGCACACACTTTATCCCTTCTTTATTTCGTTCTCTTCCTCCCTCTCTTTCTACAATGACCCAGACTAGCATCATCATGCGGTCCCAATTCGAGGAGCTCTCCTCATGACACCAATTACAGGTGTCAGTGTGTCAGTGTAATCTCAGGCTAAACTGGCCTCGCCACACAAAAGTGCCACACATTTCCATGTGCATTATTAATTTCACTGAGAGCTTTCTTGAGCCTCAGGGCACTGGCATGTAAGGAATCTCTATGATTGTGTCAATGGTAACAGAGTGTAAAATTAGACAAACAGAGCCTTGGATAGAAGCAGAAAATGTTGTGATTAATCATACAAATGATAACAATGGTAATGACTTTAATTCAACACATGTCCAGTATCCTCATATATTTCCAATTTGGAAGTGAGAGTGAACATACAGGCCATCGTTGTAAATAAGAATTTGCTCTTAACTGACTTGCCTAGTTAAATAAAGGTTAAATAAATACAATTTTAAAAAATACAGCACTGTGTTTCAAACACCATGATCCAACCCACTGAGCCATTGTAACCACTTTTAGTTCCTTCCGCTGTATCAAATGATATCTAGCACATTACCTGTGACTAGCAGGAAATGACTGGTCAGGCTGTTCCTGTGGTCCCGACCCAGACCTTCTTAGCCCATGCGGGTCTCCTCCATGGGAGAAGGTTCTAGAGAGGGGAACTGAAACAGGACTGGTGTTCCTGCAGCAGCCACCTGGAAACAAACAGCAAAAAACACACAAGCACACAGCATGTCAACAACACTGCTGTTTTTCTTCAGGAAGGGCAGGCTTTTTCTCAAGGGGTTATTAAAGGGCTTGCGCAAACCAAAGTGCAATTAGACATGCTTATACACTCCCTACTGTAGCTAAGCCCTACCCTATCCCTCCAAAAATAACACACAGACAAAGAACTACAAATCCCTCCAAAGAACCTGGTTACAACAGATGTGTTGTTGTAGTTACTAGAGGTATTGTTGTAGTCAATGACTATCTGGATGTCACTATTTCTGTTTGCTGTAGATTGTCTACTCGAACCGTCACTGTAGATCATCTACTGAAAGCAAATGAAATCGTGTACCTTTGACCTCAGAGTTTCTTACTTGTGAAAGTAGACGGAAGAATCTTAGCCTTTTAAGAAATGACGGTTGCTGATTGGCATTGCACCTCTTTAACAAAACTAGACAGAGAGCTAGGCTACAGTAATTCAAAATATTGCTCTGCTCTGTGTGTGTGTGTGTGTGTGTGTGTGTGTGTGTGTGTGTGTGTGTGTGTGTGTGTGTGTGTGTGTGTGTGTGTGTGTGTGTGTGTGTGTGTGTGTGTGTGTGTGTGTGTGTGTGTGTGTGTGTGTGTGTGTGTTCGTGTGTTCAGCAGCAGCATGATACTCACAAGCTGTCAAATCTAACCAGAAAAGTTGAGCTTTGAATGCCGAGCCACGAACATGACTCCCCCACTCCCTTGCAGTAGCAGACTAGTGTGCGTCCCAAATGGTACCCTATTCCATATATAATGTACTACTTTGACCAGAGCTCTATGGGGCCTGGAATGCAGCCTAGCAGTACGGTGTGCAGCAAGTTACACTTTTCCTCTGCGCGATCTAACTACGCAAACACTCACATCGGTAGTCAAACGTGGGATATGCAAGCCATGGATAGAGTTTGTCATTGTTGAACACTGTTGGTGAGAGTACTGGGCCTACACAGTAGATGTGGGTAATACTGACATTTCATTTACTGACTGACTGCAGCCATTTTATATTTGATACACATTATGTTTCTGTTTCTCAAACTAGACACTCTAGTGTACTTGTCCTCTTGCGCCGTTGTGCACCGGGGCCTCCCACTCCTCTTTCTATTCTGGTTAGAGCCAGTTTGTGGGAGTAGTACACAGCGTTGTACGAGAGCTTCAGTTTCTTGGCAATTTCTCACATGGAATAGCCTTCATTTCGCAGAACAAGAAGAGACTGACGAATTTCAGAAGAAAGTTCTTTGTTTCTGGCCATTTTGAGCCTGTAATCGAACCCACAAATGCTGATGCTCCAGATACACAACTAGCCTAAAGAAGGCCAGTTTTATTGCTTCTTTAATCAGCACAACAGTTTTCAGCTGTGCTAACATAATTGCAAAAGGGTTTTCTAATGATCAATTAGCCTTTTAAAATGATCAACTTGGATTAGCTAACACAACGTGCCATTGGAACACAGGAGTGATGGTTGCTGATAATGGGCCTCTGTACGCCTGTGTAGATATTCCATAAAAAATCAGCCATTTTCAGCTACAATAGTCATTTACAAGGTTAACAATGTCTACACTGTATTTCTGATCAATTTGATGTTATTTTAATGGACAATTTTTTTGTTGCTTTTCTTTCAAAAACAAGGACATGTCCAAGTGACCTCAAACCTTTGAATGGTAGTGTGTGTATATATATTATTATTATTTTTTATATATATCATCTGTCAATAAGTAGCGATATTGGACTCAATGAAGTAAACTGATGAAGTAAACACTATGTCACATAAAATAAACGACCACATCATAGTCTACTAAATAGTTACATAGTCTATCATTAGTTTACTTCATATGGTCAGTCATTAAACTTTAAGTAATGGTTGAGGGAGGCACTTGGGCACATGCTGGAGAGGCCACACAGACAGACACATAAACATCTAGATATATTTTTTAATGTAACCTTTATTTAACTATTTCAGAGGGGGCCTATAATTAAACATCAGAAAAACGTGTTCACTGAAGCAACAGTGTGATATCAACAGTGTGATATCAACAGGACTTAACTGGCCAGCCACTGATAAGAAAGTGAGAAGTGCTAACATGAAGGACGTTAGGTTAGAAATACATACACTCCTCTTTATTTGGACAGTGAAGTTACATTTTTTATTTGGCTCTATACTCTAGCACTTTGGATTTGAGATTGAATGTTTTATATGAGGCAACGGTACAGAATATCACCTTTTATTTGTGGGGATATTTTCATACATATCTCTTATATTGTTTAGAAATAAATGCAATTTATGTATCTAGTCCGCACATTTTAAGGTGTCAAGTATTTCGACAAATTCACTTATAATGTATTACATTTAGTCAAAAGTTTAGTATTTTGGACCAATATTCCTAAGAGTTTAGGAAAGACTGCGTGCGTCACTTCTTGTTTTGATAAGAAACATGAACGTGTTGGAAATTCCAAATGGTTTGCATAGTCAACTTACACACAGCACTGACACACACACCCCGCAGGGGTCTTTTCACAGTCCCCAGGTCCAAAACAAATACAAGGAAACGTAGAGTATTATACAGAGCCATGAGTGCACGGAACTTCCTTCCATCTTATATTGCGCAAGTGAACAGCAAACCTGGTTTCAAAAAAACTAATAAAGCAACACCTCACAGCACAACGCCTCTCCCCCATGTGACCTACTTGTTGTGTGCATGTCCTGCCATGTACAGTATGTGTAACTGATAGATGCACACACACGACATGTTCGTGCTTTTGAATGTATGTAAATTGTAAAGTCTTTTGCTTGTAATGTCTTCTTCGTTATGTGTCGGACCCCAGTAAGACTAGCTGTCGCCATTGGCGTCGGCTAGTTGGGATCCTAATAAATCAAATCAAAATCCGAGCACACAATGACTACATCAAGCTTGTGACTCTACAAACTTGTTGGATGTATTTTCCGTTTTTTGTTGTCGTTGTGTGTTTCAGATGATGTTGTGACCAATAGAAATGAATGGTAAATAATGTACGGTCGTTTTGGTGTTACTTTTATTGTAATTAAGAAAACAATATGTTTCTGAACACTTTTACATTTAATGTGGATGCTACCATGATTACAGATAATCGTGAATAATGATGAGAAAGCTACAGATGCACAAAGGTCATGCCCCCAAAACATGCTAACTCTTACCATTAGCAAGTTCGTAGAGTCACAAGCTTCATGTAGTCATTACATGTTACCAAAAACTAAACTTTTGACTAAATGAAATACACTATAAGTGAATTTGTCCAAATACTTATGATACATTCAAAAAGTTAGATACATAAAGTGCTTTCATTTCTAAACAGTAAAACAGATATGAAAATAACCTCAAATAAAAGGTGATGTACTGTACTGTCGCCTCATATAGAACATTTGATTTCAAATCCAAAATGCTGGAGTATAGAGCCACATTTTAAGTTTAGCTTCACTGTCCAAATAAATATGTCGGGGGGGTTTACATGTGAATTATATAGAATTCAACGTTTACTATGGACCTCTAGTGATGTAAGCCACTGATGTAAAAGTGACAATTGAATGAGCATGCTAACTGTTAACTCGAAGGACATTTGGTATGACGGGAGAAATATACACATGTGAATGATGTAGATTTTCATGGTTACTACGGCGCTCTAGTCTGGTTGAAGACGCCTACAAGGAGTCTCTTTTGTTGGCTCTGGAGTGTCATAAATGGAGATAATGGAGAATAGAGTGCCTCTCAATGTTCCCTCATCAAATACAAGGGAAAACATTGAATTACTAATAGGCAGACGCACAGATGCTGTGAAAAGAGATGAGTCATAGGCCTACATATGGAGCGACAAGTTTGAGATGGATGTAGTGTACAGTTGGAGTGTACAGTGTGTGTGTTTGTGTGTGTGTGGCCTCCCCAGCACATGTCCAAGCGTCTCCTTCTGAACCATTACTTTCCCTGTCAGTGAAGAATATGCAACAGACAAATGATTATGACAGTATCCCTTTGTAACCATTTTGTTTCTATGGTGTATTTCCCTTTGGGATCCATTAGGCCCCAAATACCTGTTTCAATCAATGGTTCTGCCTAGTGTTCCATATCTCCAGAAATGACTGCCCCTCTCTCCCCCTCCTCCTAATGCATGCTATTCGATGAGCAACTGCTAGCAATCAGGTACTCAATGAAAACACAGACTGAGCCCCTTGTAGACTATACTGGTTACACATTGAGTGTATAAAACATTAGGAACACCTTCCTAATAATGAGTTGCATCCCCTTTTGCCCTCAAAACAGCTCTACAAGGTGTTGAAAGCGTTCCACAGGGGCGCTTGCCCATATTGACTCCAATGCTTCCCACAGTTGCATCAAGTTGGCTAGATGTCCTTAGCAAGGTGGACCATTCTTGATACACACAGGAAACTGTTGAACGTGAAAAATCCAGCAGGGTTGCAGTTCTTGACACAAACCAGTGCGCCTGGCACCTACTAGCAAACACCATTCAAAGGCACTTAAATATTTTGTCTTGCCCATTCACCCTCTGAATGGCACACATACACAATCCACATTTCAATTGTCTCAAGGCTTAAAAATCCTTCTTTAACCTGCCTCTTCCCCTTCATCTACAGTGCATTTGGAAAGTATTCAGGCCCCTTGACTTTTTCCACGTTTTGTTACGTTACAGCCTTATTCTAAAACTGATTAAATTGTTTTTTTCTCTCCTCAATCTACACACAATACCCCATAATGACAAAGCAAAAACAGGTTTTTATATATTTTTGGCAAATTAATAAAAAAGGTAAAACTGAAAAAAGACATATTTACATAAGTATTCAGACCCTTTACTCAGTACTTTGTTGAAGCACCTTTTTGCAGTGATTACAGCCTCGAGTCTTCTTAGGTATGACGCTACAAGCTTGCCACACTTGTATTTGGGTAGTTTCTCCCATTCTTCTCTGCACATCCTCTCAAGCTCTGTCAAGTTGAATGGGGAGCGTTGCTGCATAGAGATTTTCAGGTCTCTCCAGAGATGTTCGATCGGGTTCAAGTCTGGGCTCTGGCTGTGCCACTCAAGGCCATTCAGAGACTTATCCCAAAGCCACTCCTGCGTTGTCTTGGCTGTGTGCTTAGGGTCGTTGTCCTGTTGGAAGGTGAACCTTCGCCCCCAGTCTGAGGTCCTGAGCACTCTGAAGTAGGTTTTCATCAAGGATCGCTCTGTAGTTTGCTCCATTCATCTTTCCCTTAATCCTGACTGGTCTCCCAGTCACTGTCGCTGAAAACCATCCCCACAGCATGATTCTGCCACCACCATACTTTTAGGTGCCTTTTGGCAAACTCCAAGCGGGCTGTCATGTGCCTTTTACTGAGGAGTTGCTCCCATCTCCCCAAAAATCCAAGATGGCATAGCAGTCATGCCACTTTGTCTTCGTCTTGTCGTGTCCCGTGTATATATCTTTTTATATATTTTTTCTTCGCATATATGTTTTAATATTTTTCTTAATCTCAACTTCAACATACTCTTCTGCAACCCGCCTCACCCAATGTGGTATGGATCTGCTATTTTCTTTACTTTAGAACCGGAACCCCCAACAGAAAGTACTAGCTAGTAGTCAGCTAGCCACTGCTAGTGGTCATCAGCTAACCTTTAGCCCGGACAACTCCTGCCAGTTTGCACAACGCGATTCAACCCAGAGCGTATCGGACTTCTTCTTCTCCATATCCCCGGATTCCTACCGCAAGCTCTGAACCTCTTCACCTGGATCATCGCAGCTAGCAAGCTACTATCCCATTGGCTTCTCCTGGCTAACATCTCTGTCCTGAAGCAAGCACCAATTAGCCTGGAGCTAGCCTATGCTAGGCCCATCTCCCGGCTAGCTGAAGAGGTCCATCAGCCACTCCTTGGGCTACAATACCTATTTTGCCAATTGGCCTGGGCCTCTTTTATTGCCGATACGGAGCCCCACCGATCCAACACGACTGGACTACCAACGTAATCCGCCCGAGGGCGTTTTTCAACAGGCTCCTCCGTCGTGACGTCCCCTGAATGCCCATCTGCTAGCCTACTAGCCACGGCCAGGTTAGTGGTTAGTGATTGTCTTATTTCACTGTAGAGCCTCCAGCCCGGCTCAATATGCCTTAGCTAACCCTTTTGTTCCACCTCCCACACATGCAGTGACCTCACCTGGTTTAAATGAAGTCCCTAGAGACAATATCTCTCTCATCGTCCCTCAATGCCTAGGTTTACCTCCACTGTATTCACATCCTACCATACCTTTGTCTGTACATTATGCCTTGAATCTATTCTACTGCGCCCAGAAACCTGCTCCTTTTACTCTCTGTTCCCGAACGTACTAGATGACCAGTTCTTATAGCCTCTAGCCGTACCCTTATCCTACTCCTCTGTTCCTCTGGTGATGTAGAGGTTAATCCAGGTCCTGCAGTGCCTCGCTCCACTCCCATTCCCCAGGTGCTCTCGTTTGTTGACTTTTGTAACCGTAAAAGCCTTGGTTTCATGCATGTTAACATTAGAAGCCTCCTCCCTAAGTTTGTTTTATTCACATCTTTAGCACACTCTGCCAACCCGGATGTCCTAGCTGTGTCTGAATCCTGGCTTAGGAAGGCCACCAAAAACCCTGACATTTTCATTCCTAACTATAACATTTTCTGACAAGATAGAACTGCCAAAGGGGGCAGAATTGCTATCTACTGCAGAGATAGCCTGCAGACTTCTGTCTTACTATCCAGGTCTGTGCCTAAACAATTTGAGATTCTACTTTTAAAAATCCTCCTTTCCAGAAACAAGTCTCTCACTGTTGCCGCATGCTATAGACCACCTTCTGCCCCCAGCTGAGCCCCGGACACCATATGTGAATTGATTGCCCCCCATTTATCTTCAGAGCTCGTGCTGTTAGGTGACCTAAACTGGGACATGCTTAACACCCTGACCATCCTACAATCTAAGCTTGATGCCCTCAATCTCACACAAATTATCAATGAACCTACCAGGTACAACCTCAAATCCGTAAACATGGGCACCCTCATAGATATCATCCTAACCAACCTGCCCTCCAAATACACCTCTCCTGTCTTCAACCAGGATCTCAGCGATCACTGCCTCATTGCCTGCGTCCGTAATGGGTCTGCGGTCAAACGACCACCCCTCATCACTATCAAACGCTCCCTAAAACACTTCAGCGAGCAGGCCTTTCTAATCGACCTGGCCCAGGTATCCTGGAAGGATATTGACCTTATCCCGTCAGTAGAGGATGCCTGGTTGTTCTTTAAAAGTGCTTTCCTCACCATCTTAAATAAGCATGCCCCATTCAAAACATTTTAGAACCAGGAACAGATATAGCCCTTGGTTCACTCCAGACCTTACTGCTCTTGACCAGCACAAAAACATCCTGTGGCGTTCTGCATTAGCATCGAATAGCCCCCGTGATATGCAACTTTTCAGGGAAGTTAGGAACCAATGTTCTGAAAGAGCTGCAAAATCTGGACCCCCTACAAATCAGCCGGGCTAGACAATCTGGACCCTCTCTTTCTAAAATTATCCGCCGAAATTGTTGCAACCCCAATTACTAGCCTGTTCAACCTCTCTTTCGTATCGTCTGAGATCCCCAAAGATTGGAAAGCTGCTGCGGTCATCCCCCTCTTCAAAGGGGGAGACACTCTAGAACCAAACTGCTACAGACCTATATCTATCCTACCCTGCCTTTCTAAGGTCTTCGAGAGCCAAGTTAACAAACAGATCACCAACCATTTTGAATCCCACCGTACCTTCTCCGCTATGCAATCTGGTTTCCGAGCTGGTCATGGGTGCACCTCAGCCACGCTCAAGGTCCTAAACGACATCATAACCACCATCAATAAGAGACATTACTGCGCAGCCGTATTCATCGACCTGGCCAAGGCTTTCGACTCTGTCAATCACCACATTCTTATCGACAGACTGAACAGCCTTGGTTTCTCAAATGACTGCCTGGCCTGGTTCCCCAACTACTTCTCCGATAGAGTTCAGTGTGTCAAATCGGAGGGCCTGTTGTCCAAACCTCTGGCAGTCTCTATGGGGTGCCACAGGGTTCAATTCTCAGGCCGACTCTTTTCTCTGTATACATCAATGATGTCACTCTTGCTGCTGGTGATTCTCTGATCCACCTCTACGCAGGCAAGCACCATTCTGTATACTTCTGGCCCTTCTTTGGACACTGTGTTAACTAACCTCCAGACGAGCTTCAATGCCCTACAACTCTCCTTCCGTGGCCTCCAGCTGCTCTTAAATGCAAGTAAAACTAAATGCATGCTCTTCAACCAATCACTGCCCACACCTGCCCGCCCGGCCAGCATCACTACTCTGGACAGTTCTGACTTAGAATATGTGGACAACTACAAGTACCTAGGTGTCTGGTTAGACTGTAAACTCTCCTTCCAGACTCACATTAAGCATCTCCAATCCAAAATTAAATCTAGAATCAGCTTCCTATTTCGCAACAAAGCATCCTTCACTCATACTGCCAAACATACCCTCGTAAAACTGACTATCCTGCCGATCCTTGACTTCAGCGATGTCATTTACAAAATAGCCTCCAACACTCTACTCAACAAATTGGATGCAGTCTATCACAGTGCTATCCGTTTTGTCACCAAAGCCCCATATACTACCCACCACTGTGACCTGTATGCTCTCGTTGGCTGGCCCTCGCTTCATATTCGTCGCCAAACCCACGGGCTCCAGGTCATCTATAAGTCTTTGCTAGGTAAAGCCCCACCTTATCTCAGCTCACTGGTCACCATAGCAGTACCCACACGTAGCACGCGCTCCAGCAGGTATATTTCACTGGTCACCCCCAAAGCCAATTCCTACTTTGGCCGCCTTTCCTTCCAGTTCTCTGCTGCCAATGACTGGAACGAATTGCAAAAATCACTGAAGCTGGAGACTCATATCTCCCTCACTAAGTTTAAGCACCAGCTGTCAGAGCAGCTCACAGATCACTGCACCTGTAAATAGCCCATCTGTAAATAGCCCATCCAACTACCTCATCCCCATACAGTTATTTATTATATATATCTTTTTTGCTCCTTTGCACCCCAGTACCTCTACTTGCACATTCATCTTCTGCACATCTATCACTCCAGTGTTTAATTGCTAAATTGTAATTATTTCGCACACTATGGCCTATATATTGCCTTATCTTACCTCATTTGCACACTGTATATAGACTTTTTTCTATTATGTTATTGACTGTATGTTTGTTTATTCCATGTGTAACTCTGTTGTTGTTTGTTTTGCACTGCTTTGCTTTATCTTGGCCAGGTTGCAGTTGTAAATGAGAACTTCTTCTCAACTAGCCTACCTGGTTAAATAAAGGTGAAATATATCAAATACAAATCTGCCCACTCTACCATAAAGGCCTGATTGGTGGAGTGCTGCAGAGATGGTTGTCCTTCTGGAAGGTTCTCCCATCTCTACAGAGGAACTTTGGAGCTCTGTCGGAGTGACCATTGGGTTCTTGGTCACCTCCCTGACCAAGGACCTTCTCCCCCGATTGCTCAGTTTGTCCGGGCAGCCAGCTCTAGGAAGAGTCTTGGTGGTTCCAAACTTCTTCCATTTAAGAATGATGGAGGCCACTGTGTTCTTTGGGACCTTCAATGCTGCAGACATTTTTCGGTACCCTTCCCCAGATCTGTGCCTCGACACAATCCTGACTCAGAGCTCTACGGGCAATTCCTTCAACCTCATGACTTGGTTTTTCCTCTTACATGCACTATTGGATGTTATCTACACAGGTGTGTGCCTTTCTGAATCATGTTCAATCAATTGAATTTATGACAGGTGGACAAAGCAAAGGGTCTGAATACTTATGTTGTTGGCTACTGTTTCAAATACTAATTATTTTCAAATGTAAGTCACTATATTTATAGAACATTATATGAAAAGGGCCCATTTGGTCGCAATTAACTAGCTAGATTTCTCAGAGATCAAACTATATTTCAACAAAATAATGTTGCAAGAATGCTAATCCTATCTGTTTCTAACTACAGAAACAATTTCTGAACAATAAGAGATGGTGGATGTCATGGCTTTATGAAATTACATTGAACGACCCATTATGAAGTAATTATCAACAGTTACTATGTTCATTACAGGTGATAAACTGTCAACTTTCCCCTAGAAACAATGTTTGATTAATGGTTAAAGTAATGATTATTCGTTATATAATCTAACATTGATCAAATACTCGTATTTATAGGAGCAAAACTGATGGAAGCAAAATTAATAACGTTCATATGTTTTTCCTATCTGGCATACGTAGCTATGGTGGCGTTGCAATATTAGAATCTAATATAATTTTTGCTATAGCAGCAGGACTCAAACGCAATTAATGGTCTTCTAAGTTATAATATGCTAACCAAAACGGTTAAACAGCATGTATTCTCTAAACCTGGTTGCTATACTTTACCTGAATAGCAAAGTTTCCAATCCAAGGAGCCACATCTTGGCCCGCAGCCTATAGTGTAGCCTACAAAACGAGTCTATATGAATATGATCCTTTTTCCGAAAAAAGTTACAAGAAGCATAACTTTAGAGTGAGGTGCCTATGCTCACTATAAGCAATCCGTGTTCGTTTAATATTTCACAGATCACAGTAGAAGTCCTGTGTAAAGTGAAAGTCAATGCCTTGCCAAAATGAGAGAGAAAGAACACGCCTTAAGTAATGTTCTAGGTCTGTTCCTCTCTGATACCGACTTCTACTCACCCTCCGCATTTTCAGGAAGAGGAAAATTCCAGCCTGCGTTCAGATCAGTGGGAGAAAAAATTATATTCGTATTTTTTTTCTTAGCGTAACGTTTGAGGGGCACGACTCCTCCTTGAATTATGTGACGTACCCTTTGATATTAACTAGGGGCAGCGTGTTTCCTTTTCTTGTGTACTTTACTGAATATGTTGGGAGAGCATGTCATTTAGACTTCTCATATTGTAAAACCAAGGTAGAGCACTTTCATTTGCCTCGCTATACAAGTAGACAGAGACCGAATGAGCGAATTCAGTTGAATGCATAGTATACATGGCTTCAAATATTGTTTCAGTTAATGTTGTTTGTTGAGGATCACTGACAATGACTAACCCACATCCTCATGTCACCCTCCCCCAAGTCAACTCAGTTATTACAGTGTTTCTGTCGCAGGTTGTAATTTATTGTCATGAATCTTGCCCTGGAGGCAGCTCTACCGAGTGGTCACTATAGCTCGCACAGCCACAGTCATAAAATCGGATTTTAAAACTAACTCTAACCTTAATTAACCACACCAATAACACTAAAAATAATAATTGGCGACCCCACTAGGCCAATTTGTACTTTGCAGCTGGCGCAGTTAGCGTAAATCGCTCAGTTCTGCCTCCAGGGCAAGATTCATGACAATAAATGTCAAACAGCGTTTCTGTCTTGCTTTTACAGAACCAAAAGCTCCACTGTGATTACCATCTATTTTATGAGCTTGCGGTCCCAAGTTCATATCTGGACTCCATAATTAAATGTGTTGTTTGTATCTTTATGGGTAGATATAGTATATACACTGTATACAAAACATTAAGAACACCTTCCTAATGTGGAGTTGCACCACCCTTTGCCCTCAGAACAGCATCAATTTGTTGGGGCATGGACTCTACAAAGGTATTGAAAGTGTTCCACAGGGATGCTGGCCCATGTTGACTCCAATGCTTCCCACTGTTGTAATGTTGGCTGGATGTCCTTTGGGTGATGGACCATTCTTAATACAGACAGGAAACTGTTGAGCGTGTAAAAACCCAGCAGCATTGCAGTTCTTGACACTCAAACTGGTGCACCTGGTACCTACTACCATAACCCGTTCAAAGGCACTTCAATCTTTCGTCTTGCCCAGTCACCTTCTGAATGGCACACATGCAAAATCCCTGTCTCAAGGCTTACACATCCTTCTTTAATCTGTCTCCTTCCCTTCATCTACACTGATTGAAGTGGATTTAACAAGTGACATCAATAAGGGATCATAGCTTTCACCTGTATTCACCTGGTCAGTCTGTCATGTACAGAGCAGGTGTTCCTAATGTTTTGTATACTGTAAGTGACAGGGTTTCATTTACAAAATGCAATGCTCTATACTGAAATACATAGTTTTCAAATGAATGACTAAACAAAATTGGCTGCAGATTTCAGTGAAATATAGTAGGATGTAATGTTAGATGAAATGTTTTAGAAGGTAAATCCTCTTATGGAGAGGTTTCGGCCGGTGATTCAAGACTACAGGGGTTTCCGGTACACTATCTCTGCCTCACATGCTTCGACTTCCTCTTTACAGTAATCTTATAGTACGTCCTCTTTAACATAACTTTCTCGGCAGTGTCACTCTGGCCGTTTCATCCTTCGGGGAAGCAGTGTTGTGTGAGCTTTTCCTTTACTTGAGAATGGCAAAAGCCCTGTTCTCCAGTCAACCTCAACACCATTAAGACTCTCTAAAAGGAAGTGACAATGCAATTAAATCCATTTCAAGCCTCTCAAAGCTCCTAATTTCCCAGTTCAATAGTCAACTCTGGTTGCGACACACACACACACACACACACACACACACACACACACACACTTGCTTGCTTATTTACATATTAACTAGATTCAACTTTGAGTGTCACCACCCCACCTGTATTTGGCAGAACTCTATAGTACAGTTGTCATGCTTGTTCATAACTGGTAGTGTGTGGTATTAAGCACTCAAATGAGTGACAACCGTATTTGGCAATAGTACGGGGCCTTAAGTATTCGTGCCAAATTCTCTCTATCAGGAGATCATGTCAAATTGAAAATGCATCATCTTGTCCACTCCTGGGCCTGTCCAAGGAAACCATTAGTGCTTAGGTACCTGCTGGATTGAGATGCGTGTTATCCATGTTGTTCAGGTGCCAAAAAGACCCGAACGCATAAGATTTCACGCTGTAACATTTTGTTTACTAATAGGAGTTGGACAGAGTGAAAGCCGTGTGAGATTGGTGAGCTCTGAGTAACCACAACACAACCACTGTTACCATGGCCTCCTCCACTTTATCTGCTAATGCAGTGGACCCCATCTAACATGCACTAACACGATGAAAGACGAGGAACGTGCATGGGAGGCAGAACCCTTGCTGCTTGTCTCGAAATACAAGGCAGACTCAAACACAAAAGAATGACTACAGGCTGGTATAATTGGGTTAGCTGGAAAGTCAATTTCTTTATCGCCTGTCGTAAACATGGTCTGATGCCATAATTACAACTAGAACTCAGTCTGATTTATTTATAACTGCTAATTGAATGTCTCTGGGTCTAAGTCCCAATTAGCACCCTATTCTCTACACAGTGCACTACTTTTGACAGAGCCCTATGGGCCCAAATGTAGTGCACTATATAGGAAATATGATGTAATTTGGGAGGCAACCAGGGATGTAGGCAGGGAGTCTACGGAGTCATGCTTTCATCAGCGAGCACTTTCAAGCCTAAACCATCACACGCCCCTGCGCTAGTCCTTAACCAAAGCCCACTCCTTACAAAAAATTCCCTCTTGAACTCTGTTAAACTTTGGACACTGTCCATGTGACTCAATGGTACACATGCTGTTACATTACAAGCTGGGATTGGTCCAAATAGAACCAAACAGTGATGAGTCGTCAGTAATGCCTTTGAGATCTAGATGTTACAGTATGACAGCTGTAGCCGTCTGTTGTCTAATCCACATCCAGTTTAAAGCAGTTGTAAAATGGGACCTCCAAGTCCCATGTAAGGCTGACACCTCCAGGCTGAGATGTTTGGCTAGAGTGCTGGGTTTCTCTTCGGGTTACGTAGTTGGCAGTGCCTGGATGACGTAGTTGACTTGGGTTACGGAGTTGACAATGACTGGATTAGAGCTGACTTTGGTTACTTAGTTGACGGCGAGAGGGTGTGAATGTACACTAGAAGACTAGTGGGTTACAGGGCCTACAGGTCAGCTCAGCTCACGGCAGATGAGTAAGCCACCAAATCTTCAACCTGCCCCTTGTGACTACAATCATCATGTCACACAACCGCATTAAAGATACCAAGATAAGGCCTGAAATCTTCCTCCTGTCACTTTACAAGGAGGGTGTGATGCGCACACACAAGAATATGTCCTTGTGTACGAGGGTGTATCTGTCCTCTCAGACCCAGTCAGCTCCCTGTGGTGGTGGCACACAAAGGGTGTGTATGAATCAACTTCCCCCACCTTATCAAAGCCCTGAGTGTCATTCTCTCCCCCCTGTCGTCAGGAAGCCAGCCACCCCTCCTCATTTCAGAGGCAGCAGTGCCAGTCCGTGCAAGTCGGCTTGGTTGTCAAACAGTAACACTATCGCTACCGTCCAGACTTTGAGCAGGAACATTCGAGGAGGACCTATGGTTCTTGGAATGCGGACGACGCAGAAAGAGGTGATCAGGTCCTTTAACTTTGTTTTATTAATTACAAAGACAAAATGAAAAGCAGGCTTTGATACATTGTGACATTTAAAAAAACATTTTTTTATTATACTTGGTCCAAAGTGTTTAGCTTGGTAGCCTGTTACGGTGGGTTGATATCCCATTCTGCAGATGGGGGTAACAAGATGACATGAACCTTCATTAGAGCTGGGCGATATGGACAAAAATCCATATCGTGATAAATTGTCTGAATTATTACGATAATGACCAACTGAACAATAAATTGATAACATGAATGTGCACCAGTTACTTCTTTTGTATTACCCTTAAAACTACTTTGAATGTTGTAGCTATCAATTACCCAGTTAGAAATAATGCATATTAGCAGACTTACTGAATTTTTTAAAAGGACACATTCCTCTAGTAAAGGCTACTTATCGTCAATTTCAGTAAAATGTCCTAGATAAAAATGGTTGGTTCGGTCAGTATTGATTGTTTTTGGTTTATAGTCCCAGCTCTAACCTTCATTGTACAAATTAATCTTTATGACATTACTATGGATGAATAAATGTTAGTTTTTTTCTCTTTCATGATCACTGACAGTTCAAAGGACCAGATACATTTCCATCATTTTACTTTTCAAGAAATCAAGTCTTTCAAACCAAAATAAATGAGACAAGAAAATAAGGATATGTAAGCCATTGGGCCAATTGGGACAGCACGTGGGCCTGTCCAGGAGGGTGCAACCATGCAAAATAATTATCTGAATATGTTGTACGTAGAACAGATCATCTTGTCAGTTCTATTTGCAATGTTGTGAATGTCTCACCTCACCCAATATCCTACACCCCTGGTCTGTGCCCAGTGTTGAAAGTCTAGGCCAGGTCAGGCAGTCAGAATGTTTCGAGGGGCTGTGAAGCACATTTCCCCCAGAAGGAAATTCACGATGGTGATAGTAATACTGTGGAACGAAGCAGCTCATTTGGGAACAACGATATTGTACAAGTTGTCTGCCCAACATTAAGCAAGGGGATGTTAGGTTTACTAGGCTTAAACTGAAAATATCAACGTGTCACTGTCTGGAATGGCAATGGGTACGTACAAAATGGACATTGCACTAATCGTAAAATCAAGCATAACAGTAGTGTAAGTTCTGTACGTGAAAAGAAGTCTTCCTTCCAGGCCACAAAAACAAAAAAAACACAGCATGTTATCTTCTCTAGCAGTAATAGAACAATATCCCCTTTGGAGTAAATAAGGCCAATGTTAGATTCAACAGAAAGGACTTACTGTAAGAAATTAGCTAGCCAGTGTGTACAGTAAATAAAAAGGTATAAAGACACATCTATAAGGCATATTTGTACTGTCTGCTGTATGGCAGGCTAATGTTTTCTGTCCAAGTCATAGAAAGGGAAATGACAGGAAAAGAAGAAAAACATTTTTTTACAGAATGGGGACGTTCCTCTCTTTCTTTCTTTCACTCACACACACATTTAGACCCTAGCTGCGGTGTACGATGGTGTCGATGCTCTCCTGGATCTCAGCCATCTTCTCCAACACCTGGTTCACCTTCGCCTCGTCAAACTCCAGACACACAAAGTCTGAGTCCTGGAAGGAAAATGAGATCGGAGAAGAGTGAAAGGGATGGGGGAAGGAGAAGGGAAAGGTAAAATAGGGACAGTATTTTAAAGAACAAGACAACAGGCAGTAGAGCCTACTTCATGGATGATTGTTTGAGGGCTGTAGCTCAAATGACGTGACATCAGAAACATTGTGATAATAGGAACCTTTCAACTTTACTGCAGAGGGAGAAGTTCACATCAAGTCCTATTTTAAGGTCCGGGCTTTCAGACACAAAGTGGGAGCAAAGGTCAGATGAGGAAACTCCTATAAACATCCACTGAATGACATCAAAGAGCTGTAAGAACTAGACTTATGCAGTGGTGCTAAAGATGGGACCTGAGATCTAAGCCAGTTTGTGACCTCCATTGAACCTTTTGAAAGCTTATTCAACACTTTGTGCTACAGGAAGAGGTGGGTGTGTAAAAATGGGGTCAGAAAGTTAAGCAAGGATCCTAGGCCCAGGATGTGGTCCAGACACATTCTGTTAGGACCAAACACTTGTTCTTTCTCTTTCCAATGGACAACAAACTAAAAAGGACTAATGGAAATAAACATTCATGAATAAGGCATTATAAATGCTTCTACATTTAAAAAAAAAAATCTATATATTTTTTTATAAAGGTTTATAAATTATGCTTATTCAATAAAGTTATTTTTAACGTGTTACCAAGAAACTAATACAGTGGACAAAGATTTCAGAAGACTGTTAAGTGGTAAGTGGTGCGTGCGATGACCTAGGAGGTACAGGAAGCGTCACTTACTGACACAAATAAAAAGGCAACAGTTGGCCTAAATATAGCGACACTTTGCCTGTAGCACAGCCATTTGAGTTTTCCCTACTCATAACAGGGTCCCTTGAAACTCTCACTTTCATTCCCTCTTACCCTCTGAGGCATTTAAAAAAAATGTGCCTCCAATATCACTAGTGAGAATGTGACCTTTAACCAGTGTGCCATCAAAGAGAGATGACGAAAGGCACAAGGGATGAAGGACAAATGAGGGAAAAAGAGACCGCTTAAAAATAAAAAATAAAATTTAAAACAGTTGACTGTCCAAGGACATCCATACCCCTTGAAGAGCTACTTTTGAGTATTAAACATGATGCCACATAACTCATAATGGTCACAGTTAGGACTAGAATATGGAAGCTGGTCCCAGAACAGTGAAGTAAAGGCAGGAGAGCAACTATAGCACCTGCCCTTAAAGGAAAACTCCACCCTAAAAACTATATTTTGGTATTTTTCATTAGTCCACTAGTGATATAGTCCCAAAATGGTTTGCATGTCAGCAATCAAGTTTTCAAAATATATAACTTGCATCACACCAGCTGTATTTCTGTATTTTGAAAGTTCTACATCTTGAAAAGTTGGTTGCTGACATGCAAAACATTGAGATATTTGAGTCAGAGTATATTTTCAAATGAGTAGCAGTGTACACAGACCATGTGTAGATCGTGTGATTGGCCCATCTACTCATCCATTTCTATGATGTGTAGCATCTTTATTACTGAAAAATTTATGAACGTCCCTGGGTGGCCACAATAGGACACAAGACCCTCCATCTGTCCATGTCTTTGTTAGTCTGATTGTTCCCGAGAGTGGACATCACTACACAAGGGCCCCATCACCGCTCTTAAAGAACGGTTGCCTGGTTACCGCTGCCCTATTTCTTTCCACCGTCATTTGTTTGATTGAAGCACAGGGTTTGAAGCGTGTCTGTTGCCCGGGACGATTCAGTGTTCATTTCGGTTGGCGAGAGAGAGGACCCTCTTGAAGCTGTCCATCCACCTCGGCTTAATGGAATGCCATGCGCATTGTTCAACTGTCACTCAAGTCTATAAAACGCAAACATGGTGGCTTCGTGAATCCAGGCTGTATCACAACCAGCCGTGATTGGGAGTCCCATAGGGCGGCGCACAATTGGCCCAGCGTCATCCGGGTTCAGCCGGTGTAGGCCGTCATTGTAAATAAGAATTTGTTCTTAACTGACTTGCCTAGTTAAATAAATAAAAGTGAGTAGGACTTGATAGATGAAGTTACTCTGTGTAATCCCCTTGCATCGGCTGAACGACTCCTTACATAGGCTTGCCCTGAACACCTATAATAATTTACTTTTATTAGGCTGCAAAACAGTTACTGTACAAGTGCACCTCATTAGCCTCAATACCATTACATTTAGTGTTTAGCCAACTTGTTTAGCCTACTAAATTGTCACCTAAGTACCATATGAGGCACACCTCAATCTTATCTTCCTCTACTCTCAGGTGAAAAAAAGGTAGTAAATTCACCATAGTGACAGCAACTGAATTTATGTATAACTCCTCTCATACAACAGCACAGTAGAGACTTCAACTAAGTGGTATCTTGTCTTCAAGGGTGTGCTGCTCTGCTGGCCTCATTCTCAGTACCAGGGGAGCGGCAGACTGTCACAGATCTGAGGGAAATGGCACCGGAGCGACTGCTGACACCAGTAGCACCGGCAACTGATCACCTGTACACGTTCAATGGGCTTGAACCCCACAGTGACCCACATCCACACAGTGCCACATGCCCGTTCGGCTGGACATGAGAAAACACAGGTAACCAGGGGTGTATATTCATTAGTGTACAACGTGGCAAACGTTATCAAATCAAATCCAATTTTATTTGTCACATGCGCCAAATACAACAGTTTTAGACCTTACAGTGAAATGCTTACTTACAAGCCCTTAAATCAACAATGCAGATTTAAGAAAATACATTTAAAAAACTAAGAGAGAAGAATAACAAATAATTAAAGAGCAGCAGTAAATAACAATAGAGGGGCTATATACAGATTCAATGTATGTGTGCAGGGGCACAGGTGTCGAGGTAATATGTACAGTTGAAGTCGGAAGTTTACATACACCTTAGCCAAATATATTTAAACTCAGTTTCACAATTCCTGACATTTAATCCTAGTAAAAATTCCCTGTCTCAGGTTAGTTAGGATCACCACTGCATTTTAAGAATGTGAAATGTCAGAATAATAGGAGAGAATGGTTTATTTCAGCTTTTATTTCTTTCATCACATTCCCAGTGGGTCAGAAGTTTACATACACTCAATTAGTATTTGGTAGCATTGCCTTTAAATTATTTAACTTGGGTCAAACGTTACGGGTAGCCTTCCACAAGCTTCCCACAATAAGTTGGGTGAATTTTGGCCCATTACTCCTGACAGAGCTGGTGTAACTGAGTCAGGTTTGTAGGCCTCCTTGCTCGCACAAGCTTTTTCAGTTCTGCCCACAAATTTTCTATGGGATTTAGGTCAGGGCTCTGTGATGGCCACTCCAATACCTTGACTTTGCTGTCCTTAAGCCATTTTGCCACAACTTTGGAAGTATGCTTGGGGTCATTGTCCATTTGGAAGACCCATTTGCGACCAAGCTTTAACTTCCTGACTGAGGTCTTGAGATGTTGCTTCAATATATCCACATCATTTTCCTGCCTCATGATGCCATCTATTTTGTGAAGTGCACCAGTCCCTCCTGCAGAAAAGCACCCCCACAACATGACGCTTCATCGGACCACTTTTTTTATAGACCGAGTCACTGGTGCCTCCTGCTTAAATTTTTGCTTGTAAGCAGGAATCCGGAGGATATAATTATGTTCAGATTTGCCAAATGGAGGGCGAGGGAGAGCTTTGTACGCGTCTCTGTGTGTGGAGTAAAGGTGGTCTAGCATTTTCTTCCCTCTGGTTGTACATTTAACATGCTAGTAGAAATTAGGTAAAACAGATTTAAGTTTCCCTGCATTAAAGTCCCCGGCCACTAGGAGCGCCGCCTCTGGGTGAGCGTTTTCCTGTTTGCTAATGGCGCTATACAGCTCAATGAACGCGGTTTTAGTGTCAGCATCGCTCTGTGGTGGTATGTAGACAGCTACAAAAAATACAGACAAACTCTCTAGGTAGATAGTGTGGTCTACAGCTTATCATGAGATACTCTACCTCAGTCGAGCAAAACCTCGAGACTTCCTTAGATATCGTGCACCAGCTGTTGTTCACATATATGCATAGGCCCCTGCACCGTGTCTTACCAGAGGCTGCTGTTCTGTCCTGCCAATAGAGTGTATAACCCGCCAGCTGTATGTTCTTAATGTCGTCGTTCAGCCACGACTCTGTGAAACATAAGATATTACAGTTCTTAATGTCCCGTTGGTAGGATATACGTGCTTTCAGCTCGTCCCATTTATTTTCCAGCGATTGTACATTAGCGAGCAGGACGGAAGGCAAGGGCAGATTAGCCTCTCATTGCCTGATCCTCACAAGGCAACCGGGTCTTCTTCCACTAAATCTCTGTTTCCTTCTCCAGCGAATCACGGGGATCTGGGCCTGGTTGGGTGTCTGTAGTAGTATATCCATCCGTCCGACTCGTTGAAGAACTCTTCGTCCAGTTTGAGGTGAACAATCGCAGTTCTGATGTCCAGAAGCTCTTTCGGTCACAAGAGACGGTAGCAGCAACATTATGTACAAAACAAGTTACGAAAAAGGCAACAACAAAAAACTAGCCGATAAGACGGCAGGCCTCCCCTCCAGCGCCATTGTGTACAGAACAAGCATTTCTAATTGGAATAGGTCCTGTTTGGTTACTAGTGAAGACATTCCTGATACTGTATGTTGAATGATACAAGTGTTTATCCTGTTCGGTTAAGTATGTGCTGTTATGCTAGCCATGTGCGGAGGGGAAAAGCATTGAGAATGAACTACGTTGCAAACCATCGATGCACTCTAAAAGTGTTTAAGTTCTCTGAGAGAGCATTAATAGTATGCATGTGTTTATGTTGCTTCTACACACTGTTAACAGCACAATAAACAGAATGATATGCTATATAGGCCTACACAGCATACCTGGCACAATTAACCGAGACAATGGTTTGCTAAACACTGACAGGCGACTAACATTTATAATACAAAAGGACTCAGAAGACACTGAATACAAACTGTCATTTTAGACACATTACAGGTCAAACAGGTCAACCAAAAGACAACAGTAGGCCTATCCAAATCTATCTTCCATCACCATTGTGTGCATAGCCAATAACCACCAACCACTCCCTACGACTGAATACAGTAGTTTCTCAAGTCGGGCTGTGTCTCAAGTCAGGCAATCTATTCCTTATATAGTGAACTATTTTTGAGGGCCATAGGCTCTGATCAAAAGTAGTGCACTATGTAGGGAATACAGGGTCATTTGGGATGCACACAGAGTTGGAATGCTGACTCACTGTTGCTACACCCATTAGTTTCTTCCGTATTGGAGGCACCTATGAGTCTACCAGATCTGTCATCATATATTAGAGAACTCATTTAATGCACTCAAAAGGTCACGCGAAACGCTAATGTATTTGTTTACTGGAAAAACAATAACAAGACATGAGATAACGAGAGCGCTGGCCAAAACGGAGCCAAGGCTTATCGTGAGATATGATACCCAAACCTGGTCTCAGAGCATTTCTAATTATTCTGTATGTAAATCCGATACACTCCCATTTGGTATGATATGTTACGTTTTGTATGGTACGTATTCATTTGTGGGTGTCCATCACCCATTTCGTATGATATGTTACGAATTTGCTAAAAGTACAATATGTTACAAATTTGTAAACGTACAATATGTTAAGAATTTGCAAAACGTATGATATGTTACGAATTCTAGCAAGGTGGCTAACATTTGCTCACGTTAGCTAGGCTAGCGGTTAGGGTTAAGTTTAAGAGTTAGGTTAAAGGGTTAAGGAAAGGGTTAGCTAACATGCTAAGTAGTTGCAAAGTAGCAAGTAGTTAAAGTTGCTAATTTGCTAAAATTGGTCGTGATGAGATTCTTATGGAACCATCGGTCTTATGTAACCATACCAAACGTAACATATCATATAAATTTGAGTGGGCCGGATTTACATTTACTATGCACCGGCTAGTCTATGAGACCAGGCTGGATACCCTGGGAATACAAGTGTCCTCCCATTTACTGTTATCGAGATACAACAAACAGAAGAATGATGGGAGAGGAGGGAGAGGAGACAAGCAGAAAAAATGTAATTTAAGATTTCACTGTGCAGTCCTCTGAGAAATCACCTGCGTGGAGAGAAGAATTGGTCATGCCTTCTATGTTTGCCATGTAGGTAAACACATTGACATGTAAGAACAGTTATAAGCCAACATCCTGAGAAAATAGGACAGGGAGATAATGTGTAATAAGCAATCATCCTCCTCTTCCCATGTCTTTTGACTCTCCACCCTCCAATTAAAGATACCTAATGTTACATGCCAGCTCTCATCTATAGGCAGGAATTGGAATGCCTCATACCTATCATATTTCTTCACTTTCCTAAGTCTTGAAATTGTCACACACACACAGAAAAAACCTTCCCTTTTGACACTTTGGTCAAAAACAATTTGGTCATAGGGATTCAATCAACATTCTTTCTGCCTGATATCGTTAGTGCATTATGTCTTTGACTTCACAAGGTAATGGAGGTTGGGTTGGGTCGCTGTGGGTAACGATCCAAGCTTGTCTTGTAAATCAAACGTCAACTGAGAGCTCCTCAACTCCATAGATCACTGGTGCAAAACAGTGTCTGCCAAATGTAATGCCCTAAGGCTTAGGCTGTCATCCAGATGAAAAAAGACCAACACGTGGATGGGCTTAGTTAATGGTGTTCAGTAGGACAAAATGTTTTACAAGGGGAAAAACAAATATGTGTTCTTATTGGACAAGATCCTGTAGCACCTCCATTTTGAAATGTTTCATAACGTTTCGTGCCTACAGAACTATATGAAATGTAAAGATGTGGAAACTACACCCTCATACATTACCCACGTACAGCCGGTTTAGTTCTGGAGCTCTGAGAATTCAATAGAACGTACAGCATGTACAGTGGTCATACTCAAAGGGGAGAGCACAGCCATCAGTGGTGCTATTTACGTAGCTTCTCTCAGCTAAGTAAATAGATCCATTGAACAACGACATCAGGGGACTTCCCTAAAACCAACAGAATTGGTTTACTATTTCACAGCACCTGATAAACAGTCAGTTGCTGAGAATAGTATGTGTGGGTAGGATAGAGGATATTTTAACCACAATCACTGGGCAAATTATAAAAAGGGGGATACCTAGTCAGTTGTACAACTGAATGTGTCTTCCGCATTAACCCAACCACTCTGAATCAGAGAGGTGCGGAGGGTTGCCTTAAAAATCGAAGTCCACGTCCTCGGTGCCCGGGGAACACTGGGTTAAACTGGGGCTCTGGGGCAGAATGACAGACTTTTACCATGTCAGCTCGAGGATTCGATCCAGCAATCGTTCGATTACTGACCCAGTTACAAACTGTTACAGAACCAAATTGGCCTCCTTATCAGAAAACATGTACTGCATAATTCAGACTCGTGCAACTGTTTGATTTATAGATGAGGGGCAACTAACCTGTAGAAACATTGCATGTGACCTTGCTAACCTTACTCCACACAGGACTACCAACGGTCTGTTGGCCTCTAGTTTGCATGCTGTAAATGTTACAACTACGCTACTAGACTACAAAGTGAAGTTATCGATTTATCACGTTATTGTAAGAAGTACACACATTGGAATTCTTAGTTAAAGTTCTCGCAAACGGAAAACAGTCTCTCCCACTGCCAAATCAAAATGAAAATGTCAACAGACCACTTCTATTCACCCTAGTACAAATGATGTCTTCATAAATCAGCTTTGAATCTGCTTTAGTACCCATGAAAAGGAACAATGGCTGTGGTTACAGCATGAAAGTGATTGGGTCAGATTAGATCTTGTTGACCCCAGATAAAAGCCGAAGCAGACACCACCCAGTCCATTATTAGGCTATACCAAGTGTATTTAAATAAGTGGGAGTGGAAGCCGTGCTCCATTTTAGCTCAAGTCTACAGGGAGCTACCCGATTCAGAGTAAATAGGCCTGTGTGTTGAATGAAAGCGGGTCACTCTGGTCTATTAGAAGATGAGACATGCAAAAGGAACAGGAAGCCATTTGAAATGTTGTCGTGATTGTATTCTGTATGGTTCATATTCATTAGGTCATTTCTGGGCAATATTTCTGCCGGACCCCTTTTGGTTCTAGAGCACCCTCCGAAGCAAAAGTTCTGTATAGCCTTTTTAAGCAGTTGACTCTAGACCAGGGCTGCCCAACCCTCTTCCTGGAGAGCTACCGTCCTGTGGGTTTTCAGTCCAACCCTAATTTAACACACCTGATTCTACTAATTAGCTGCTCAACAAGACCTTAACTAGCTGAATCAGATATGCTTAATTGGGGTTGGACTGAAAACCTACAGGACAGTAGATCTCCAGGAAGAGGGTTGTGCAGCCCTGCTCTAGAGAGTCAAGGCTATAGAAGCATTAGCGGGACAAACTAACCCACCCACCAACCAACCAACCAACCAACCAACCAACCAACCATAGGATGGATGTAGCTCAGTCATGCAGATAAGACGTTGTCCGATAGCTGGAATAGAGTCAGGTTGGTGCTTTGGCCGTTGGTGATTAAGATGAGGAAAGGAGTGGGGCAAGCTGATCCCAGACCTGTAACCTCCGTGGTGGTGGCGTCAGCTGGGGTCTGTCAGTTGACTTGTAGTGCGTCCCAAATGGCACCCTATTCCCTCTGGCCAAAAGTAATGCCCTATAGGGAATAGGGTGCCATTTGGGCCACACATCAACATATTTTCCCCGCTCTCAGACGCTCTACGGAATATCCATGTGGACATCTGGGCAGCGGCGTCCATAGCGGCTTTACAAACCAAACAAGGGAAAATATTTTTCCTTCTGATCTATGACCAAACCAAAGCTAATCAACATTTGGCATATAGCTTATAGATACAGTTGAAGTCGGAAGTTTACATACACTTAGGTTGGAGTCATTAAAACTCGTTTTTCAACCACTCCACAAATTTCTTGTTAACAAACTATAGTTTTGGCAAGTCGGTTAGGACATCTACTTTGTGCATGACAATGAACTTTTCCAACAATTGTTTACAGACAGATTATTTCACTGTATCACAATTCCAGTGGGTCAGAAGTTTCACATTCTTAAAATAAAGTGGTGATCCTAACTGACCTAAGACAGGGAACGTTCACTAGGATTAAATGTCAGGAAATGTGAAAAACTGAGTTTAAATGAATTTGGCTAAGGTGTATGTAAACTTCCGACTTCAACTGTATGTGTTAGGTTGAGGACTAACAGGATAGAGGCAGACTAGTGTATGTAGTGCTGGTACATCAGACACAAAAATGTGGAACTGTGACAATGTAATAAATATACTGCTAAAGCAGGAAAGAGGAAGGTGAGAACAAAGCCACTGATGCGTTCTGAATGACATGTGCTCTTCAGCGTCCTCAGTTTGCATAGTCCTACATTATATTCACATTAGATTTCTTAGAGGTTCAACCCGGTGAGCCGGGTGGGTGGAGATTTAACTTTAGGACTAATTAGATGGTTTAAAATCAAAATGTGCAAATTCCACCCACATGGGGCACATTATGGAACAAGTCCAGAGCAGAAAGCCTGTTGATTTCCATAATTTACTGTGTCTGAAAGCACAATTTGGGATTCAAAACATATAACATTGGTCTAATTGCAGGCAGCCATGTAATGTGCTTGTACAGTCAGTGTGACTGGTATTTTAGAGAGTGGGCCTTTTCCTCTCCCCCCACCCCTACTTCAACTCCCCTTTCCTCTCTCACCTCTCCAGCCCTGCCCAGTTCCAGCTCCACCAGGGCCACAGGAATGTTGGTGGCCCCCCCTCTGCTGGCTGAGGTTTGGAGGTCCACCCTCCAGGTGAGGCCCTTCAGGCCGGGCTCCCAGCGGCTCTGGCCCAGCAGGCTCTCCCTCACACGGGCCCGATGGCTCTTCCAGAACCGGGAGAGGGCAGCCGCCTGCTCGGCGCTCACACCCCCCGTGCCCTGTTTCCTGGTCTGGGCAGTCAGGAAGGCTTCCAGCTGGGCCTGGTCCATGTTAGCAGCGGCGATGGACTGAGAGGGGGAGAAGAAAACAAACAGAGATTTGTTAGTCTAACAAATAGGTTGATGTTTTTCTAGTTGTATTATCTTGGCCTGGTCAAGACAGAAATGTAGACACAATGTCATCTCCACATCAATTTGCTACCATGTTGTTGTGTTGCTGCCTTGCTATGTTGTTGTCTTAGGTCTATGTAGTGTTGTCTCTTGCCGAGATGTTTGTTTTGTTCTATATTTATATTTTATTTATTATCCCAGCCCCCGTCCCGGCAGGAGGCCTTTCGCATTTTTGGTAGGCCGTCATTGTAAATAAGAATGTTCTTAACTGACTTGCCTAGTTACATAAAGGTTCAATAAAAAAACATTAAAAAAAAAAAACAAGGACATTGAAAGGAAGTTGACATGTGTCTACACAGGTGTTCTAGTGCTGCCATCTAGTGACATGTAAATCTCAGCCTGTAGGGAAGACAAACTGATCTATCATTGAAAAGCACCGTTGTCAACATGAATGAAGTTGTCAACATGAATGAATTCACACACCCTATCCTAGCAATTTATTTACAATGCCACTTGTACAAATTAAATTAACTGATTGAGCTGAAAGCTTTATGTCTGTAAAATCTTACCAAAACAGAGACAATTAAAGAAAGACAATAGAGAAACAGGTTTCAAGCATATGGGCTGCAGGACGAGGTTGAGCATTTGAAACATGTAACTATTTGCTACCTATTGCCTATCCCCATAATAATGTCGCTAGTTGCGTTTCTCAAGTCAAACAACACAAGAGGAATCAGGTGAGAATGATGTCCAAATGCAAAGTTGACAGTACCTTTAAAAGACCTTTCATCTTTTCATGCATCGCGCGAAACTCCTCCGGCGTTAAGTCTGGATAAAGTTCATTTTTCAAAAGTTCCTCTGTTATTTCAGCATTATTGTAATACACTATTTGTGCTATTCCATTCAGCAAACCGTTCAAAGATTTCGTTGTCTCGACATCCGCCATGTTTCAGCCCCACGGGTCACGTGACTCCTGTCATGCGTATGCCCGCTCATTGGTTGTTTTTCTCACCATACTCACGCACATCAATCACTGATTGGCCTACATATCATCGAAAACCTTACACACACACACACACCAATCATCGTTGAGAGCGACGTGAGGTTGATTAAAAAAAGTAGTCTAATATAATTAATACTCAAAATATAGCATAGTTGAAAACAGTATTTCTTTATGGACTTTGGAAACCTTTGACAAACTAAATAGAACATGACAAGTATGTTAATTGAACAGTCTCAAAATCAGTCTTTAATGTTTATTTATTAACATCAATAATACAGTGGTGAAGTCTTGAAATGAGAGAATGAAAAACATAGTAGCGTCAAGTTACAAATTGCGTCACTGCACGTGTTTGCTACATTTTGTGTAGTTAAGTACAGTCTTGCATTGTGTACGTACGGTATAAATTAGGTTTAAGACAATTGCATTAGGTTAGTCCTAATTACTGTACTTAATTATAGAATAATACCCGTAAAACACTCACTAGAAGGACATAGGTACAGCAAGAACCCTATCTACTTCATAAAAAAGTTTGTATGAGTGTGTGTGTGTGTGTGTGTGAGAGAGAGTGGAAGAGAGAGAGCGCACGTGCGTGCTCGTGTGTGTTCATGGCAACATAGTAACAGTTACCGCAGGCTGTTTTTACAATTTGAACTCTCATCTGTAACATCAAACACCTATTGTATAGTTTGTGAATTACAGTATCAGCTAATAATAATTTTAAAAAATGAAAAAATATTTTTGAGTGTTTCAATATAAACAAAGGTTCACAAGCTACTGACCTCAACTTCTTCAACTCCGATCATAAACTACTATGAAGTTTGAGAGCAGCATTACATGCAGAATGAGGTTAGAATAGGTTGAGTTTGTGGCTCAGAAAATTAGGATGGCAGAGTGGTTAGGTTGTATTAGGTTGTTTTTGGTTGTGACAGGATCAGGAAACCGGTATTTGGCTTCAGTCCACTCAATCCAGTAGGGCACAACGTTGCGGAACTCTCACATAGAAATACATACAAAGTATAGGACACCCCTTCAAATTAGTTGATTTGCCTATTTCAGCCAAACCCGTTGCTGACAGGGGTATAAAATCGAGCACACAGCATGCATTCTCCATAGACAAACATTGCCAGTAGAATGGCCATATTGAAGAGCTCAGTGACTTTCAACGATGCCACCTTTCCAACAAGTTAGTTCGTTAACTTTCTTCCCTGCTAGAGATGTCAACTGTAAGTGCTGTTATTGTGAAGTGGAAACGTCTTGGACCAACAACGGCTCAGTCGAGAAGTGAAAGGCCACACAAGCTCACAGAATGAGACCGCCGAGTGCTGAAGAGCGTAAAAATTGTCTGTCCTCGGTTGCAACACTCACTACCGAGTTCCAAACTGCCTCTGGAAGTAACATCAGCACAAGAGCTGTTTGTCAGGTAGCTTCATGAAATGGGTTTCCATGGCCAAAGCAGCCGCACACAAACCTAGAGTGTGAAAGCTTTTATAGCAGCAAAGGGGGACCTACTCCATATTTAATACCCATGAATTTGGAATGAGATGTTCATCGAGCAGGTGTCCACATACCCTTTGGTCATGTAGTGTAGCTATATTGTGTATGACAGGCATGTCATGTAGTAGTAGGGTTAACATTTTGTTTTCCTCTCTCTCCTCTTTCCTCTCTCTCCTCCTTCCTCTCTCTCATCCTTCCAATATTTTCAGGTGTAACGAAATGAAATGGGACACCTCAACTTGTCTGGCTTTGGTAGGCCTTGGCCCACGCATGGGCTTTACCTGCTCCACTGGTTCTACCATAACTACGTCATATTCGACAACAATGGTGACCTGCTGGCGCTGTACAACCCCAAAATGAAGGAGTTCGGCTTCCATTGCTTCGATAACCGATTCGAGTGTGACGGTTACTGTTGCCAACTGCTCCCCAACCAGAACTTTCCGTACTATGAGATGGGCAACCTGAATACCCCAGGGGCAGATGACTTGCCACCGTACGTTACGCAGAACTACAAAGGACACCATGATGACAGCAATATGGATCCATATCATCATCAGTCTTCACCCCGACTCGATGTGACCCAACATGAGGATGTGAGGACCTTTGATCGCCAGAAGACCTATCGGATCAGTAGGGGTTTGGTCAGGCTCATCCGTAATCTGGAGCTGGAGGAGCTGCTAAGGCAAGCTGGGTACCTGGTTCCCAGACCAATTTATGTTTGTCAAAGCAGTCAAGTGGCAAGAGACTCCAGCTCGAAGCCACACCACCGTTTATCAACCAGCTGTCAGCCAACCTGACCGGGTCAACATCAAGAGGCCATCTGTTGTGAGTCCCAGGCCAACACCATCAAGGGAGTCTGTGATTGACATGCCACATGACTCAATGCCTCGCGAGAGCAAAGGAAACATGCTGACACAGAGTCATGTTTCTGTCAATATCCCCGAGAGCAGAGACTCCCATAAGCCTCGGCGGGAGAGGCGATGCTGTGTCATTCTGTAGACTGGGCCAAAGAGTCAAAAGAGTTGTGCTACTTCCTCTTACAGGATGAATTGGGAAAATAACCGTAGACATAATTTATTACAGTGCTCCTGTAAGTAGGTTTACAGTGCAATACAGCAGTGACCCTTAACCCTAAGTAACTTTTTAAACAAGTATTTTGAATAAAGCAATTGTTTTATGAAAAAGTATTTATTTCAACATGCAATCACTTCTTAATATGTGTAGATTTCTTATAGATTATAATCAACCTCTATACTTCTAGTCTAAAGAAAACTACAACACAGCCCAGTTACCAGGTTTGGAACAGAACACAGAACCTGTTCCTGGTTTGGAACAGAATACAGAACCTGGTCCTGGTTTGGAACAGAATACAGAATCTGTTCCTGGTATCGAACAGAATACAGAACTTGTTCCTGGTGTGGAACAGGTTTAGAACAGAATACAGAACCTGTACCTGATATGGAACAGAATACAGAACTTGTTCCTGGTTTGGAACAGAATACAGAACCTGTTCCTGATATGGAACAGAATACAGAACTTGTTCCTGGTTTGGAACAGGTTTGGAACAGAATACAGAACCTGTTCCTGGTTTGGAACAAAATAAGCTACATTGGATGTAAATGGAGCTATGCTTGCAAAGACTGACAGCCCAGGAGATTGACATGATAGTGTGTTCCAACCAGGACTCCAACCTGGGTCCGTAGACTGTCGGTCCAACACCCAAACAGTTGGGCTAAGCCAATAGGTCCAAACCTCTTCTCAAAATAACTGTGATATGTCGAAGGTATACATGGTTTGTTTACAAAGACTCAAATGACATCAAAAATATAAGTATGGAGTAATACAACCTTACATTTTAGATAAAGCTTTTCGATAGGTGTATCCAAGTCAAATGATATACTCTTGTAAATTATATGTTAACAGTTCAGTGAAACGTCTGCACAAACTTTTTTGTCACTTTGGGTTATCCTTGCAATACATCTTTTTTCAAAAGCCTTTTATTTATCAAAATCTTAAGAGGGATTCCCCTAGCTAGACCTTTAGGATTCCCATGGATTAGAAAAATGTGTACAAGAAATGAATTTGTTCCATATGCTGTATAGGGCTTAATGTGATGTCTCAAGGTATTTTTTTGTAACTATTTTACATGAAATTGAATATTTGTTATCTACTGTCTATGCATTTCTACTGTCTGAATTTCAGGGTGGTTACATTTCTTCAGCCCTATCCCTCAGGTTTTTACCAAACAGTAGTGGGGTACCCAGTTTGTTATTATTTGAAAAGCAGATTGCCCTTTAATAATCGTAATTCTCTTTCACTAATGCAACTGTACATAGTTGATTTTCTGTAAAACCAAGGCCAATAGTTTATCAAATTCCCACAGTGTTGTAACAGCTCTGTTCTAATTGGTTAAACAGCTTCTTGTTTAGATTCAAATGACTAAAGGGCTCTAATCAATTCGTATCGGCGAAGTTCAGCGTTACAGCATGATCGAAATTTGAAGGCACATTTCAGCGGAGACTGCGCGTTCACGGTAAACTCGTGATTGTCGCCTCAATGGGAAAGGACCTTTACATATCTATCTCGCAATCTGTAACTCTTCAGCGACACATATTGAATAGAGCCCTACAGTAAATTGTTCCGATAAAAAGCTGATTAAAAAGTAACACCATTTAATTGTTTTATTTCACCTTTATTTAACCAGGTAGGCCAGTTGAGACAAGTTCTCATTTACAACTGCGACCTGGCCAAGATAAAGCAAAGCAAACCATAAACCGATACCACATCTTATAGTTAAAACGTTTGTGAAAGCAGAAAGAGATGAGTAAAGTGGTTTTACAAGCGGTTAACTGGTACAACGTGTCAACGTAGACTCATTTTTAAGCATTCCTTCAGAATGTGAATTTGTTAGAAATCATAAGCCAACTGTTGATAAAAGGGAATAAGTAACCATTTGTGCATTAGCGATCAAAGAAAGCATACAATAAATCAACCCATCTATTTCCCACTCTTTATTCTCTATTCGCTTAAAGATAACACTGAGACCTATTGACCAGTCAGAACATACTGTAGTTCATTGATTATGCCTGTGTTATAGTTCCCAGGTGTGGGATGTTATAGGCAGATATGTAATGAAGAGAAAGAGATTTAGCTTCTTTAACTTGGTTTCTGTTCCAATGCATTTATTAAAGTTTCTCATATTCAAAATGTATGTTTAATTCAAAATCATCTCATGACATTGTATATTGTAGAAAAGGATCCGTTTACATTCATTTAAATAGATTCACATATTTATTCTCACATCAATTGAAATCCCCTTTTCACAAGCAGTAGTTTATAACTATAACGATGTACGCTGAGAGCCGGAAAGTAAGTTCAGGGAGTGAATGCATTTAATTAATTAATAAACAAAACAAGAAATACAAACAGCGCACCAACATGAAACAGGAACAATGACGACTGGGGAAGAAACCAAAGGGAGTGACATATAAAGGGCAGGTAATCAAGGAGGTGATGGAGTCCAAGTCAGTGTCATTATGCGCGTAACACCGGTGACATGTGTGCACCTTAACGAGCAACCTGGTGACCTAGAGGCCGAAGAGGGAGCACACGTGACAATAACTACTGTGTATCTGTGTGTGTCACACCTGCTGGGATTTATACAAGGTCAAAGTTCAATGATTACGGTCAACGATGGTCTATTTATAGACGGTTTACAGTATACACTCTGTTACCGTGTCAAAAGGTGGTCAGTTTCTATTTCTCAAATCACATTGTTTCATAATAACCTCCTCTCCATTCAGTTTTTATTGAATATGTAGTTTAATGTCACCACAAACGGGCCTAGAAACGTGTACAGTAACAGCCAGCTGGCCATTTAATCTGAGGTGAGGGTATTAAAGCACTTTTTCCCTGCAGCCGACACAATTTTTTAATTGAATTGAAATGCACTAGGTTTTTTTCGAGACCGACATACAGATTCTGATTCTCGGCTCAAATCCTAGGTATGGGTCTGACCATTATCTCAATATTGGTACACTTAGTGATAAGGCTGAGATGTGTTAGACAGGCAGAGTACCAGTTACAGGAAGTCTTCATTGGCACACCATGATACCATGGAGCTGTCAAGCTTAGGAGTCCATTTTGGATAAACTTTTATCCAGATACATTTTTATGATTTTTGCCATTATTATGTTGGTGGTGGGAAGGCTGAAAGCACACTCACTGTTAACATGATTAAACACTCCCTTTCCTCTTACAAGGAAATTAAATTTAGACCTCATACTATACCGTAGAGGCCTACCGATGTAGGATCTTAATTTGATCACTTTTTTGTTGCTGATAATTATCCTGCACGGAGGGAATGCAAACTTGTAGTGTTTTGAGTTATAAAAAGGCTTCTAAAGTTTGCAATTTGGATATTGATTTCCAAATTGATTTGCACTGATGAAAAATGTATCAACCCCTTAAAAAAAATCCCTTAATTATAAATCACATCATAATTCAACTTTCCTGTTGCTGTAGGATTATTTTCCTGCTGTAGCAAACTGGCTCAAATTAAGATCCTACATCTGTATGTGGCTGTTACAATGGATGTGCAACACATTCCATGGTGTTGTCAGTGCCGGCTTCCATTGGGTTGCCGGCTTCCCATTCCCTTTATTCAGGAAATCAGTTAGTCAGTCAAGCAGGTGCTGTGGACGGTACTGTAGCAGGGGGTGGAAAAGTAGGGACAAACACCATCCAATATGGGGGCTATACATTTTATGTGGATGTTACTCCTCTCAGGCTCTATGTGTTGTCAGGGGCGTCCCCATCGGTGAGTACAGTTTGTTTGTGGCTACATTTTGAAGATTGGTATGATATCAATGCGGTACATGGTGTGGGGCATACTGTATACGGTAGATGAATAGAAAACGGTTAAGATCAATTAGAAATGTTAGTCGTAATGGACTTGCCTTTGCTACATGTACGTTCTTATATTATTTTGTACATATAAGCTATTTATTCGATTATTATGTCTTTTTGACACTTCATTTAGACATTTGTAAACAGAGGGGGAGACAGGCAAGTTGGAGTAACAGTAGGAAGGGTGAACGTGGGGAATGAACCGGTAGGGAGAGGCATATATGTGGCTGGAGCCGGGAGCGTTGCCATTAGACCAACATGACGCATATATTTTGTTACCTAACTACAGTGGCGATTTTAGCATGACAATCTTGGTAGGGCAAACTCCCCAGAACATTTTGAGATGCATGCCAGCAAAGCCACAACACAAAACAACACTAAACAATACATTAGTTGATTAGTTGATCATTACTGTAATGGTGCCCACAAACTGTTAGGGCCTACATAAAGCTGTCCCAACAGCAGCAGAGTCCCAACAGCAGTCCCAACACCTTACCACTGCCAAACCTGGCTATCATCGGAGCCTTGTCTGGCAACGAAACAGTTCATTCAGTCTCATTTATTGCCTTTCAAAAAAACAGAGCCGATATGGCTGACTTGCTTAAACAAATAAGCATATAAGCAGACAATGAAAGCTCTTACAATATTCGATGATTACATTTCTCTAAAACAGGCTATAGGCTACATGTGCACCACCAGTAGGCTAAGTTATGAGGGGGAAAGGGACCAAATTATTAGGGTGAGGCACATGGGCTACTAACAGCTTACTACACAACATACACTTAGTATTACTTTCTTAGCTAAAGTATACATATCTCCCTGGTATATTACATAATTTATGAAGCAGCATACAATACATTTTTGGACTCACCTTGTTGTGCTGTACTCACTTGAACAGCAATTTGTGGACAAACTTTGTCATAAAACTTTGTCATCAAAGTCTGGCATTCTCTGGATTTATGGTGCTTTCAAGACAACTGGGAACTCTGAAGAAAAACTATGTTGAATCATGACATCAGTGATCTTCAGGTCCACTAGTTCCCGACATGGAATTCCGAATTGAATGACCGTTAAATGTCATTCATTTATGTCCAATGGCCGATGAGCACTGATACGTTTTATCTATAATTTCTCTTCATATGACAAGGATTGAAAAGGATTTGCCAGTAGATTGTCAACGTGATTCATGATGATGACTCCTTGTCTAGTTTGCTAGCTAAGATTTTGAAACTATAATGTTGACATGATCAGTCCAATCAAATCTAGGGTAGGTATAACGGGATTTTATCTGGGGCCAATGACCTTGAGCCTTCTTGGATGGGCAATTCTAATGTAACTCTATGGCAGCACCCAAGGGGCTTGAATTTTCAAGCTCTCCCTGTAGATTTTGCAGGGATATAGTGTCCCCTTGAGTGACAGAACACTGAGCCAATCACGGCGCAACTAGAGAACATTACCAACCCCTACGCGTCGTATTTTCCACTGGCTGCCCCACCACCACAGAAAGCCCTGAGCTAGGCTGAAACCCCTGCATTAAGGAGCTGCCTTACCCAAAAAAGCGACCGTGTTTGTATGTGGCTTTATTAAAAAAAAAAAAAATGTTTTCAAACTGATATGTGACACGTATTAATGGCAAAATAACATGCAAAACAGGCAATACAGGAGATATTGACACAACTCAAATAGAATTCACCAGAATTCTGATTAGAGATTGTCATTTGCTATTTCATGATGCTAAAGATACACATAAACAATACCATGTTTGCCCTCATGTTTATTTCTAGGTACTTCATCAGTGAACTGTGCTGAAGAGTCAGACCTGACACTGGGACCTGTGGACGAGGAATATGAGGGTAAACTAATGCCATATCCATTCAAGTATTATATTTGTTCAGGAGTTACCAAACCAATTTGTCTCGCTGGTATTTCTGTTAATAAAGGATTACACAGGAAAAGAGAAAGATGGCTGGATGAGGGGAGAAAATGACATTTTATAGAATGGGTTCAGTCTTTTTTTGTAACAACCTTTGTTACAATATATTGACTGTAATAGGGGGAAACATTCAACAACATTTAATAACCATTTCTGGCACTATACATCACCAAAATGAATATTTGCCTCCCCCTGATGCTACAACAGGGGAAGTGGAAGTCCTCAATGAGATCCCCGTGGGTAATACCGTGAGGCTTGCGGTGTATGCCTTTCCAGACCACATCAATTTTCTCGAGTTAGTTTACACCCCTGGGAGTACAAATGCAACAGTCCGTACCAAGATGGCACTGGATGCAGATCTGTTACCACAGGTGAGATGGTTATAGTTGCTCTACAATGTCTAGCTCTGGTCCAGGGTGTTGGTGCGCGTTCCTCTACTAAACTCCTACAGTAGAGGAATGCGCAGTAACGCTCTGGATCAGAGCTATACAACGTCATTCATGGTCTAGTATGGTTCACTTTAGGTGTTACCTTTTTTTATTGACAAAATGGGCGAAAGCTAATTCCTGATGATCATGCTGCAAAGGGTTTTGAACTTTACAATTAACCCTTCTCTTGTAGACTGGCGGGCAACTTTGGTATTCTGTTATGTGTGTGAATAGCGAGGTAAGTAAAATTGAAAGATTATAAACTACAATGGTTAATACGTATGCGGCATATGATGGATTGTAACAATATATTCGAATGTATGACAACTGTTGTTATCTCTTCAGACAGAAAATAAACGAAAACTTATCCTCACCGACCTAAATGACAAAGCTCCAATATTTGAGCAAAAGGTGTACACGAAAAGGATATCTGAGGTACGGCTACATCAGTCTACAGAAGATGAGTTGGCAAAAACATAATACTCCTGTCCTACACCTTGCAATACAATGGAGAGCATAAGCCCTTACGTGTTGTTTACGTGGTTAACCACCATGTGTTTTGTCCCTCCAGATTCAGGCAGTGAATACTGAGGTGATCAGAGTGAAAGCTGTGGATGCCGATATCAGCATAAACAACAACAGAATGACATACCGCATATTGGTGAGTCACACATGGGCCTGTGTTCACCAAGAGCCTCAGAGCAGGAGTGCTGATATAGGATCAGTTTAGTCTTTTAAATAATAATGAATAAGAAGGGAGACCTGATCCTAGAACAGCAGTCCTACTCTGAGACATAAAAAGTATAGACCAGGACCTGTATAAGTGTAACAGCAGTGGTTCTGTGACCACACTTGAGCTGCATTAGCTCCCTTGGCTTAGAGGGATGGACAGGAGACCCGGGTTCGAATCCTTTTAGGCACATAAGTTACTCACCACGACATGATCAATATGTCAAATTCACCTCTTCGACACAGCGACCGTTCTCCTTGAGATGACGGACTTTGATAATCTGAATCCCTATTTCAATCACAGCCTTTACCAGGCTATCATACAGGAAGACCAAGTGAGTGTCATCATACCCATCAGACTACAAAATATCATATATGTCTCCTTAAAGCTACTGTGTTGCCATGGTTGTGATGTCTATTTAATACATCATCTCCTCTTTAGACGGGGCCTTTCCTCACCATCCAGGCAGAGGCCACAAGATGGCGACACTGGCATTAATGTGGCTATAGTCTACCGCATCAGTTCAGGTAATCTACCGGAGGCTTTTATCACAGGCTTGGACTAGAACTCCCATCAGCCTTAGCAAAACTAAATGATATGAAACAAGTACACTATATATACAAAAGTATGTGGACACCCCCTCAAATTGGTGGATTTGGCTACTTCAGCCACACCCGTCGCTGTCAGGTGTATAAACTCAAGCACACCGCCATGCAATCTCCATAGACAAACATTGGCAGTAGAATGGCTTTACTGAAGAGCTCAGTGACCTTCAACGTGGCACCATCATAGGATGCTACCTTTCCAACAGGTCAGTTCGTCAAATTTCTGCCCTGCTAGAGCTGCCCCGATCAACTGTAAGTGCTGTTATTGTGAAGTGGAAACATCTAGGAGCAACAAACGCTCCGCTCACAGAATGGGACCGCCGAGTGCTGAAGCACGTAGCTCGTAAAAATCGTCTGTCCTCGGTTGCAACACTCACTACCAAGTTCCAAACAACCTCTGGCAGCAACGTCAGTACAAGAACTGTTCGTCGGGAGCTTCATGAAATGGGTTTCCATGGCCGAGCAGCGCAATGCCAAGCGTCATGGCCGAGCAGCGCAATGCCAAGCGTCAGCTGGAGTGGTGTAATGCTCGCATTCTCTGGAGTGATGAATCACGCTTTACCATCTGGCAGTCCGATGGACAAATCTGGGTTTGGCGGATGCCAGAACGCTACCTGCCCCAATGCATAGTGCCAACTGTAAAGTTTGGTGGAGGAGGAATAATGGTCTGGTGCTGTTTTTCATGGTTCGGGCCCCTTAGTTCCACTGAAGGGAAATCTTAACGCTACAGTAGACAATGACATTCTAGACGATTCTGCGCTTACAACTTTGTGGCAACAATTTGGGGAAGGCCCTTTCCTGTTTCAGCCTGACAATGCCCCTGTGCACAAAGTGAGGTCCATACAGAAATGGTTTGTCGAGACCGGTGTGGAAGAACTTGACTGGCCTGCACAGAGCCTGACCTCAACCCTATCGAACACCTTTGGGATGAATTGGAATGCCGACCTCACTAATGCTCGTGGCTGAATGGAAGCAAGTCCCCGAAGCAATGTTCCAACAGCTAGTGGGGGGGGAAAAGGGGGACCAACTCCATATTAATGCCCATGATTTTGGAATGAGATGTTCGACGAGCAGGTGTCCATATACTTTTGGTCATGTAGTGTATCTTTGCATATGGAAACCATCAGAATAGAAAATTTGCATGAAAACCACGACAATATCATTGACATGTATGAGGCAATTTGTTTGGTTCTGTTTACTTTGTGGTGAAATGCTGAAGTGAAATGTTGTTGTGTGACTTTACCTCAGTATCGCCAAGCAAGTATCTGAGTAACTTCAACATCGACGCAAACAGTGGAGTCATCTCCGTGGTGACTGGGTTGGACAGAGAGGAGATACCTACAGTCACTGTCAATATCAAGGTATTGGGAATTGTAGCTATAGCATTCTAACGTTTTACGACTATTCAAAATAAGTAAAATCGCACTTCTCTCAGTTCATTCTCACTGTAGATTTACTCACTCACAATCACAAGTGCTTTAAGACAGTTAACATGGTATGGGCATTAGGAGAGCTGGTGACCGTTGTATACATTCCAAGTTATGGATGTCAAATATCAACATCTATCACTTCCTTCCAGGCATCTCAGCAGGATGACAGCCTAAAGACCGCTGGCACTTTAGTGTCTGTTACAATCGAGGACGTCAATGACAACGCTCCAGAGTTTGACAAAGCAAGCTACTCTGTCACACTACTGGAGAACTCTCAAATAGACACGGCTGTTTTCAGTCACAGTCACTGACCTGGACAAGGTAGGTACGGTGGCCTAGAGGTTCATTACACATACAAAAAATGGGTGATGGATTTACACAACAAGAGATGTACTTTACTACTCAAGCTAGGATGCGATGTCAATAAGTGCACATATCACAACAGTTTACATGTTTGTATCTTGAGTTGTGTCTGTTTCTACATGAGCCAGATCATTTGTCTCTCTAAAACATATTTCTTTCCCCAATTGGACATGAAACCATTTTGTCTTTGCCTCAGGGTGGATTTGTGGGAACGTTGCGGATCCTTCCGGAGACTGTGCCTTTTTCTATACACTTGGATGGAACTGTCATAGTGAAGAGTTCAGCTGACCTGGACAGGGAGACTGTTGGAAACTTAATCTTTCAGGTCAGACACTCTGAAACATAGCAGTACTTAGACCTCCAACTTTAATCCATTTAGCAGCAGACATAATCACAATAACTTATAAATCAGAAAGGAATCTGTAAATATGTCTAAAAAGGTGCAAACCAGGTCTAAGGGCACTTGGCAGTGCCCTGTACCATCTACTAAAACGTATCTTGTCAATTAGTCTGTCACAATGGGCAGGGCACACGTCAGTTGGTATGCTGTTGAACACCTTCCCATATCTTCCCTACATCTAATATGAAGATTGAAGCACGGGAAAACGACCCACCTAACCACGTTGCGTTGGCTGATGTGAACGTCACCCTCCTGGATGAGAATGACAACAGTCCTCAATTGAAGAGCTCCAGGTACGAGGGCAAGGTCTTCAAGAACCAAACGGTGGGGATGTTGGTTACCCAGGTGAGACGGTTTCTAACCTTGAACCTCAAATCGTCACTGTGTTTGTTAAAGTGTTTTTTGACCAGAGGCATTTGCAACGTGAGAAACACATGATAGCCTTTTCATCAGCTGATGTCACCATTACATATCCACAGTAACACGACTGTAAACAGGAAAAAACGGTACTGCTTTGTCACCACATGCATTTTATGCTATGTGATTGGTAGGTTGAAGCAGCGGACCTGGATGCTGGTGTTAATGGACAGGTCAAGTACTCAATAGAGTTTGGGAACGTGGAAGGATATTTCTCCATCGCTGAACACACAGGCGAGATAAAGCTGGAAAAGAACATTCCTCTGGAGGAGAACAAGGTCCTTCAGTTCCCTCTCTACGTGGAAGCAAGAGATGGTGAGTCTAGGTACAGTCTCTGTCTACAGAACTTGAAGGTACTGTCATGTAATACAATTTTGTTGAGCGCATTGTAGTGTGGAATTAATCTGAACGTAAAGTTGAGAAAATATGTAAAAGAACACAAGCAACTCAAGAAAACATACTATAGCCTGGTAATCATAGTATATGTACACTGTAGACTAGAAGAATATGAGAGGAATAGTGTATATCTACAGGAGGCTAGTCAGTCAACAGCTGGAGATTTGGTTATGGGTTCCCAAAACAATTTCAGCCCAAAGTGACTGTGGATGTTCTCCTCCTGTCCTGTAGGGGGCGGAATATCTCGTTCTTCCGCGGTGCTTGTGGAGATCCTGGCACCTGGAGATTCCAAACCCAAGTTCATCTTGAGCACCTACAGTGGGAGCATAGAGGAGGAGACGGATCCAGGGGCTGTGATTGTCAAGGTAAACATCCCCAGATCCACAAAATTCTACTTCATCTGAAAAAACAACCAGATTGATCCCATAACATTTTTGTCACCTCAAATACAGGTGACCTTCCTAGCAGTAACTACAGTAGTTCCCGTGACGCTTCAGGTCCTGACAGACGCCGACAAGTTTGCCATTGACTCCAAAGGCGTTTTTACCTCTAAGGTCAAACTGGACTATGAGACCCAAAGGAACTACTCAGTCCAGATCTCAATCTCGGATGGCACAAGCAGCGATGAGGCAACCATCGTGGTGCTAGTGATTGACATCAATGACAACAGCCCCGTGTTTGGTGCCAGCTCTGTGACACACCCTGTCCCGGAGGATACAGAGGTAGGGGCCAACCTCACTGCCATGACCGCCACGGACGCGGACGACGGCTTCAACAGGGAGCTCCGCTATGCCCTCCGGGGAGGCGAGGGGAAGTTCAATATCGACCCCAAAATGGGGATGGTGTCCCTGGCTGGGGCGCTGGACAGAGAAACCAAAGCCGAGTTCAGCCTGGAGGTGGTGGCTCAGGACCAAGGTCGTCCAGCTCTCTCCTCTACCGCCACCCTGCTCATTCAAGTATCTGACGTCAACGACAACGTTCCAAGTTTCTCCAAGACAGAATATGAGGTTGAGGTCTTAGAAACAGAGTCTGTGGGAACGACACTGGTCACCCTAGAAGCGGTGGACCTTGACGAAGGCACAAACGGTGTAGTGACCTAGAGTATTTTTCAGCAAGACCCTCCCTCGACCGTGGCGTTCTTCCAGTTGGACTCTTCCACCGGGGAACTGCGGCTGGCTCAGGCCTTGGACTATGGAGCAGTGAAGGTGTACAACCTAATGGTACAGGCTGCAGATGGGGGAACCCCGTCCCTCGTTGGGAATGTATCAGTGGTGGTGAGGGTGACAGATGTAAACAACAACTCGCCTCAGTTCAGCGCAGAGCGCTACGATGTCGCCGTCTCTGAGAACCTGGCCAGCGGAGCGGCTGTCGTGACCCTGGAGGTCACCGTCGAGGATGAGGTCAGAGAAATGAGACTGTCATTATCATCACGAGATCGATTATATTTTGTTATGATGCAAACAATATCTTGGACATTACTATCTACATTGAGATCAGGGATATATCTGCACGACATGAAGAATATTGGCTATGGTATATCGATTACGGTATATCAATGACTATATATATCAATGACGATATATACAGTGGGGCAAAAAAGTATTTAGTCAGCCACCAATTGTGCAAGTTCTCCCACTTAAAAAGATGAGAGAGGCCTGTAATTTTCATCATAGGTACACTTCAACTATGACAGACAAAATGAGAAAATAAATCCAGAAAATCACATTGTAGGATTTTTAATGAATTTATTTGCAAATTATGGTGGAAAATAAGTATTTGGTCAATAACAAAAGTTTATCTCAATACTTTGTTATATACCCTTTGTTGGCAATGACAGAGGTCAAACGTTTTCTGTGAGTCTTCACAAGGTTTTCACACACTGTTGCTGGTATTTTGGCCCATTCCTCCATGCAGATCTCCTCTAGAGCAGTGATGTTTTGGGGCTGTTGCTGGGCAACACGCACTTTCAACTCCCTCCAAAGATTTTCTATGGGGTTGAGATCTGGAGACTGGCTAGGCCACTCCAGGACCTTGAAATGCTTCTTACGAAGCCACTCCTTCGTTGCCCGGGCGGTGTGTTTGGGATCATTGTCATGCTGAAAGACCCAGCCACGTTTCATCTTCAATGCCCTTGCTGATGGAAGGAGGTTTTCACTCAAAATCTCACGATACATGGCCCCATTCATTCTTTCCTTTACACGGATCAGTCGTCCTGGTCCCTTTGCAGAAAAACAGCCCCAAAGCATGATGTTTCCACCCCCATGCTTCACAGTAGGTATGGTGTTCTTTGGATGCAACTCAGCATTCTTTGTCCTCCAAACACGACGAGTTGAGTTTTTACCAAAAAGTTATATTTTGGTTTCATCTGACCATATGACATTCTCCCAATCTTCTTCTGGATCATCCAAATGCTCTCTAGCAAACTTCAGACGGGCCTGGACATGTACTGGCTTAAGCAGGGGGACACATCTGGCACTGCAGGATTTGAGTCCCTGGCGGCGTAGTGTGTTACTGATGGTAGGCTTTGTTACTTTGGTCCCAGCTCTCTGCAGGTCATTCACTAGGTCCCCCCGTGTGGTTCTGGGATTTTTGCTCACCGTTCTTGTGATCATTTTGATCCCACGGGGTGAGATCTTGCGTGGAGCCCCAGATCGAGGGAGATTATCAGTGTTATCAGATTATCAGTATGTCTTCCATTTCCTAATAATTGCTCCCACAGTTGATTTCTTCAAACCAAGCTGCTTACCTATTGCAGATTCAGTCTTCCCAGCCTGGTGCAGGTCCACAATTTTGTTTCTGGTGTCCTTTGACAGCTCTTTGGTCTTGGCCATAGTGGAGTTTGGAGTGTGACTGTTTGAAGTTGTGGACAGGTGTCTTTTATACTGATAACAAGTTCAAACAGGTGCCATTAATACAGGTAACGAGTGGAGGACAGAGGAGCCTCTTAAAGAAGAAGTTACAGGTCTGTGAGAGCCAGAAATCTTGCTTGTTTGTAGGTGACCAAATACCTATTTTCCACCATAATTTGCAAATAAATTCATTAAAAATCCTACAATGTGATTTTCTGGATTTTTTTTCTCATTTTGTCTGTCATAGTTGAAGTGTACCTATGATGAAAATTACAGGCCTCTCTCATCTTTTTAAGTGGGAGACCTTGCACAATTGGTGGCTGACTAAATACTTTTTTGCCCCACTGTATATACATATATATCGATGACAATATATAATGGTGATACATAATGGTGTTTATCATGACGATATCAACAATCTGAAAATATTTCAATACATCCATCCCACTAATACATTTCTGACGAACCTAGGAATGATAAGCCGACAAGCACCCTTAACATACAGTGGGGAGAACAAGTATTTGATACACTGCCGATTTTGCAGGTTTTCCTACTTACAAAGCATGTAGAGATCTGTAATTTTTATCATAGGTACACTTCAACTGTGAGAGACGGAATCTAAAACAAAAATCCAGAAAATCACATTGTATGATTTTTAAGTAATTAATTTGCATTTTATTGCATGACATAAGTATTTGATCACCTACCAACCAGTAAGAATTCCGGCTCTCACAGACCTGTTAGTTTTTCTTTAAGAAGCCCTCCTGCTCTCCACTCATTACCTGTATTAACTGCACCTGTTTGAACTCGTTACCTGTATAAAAGACACCTGTCCACACACTCAATCAAACATACTCCAACCTCTCCATGGCCAAGACCAGAGAGCTGTGTAAGGACATCAGGGATAAAATTGTAGACCTGCACAAGGCTGGGATGGGCTACAGGACAATAGGCAAGCAGCTTGGTAAGAAGGCAACAACTGTTGGCGCAATTATTAGAAAATGGAAGAAGTTCAAGATGACGGTCAATCACCCTCGGTCTGGGGCTCCATGCAAGATCTCACCTCGTGGGGCATCAATGATCATGAGGAATGTGAGGGATCAGCCCAGAACTACACGGCAGGACCTGGTCAATGACCTGAAGAGAGCTGGGACCACAGTCTCAAAGAAAACCATTAGTAACACACTACGCCATCATGGATTAAAATCCTGCAGCGCACGCAAGGTCCCCCTGCTCAAGCCAGCGCATGTCCAGGCCCGTCTGAAGTTTGCCAATGACCATCTGGATGATCCAGAGGAGGAATGGGAGAAGGTCATGTGGTCTGATGAGACAAAAATAGAGCTTTTTGGTCTAAACTCCACTCGCCGTGTTTGGAGGAAGAAGAAGGATGAGTACAACCCCAAGAACACCATCCCAACCGTGAAGCATGGAGGTGGAAACATCATTCTTTGGGGATGCCTTTCTGCAATGGGGACAGGACGACTGCACCGTATTGAGGGGAGGATGGATGGGGCCATGTATTGCGAGATCTTGGCCAACAACCTCCTTCCCTCAGTAAGAGCATTGAAGATGGATCGTGGCTGGGTCTTCCAGCATGACAACGACCCAAAACACACAGCCAGGGCAACTAAGGAGTGGCTCCGTAAGAAGCATCTCAAAGTCCTGGAGTGGCCTAGCCAGTCTCCAGACCTGAACCCAATAGAACATCTTTGGAGGGAGCTGAAAGTCCGTATTGCCCAGCGACAGCCCCGAAACCTGAAGGATCTGGAGAAGTTCTGTATGGAGGAGTGGGCCAAAATCCCTGCTGCAGTGTGTGCAAACCTGGTCAAGAACTACAGGAAACGTATGATCTCTGTAATTGCAAACAAAGGTTTCTGTACCAAATATTAAGTTCTGCTTTTCTGATGTATCAAATACTTATGTCATGCAATAAAATGCAAATTAATTACTTAAAAATCATACAATGTGATTTTCTGGATTTTTGTTTTAGATTCCGTCTCTCACAGTTGAAGTGTACCTATGATAAAAATTACAAACCTCTACATGCTTTGTAAGTAGGAAAACCTGCATAATCGGCAGTGTATCAAATACTTGTTCTCCCCACTGTATCTCTGTGTTATCCTTTTAGGGTGGATTCTCGAATGGTCACTTCCTATTTACGAGTGATACCTTCAACATAAACAAAGAAGGTGTTGTGTCCCTGAAGAGTGACGTCACCTTGGACAGAGAGACAAAGGATAACTACGTTTTACAGGTATACCACGTCATGTCAATCAACATGTGCTTTAGCTGCGTTTCTCATAAGGTCTACACCCAAATATAGGCCCCAATAACAGTCGGGTGTACTTCCATAAATGTAATCCATGTAGAGGAAGGAACATTTTTCATATGTTTTATTTTTTATTTTTAGTGTTTTTAAAAATGTTATCCCCTTTTCTCCCCAATTTTCGTGGTATCCAATCGCTAGTAATTACTATCTTGTCTCATCGCTACAACTCCCGTACGGGCTCGGGAGAGACGAAGGTCGAAAGCCACGCGTCTTCCGAAGCACAACCCAACCAAGCCGCACTGCTTAACACAGCGCGCCTCCAACCCGGAAGCCAGCCGCACCAATGTGTCGGAGGAAACACCGTGCACCTGGCCCCCTTGGTTAGCGCGCACTGCGCCCGGCCCGCCACAGGAGTCGCTGGAGCGCGATGAGACAAGGATATCCCTACCGGCCAAACCCTCCCTAACCCGGACGACGCTAGCCCAATTGTGCGTCGCCCCACGGACCTCCCGGTCGCGGCCGGCTGCGACAGAGCCTGGGCGCGAACCCAGAGACTCTGGTGGCGCAGCTAGCACTGCGATGCAGTGCCCTAGACCACTGCGCCACCCGGGAGGCCTCATTTTTCATATCTTAATGATAGACAAGGACGCAGCTGGAGGAGAATCTCTCTTCCGATCACCCTGACCTTAACTCTACCCCACCTAGACGCCAAAGTAAACATTGTCTTTGGTCATGTTGTTAAGTCATATACAGTAGGTGATAAAAATGTACGATGTGGATAGGCAAATGCAGGCTGGTAATTTGACTTAAGATGCTCAGTGAGACCATGAAGGTCAACAACGTTATGCGTTGGAGTCAACAATGTTACGTTTTGTCAACTACGTTACCCGTTAAGATCTTACCCCTCTCACTGTGTTCAGGTGGTGGCGGTGGACAAAGATGGCCTGAACGCCACAGCCCAGCTCAACATCACCGTTCTGGACTACAATGACAACACACCCCAGTTTCCTACTCTTCCAGACCCCATCCCTTTCCCTGAGGGGGAGTACTCGGACAAGTCTCCAGGAGAGGTGTACCATATCCTTGCCACAGACTCAGATCTCGGCTCCAACGGAGAAGTCACCATCTCCATCTCCTCATCTGCCACGCTATTTCGCTTCAGGGAGGTGAGTCCAACCAAATAATGAAGCTTCTGGTAAACCTTCTTTACATAATACATTTTGTTAGATGAGAATTTGGATCTAGGGTACCAGGTTTGTTTACTGAGGGGTCAATCATTTTGATTAAGAAATGACCAAACACAAAAAAAAGCAGATGCTTTTGATGACCTCATCATTGGCAAACCATGTTTAATTTAATCTCAGCATACAAGCTTAATCATGAGCAGTGTTGTTAGGGTAACACTGTGTATTTACACTAGTGTGTCTTGTGTTGAAGGATGGGATGCTACTGGTTGTGGGTCCTCTGGATCGGGAGACCAATGACATCTATGAGCTGGTCATTGTGGCCACTGACAAGGGAACACCACAGAGACAGGTACTATATACAAAACACAGTGGCCTAATTTATAGGGACCCTTCACCCTGAAATCAGTACGACATTCCCATAGCAGTACCATATCATAACACCACAATATCATAACAGACAATATCAAAGTTCTGTGCAGCCTAGCTTCTTACACAAAGTTGGTTTCAACGATTCCAACCCCGCTTCACCAGAACATGACCAGCATCAGAGTGAGCGTGACAGATGTTAATGACAACTCGCCGGTGTTCAGTGCTAATACGTACACGAAGAGCATTCTGGTGAAGGACGCCAAGGTGGGGGACGTGCTGTTGACCCTCTCTGCCACAGACAAGGACATGGGCCTGAACGCTCTCGTCACCTACAGGTTAGCCATGCACTGCTGTCCAACTCACATACACCTCTGTTGTACGTTCTACTCCCAGTCGTAGAGCCGGTACTGTAGAGATGAGTTTCAAGTCCACATTAAGGAATACATTTGCCTAAATGGATCCTTAACGATATTGAAGAAATGGTCTGTTTTTACACAGAGTTATGCGTCAAATGCTTCTCCTCTGGCTATCTAGTTTCTCCTCAGGTGCCTCCCCTCGCTTGGCCCTGAATGGTAGCACAGGAGAGGCGACCGTGGCCTCTGACCTTTCTGATGTCACAGAGGACACACCGCTTGAACTCACTGCAATGGCAAAGGACAGCGGGCTGCCTCCTCTGAACTCCACAGGTCAGGGATCGAGCATCACAAGTGGGCTTGTGTTTGTCTGTGTGTTTTTGTGACGTTGAGTTAGGGTGTATTATATCATCTGTTAGTCTGAATAATGATGTGTGCTAAATCTGTTTGTGTTCTCTCTTTCCCCCTCATCGCCAATGTCCAGGTCCTCCTGATGACTGTCAACCTCGGAGTGAGCGTGGCCTTTGAGAGCTCCTTCTACAACTTCAGCGTTCCGGAGAACGAACCAAAAGGGAGACCTGTGGGGACAGTGAAGGCAACCCCAGGGAGCCCCGTGTTTGTGGTCACTTAAGTCCTGACTACGCACACGGACCTGTTCTCCGTCAATGCCCTGGGAGCCCTCATCACCAGAGAGCCGCTGGACAAAGAGACTCAGGAGTGGTACATCCTGGAGGTGGAGGCAGTGGACTCCAGAACTCCCCCTACTTCTGCCGTCGCAATGGTATGACCCATCAATGGTATGAAGTCATCCCTGCCGAAGACGTCAAAAAGTAAGACCAACGTGTTGTCAAATCACTTCATCCACAACAAAGTAGCCCATCCTATAATGAGGAAATCAAAGCCATTGTTGATTAAAGTTTAACTTTCAGGGTGGTGGGTCTGAGGTTGGTTTCATGAAGGGAATTTGTGAAACATTCTTTAGTAGGTGACATACAATGACTGAATGCAACATTGCTTCCACAATGTTCTATTCGGCACGATGAACATCCATGTCTGTTCTGCACGATACAAATCTATCTGAACCTTTTGTAATGTGACGTTGCATTCTTGAGAATCAGCCCCCCCTAATGTCCTTTCTCCGTCGTCACCCACAGCAAGCTGCAGAGCGAGGCGAGCGCGGTGAAGGCGGAGCTAGAGAAGGTGTTTGGGGCGGGGCTGGAGCACGTGGTGGAGGAGGAGTCAGCTGACACCGCCTCTGACCGGGTCATAGTCATCACCCTGGGCGTCCTGTTCAGCCTGAGCCTGCTGGGATTGGTGGCGATGGGGACATTCACCGTTATCAAGTGAGTAGCTCATTCATGTTTGCTTATTGTGTTTGTTATTGACATGAAATTAAGATTAGCAGGAAATGACTTATGATAATGAATCTAGCCCTTGGCACTAGCCATATTTGCAATTATGAACACCCTTATCCCCAAAATGACTATGACACAAATTATTCGAGGCTAACCACTGTTTCAACATCTCAATTTCTTTTCCTTGTAGGTTCAGAAGGATGAAAGGACCCACAGAAGACTCCTGTATGGAAAGCTTTGACATTGATCGGCGAAATGAAGCTGACACGTAAAGTGCTGTTGTTTGAATATGCAAAATACATAAGACTTAATAGCCTTTGATTCCCTTGAGACTGATTAAATGACGATAGGATGGAATTGAACGAGTGATATTTCAAGTCGATGCTTTGTCGTTTTCAGACAGCTACTATGCGAGTTCTTTCTCATCCGCCTTTTCTTCTGCTTTAGAAATAAATAACCGTCAACATGCTGACTCATCTCTGGCCACTTTAATAATTCAAAATTGGATGCAATAAATGTATCACTGGCCACTTTAAACAACGCCACTTTATATAATGTTTACATACCCTACATTACTCATCTCATATGTATATACTATACTCTATACCAGGGGTGTCAAACATACGGCCCGCGGGCCGGAACCGGCCCCCAAGGAGGTTCGATCAGGCCCGCAGGATAATTTGAAAGTGGAAAAAATGCATAAAAGACATGGAATTAATATTTTTAATTCGCTGCAATTCATGGATTATCCGCTAAGGGGCGCACTCTTTCCATCAGAGTAGAAGACAAGCCGCATCACTGAGACAGACTGAAAACAGCAGACGGTATCAATGCGCCATCTGCTGCTTGTTACGACGTTGTTAATACCTTGGTCTCTACCTCTCCGCTACACCCTCATTAGCCAAAATGTCGTTATCCAAACGGAGAAAAGTAGATAAGGAGTGTAGAATTTTCAAAGAAAAATGGACCACGTCCTATTTATTTACAGAGATGCACGGAAAACCTTCGTGCTTGGTGTGTTTGCAACAAGTTTCGGTATTGAAGGAATATAATATTCGACGCCACTACGAGACTCATCACAGCGAAAAATATGACGGCTTGCAAGGACAACTGAGAAGAGATAAGATTAACGAATTGCTGGCGGGTCTGAGGAAACAGCAGTCAACTTTCATCCAGAGCCGAGAAGTCAGTGAAGCAGCGGTAAAAGCCAGCTATATTTTCCTAATGTTCTTGTGCTTCTTTACACCAAAACAAAGGAAAGACATGATATTTTGGTTATTTATAGCAGAGTATGGTATAATTTTAATGGTCCGGCCCACTTGACATCTCCCTAGGCCGTATGTGGCCCACGATGCGAAATGAGTTTGACACCCCTGCTCTATACCATCTACTGCATCTTGCCTATGCCGTTCGGCCATCACTCATTCATATATTTATATGTACATATTCTTATTCATTCCTTTACACTTGTGTGTATACGGTAGTTGTTGTGAAATTGTTAGATTATTACTGCACGGTTGAAACTAGAAGCACGAGCATTTCGCTACACATCTGCTAACCATGTGTATGTGACCAATAACATTTGATTTGATTTTCTGCACTCATATTAGGACCATTTCTCTGTATAACAAACAAAGACCTTTAGCCAATAAATGTAAGAATAAAAAAGGCACTGATATGAATATGAACATTTTAGCAGGAAGAATAGCACTTACTATTCATTATTTTATATGCTAATATATTGTTTCTGAGTGATAATGATGGTATGTATTTCCCCTGTCACCAAACATACCTGAACCAACTCTTCACTGTGCAGTTAGGTTGAACTAATAAAAAGGACATACCCTGGATAGAAAGTGTCTTATTATTTTTACTAACATTTCTCTATGCTAATGCTTAGACTACTTTAGAAATGGCTCGAGCTCATTTTTGTTTTTTTATTGGATGCTCTAATGAACACTACCCAGATGTCAGCAGAAGGATCAGGATGATTAATGGATCAATATATTATTTTTAAGCCCCTAAATCTGTGCTATTGTACCATTACTATTGTAGGTCTGATGGATGGTGGGGTGTTTCCAAATACTTGTCCTGGAGGCAAGGGTGTCACTTTTTGTTTGATATTGGAGGGGGTCAGGGAGCATGCCCCCCTGAAGGATTGTTTAAAAAAATAACTGTGAAATTATTACTTCTGGTGAATTTTTAAAGGGAAAATACATTTAAAAAAGGCCCTGATAATTTGTTCAATATACCCAAATCACAACTGACACACCAATATTTGTCTATATTACTTTTAACTGTCTTCTTACTCTTAACAGTTCAGAAAGTCACCAACACACCACTCTTTAACTACATTTACATGTCAAATCTATTATATGTGTACCCACCACGTTTGGCTAGTACTTGAAAAACTTGAATAATTTCTTATACCCGTTGCTTAACTTGGACTGAAATAGGTACAGGAGGAACAGGAGCTCAAGCAGTAGAAAAGGTGAGGTGCCGGTACTCAGCTCCGGTGAGATCCTGCCCAAGTCAAGCACTACTTATACCCAATTAACTTACAAGGAGTCGAGGCTAGAATGTTCTTACTTGGTTACACAGCTGGAATTCTCACCTGATGACCTGTTTGTCCTCTCCCTGCCTCAACATGAGCGGTGCTCTTGCTCTCTCTCTACTGGCCATCTTTGAACCCTGCACTTTTCTCCTCTTTGGCATTGGCACCTCCATTAAGGGCACCGGCTACTTGTTCACTAGGGTGAGCACGGACTCACTGAATGCTGCTCATCTGAAACTGCAGTAGAAAAGGAAAAGAGCCTGATATTGTGCTAGTTTTGGTGCTAGCTTAGCTAGCTAGCTAACTTCAGCCTAGCTAAAATAGCCAACCTAGCATTGCATCACTCGGTATAAAACAATTACACAATATTATCTCATCACCAATAGTTAAATAGTTACACAACAATATAGGAATGCATTTATGAAATGTTTGTTTTTACTCATTTAAAAACTTTCAAAATATTTATACGTTGGAGCGCTCATGAATATTGTCGCATTCACATGCTAGTCGGAACTAGGAAACGTGCTAACCGGATGTAGTTTACACGGCATATACAGTACCAGTCGAAACACTTGGACACACCTACTGATTCAAGGGTTTTTATTTTTACTATTTTCTACATTGTAGAATAATAGTTAAGACATCACTATGAAATAACACATATGGAATCATGTAGTAACCAAAAAAGTGTTAAACAAATCCAAATATATTTTATATTGTCACGTATACTCCCTCTCCGGTCCTCGAGGTCATCAGGCTGCTCATTATTACGCACACCTGTCACCATTGTTACACGCATCAGCGCCTCAGACTCAATCACCTGCCTTGATTACCTTTCCTATATGTCACTCCCTTTGGTTCTTTCCCTAGGCGTTATTATTTCTGTTCCGTTGTTTCATGTCTGTACGCTACTCGTGTTTCTTGTTTTGTTCTATGTTCATTTATTTATTAAATACACTCCCTGTACTTGCTTCCCGACTTCCAGCGTACACGTTACATATACAGTGGGGAGAACAAGTATTTGATACACTGCCGATTTTGCAGGTTTTCCTACTTACAAAGCATGTAGAGGTCTGTCATTTTTATCATAGGTACACTTCAACTGTGAGAGACGGAATCTAAAACAAAAATCCAGAAAATCACATTGTATGATTTTTAAATAATTAATTTGCATTTTATTGCATGACATAAGTATTTGATCACCTACCAACCAGTAAGAATTCCGGCTCTCACAGACCTGTTAGTTTTTCTTTAAGAAGCCCTCCTGTTCTCCACTCATTACCTGTATTAACTGCACCTGTTTGAACTCGTTACCTGTATATAAGACACCTGTCCACACACTCAATCAAACAGATTCCAACCTCTCCACAATGGCCAAGACCAGAGAGCTGTGTAAGGACATCAGGGATAAAATTGTAGACCTGCACAAGGCTGGGATGGGCTACAGGACAATAGGCAAGCAGCTTGGTGAGAAGGAAACAACTGTTGGCGCAATTATTAGAAAATGGAAGAAGTTCAAGATGACGGTCAATCACCCTCGGTCTGGGGCTCCATGCAAGATTTCACCTCGTGGGGCATCAATGATCATGAGGAAGGTGAGGGATCAGCCCAGAACTACACGGCAGGACCTGGTCAATGACCTGAAGAGAGCTGGGACCACAGTCTCAAAGAAAACCATTAGTAACACACTACGCCGTCATGGATTAAAATCCTGCAGCGCACGCAAGGTCCCCCTGCTTAAGCCAGTGCATGTCCAGGCCCGTCTGAAGTTTGCCAATGACCATCTGGATGATCCAGAGGAGGAATGGGAGATGGTCATGTGGTCTGATGAGACAAAAATAGAGCTTTTTGGTCTAACTCCACTCGCCGTGTTTGGAGGAAGAAGAAGTATGAGTACAACCCCAAGAACACCATCCCAACCGTGAAGCATGGAGGTGGAAACATCATTCTTTGGGGATGCTTTTCTGCAAAGGGGAAAGGACGACTGCACCGTATTGAGGGGAGGATGGATGGGGCCATGTATCGCGAGATCTTGGCCAACAACCTCCTTCCCTCAGTAAGAGCATTGAAGATGGGTCGTGGCTGGGTCTTCCAGCATGACAACGAAACGAAGCACACAGCCATGGCAACTAAGGAGTGGCTCCGTAAGAAGCATCTCAAGGTCCTGGAGTGGCCTAGCCAGTCTCCAGACCTGAACCCAATAGAAAATCTTTGGAGGGAGCTGAAAGTCCGTATTGCCCAGCGACAGCCCCGAAACCTGAAGGATCTGGAGAAGATCTGTAGGGAGGAGTGGGCCAAAATCCCTGCTGCAGTGTGTGCAAACCTAGTCAAGAACTACAGGAAACGTATGATCTCTGTAATTGCAAACAAAGGTTTCTGTACCAAATATTAAGTTCTTCTTTTCTGATGTATCAAATACTTATGTCATGCAATAAAATGCAAATTAATTACTTAAAAATCATACAATGTGATTTTCTGGATTTTTGTTTTAGATTCCGTCTCTCACAGTTGAAGTGTACCTATGATAAAAATTACAGACCTCTACATGCTTTGTAAGTAGGAAAACCTGCAAAATCGGCAGTGTATCAAATACTTGTTCTCCCCACTGTATTTTAGATTCTTCATAGTAGCCACCCTTTACCTTGATGACAGCTTTGCACACTCTTGGCATTCTCTCAGTCAGCTTCACCTGGAATGGTTTTCCAGCAGTTTTGAATGAGTTCCCATATATGTTGAGCCCTTGTTGGCTGCTTTTCTTTCACTCTATGGTCTAAATCATCCCAACCCATTTCAATTGGGTTGAGGTCGGGTGATTGTGTAGGCCAGGTCATCTGCTGTAGCACTCCATCACTCTCCTTCTTGGTCAAATAGCCCTTGCACAGCCTCGAGGTGTTGGGTCATTGTCCTGTTGAAAAACAAAATGATAGTCCCACTAAGCGCAAACCAGATGGGATGGCGTATCGCTGCAGAATGCTGTGGCAGCCGTGCTGGTTAAGTTTTTCTTGAATTCTAAATAAATCCCAGTGTCACTAGCAAGCACCGCCACACCATCACACCTCCTCCATGCTTCACGGTGGGAAACACACATGCGGAGATCATCTGTCTCACAAAGACACGGCAGTTGGAACCAAAAATCTCAAATTTGGACTCATCAGACCAAAGGACGGATTTCCACCGGTCTAATGTCAATTGCTCGTGTTTCTTGGCCCAAGCAAGTTTCTTTGTCTTATTGGTGTCCTTTAGTAGTGGTTTCGTTGCAGCAATTTGACCATGATGGCCTGATTCACGCAGTCTCCTCTGAACAGTTGATGTTGAGATGTGTCTAACTTGAACTCTGTGAAGCATTTATTGGGCTGCAATTTCTGAGGCTGCTGCTAACTCTAATGAACTTCCGGTCCTGTGACAGTCCTCATGAGAGCCAATTTCATCATAGCGCTTGAATGTTTTTGCGACTGGCACTTGAAGAAACTTTCAAAGTTCTTAACATTCTCCGGATTGACTGACCTTCATGTCTTAAAGTAATGATGGACTGTCGTTTCTCTATTCTTATTTGAGCTGTTCTTGCCATGATATGGACTTGATCTTTTACCAAATAGGGCCATCTTCTGTATACCTTGTCACAACACAACTGATTGGCTCAAACGCATTACGGAGGAAAGAAATTCCACAACTTAACAAGGCACACCTGATCATTTAAATGCATTCCAGGTGGCTACCTCATGAAGCTGGTTGAGAGAATGCCAAGAGTGTGCAAATCTGTCATCAAGGCAAGGGTGACTTCTTTGAAGAATCTCAAATATAAAATATAATTTGATTTTACTTTTTTGGTTACTACATGATTCCATGTGTTATTTCATAGTTTTGATATCTTCACTACTATTCTACAATGTAGCAAATACTAAAAATAAAGAAAAACCCTTGAATGAGGTGTGTCCAAACTTTTGACTGGTACTGTAGTTATCCAGGTCTCAAGACTAACTTTTTATCACCGCCACAGAATCCTTTCGAAGTGCAATTTCAACCATCGCAAACTGAAGATGAACCATCCCAAATTAAAATACCTTGTTTATTTTTACGTTTTGATATGCCAACATGGATCTAATCTAGGACCTAAGTCATTCACAGTGATTTAAAAGGCTAATAAGTACTTTACACCACTGCTCTTAAGTAAAAAAAAATACTTCAAAGTACTACCTACGTGTTTTATTTTTATTATCTGTACTTTACTATTTATATTTAGGACAACTTTTACTTCACTACATTCCTAAAGAAAATAATGTACATTTTTCATGACACCCACAATAACTAGTTAGATTTTGAATGCTTATCAGGACAGGAAAATGGTCCAATTCATACACTTATCAAGTGTGGGGTTTTTATAAGGTTTTTTGACATGCTTAACTAACTATAAGCTAGTAGGGCTTCTTATGCATTAAAGTTTGAATTACTGACTCATGTGAACCTGCATTTTCCATTAGTCTCTACTCTTACCAGTGCTCTGTCTAACCATGAGGCCACAGCCTGAAATTGCAACAAATGTATCTGAGCATAAGATATGAACAGCAGTCTGAAATGTGTGTGTGTTAAAAAGGGCGCTGTGGGCACTGTACTGTGTGACCGAGACTGTGCTAATCTTAGAGAGACACAGGAGGGGGGTGAATCAGGGGACTGCTGACTGTGGTGTACAATAGACAATAACAGATAAACTATACACACGAAGAACATCTGTGAGGTTCTGAATTATGCACTATAACCCAATACTATAACACATGTGATTGAATATTAGCAACTGTTGGCCTGGGAGACTGGGTGTCTGTGTGTGTGTGCTGGAAGTAACAGTTAGCCAGATAAGAGTGCTGGGAAGCTGTGGTTAGCCTTGAGCGAGAACAGTGGCCATTGTATACAGGTGCGAATTGCTCAGACAATATTACAGAGCTGTCTGACCTCAGTCTTTGGGGTGAAGGAGCGTAATCTACACAGCAACAGCATCGGGACATCACATGCGCTAAGGGGCCAGGACTGGCTTAAGGCGCCAACATCAACGATAGGCTGGGTAAGTCTAAACCACGCCCAGTCTCTACTCTGACAGGCCGGCTCGGAAGTGGGAACTATCTCTGTCATGAGTATTTATTATAATGTCTTTGTCAGTAACAAGTGTCTTCTCTGTTTTCCACCCTGCGGGGTGGTGCAGTGAACCCGTATATACGAAAATTGCATTTGCCATTTATTACTTAGTTAATAAAAAGTACATAGCATACAATTAGTGACTCATTGTCATACTTGTCCTTATACCAGATTGAATTGACGCAACCCTAACACAAGAGAACATCTCTTGTCATCCCTACTGCCTCTAATCTGGCAGACTCACTAATCACAAATGTTCCATTTGTAAATTATGTCTGAGTGTTGTATTGTGCCCATGGCATTCCATAAATATGAAAAACAAGAAAATAGTTCAGTCTGATTTGCTTAATATAAGGAATTTGAAATTTATACTTTTACTTTTCATACTTATATTTTAGCAATTCAATTTACTTTTGATAGTTATATGGAAAACCAAATACTTTTAGACTTTACTCAAGTAGTATTTTACTGGGTGACTTTCACTTGAGTCATTTTCTATTAAGGCATCGTCCCATTTATTCAAGTATGACAATTGGGTACTTTTCCCACCACTGAATAGGAGTACTACTGAAATCGAAAATGGGGCTATCAACTGAGTATTTTTTTTGGGGACCCTTCCCAGATCTGTGCCTCGACACAATCCTATCTTATGCCAGCTCAGCTTCCAGCTCCTAAGCAACTCTGTAGTAATTTGTGTGTGTTATTTCTTACATTATTAGCCCAGAATTGTTGTGTTACATACAGCCGGAAATAACTTTTTGATATCAGAGTAGCGGTAAATCACCAGCATTACAACCAGGAACACGACTAATTAGATCCTTTGTTTGTACCCCCCAGGGCAATTTAACTTATTTCAGAGGCTGCTCAAAAACACCGCTGGCAGAGAAGAGGTATACGGAGTGGACTTCTAGTCCGACTCAGGAGGCGTGCAAACCTCCACCGCTTCCGAGTATATTACTCGCCAACGGTCAGTAGACTAGCTCAGGGCTAGGATCTCTTTCCAGAGAGACATTAAGGATTGTACCATACTCTGTTTCACGGAAACATGGCTCTCATACAGCCAGCTGGGTTCTCAGTACATCGTGCAGACAAGAATAAAGAACTCTCCGCGAAGAAGAAAGGTGGGGGTGTATGTTTCATGATTAACTACGTGGTGTGACTGTGATAATACAGAAACTCAAGTCCTTTTGTTCAACTGACCTAGAATACCTCACAATCAAATGCCAACCGTATTACCTCCCAAGATAATTCTCTTCAGTTACAGTCACAGCCGTGTATTTTCCACCTCAAGCCGATACCATGACGGCCCTCAAAGAACAACACTGGACTTTATGCAAACTGGAAACCACATATCCTGAGGTCTCATTTATTGTAGCTGAGGATTTTAACAAAGCATCTTAGGAAAATACTAGCCAAGTTCTAACACATTGACAGTAGTACTCGCGCTAAAAAACATTGGACCATTTCTACTAAACTTTTCGAAATGCCTACAAGGACCTCCCACGCCCTACTTCTGCAAATCTGATCGACTCCATTTTGCTTCTCCCTTCCTATAGGCAGAAACTCAAACAGGAATTACCCGTGGTAAGGTCTATTCAACGCTGGTCTGACCAATCGGAATCCATACTTCAAGATTGTTTTGATCATGCGGACTGGGGTATGTTCTGGGTAGCCTCTGACAATACCATCCACGAATACGGTGACTGAGTTCATCAGAAAGTGTATAGGAGATGTTGTACCCACTGTGACTATTAAAACCTACCCAAACCAGAAACAGTGGATAGATGGCAGCATTCACTCAAAGTGGAAACCACTGCATTTAATCATGGCAAGGTGACTGGCAATATGGCCGAATACTAGAGGTAGACCGATTAATCGGAATGGCCGATTAATTAGGGCCGATGTCAAGTTTTCATAATCGGAAATAGGTATTTTTGGACACCGATTTGGCCGTTTGTGTTTTTTTTACACCTTTATTTACCTAGGCAAGTCAGTTAACACACGGCCTAGGAACGGTGGGTTAACTGCCTTGTTCAGGGGCTCAACGACAGATATTTACCTTGTCAGCTCGGGGATTCAATCTTGCAACCTTACAGTTAACTAGTCCAACGCTCTAACCACCTGCCTCTCATTGCACTCCACGAGGAGCCTGCCTGTTACGCGAATGCAGTAAGAAGCCAAGGTAAGTTGCTAGCTAGCATTAAGCTTATCTTATAAAAAACAATCAATCAATCATAATCACTAGTTAACTACACATGGTTGATGATATTACTAGTTTATCTAGCGTGTCCTGCGTTGCATATAATCGATGCGGTGTGCATTTGCGAAAAAGGACTGTCGTTGCTCCAACGTGTACCTAACCATAAACATCAATGCCTTTCTTAAAATCAATACACAAGTATATATTTTTAAACCTGGATATTTAGTTAAAATAAATTCATGTTAGCAGGCAATATTAACTAGGTAAATTGTGTCACTTCTCTTGCAACAGAGTCAGGGTATATGCAGCAGTTTGGGCCGCCTGGCTCGTTGCGAACTGTGTGAAGACTATTTCTTCCTAACAAAGACAGCCAACTTCGCCAAATGGGGGATGATTTAACAAAAGCGCATTTGCGAAAAAAGCACAATCGTTGCACGACTCTACCTAACCACAAACATCAATGCCTTTCTTAAAATCAATACACATTAGTATATATTTTTAAACCTGCATATTTAGCTAAAAGAAATCCAGGTTAGCAGGCAATATTAACCAGGTGAAATTGTGTCACTTCTCTTGCGTTCATTGCACGCAGTCAGGGCATATGCAACAGTTTGGGCCGCCTGGCTCGTTGCGAACTAATTTGCCAGAATTTTACGTAATTATGACAACGTTGAAGGTTGTACAATGTAACAGCAATATTTAGACTTAGGGATGCCACCCGTTAGATAAAATACGGAACAGTTCCGTATTTCACTGAAATAATAAACGTTTTGTTTTCGAAATTATAGTTTCCAGATTCGACCATATTAATGACCAAAGGCTCGTATTTGTGTATTATTATGTTATAATTAAGTCTATGATTTGATAGAGCAGTCTGACTGAGCGTGGTAGGCAGCAGCAGGCTCGTAAGCATTCATTCAAACAGCACTTTGCTGTGCTTCAAGCATTGAGCTGTTTATGACTTCAAGCCTATCAACTCCCGAGATTAGGCTGGTGTAACCGATGTGAAATGGCTAGCTAGTTAGCGGGGTGCGCACTAATAGCGTTTCAAACGTCACTCGCCCTGAGACTTGGAGTAGTTGTTCCCCTTGCTCTGCAAGGGCCGTGGATTTTGTGGAGCGATGGGTAACGATGCTTCGAGGGTGGCTGTTGTCGATGTGTTCCTGGTTCGAGCCCAGATAGGGGCGAGGAGAGGGACGGAAGCTATACTGTTACACTGGCAATACTAAAGTGCCTATAAGAACATCCAATAGTCAAAGGTATATGAAATACAAATGGTATAGAGAAATAGTCCTATAAATACTGTCCGGGGGTTTCTTCGGATGGGGCCACAGTGTCTCCTGACCGCTCCTGTCTCAGCCTCCAGTATTTATGCTGCAGTAGTTTATGTGTCGGGGGGCTAGGGTCAGTTGGTTACCTGGAGTACTTCTCCTGTCTTATCCAGTGTCCTGTGTGAATTTAAGTATGCTCTCTCTAATTCTCTCGTTCTCTCTTTCTCTCTGAGAACCTGAGCCCTAGGACCATACGTCAGGACTACCGGGCATGATGACACCTTGCTGTCCCCAGTCCGCCTGGCCTTGCTGCTATTCCAGTTTCAACTGTTCTGCCTGCGGTTACGGAACCCCTACCTGTCCCAGACCTGCTGTTTTCAACTCTTAATGATCGGCTATGAAAAGCCAACTGAGATTTATTCCTGATTATTATTTGACCATGCTTGTCATTTATGAACATTTTGAAAATCTTGGCTCTCTCTAATTTTCTCCTTCTCTCTTTCTTTCTCTCGGAGGACCTGAGCCCTAGGACCATACGTCGGGACTACCGGCCGTGGTGACTCCTTGCTGTCCCCAGTCCACCTGGCCTTGCTGCTATTCCAGTTTCAACTGTTCTGCCTGCGGTTATGGAACCCCTACCTGTCCCAGACCTGCTGTTTTCAACTCTTAATGATCGGCTATGAAAAGCCAACTGAGATTTATTCCTGATTATTATTTGACCATGCTAGTCATTTATGAACATTTTGAAAATCTTGGCTCGCTCTAATTTTCTCCTTCTCTCTTTCTTTCTCTCGGAGGACCTGGGCCCTAGGACCATGCGTCGGGACTGCCGCCCGTGGTGACTCCTTGCTGTCCCCAGTCCGCCTGGCCTTGCTGCTATTCCAGTTTCAGCTGTTCTGCCTGCGGTTATGGAACCGCCACCTGTCCCAGACCTGTTGTTTTTCAACTCTTGATGATCGGCTATGAAAAGCCAACTGAAAATTATTCATGATTATTATTTGACCATGCTTGTCACTTATGAACATTTTTGAACATCTTGGCATAGTTCTGTTATAATCTCCACCCGGCACAGCCAGAAGAGGACTGGCCACCCCTCATAGCCTAGTTCCTCTCTAGGTTTCTTCCTAGGTTTTGGCCTTTCTAGGGAGTTTTTCCTAGCCACCGTGCTTCTACACCTGCATTACTAGCTGTTTGGGGTTTTAGGCTGGGTTTCTGTACAGCACTTCGAGATATTAGCTGATGTACGAAGGGCTATATAAAATAAAATTGATTGATTGAAATTGATACTATATTAACTACAACCTAAAACCTCTTACCTTGGAATATTGAAGTCTCATGTTAAAAGGACCCACCAGCTTTCTCATGTTCTGAGCAAGGAACTTAAACGTAGCTTTCTTACATGGCACATGTTGCACTTTTACTTTCTTCTCCAACACTTTGTTTTTGCATTATTTAAACCAAATTGAACATGTTTCATTATTTATTTGAACCTAAATTGATTTTATTGATGAATTATATTAAGTTAAAATAAGTGTTCATTCAGTATTGTTGTAATTGTCATTATTACAAATAAAATACATTTCAAAAAATAAAATTGTCCAATTAAATCGGTATCGGCTTTTTTTGGTCTTCCAATAAATCGGTATCGGCGTTGAAAAATCATAATCGGTGGACCTCTACCGAATACAAACACTGTAGTTACTCAATCCGTAAGGCAATCAAAAAGGCAAAACTTCAGTACAAAGTGGAGTCGCAATCCAACAGCTCAGTCAGGAGACGTATGTGGCAGGGACTACAGACAATCACGGACTACAAAGGGAAAACCAGCCACGTCTCGGACACCGACGTCTTGCTTCCGAACAAGCTAAACGCCTTCGCCCGCTTTAAGGATAACACAGTGCCACCAACGCGGCCCGCTACCAAGGACTGTGGGCTCTCCTTTAAGCGTTTTAACAATCGCAAGGCTGCCGGCCCAGAAGGCATCCCTAGCTGCGTTCTCAGAGCATGCACAGACTAGCTGGCTTGAGGGTTTACGGACATATTCAATCTACCTATCCCAGTCCACTGTCCCTACTTGCTTCAAGATGTCCACCATAGGCCTCCCAAGTGGCACAGTGGTCTAAGGCACTGCATCGCAGTGCTAGCTGTGCCACTAGAGATTCTGGCTCGACTCCAGGCTCTGTTGCCGCTGGCCGAGATCGTGAGACCCATGGGGCAGCGCACAATTGGCCCAGCGTCGTTCGGGTTAGGGGAGGGTTTGGACGGCAGGGATGTTCTTGTCCTATAGCACACTAGCGACTCCTGTAGCGGGCCGGGCGCATGCACGCTGACACGGTCGCCAGACGTACAGTGTTTCCTCTCACACATTGGTGCGGCTGGCTTCTGGTTTAAGCGGGCATTGTGGCAAGAAGCAGTGGTTCTGTCATCATGAAGTGCTTTGAGAGGCTAGTTAAGGATCATATCACCTCTGCCTTACCTGACACCCGAGACTCATTTGAATTTGCTTACCGCCCCAATAGATCTACAGATGATGCCATCGCACTGCACACTGCCCTATCCCCTTAGGACAAGAGGAATACCTATGTAAGAATGCTGTTCATTGACTGTAGCTCAGCATTCAACACCATAGTACCCTCCAAGCTCATCAATAAGCTCTGGGCCCTGGGTCTGAACCCTGCCCTGTGCAGCAGGGTCCTGGACTTCCACCCCCAAGGTAGGTAGGAAGGTAGGTAGGAAACAACTTTGCTGATCCTCAACACAGGGGCCCCACAAGGGTGTGTGCTCAGCCCCCTCCTGTACTCCCTGTTCATTTACATTTAAGTCATTTAGCAGACGCTCTTATCCAGAGCGACTTACAAATTGGTGCATTCACCTTATGATATCCAGTGGAACAACCACTTTACAATAGTGCATCTAACTCTTTTAAGGGGGGGGGGGGTTAGAAGGATTACTTTATCCTATCCTAGGTATTCCTTAAAGAGGTGGGGTTTCAGGTGTCTCCGGAAGGTGGTGATTGACTCCGCTGACCTGGCGTCGTGAGGGAGTTTGTTCCACCATTGGGGTGCCAGAGCAGCGAACAGTTTTGACTGGGCTGAGCGGGAACTGTACTTCCTCAGAGGTAGGGAGGCGAGCAGGCCAGAGGTGGATGAACGCAGTGCCCTTGTTTGGGTGTAGGGCCTGATCAGAGCCTGAAGGTACGGAGGTGCCGTTCCCCTCACAGCTCCGTAGGCAAGCACCATGGTCTTGTAGCGGATGCGAGCTTCAACTGGAAGCCAGTGGAGAGAGCGGAGGAGCGGGGTGACGTGAGAGAACTTGGGAAAGTTGAACACCAGACGGGCTGCGGCGTTCTGGATGAGTTGTAGGGGTTTAATGGCACAGGCAGGGAGCCCAGCCAACAGCGAGTTGCAGTAATCCAGACGGGAGATGACAAGTGCCTGGATTAGGACCTGCGCCGCTTCCTGCGTGAGGCAGGGTCGTACTCTGCGAATGTTGTAGAGCATGAACCTACAGGAACGGGTCACCGCCTTGATGTTAGTTGAGAACGACAGGGTGTTGTCCAGGATCACGCCAAGGTTCTTAGCACTCTGGGAGGAGGACACAATGGAGTTGTCAACCGTGATGGCGAGATCATGGAACGGGCAGTCCTTCCCCGGGAGGAAGAGCAGCTCCGTCTTGCCGAGGTTCAGCTTGAGGTGGTGATCCGTCATCCACACTGATATGTCTGCCAGACATGCAGAGATGCGATTCACCACCTGGTTATCAGAGGGGGGAAAGGAGAAGATTAATTGTGTGTCGTCTGCATAGCAATGATAGGAGAGACCATGTGAGGATATGACAGAGCCAAGTGATTTGGTGTATAGTGAGAATAGGAGAGGGCCTAGAACAGAGCCCTGGGGGACACCAGTGGTGAGAGCACGTGGTGCGGAGACAGATTCTCGCCACGCCACCTGGTAGGAGCGACCTGTCAGGTAGGACGCAATCCAAGCGTGGGCCGCGCCGGAGATGCCCAGCTCGGAGAGGGTGGAGAGGAGGATCTGATGGTTCACAGTATCAAAGGCAGCCGATAGGTCTAGAAGGATGAGAGCAGAGGAGAGAGAGTTAGCTTTAGCAGTGCGGAGCGCCTCCGTGACACAGAGAAGAGCAGTCTCAGTTGAATGACTAGTCTTGAAACCTGACTGATTTGGATCAAGAAGGTCATTCTGAGAGAGATAGCAGGAGAGCTGGCCAAGGACGGCACGTTCAAGAGTTTTGGAGAGAAAAGAAAGAAGGGATACTGGTCTGTAGTTGTTGACATCGGAGGGATCGAGTGTAGGTTTTTTCAGAAGGGGTGCAACTCTCGCTCTCTTGAAGACGGAAGGGACGTAGCCAGCGGTCAAGGATGAGTTGATGAGCGAGGTAAGGGAGAAGGTCTCCGGAAATGGTCTGGAGAAGAGAGGAGGGGATAGGGTCAAGCGGGCAGGTTGTTGGGCGGCCGGCCGTCACAAGACGCGAGATTTCATCTGGAGAGAGAGGGGAGAAAGAGGTCAAAGCACAGGGTAGGGCAGTGTGAGCAGAACCAGCGGTGTCGTTTGACTTAGCAAACGAGGATCGGATGTCGTCGACCTTCTTTTCAAAATGGTTGATGAAGTCATCAGCAGAGAGGGAGGATCTGTTCACCCATGACTGCGTGGCCATGTACTCCTCCAACTCTATTATCAAGTTCGCAGATGACAACAGTTGTAGGCTTAATTACCAACAATGATGAGACAGACTACAGAGAGAAGGTGAGGGCACTGGGAAAGCAGTGCCAGGAAAATAACCTCTCAAATCAATGTCAACAAAACAAAGGAGCTGATCGTGGACTTCAGGAAATAGCAGAGGGAGCACGCCCCTATCCACATCGACGGGACCGCAGTGGAGAAGGTGGAATGCTTCAAGTTCCTTGGCGTACACACCACTGACGTTCTGAAATGGTCCACCCACAGAGTCTGATGAAGAAGGCGCAACAGAGCCTCTTCAACCTCAGCAGGCTGAAGACATTTTTACAGATGCAAACTTTTACAGATGCACAATTGAGAGCATCCTGTCAGGCAACTGCACCACCCTCTGGAGAGCCCTGCTGTTGCAGGCGGTGCAGTCTGCCCAACGCATCACCAGGGGCAAACTACCTGCCCTCCAGGATACCTACAGCACCCGATGTCACAGGAAGCCAAAAATATCATCAAGGACATCAACCAACCAAGCCACGGCTTGTTCAACCCGCTATCATCCAGAAGGCGAGGTCAGTACAGGTGCATGAAAGCTAGGACCGAGATACTGAAAAACATTATCTCAAGGCCATCACTGTTAAATAGCCATCACTAGCATAACCTGGCTTCCACCTGGTTATGCAACCCTGCACCTGAGAGGATGCGGCCCTATATACATAGACTCGGAATCACAACACCCGCAAAAGCATCTGCTAAATATGTGTATGTGACCAATAAAATTTGATTTGTGTGCCTTCCAAATCATGACTTTACCACAGGTGGACTCCAATCAAGTTGTAGAAACATCTCAAGGATGATCAATGGAAATAGGATGCACCTGAGCTCAATTTTGAATCTCATACCAAAGAGTCTGAATACTTACATAAATAAAATGTTTATTTTTAATAAATGTGCAAGAACTTCAGAAAAAAACTTTGCTTTGTCGTTATGGGGTATTGTGTGTAGATTGACGAGGATTTATTTATTTAATCCATTTTATAATAAGGCTGTAACGGCCTCTCGAGTGGCGCAGCGGTCTAAGGCACTGCATCGCAGTGTTGCGGCGTCACAACAGCCTGGGGTTAGATCCCAGGCCGTGACCAAGAGTCCCATAGGGCTGCGCACAATTGGCCCAGTGTCATCCAGGTTAGCAGAGGGTTTGGCCGGAGGGGTGGATACTTGGATCATCGCGCTCTAGCGACTCCTTGTGGCGGGCCGGGCGCCTGCAAGCTGACTTCGGATCGTCAGTTGAACGGTGTTTCCTCCCGCTGGCTTCCGGGTTAAGCAAGAGGGTGTTAAGAAGCGTGCCTTGGCGGGTCATGTTTTGGAGGACACATGACTCGATCTTCGTTGGGGAGATGCTGCGATGAGACAAAATCGGGAATTTAAAAATGGGTTAAAATTACAAAATTATTTTAAAAATAACAAGGCTGTAACTTAACAAAACATGGAAAAGGTCAAGGGGTCTGAATACTTTCTGAATGTACTGTATGCCTGGGCACATTGAAGCTGTTCTGGCAGCTCGTGGTGGATGTATATAAATAAATTAACCAACATCTCAAAGCAAGGTGCTTGTCCACACTGATGCTGACATGGAGGCGGCAGAAAATTTTGCCAAACGTTTAATTACATAAATAGGCTTAAAGGCAGTGACGTTTGACAAATATAATTTAAGATAATTAACATGAACGTAAAGGCTTGTTCAGTTAACATACTCAAGGCACGGTTAGTTCAGATCAAAATTGTCACAAGAGCTGCGAGAAAGGCCAGTGCCTATTGCGCACCACACACGTCAACCACCTTGAAAACTGAACGGAGGCAATCAGCATTTTAAAACTAAAACATAATGGTTTAAAACCTGGAGGTTTTAAGTCATTTTGAGGCATGTCTTAACTTGTTCCACAGTAGCCTAGCGAAAATCAGACCATGAAATGTTGAGGGATTTTTATAAACAGTTCCTTTTACCATTGAAAGCAGCATTTCTAGCATGTTCTACTGGGTTTCTATCAACTTCATTTCATTTCCCAGCAGCCCAAGACAATCCTAGTCATATTAGCAACCCATGCTAGCTGTTGCATCTTTAGATCTCCCCTCTTTCTAAATGTTAATATCAGTCACAGAACCACTGACGTACTTGTGCACTTTTTGAAACGGATCCAATAACATTTTGGAACATTCGAGTGTAGCCTATATACTGCATTGTGCGCAGTGCTGCGCTTACCATGGGCCGGTCCAAAAGCATATTTTGCAGTGGGGGATTAGATCATAAAATGAGGAACTGATTCTGTGGTGCAAAGCCAGAAAGACAGTAGCTGCTTGGCGCTTTACAGAAGGAAATCAAACTAATCATGGCATATTAATGGGGGGTTCAAATTGATGTGTTTCTAATAACCCCCCCCCCCCCCGTAAGTTACACACCTGCCTGAAGGGTCCCTGTGTAAAGTTGTCTTCAGTACCCCTGTAACAAATCAATACAACATTTTTACAGAGAGGATGGTTACGATAAAAATACCATCACACACCACACTGGTCTCTCAAGACCAGGATTGGGTAACGTAGAGTACCCCGCTTGTCCTCCTATCAAGGACAGTTTCAAGACCGTATCTGTTTCAAAACACTGATCATTGGGTTGTGAAGGACTTACACCATATGTTAGATTGTTAAGGTATAAAGCAAAAGCAGACGGAGTAAAAAAAAAACAAGAGCAGAGCTGATAATAGCGGCCATTAGTGTCACAGTCCACCCAAAGACTTCTCTCAAAACTGCTGCAGCCTAAGGACCAGGTTTCTCTTGAAAACATACTCCATCTAAATGGGATACATTTGATTTGATAAAGACAAGGTTCAATTAAAATGATTGTGGTTCTTCACAGCAGTGTAACGTGAGGCGGAATAAGTCCGGAAACATTCTGGTAAACCTTACGACCACGGTGAAGGCTGTACGGGGGATCCTTAAAACAATAAATCAATCACAATGCTAAATCAATCAGATTTAATCCAGGATGTGCGAGGACGCTATAGGAGAAAAATGATCATAGCTCATTGTGGTTTTCAGTTCATAATTATTCATATTACAATTTTTATTAATTTATCCTATATTGAAATAAATAAAAAAAGAAACAAAACAACCAGAAGAAGCAAGAATGACAATAGATTATGGAATGTATTTTCAGTAAATAAAATAAAGCTCCAACTGTTACACCAAGTCTGCTTTATTTCACCCACAGATATCGTGTCAAATAAAGCACCATTATATATATATATATATATATATATATATATATATATATATATATATATATATATAAATATATATAAATATATATATATATGTATATATAGTTTTCATATACACCGCCAGGCAACAACTAGAGAAGATTCTTTACAGAATCAAGTTTCTTGTGGTTCTTTTTTAATGTACAGGTAAACTTAGTTTGGATATTAACCACAGAAAAAAAGCAAGGCAACTTTTGCCTCTTTCATAAAGTACAAAACTGGCACAGAGGACACCATTTTATACAGAGTAAAAATGCAATAAAATTAAATTGCATACAGAAGAGACTAAAATTCCTGTAAACCTTTCCCCGTTACAGCAACCTCAAACAAATAAGTCACTTCAAAAAGAACTCTGAAATAGGTTAAAAAAAAAATATTATTTTTGCCGATCCATTGATCTCTTTCGTCCAATGGATTGGCGGCTGTGCATGTTTATAGTCATTTGGGAGCATGCTGTCTGGAGCCTTCTTCTGTCATTGAAGCTGGGGAGGAGTGATCGCGTGACATACCGGAGCACAAGAACTGATAGAAGCACGTCAGCAGAGGCCAACGCAACATACACAGAAAAGGGAAACAACAAACGAAAGGATGAAAACAGGGAAAGAAAAGTGTTAAACGAAAGAGCATAATTCATTTAGAGAAAAAAAATAACAGACAAAAAATATTTTTAAAAAGGGCTCATGGCGCTGAGAGCAATAATGGGGATGTCACGAGGAGGCAGAGCACGGCCCTTTCCCAAATAGTTTTGTAACCACGGCGATAGTGGCCTCCACTGTCCTGTAGAGCATTTCCAGGGTGTCCGGAGGCGGGGCAGAGTTCGTCAGAGCCTGCGAGGGGGCGTGGCTACTGCACCCTGGGACCTCTGGCCCCTCTCCTGCCAGCCCCAGGGCAGATGGGAAGGCCAGGTCCTCCGAGGCCAGGGCGGCCGAGCCTCCGCAAGTCTCATCCATTGCCGCCGTTGCTTCCCTCCTCTCTTCCTCCTCCGCTCCTGCCATGGCTGCCTGCTGAGTCTGAGACGACTGCGGCTCCTTCCCTCCCTGTCCGCTGCCGCCGTACGACAACTCTCCCGTCTCCGGGAGGGAGGAAGAGGATGATGATGAGGAAGAGGAGGAAGAGGAAGCCTCCATCTTCTCCTCCTTGGGGGAGGCGTCCCCAGGGGGTTGGCTGCAACTGGTGGCAGCGGTAGGATCCGGTGAGGGCGGGTCGTGCTCGGTTCCCGGGTCGATGAGGGACGAGGAGTCCCGCGTCTCTGTGTCCGAGGTGCTGGTGGGAGTCAGTGCCTCCTGGTGCTCCGGCTTCAGCTCGACACATGGGGGGAGGGAGGAGGCGGCAGCACAGGTGGGTCCGGATACGGTCACACCCCCGGTGCTGGTGCCGGCGCTGGTTCCTTCCCCGGGGCCGTCGTCGCTACTCATCCGCCGGCGCTTCACTGGGGTGGCGCCCTCCTCCTCCGCTGAGAGACAGAGAAGAAACTCAGGTGATTAACCTTCACATCTGTGTACAGGTAGTACTACCATTAGCATTTCCAACTTCAAGTCATCATTCCCAACGGGTTTAAATGACACATAGTCCAACCCTGTTATCTGCTTACACTACTAAGTGACAATAGCCTGAAAGGGACACCACACATTGACTACCATCAATGCGTTTCCATTTTTCAAGTTTGTGACAGTATACTGTATGTGTCGCACCTTTGGCCTTGCGGTCCTTGGCCTCCTGTTCGAGCGCGCTGCGTTGCTGCACACAGGCGCTACACTTGGACAGCAACTCCTGCAGGGCCGGACCCAGAGCCGGGTCCAACGCCTGGGGGGTGTGTATGGAAAACATCAACGCCAACGCTCGCAGGTCCTGAAGAGAGGGAGGGAGAGGGACAGAGGGGGGATAAGTGATTATCTAGTAGAGAATAGCATTTGAACAGGGAATGACAATCTAGTAAGGCATAACTATGGAATTAACGAGGAAGCATGAATAAGGCCCGAGTAGAGCGTGAAAAAGGGATGAATAGCATATAAATAGGGCATGAATTGCATTAGAATAAGGCATGAATAGTGTACTAACAGAACGTGAATAAGGCATGAATAGTGCATTAACAGAATGTGAATAAGGCGTGAATAAGGGCATGAATAAGGGGTACTGACAGCGTTGAGGAGGCCGCTGGTCTTGCTCAGCTCCAGGCGGTGCGAGGCCAGCTCGGGCTGTAGGCTGTGGTACTCGTTCAGCAGGTTGGTCACCAGCAGACTGATCAGGTTGGCGCAGCTGGGGCCTGACAGCACCTGGCTCTGGACCTGAGAGATGACACACACACACACTTGCGGTCATGCACTCGAAAGGCCCATCAACATGGTATTTAAAGTAGCAAGGTTAGCCTGAGTCCCAGATCAGATTATGCAGTCTTGCCAACATCCTTGCGGCCTTTTGAAGTTGACAAGACGGCAAAACAGATCTGGGACTCAGACCAGCGTGAAACCTTGGTTTGGCGTCAACATTGGATGCATACATGAAATGACACGCTATAAAAAGAGGCTAAAGCAGAGGCTGTCGGCGTTGAAATAAACGGATGGTAGCGATGGCTCCAAGATGGCTACCTTGTGCAGGAAGCAGGTGAGGAAGGAGTAGGCCATGTTGTTGTTGAGGAAGGTTCTCTCGTCCATCAGGATGCACTTGATGTACTCGCCGAACGCCGGGTCCTCGCACAGAAGCTTCACACACGTCTTAGCCAGGGCCGACTACAGAACAGCACAGCAAGATGTCGGTGACAACGTACAATCAGTGAGTTTGTATAATTTGATGTGTGTTTGTAGATTTGGATGTGTGTTAAGTGTGTATGCAAGTGAGAGAAATAGTACGCATATGTGTCCGAGTATTGTGTGTGTGTGACTGTATTTGAGTGAGTGTGTTAAAGGGTTTCTGAAATTGTGTGTGAAAGTGTGTGTTATTTACCTGAGACTGGCAAAGCTCCGTCCACAGCTTGGGGAAGAGGGCCAAGTGCAGAGGCAAGCCCTCGTACGCTATCAGGACACCTGGAGCCAGAGAGACATGGTCACATTGGCGACACACCAGATACACACACACAACCAGACAGACAGCCTTTTTAGTCATTAGATACAGTAACATTAGAAATGCATCCACACACACACACTCACTTAGTTTGACAAGGGTCTCTGTGAACTTCTCGCAGTTGATGGCGACTCGACACAGCAGGTGGATGAACTGGTGGTAGGAGAGAAAGTAGTCGAGGAGCATCCGGTCATACACCTCATCTTTACCCTGAGAGAGAGAGACATGGAAGTTGATGATCCTTCTCAATGGCAGCAGGAAGACCACACTAGGGCAAATATACACATGAAATGAACTGAGCTTGAAATTGCGAAGAAACATGCACACATAAACCACTATTTTCCCCAGAGGGAACTTCAGCGGCGGTTTGGGCACCGTTTCCACTTATCCAACCACGATTTTAACCAGGTAGGACAGATGGTCTTTCATCTTAAATGAACCTTTACTTAGCCAGGTAAGCCATCGAGAGCAATCTCCCTGACAACAACAACTTGCGGTGAGATTTCCCCCAAAACATAAAACATCCTCTTTAGCACTAAGGCCACTGTTCTATCAAACTTAACATGATCTTGGTGCCAAAGACGGTCTTTATGTTAAGAAAATGACAAACTGTCCGAGAGACACGAAGCAGTGGTGCTATTCAGAGACACACACCTTGCTGGTCTCCACCATGGAAGGCAGGAGGCACATGTTGAGTTCAGGTCTGGGGGGCCGGACGTTGTTCTTGCCTCCCATCAGCTTGATGTTCTCTCTGCAGGGCAGGTAAGGCCCAAAGGACACTGTGTACAAAAGAGAGTCACATTCAGACAAATCCTACCTGGTCTTACGCAAATCTACAGCAACATATATGTCAACGGGAGATTCTGGACAAAAAATACATGTTTTTCTTGTTGTCCCTAGATATCTGTAGGACAGTTGAGTGACTGCCTCAGGCACGGAGAGGCCAGGACAGTCAAAGACTCCCCCGGTACTCTGGCATGCACTTGGAGAACCGGAGGCTACAGACGGAGCCAGGGTCATTAGGATAGCATGCTGTGTAGTATTATTCATCGGCATTATTTTCATGATGGCTTGCGTTTGTCCTCATTACTTTCGTCAGTACATAAGACAAGCTCTTAAGTGTAGCAGCTGGAGGGGGGCACTCACTGGGGATGTTGCTGTGGTGGTAGGTGCAGTGGTTGTGCTGCAGGAAGGGCACCAGAGTGTGCAGGAAGTCATGGGGACTCAACAGGACCAGCTCCTTCAGAACATCTGGAGGAAGGGGACAGAAATAACCAGGACCTACTAGTGACATCACATCTCATATTACATACAACAACAGGTATACTATGTGGAATAGTTTAGAGGGGAAAATGTGGTCAAGTATTACCCAAACTGTTTGTGTGTGCTTACCCAGGCAGGCGTTGCGGAGCTCCGGAGGGCTGTAGGAGTTGAGGAGGGTGAGCAGCTTGTGGGCAAAGTCGATCCTCTCCTGCCACTGGATAAGAGCCTGCTTCACGTCTATAGGAGAACAACACAGGTTATACAGAGACTTTACAGGGTCCCGAAATAAAAAAAGGCAAGTCACTGAGCTCTAGTTAACAAAAGGCTACGACAGAAGAACACAGGGCTTATTCACAAGGAGGTGAATCCTAACTTTCACTTCATGACTGAGAGAACATTTGACTGATGTCAATGGGAGACAGAACATTTGACTTGAAAATGAGGTTTTGCTACAAGGTAGGTAGTCAGCATACAATAACTATCTTCAAAATAATTGACGAGGGACGTCGGTTGTGAGATGAAAGCTTCTCTTTAGTAATAATACATTTTACCGCTTTAGATTCTACAAAGCAATAAAAAGAAAGTTGCCAGCAAAAGCCACGATAATCACTTGCACATAACTGGCGCGTTCTTTTTTTGTTTTATTTTTTACTTCCTGCCGGAAGGCATTCTGGTACTTGCAGTCAATAGCGTAATCCAATACAACATAAATATGTACATAGTTCTCTCAATCGCCACATGAATTCTAATACAATTACTCTTACATATGTAAATAACTCAAATAAAATATCTTTAGGATACAGCTGAATGAATTAACTGTAAAGACGAACTCTGTAACCCATTACAGTTACAACATCCAGAGAGGGGGAGGGAGGGTGTTTTCGCTGACCTTTGCGCTGCAGATAGGGCCGCGTGGCCTTGAGGACCGACAGGAAGATGGACAGCAGCTCCACCAGGTCCCCCGTCACATGACACGCTGTGGCCTCGTGGTACATCATGTGCAGGGTGTTGAACGACTGCAGGAAGCAGAGAGAAAGGGAGAGAGAGGGAGCGCGAGAGGGGCACATCAAATGACAAACTGTTGCCTAACCCTTTGCCTAAGAAATTAACATTCCTACACTTTATAGGAAAATATTATTTTACAGGATACAGCTCACAATGAAGAAACTTCATCAAACTACCAACATCATGTGTAGGGTGTTAAAGACAGCAGGATGGAGGGAGGGGCACGTCAAATTACCGGTAATGATTTACGCAACAGCTGATGTCATGATAAACCTCTATGGGCACCCTTTACATTGAGAACTTAAAATATAAAATGTCTTATATTGGATACAGAATAAAACTACATTAAACGCTAATATTATTTACATTTTGAACCCGTTAACCCAACCTTGATTTCCGCTAGCTGAGTGATGAACAAGACTTGGAAATGTGGCAACACGAGACTGCCACCAACCAATTCAAAATTATAATATACAAGCCAGTGAAATGAAGCAATGTATAAATGGTTCGACATAAGCCTAAAAACCATAATCAGTGCAGAATGTCTTGACGTACCTCTGTCATGAGGATGAGTCCTCTGTTGAAGACCACCAGTAGTCTGTCCTCATCGTTCTCCAACAACACACGGAAGGCACTGGGGAAGGACACAAAACACAGTTACACTATATCATGGACATATACTGTATTTCACAGTGCTTTCATCTCAAAAGTAAGACAGTGCCCATATGATTCTCTAAAAAGCATCAGACATTTCTCTGGTTAAGTTGCCGCGTGTTCATATTTTTTTTTAAACTCTGCAGATGCTTCGTATCTGGGCCGTGTTTTAGGGCATGCAAAGGAAAATGTTTTAAAACGTTTTGCAACAAATTATTGTGTCCTATTGGACCATTCCAGGTAGTCCCTGTTTCAGTCCATTTTCTTCAACATGGTGCCTTATGAACATGATCCTGGTGGCAAGTGAGAGTGTCCCCCTCCCTCTGTGTGTGTGTGTGTGTGTGTGTGTGTGTGTGTGTGTGTGTGTGTGTGTGTGTGTGCGTGTGTGTGTGATCCCCTCTCTGTGTGTGTGAGCCCCTTTCCCTGTGTGTGTGTGTGTTCCCCTCTCTGTGTTACCTGATGAGTGTGGTCCAGCAGGAGCGTCCGTCCAAGCAGCGGAGGTAGCAGCTGATGGTGGTCTTCTTAAACTGCTTGACGTCCTCCAGCTCCTCCTCCCTCATGTCCGACCGCTGGGCCACAAACAGCTGCATCAGGTTGAACAGCTCCTCCACCGCCTGCAGGGGGACCAACACACAGACACACCAGACAGTGGTCAGAGAGGCAACAGAGACAAATCAACCTCATACAGGAGTCAGAGAGACCACCTAGAAACATCTCAAGAGGCCTAGCCCTCTGATTTCCTCATGAAGTGCTTAGAGGATGATAGTGGACAAGGCACTAATGAATCGCCTGAGGGGTCATGGACACAGGCAGTATAACAGAGGCATAAGACGCAGTAAGAGAGAAAAAAAGACAGACGGACAGTCACACGAACAGTCAACACACACCAGCACCCAGTCAAATCAGGTCATCTTCCCATTATACACAAAGGGACAGAGTCAGTCAGTCAGCCGGACCACCCACCCCTGGGTACTGGCTGGCGTGCGGCGTCAGGTTCTTGAAGGCCCACTGGATGTTCTGGTGCGAGGCCAGCTGGCGAGTGAAGGCGGGCGACTGCTCGCAGCACATCCTCAGGATGCCGTAGTACGCAGGCAGCATTCCCCGGTTGAACAGCACCACCTGTTGGGAAATCATTTCAAGCAGGCTTTCAGACTCACCTCTAGCGACTGGCCTACCTTCATTCTATGGCTGTTGTGTTTTTGCTAGTAACATCTTGTACATTTCCAACGTGTTCCTGGATAAATTGCTCAGGAAAAGTTTCAGAGATCGCCGCTCTCTTGCCAGTTGAAGGCGCTTCTTGCACTGAAGGTTCTAACTTTTGAACTGTTGGACGTAGGGGCGTGTAATTTGGTAAACCTTCAGTTGGAAAGGACAGTAGGATATGGCAGTGCCATGGTAGCGTTAGGCCTCGGAGGCGCTGTGGTAAACATGCACTACACATAACGCATCACATTTTTGCGCTAGAATCATGCAACTTGGTAAACATGGTTAAGATAGGCTTCACCTTTGCCCAATTTAGCGTTATGCTTCCCAACGGTTGACCAAGTGGTACCGTTTCTATAGCTAGGACATTGTTGACTCTGCTCGATTCATTTTGTTAATATTTAAAAAAAATAATAATAATTAGGGGCTTTGCAGCTAAAATGTATTATTTCTACCTCCTGGTCATCGTGGTCAGCCAGGATGTAGTTGAAGGCGATGTTCTTAGTGACCACGGGGTTCTGGACGACCAGACGGACGTTCTCGGGACACTCCATACACACGTTGTACCAGAAGGAGAGCAGGGCCTGCTTGTTGTGGTTAGTGGCGATGGCTGGTTCAGACAGCTTGGGCTGAGAGACGGGGGGACGGGGGGGAAACATGGAGAAAGATCAGAGAAGTTCACTTACTGCAACTCAATTATTTCATTACTATCACTAGAGTTATTATTCAATGTGTGTACAGGTGAACACACCACAGAGGAAGAGAAAAAGGAACCAAACAAATCTAAATGAAACTAACAGACTTCATTTTCATGTCTTGAGATTAACTAAATACAGGCGTTTGGTCATTCTAGTATAGTGCAGTGAATGCACAAAGAGACTAACTTCTAAATGACTAATCTAATCCCAGTCTCATTTAGCCCACTCAATTCTTCCCAAAGAAGACAAAGCCCTTTCTACACCCCCCCACCCCTCCCTCACCTGGAAGAGGTTCCACAGGTCCATGAAGTAACCGGAGAACATGAGCTTCTCCGTCTTGGAGATGAGACAGTAGGTCATGAAGCTGAAGTACTGCACCAGCTTGGTGGTCCCATGCACCGCCGCGTCCACGTAGAGCTTGGCCCGACCCAGCAGGCCCAGAAGCAGGTTGTACACCTGGTACAAGAGCAAAGGGAAAGATTCTAGATATTTTTCAGTATTTTTTCGTTTTCATACAAAATAAACATAACTACAAAACAGTCCCTGTGAAACACGTACACTTCAATCTAATCGTTGTTATCTTGTCAATACATTTTTTATGTAAGTCTCCTTTACAGGTTGTAAAGTATATCCACTTCTCCCAGTTTCAATAAAACATCTCTACTAGAAGAAACTAGAAGATATCTGAACAGGTGATAAAAAATTACCAGCAAATGGATATTATTGCCAAGACCTGATTAGTCGAAACGTCGCTAATGATGGAAACCATTTGACTTGAGCCCATTATAATTGTATAATAAGTTCATTAGCAGTAGTAATCTTGTTATGGATTTGGTTGTTGGAGCGTGTGTGTTATTGTAGCAACAAGGGGAAGTACAGAACGTGTAGGTCTCAGGTCAGACACTGTTAGTGCTGTATATTAAGATTCTAAGGAAGTAGGCAAAAGAGCAACAGTTGGCTTGCTGTTGAGCGAAGTTAGTTTCTGAGGAACAAGGGCAAGGAGAGGACAATAGTTGAAGAGGGAGGAAACATCTGTGAGGGGGGCCAGAGGTGCCCCAATGACACTAACTGCAGCTTTCTCTCTCACACAGACACAGCGGCCCACAAAGGTTCTGGACAGTAACAAAGAGGCACAGACCTAGTTTCCGCCCAGCAACAGAGACTAATTGTTTAAATAAATTTAAATAAATATATGCTTGTGTAACTTGCATGCAGGGCCCGGTCCTTGCCTCTCAGCCGCCCTAGGCGAGACACAAAAAAAGGACCTTGGCTGGTGCTTACTGGGGTGCAGCCTACCATGTCGACCAGCCATGGAATTTTATGAATGCCCATACACCTGGTAGGCCCACCATTTGTAAAACAGGCCGTTGCATTGGCTTTATTGGTCCTGATTCCTGTGACTAATCAATTTGGCTATTTAAGCTCCGAATATCAGCTACCCAACTTCATCAGGAGTTATCATGAGCCTATTTGCAATGTGTTTGCACAACACGTAATATAAACAAAATTCAAGGAGAGCCGCACACTCTAGGAGCTCAGATGCAATAATTTAATGTCCAACGTTTCAACAGACAAGCTGTCTTCATCAGGGTAGAATCAACACGTAATGCAGAAATATTAGATTTTTTCACTATGATCAACTTGTCAAAAATACACAGATACAAACTTGAAACCACTGATCATGACAAAGGGTGAGAAACTCCTGGACAACAGTTGTGATTGTAGATTCTATATCGTCCATTTTACTTTGACCTGTCCTGTTTTTAGGATATGTTGTTTGTTAATGTGACAGCGCATTTTTTTGTTGATTGGGCGCCATTTCGTTTGATCAGAGAAACCTGCGTGATGTAAAAAGTGTCAGTCTTAATACATTGTCGTACGTTTGACCTCCGGCCTGTTGGCTACAGAAAAGGCCACATACTCTTTCTACTATATCTGCTACATGATTTATGTTAGATTTTCTTTTTGACGGAACGTTGGTGGAGCGCCGCATCTCAGCAAAAGTACCCTGGAGAAGCGCGCTGGGAACGGACAAGTGAAATATTTCACGCCCCCGTCTTTGACAAAGTGGGCACTGCTCATCACAGGGCGGCATCAGCGCTCACCTAAAGAGCCCATATGCCACTGGTTGAAAGAAATTGTCATTGTTTTTGCCCAGAATTACGTGAGGTTTTATGTATTTTTGTTGGTGCGCCTTGGTCAGTTTAGATCAGAAAATGCCGCCCTCAATCAATCTGGCGCCATAGGCGGACGCCTAATCCTGCCTAACGAGCAGGCCGGCCACGCTTGCATGTTACGCTATTTAGCTGAAGCATCCAGTTGGGTGAATAAATCTGATTTGAGCTTTTCTCAGTATCCGACTGTACCTCGAGTAGAACCTAACACTGATAAAAACACAGGGAGGAAAGAGTGCAGCGTGTAACCGTACCTGGTGGAGCACCACGGTGGTGTCGGGGGACAGGGGCAGGTCCCGCGTGGGGATGTGGAGGGAACGCGTGGAGCGGAACATCTGCCGGAACGAGTTGCTGGGAATCAGGGAGACCAGGAGGTAGGCTGCCGCTAGAGGGACAGAGAGAGATTTCAGAGTTGGAGCAGCGTTTCGCCTAAATGTCTGGCTTTTGAAAAAATATTTCTAGGCTAACGACACACAATCGTTCTTTTGCTAGAGTGAGAAGAGAATGATGGGGATGAGTACAGTGGACAGCAGTGGTACCTAGCTCTCTGTTGGTTCTCTGTGAGAGGTGGGGATGGAAGCGAGAGAGGGAGTAACAAATAAAACAAGGTGAAAAGGGCACTTACGTAACCTGTTTAGGGGATTGTTTTATGGGGAACTTTTTGTAACCTACACACACACATATATATATATATATATATACACACACACACACGTACATATATATGTATGTATGTATGTATGTATGTATGTATGTATGTATGTATGTATGTATGTATGTATGTATGTATATATATATATATACACACACACACACACACACGTACATATATGTATGTATGTATGTATGTATATATATATATATATATACACACACAAAAGTATGTGGACACGGTGCTGACAAGTGTATAAAACCGAGCACACAACCATGTAATCTCCATAGACAAGCATCGGCAGTAGAATGACCTTACTGAAGAGCTCGGTGACTTTAAAACGTGGCAGGATGCCACCTTTCCAATAAGTCAGTTCGTCAAAAATGTCTTCCCCGGTCAACTAAGATCAGCTAGATGCAGGCAAGATTGTGCAAGACCAGGGTTCTTAGCACCACATACCTTAACCATGGCAATGCTGACCAGGATGGAGCGGAGTTGTGTTGTAGTGAAATCTTTACTTAATACGTTTGCTTTATGGAAACGTAATTTATCGCACTTTTTTCAAAGACGTCGTTGCAGCTCCATCTACTTGTTGTATATATTTACTTATTTATTTTTGAGGGCAACTCACACTCAAATGAACTTTGTTATTGTTGACGTCAACATTTTTATTCTGATACCACTATTTTTGTACAATAGTCTTAATTGATTTTATTCTATTGCATGAAAGGCTGGGAGACCGCAACAATTGTCTTTAGAGGCAGTATGTTTCATCTAAGAAGTACGTGTTCAGCAAGTGGAAATGTGTCTGAGAAGCAGTAAGAAGTTGGTTGATGGATATTTACATGTTTAAGTATGAATAAAATGAAGTTTTACTTGGTGTTATCACTGCTACACACAACACCTGGCTTGTCGCAGCCAAGCATTCCTAGCGAAGTCGCTTTTTGATCCTTCGACGTCAGCTCTTCCTTTCATTCTGAAGCCAAATTCACCAAGCGTTGGATTGTTCACCCACTTACAGAAACCTTCCATTGACCTCACTGTGCACTCATTACACAAGGACTGAGAGGAGAATGTGTACGCAGACGAGCATACTGAAGATCTCAGATGAACAAATATAAAACACTTAATTTTTCTTAACTCCCTGTATCTGGTGGCAACCTGACCGACAGGGAGGAGAGGAGAAAGCCCCTCTTGCACAGCAACACTTTTTAATAAGAGCGTTGATACTATGGAAAATAGAATGATGAACAAAAAAGTACCCTAATGTGAAGTGGAAACGTCTAGGAGCAACAACGGCTCAGCCGCAAAGTGATAGGCCACACAAGCTCACAGAACAGGACCACCGAGTGCCCGAAGGGTGTAAAAATCATCCATCCTCGGTTTCAACACTCACTACTGAGTTCCAAATTGCCTCTGGAAGCAACGTCAGCACAAGAACTGTTCGTCTGGAACTTAATATGGGTTCTCATAGCCGAGCAGCCACACACACACATGCTGAAGTTGTGTAAAGCTTGTCCACATTGGAGCAGTGGGAACGTGTTCTCTGGAATGATGAATCACGCTTCACCATCTGGCAGTCCGACGGACTAATCTGGGTTTGGCGGATGCCAGGAGAACACTACTTGCCCCAATGCATAGTGCCAAACTGTAAAGTTCGGTGGAGGAGGAATAATGGTCTAGGGCTGTTTTTCATGTTGTTTGGGCTAGGCCCCTTAGTTCCAATGAAGGGAATTCTTAACGCTACAGCATACAATGACATTCTAGACAATTCCATACTTTCGACTTTGTGGCAACAGTTTGGGAAGGCCCTTTCCTGTTTCAGCATGACAATGCCCCTGTTCTGCCCCTGAACAAGGCAGTTAACCCACTGTTCCTAGGCCGTCATTGAAAAAAAAGAATTTGTTCTTAACTGACTTGCCTAGTTAAATAAAGGTAAAATTAAATTAAAATAAAGCGAGATCCATACAGATATGGTTTGTCGAGATTGGTGTGGAAGAACTTGACTGGCCTGCACAGAGCCCTGACCTCAACCCCATTGAACACTTTTGGGATGAATTGGAACGCTGACTGCGAGCCAGGCCTAATTGCCCAACATAAATGCACAACCTCACTAATGTTCGTGGCTGAAAGGAAGCAAGTCCCTGCAGCAATGTTCCAACATCTAGTGGAAAGCCTTCCCAGAAGAGTGGAGGCTGTTATGGCAGCAAAGCGGGGACCAACTCCATATTAATGGCCATGATTTTGGAATGAGATGTTTGACGAGCAGGTGTCCATATACTTTTGGCCATGTAGTGTAGTTCGTAAGAACTTCCAGACAGAGACATCACAAGTGTTCTTACAGGTGCGGACACGGGGGTAGTTGTGGGCAAGTAGGAAGCGCTCCACCCAGTTCTCCATGTTCTGCAACACCCAGCTGTGAGCCAGCTTGTTCCTGGGGGTCTGCACCGCCAACCAGTCCAGACACTGGCTAGGGTTGTACTCTATCACCTGGGAGAGAACACACACACAACAAAAAGGATACGATTCTGAATATTTTAGGCAATGACGTCACGATCAACTGAAATAACTTGATAAAGTGAATTAAGGACAAATATATGGATACATTTATGTTTAACTGAAGTAACTTGATAAAGAACAATGAATCAGATGAACCTATGTGACTATGTGCCCTCCAAGCTCATCACTAAGTTCAGTACTCTGGGACTGAACACCTCCCTCTGCAACTGGATCCTGGACTTCCTGTCGGGACGACCCCAGGTGGTGAGGGTGACCATCAAGACTGGGGCCCCTCAGGGGTGCGTGCTTAGTCCCCTCCTGTACTCCCTGTTCACCCACGACTGCGTGGCAACACCTAACTCCAACACCATCATTAAGCTCGCTGACGACACTACGGTGGTAGGCCTGATCACCGACAACAAGACAGCCTATAGGGAGGTCAGTGACCTGGCAGTGTGGTGCCAAGACAACCTCCCCCTCAACGTCAGCAAGACAAAAGGAGATGATCGTGGACAACAGGAAACGGAGAGCCGAGCACGCACCTATCACACATCAACGGGCTGTAGTGGCGCAGGTCGAGAGCTTCAAGTTCCTCACTACGGAATTAACATGGTCCACACACACCAACGCCTCTTGCCCCTCAGGAGGCTGAAACGATTTGGCATGGGCTCTCAGATTCTCAAAAGGTTCTACAGCTGCACCATTGAGAGCATCTTGACTGGCTGCGTCACCGCTTGGTACGGCAACTGCTTGGTATCCCGACTGCAAGGCGCTACAGAGGCCAGTGCGTACGGCCCAGTACATCACTGAGGCAGAGCTCCCTGCCATCCAGGCCCTCTATACCAGGCGGTGTCAGAGGAACGCTCTAAATTTTGCCAAAGACTCCAAGTCATAGACAGTTCTCTCTGCTACTGTGCGGCAAGCGGTCTGGAACCAACGGGACCCTGAACAGCTTCTACCTCCAAGCCATTAGACAGCTAAATATCTACCTGGACTATCTGCATTGACCCTTTCTGCACCAACTCTTTTGACTCATCACATACGCTGTTGCTACTGTTGATTATCTATGCTGTTGCCTAGTCACTCGACCCCCTACCTATATGGACAGATCTACCTCAATTACCTTGTACATCGACTTGGCTATATACACGTGGTACCAGTACCAAGCTAGTTATTTATTCCTTGTATTATTTATATTTTTCTATCTGCACTGTTGGGAAGGGCAACATTAGATTTTATGTTGTGTGTGTGTGTGTGACCGTACCTCCCAGATCCTCTGTAGTATGTAAGAGGCGAAGGAAGGCATGCCCGGAGGACCACCTGATAGCTCCATCAGCATGGTGAGCAGCTTGAAGAAAGGGTTTGCCGCCTAGGAGGAGGAGAAGGAGGAGATGGAGAGAGAGAAGGGGGTGGAGAGAGAGAGAAGGAGTTGGAGATAAAGAGTGGGAGAGAGAGGGATGAGAGAAAGAAGTAGAGAACATGAGGGATAAATTGAGATGTGTACAAACTAATAATTGAGTTGGATAATAGACAGAGCATTATGTATTAAAAGTATAGGTTCTCACATCAGTGCTTACCTCAGGCGTCAGTTTAGCGATAGAGGTGAAGAGCATGGATACAATCTGGAATAAAACACAGGAGAAATTATGCCCCTCTACGTAATAATCATTTGGTGGGTACTTATATTTCTCCTATTTCAAACATGTACAAATCTGTATTAATACCAACTGTGCTTTTTGCAAATCCCAACTCTCCCTGAGACACCCTCGGAGAGTGGGGTCACGGCCAGGGTCTGCCATTAACAACAGCGACGTGTTTGTGGGTGGGTGCGTGCGTGCGTGCGATTTGGTGCGCGCGTTAAACGTACGTGCTCGGCCAGGCGGTTGTTGTAGCGACACAGGCTGAAGATGAGGTTGCAGGTCTGCCTGATGTTGATGCCGTCTCGGATGTGCTGGAAGAGGAAGGGGAAGCCTTTCCCCCCGGTCAGGGCTGCCATGTCACTCTGGGACAGAGTCAGGTGTCTGGAGAGAGAAAAGGAGATTAGAAAGAAGATAACAAATTAAACATATGAAGGGGGAGGATTTGATACTGACAACAGCGAATAAAATTGGGTGCTATATGTGGTAGTATTTCTAGCTAACTTTTGGGCTGTATTACCAACACTATGTTGTGCTGTGCCAAAGCTATGAACATTTCCTGTGACCCAGCAAACGTAAATACCAAATTGTCTAGTCACAACAATGTCTAGTTCTGGGTGATACTCAGATTGTCCAGTGACATTGACAAATCTCACTTTGTTAGTAGCAGGTCAAATCCCTGTGCCATAGACTGCTATCCTGTGTCCCAAGTGGTGCTATGCCATGCCCGGCAGTGCCCTACCTCTCAGAGCGGGACTGTTCCACCAGCAGGGCGATGAGAGCTATCATCTTCTCCAAGGCGGCAGGGCGGTACTTCTCTTCCGCCAGGGATAAGATGTCCTCCTCCTCATCCTCCTCTTCTCCCTCCTCCTCAGACAGCACCTCCACCTGGGGCTGGAGGGACCAGGTCATTACACACCCAATCACAGAAACACACACACACAACTAGTGTATACTTACGTTCTCAGGACCCTTGGTGCCCATGTAGAAGTGCACCATGATGGAAATGGCTTGTAGGGACAGAAGGAACTGACTCTGGAGGTATGAGAAAAGAGAAAAAACAGACTTAGCAAAAACCTTGTTCTCTAAAAACCCTTTCAGCCATGTATCTTGGTGAGGTAATGCCAAGGTCACGGGGTTCAAGCCCTGCAGGAATCACAGAAAACATACTGAAAATGTATGCACTCAGAGAGCAGGCTCTGGTCAAAAGTAGTACACTCTGTTGGTTATAGGGTGCCATTTGGGACTCATTTTTACACACTTAAGTCCTTTGGGATAAAAGTGTCTAGAGTGTTGTTATCAACGACCCACCTCCTCCTCTCCCATCTTGGCGAACTCGTAGAGGAAGGCGAAGTACTCAGTCAGGTGTTTGCTGTGGGGCTTGACGCCGTGCTCCATGATGGACAGCAGCGTCTTGACGAAGCGCGTCACGCACGAGCGGCTGCCAATGTCCTCCACCGGCCCGTCCATGTCGTCAGACCTGCAGGCCGCACACAGGAAGGTGACACCAGACAACTTGTTAGGTCATGTTCATTACCAAACAAATGAAGATGGACTGAAACAAAGGGACTACCTAGACTTGTTCAATGAGAAAGTCTAATTTTCTTTTTCTGTTGCAAAGCATGTTGAAACGTTCTCTGTTGAGTACCCTACTGAACATGACCCAGGTGATAATAGAATTAAACATGGAGTTCTCCCTGAGTTTTTCCAGAACATTATAAATTGAAACTTCTTTGGTTAGTGACCATTTTCCTCAATGTTGTGCCACAAAACTCTCCAAGTGCCCACAGTGCTAGGGCAAGTAGGTGACACATGGCACCTTTCAGCGAGCTAATGACACAGACACAACACGGTGATGTCACGCTGCAACGCCTCTAGTGGCAGCAAAACATGATCAGCTCAAAAGCCACGTTATAGACTCATGGGATATCACAAACCAGTTTAATGTGAGAAAAATGCTCCAGAAAATGTGTGTAAGCCATCAATTGTTAACGTTATAAAGCTTACAAATGAACATGTTTCTCAGTTGTGAGTGATTGAGTGGGTGGATGATTGATTGGTACATAAGCAACCAGTCCTACCCGTCCTCCATGCCAGGTTGTAGGTAGAGGTGGGCGTGGACTGGCCGTAGCCTCTGGATGACGTGGATACACAGCCTCTGAAACATCTGATGGGGGACAACAGGGCAGAGAGTATGAGTGTGTGTGAGTGAGAGTGTGTGTGTGTGTGTGTGACTGCCGAACAATCTGATTGGGGCTCTCACCTGTCGAACAATCTGATTGGGGCACTTGATGAGGATCTGCATGGGCCACCAGTTATCATCAGCCATGCGGTCCAAAAACCACTGAAAGACCATGACGACATGAAAACAGGAAGTTAGCAATTACCCTGATAATGATTGAAAACCATTTCAGCACAATATGTGGACCCTTGATTTGCGCTTCAACAGTCAATTTACCTCACAGGCCGCCTGGCTGTTGTTGAATTGTTTGGTCAGTAGCTCGATCCACTGCAACATGGTGGGCTGAAAAGAGACAAAATTTAGACAAACCCCTTGCTATAAGTTACAGACTTAAGTCCTTTGGGATAAAAGTGTCTAGAGTGTTGTTATCAACGACCCACCTCCTCCTCTCCCATCTTACCACGCTGTAAAACAGAGGGCTAAAAATCTAACCGCTGAAAAATAACCAGATTGCAATCTAGCCACTAGAGGGAGCCATCCACTGACAGTAAGGAAGGACAACTCACCTTTTCCTTGGAGTGAATGAATGTCTCCAGGACAAACGACGTGCTAAGCTGGAACCAAGGAGGAGAAGTGTGAGAGTGGAAAGTATATTCAAAAAGTGTAAAGGTAAAACCATAAAAATAAAAAAACGGTGAAAAGGTCAAGGATTTTCAATTTAAGTTCTATGGTTGAGAATAAGGCTTTAGTGGAGTGCGGTCGTACCTTGGCAGTCATGAGGGAGATGGCTTTGGGGTCTGGTAAAGTGCTAGGGATGCTGCTGCAAAGCTGCCACATGAACCTGGAGGTAAGAGTACAGAGAGAGTCACAACACTGATCTCAGACCAGTTTATCCACCAACACAACATCCTACATAACTTACACTATGTTAATAGATCACAACAGTGGTGGGCCGTCAGGGCCTGCAAGGCCTTCTCTGCTGGCCTAAACATCATCAGAATATAATTTTTTTTTTAAATATATTTTCCCACAAATATGTATTAAATTATTCCCCAGAGTAAGAGTTATACTCTTCATTTCATAGCTTTCCTCTTGGTTGCACTGCTTCCAGCCCCAGGTTGAGATTTGGAGGGCTGGTCTTTACGTTAGATCTTTTATCCAATCATATTCAGCCATCATGTGTTGCCAGGGGTCTAAAATCTGCCCTCAGGCCTTCAGAATCAACAGTGCGGGCGCTTGTAGCTTAAAGTGAATGGAAATTAAAATTTTGTGTCAACCAATCAGCTTTAGAGTTGGCTATTGTACGCCTGCTGGCTGGCTCCAGTGTTACACAGGAGCCAGCTAGCAGGCGTAGGGCGTCCACGTCTTTTGATTGGATTACCAATATTGAGAGGCAGGTCGTATGGGCAGGTCTATGCAGATCTAGGAAACTAAATTTGATAAACGAATTAATTCGCGTTCTACTGTTTTTTGAACCCACAATGGCGGAAGGAGGAGAAGATATCGATTTGGTCGAGGATATAATTATAACGCCATTCTCAAGACGAACTTTTCAAGAAAAGTTAGACATTGTAAGGAGAGGTCGCCCGACGCCACAAAGCCTGTCACAGGCGGGAAAGGGGTTCGTTCGTTCGCCACTTTCAAAGTTTCAACTATGAGCGCTGTCAATGGCTCACAGGCTCCGAGAAGCACTGCAAACTGTACTGCTGGGAATGCCTATTATTTGCAAGTGATCGATTTGGTGTTTGGAGCCACACTGGCTTTGCAAACTTGAGTTGTCTAACCAAGGCAGCAACGAGACACCAAAGTACGGCTGGGCTCTTACAAGCAATGGTGCTTTTGAAAACGTTTGGGGACACCAGAGTGGAGCTACAGCTCTCACTCGTCCTGCGTTATGTGACGGACACGGGAGTCAAGGAGCGATTTATCCGGTTTGAAGATGTGACAAGCGGCAAGCGAGCTGATGACATTGCCGCTCTTATTTTCCGTTTCTTGGAGGAAAATGAATGTAGTCTGGATAAAGTTGTGGCACAGTGTTTTGATGGCGCAGCAGTCATGGCATCTGGACTCAATGGGGTGCAGGCTAAAGTTAAGGAGAGGGCACCGATGGCCTTATTCATTCACTGCTATGCACATCGACTAAATTTAGTACTGACTCAAGGAGCCTCAAAGCTTAAAGAATGCAAGGTCTTCTTTGCCAACCTCAATGGCCTTGCAGCATTTTTCTCACGATCCCCTAAGCGCACGCAACTGTCTAATAATCAGTCTTTGGTGAGTAGGCATACAATGCATGTTATTTTTTATTAAATGTGTATGTATGTTTCGCATTTTATTTCGTTAATATTAAATAGCCTATATATTAACAAAATAAAATGGCAAATAGCCTATGTTGCAAATTATTTGTTTTCTTTTATTTTCAGTGAATAGTTATGTGTCTTTATCATCACGGTGAAACTGCTTTGGGTGCGACAATGCGCTGTTTAGTGAACACACTGTATTTATTTTTTTGGGGACTTAAAGCTCAAAGTTTGTGGACCAGAAATGGATAGAAGAAGAATATTAATATAACTCTGTTGCACTCGACTATGTTCTTGCCTATTAGTTGAACTGTACTGTATTGTACTCTTCCCCTGCAATTCTCTGAAAAAAATGTCAATTTCAAGGTGACGCAATGCCTGGTTATACTGCGTTTCTGTCTAAATGTATAGTGTCTAGAGCCATGGCATCTAAATGATGGTAATAACAGGTGGATTAATTCGGGTGGGACTGTGTAGGACCTCACTGAAGGCCCAGGCGCCAGGCCCACGGCACGCTACTGGATCACGACCATATTTGATTGCATATGAGCGGTAATTGAGACAGTATTTCATAAGTAAAACCAATATGGTTATACATTTCAGGGTAAAGTCACAGGCACACAAGCAAAGTACTGTTAACATAAACTCTCAATAATATCACATCTGCCTTCTAGCTTCAGAAAAAGTAGTCATGATGGCTAGTACAAAAATATGCCGCTGACCCAAAGTATGTGTGCTCGAATATGTTCTTGTCCTGGAGAAACTGCATGTTGTCTTGCCAAATCCACTGAGTAGAGAAAATTTAAAAAATTAACACAGAATAAGTATTTCAAAGTTTGAGAATAAAGAACGTGAGAAAGGAGAGTGCTATGCGATTGTAACCAGCCGGGTACCTCGAGTAGATCTGGAGAAACGTCAAAGTTGAAGTCCTTGCCATTTTCCTCCTCTAGCTCCACTCTCTTGTAGAAAAGCATGTAGGCGCTGTGGGTCTGGAGTGCGAGACACGGGACAAACTGTCAACTTTAAAACCCATCGCTTTATTAAAACTACATTTAAACATTAGAAAATGATTTAGAAGGAAACTGACCTTCTCAAAGGAGAAGTCCATGAACTTGTCGGTGACAGAATCGTACGTTTTTGTCTGAAAGACAAACATGTAGGTGAGACAAAACATTTAAAAGTATTAATTAACGGTAAAACATTGGAGCTTTGTCTTTTTTTGGGGGGGGGGGATTTACCGTCATCTCTCCACCGAAGCACTCGGAGGCTAGCTGGGCTGAATCAAAGGGCTTCACCTCGGCATCGTTGAATAGGTACCTGAGAAAAACAAACGAATTAAGTTAATTGCAGTCAGTTGTATTCCCTAAAATTCAAAAGCACACAGATGTCAATCAAACGATTGTCATGAATTAACTTACATGTAAATGGACAATAAAGTATATCGTATCGTAAGGCAATAACATGAGATCTCTTTTTTATTTTTTTCCCCCACTGATCTGATTTCAATAGTATAGCCAGAGATATTCCTCACCATTTGTTATTCTTGTAGGCGTGCGGGTTGACGATGTCCCGGATGAAACTGTAGTAATGGCCGCCGTCGGCCGTGCCCGTGTGAACCGTGACGCCGATGAGGTCGTACTCGTAGCTCTCCGCCACCTTAGCCTCACCCTCCTCCCGGAAACCTGTAGTAGGACATAGTGGACCACATCAATGAGCAACCCGTTCCTCCAATTATTGGTCCAGCTAGCCTCTGATAGGCTAGATAGATGAAAATACCAAGAGGATAAAAACGTTATATTAAATCGCCGATAAATCACTGCCGACCATTCGAGGGGCAGACATTACTTTGTTTTCATATATTCGTTTTTCTATCCAGCACCTGCACATTTGTCCTCTTTCTACAGACTACGAAAAAGGAATTATCCGCATATTGCTATTCAACCTGATTTCAAAACACACCGACTAGTACAGTGATACAAGTGAATTTAGTACAGAGCCTATGAGAACCAAATCATGCAGTTGGGGGGGGGGTCTGTCGGAACAGGAAGTGACGCGTACCCTCTTTCCTGTCGCCCTTGGCCATGAGGAAGTCCTCGGTGTAGGGGGTCATGTCGAGGCGCAGGGGGAAGGAGAAGTGCGTGTTGACCTTCTCCTTCATCATGGTGACCATGTTGAAGGTGTAGCGCATGGTGTTGAAGCTTAGGATGCGAGGCAGCTTCTTGAAGCACGCCCTGGAAAGGAGAAGGACGGAGAAAGGGGAGATTAATATAAGCACAAGTCTTGTACAAAAAAAAAAGAGAAACTAGAGATGTCAATAAGTTATTTTTTTAAATTGTAAAATCAACATCGACTAGTGGAAAACCAGCAAACCATTCCAAAAATGTCTAATATACAACTACGACTGCCAATGCAGGATGGTCGGCTTATTTTCAGTAGAAACCAGCAGGGTCCTCTTCATGAGGTTCGCGTCGACTCACCTCTTCTCGGCGCGTACTTTCTTGCCACACTGGGAGCAGGTGTACATGTTGTCCCCCTCCAGAGTGTCCTTGATGGTCACCTCGTCCAGAGATTCCTGAGGAAGCACGAAGACACAAGTCTCTAGCAACATGCCAAGCAGTACTGTATGCCCACTAGAACTAGGAGCGTAGAAAATACACCGGACTAACAGAGCACGACGTAGTATGACTTGATGAAAAGTTGCCATTTTCAAAAGTAAGAATTCCAAGCTGAATAGAAGGCGGCAGTGTGATACTACAGTGCTATGAGATTTGAGACTTGTGATTGGAAGGTAAACCCCAGTCTATAACACTTGGTTGCACTTCTAAACGAAGTCAACGATGTTGACGGCGATGTTGTCCTTACGTAGATGTTCTTCATGTCGGCCACCTGGCACCTGACTGTGTAGAACTCCTCGGCTGTCTGACTCACGTGGTCACAGTCCTGTTGGACGGGGAAAATGAGTTGAATGAGAATGTGTGTGTAAAGCCACACACACAAGTGCAATAAACACATGTAGGGCGACCTTTTGTAGTGAATTTTCGTAGTACCAAGGAATAGTGCAAAGTGCACAAAAAACAGTAAACCTCGTAATCGAGCAGTGTGGTTTAATTCCGGTTTATGATGAGTTTTGCACTTTACACAATTCTTTTGCACTAGGGAAATGTTGCAGGTAAACATTTAAAAAAGGAGTATAGTGATTCTTACCAGCGAGACCACATTGTTGGTGATGACCCCTCCAAAGAGCGTCTTCACTGTGTTCTTCAGGTCCTGGGACATCTCCTCTATCTTGGTGATGAGGTCGGTGAAGAACTCGGTCATGTCCTTCTGCTCGCCCGTGTTCAGGGGCTGCTTGTCCATGGTGTAGGTCTTACAGAACGGCCGGGGGTTGTACGCCTTCCTCTCGCTCTCCTGGAACGGAGCGAGGAGCAAATGGAAGAAAGATGAGTGGAGCAAAATTGAAGTAGCAGGGTCTCCACGGGGACAACGTCAGTTTGTTCTAGTCATAGGGACTGAGGAGATGGATGAGAAGGGTGTGAGACAGAGGGCTGAGAGAGAGAGAGACCGCCTGCGTACCATGAGATAGGTGAACATCTTCTGGAGCTCCAGTAAGGTGGTCTTGTGCTTAATCTCCTCTGCGTACTGGAAAAAAAACACACACTCTCATTAACAAACAACATTCACAATTTCTACATCAACGCATTCTTTCGGTGGCAGAGGGAGTGAAAAAGCACGTGTGGGATGAGCATTCTTGCGTAAAATGGCCGCCGTGGATCATCCAGTTGACTGCTATCTACAGGCGTGAATGAGGCGAAATTGCCCCCGTACAAACTACAGCATTGTGAAAAAGGAACCACGGTAATATAGAGAGGACTGACCTTCGCAGTGAAGACGGCCTGGCGAGCCTCAGGGATCATGTAGAGCTGTTGGATAGTGGAGGCCAGGTAGCAGGTGGCCCCCAGGTTAGTGAGGCCTACGAAGCGACACTCGGCACGCACGTCATCGTGGGGCCAGTAGTCCCACTTGTACGGGGCGTGAGAGGCTGTCAATTTAATTAACATTAACACAAATATTTATATGGTTCAGGAGCCTAATAGAATATACCGGATCTAAGATTGTTTGATGATGCTCAAATATCTTAAATCATAGCATTTTCAAAAAATGACCTTGAACTTTAATAAACCAACTTGGTTCACTCATTTGATCCAATCATGGAGCAGACATTACCAACAGGAAGCCCTGAATTCAATGGGATGCTATTTGGCTGATTGTTTAAAACCAGCGTATATAGTATTTCTACTCCCCCACCCCACCAAAGAAAACAGCTAGGCGCAGTTTAGGGGCGAAAACTATTTTCAGATTCTGTCAGCCAGCACAATGGCTAATTCAATAGCCATTGTATTCCCTTGGACCCTCCTACCAATGCATTACTCTCATTGACAAATATTCCTAGTAACATTTTCAACGGTTCCTAAAGTTTCTTCTCACTCTGCATGTGCTGGGACATGACCCAGTTGTGAAGCAGTCTGTAGTTCTCCACCGAGCCCTTCACCGTCTCCACCAGGAGGTCGTAGGCGGCGGCGCGGGCCGCATGCGACTTGCACTTGGGCTGGGCGCGGTCGGCCAGGCTGGGAAGGAGGAAGAGCAGGTTGTGGACGTCGCGCAGGAACTCCTGGCCCTCTCGGGAGAACTTGAAGGGGGGCTTGTGTTTGAGGACGCTGGTGGCGAGGCGCAGGAGGCCCGTGAGGCCGTCGTCCTCGATGGCGCCGTCCTGCTGGTCCAGGATCTCACGGCTGGGGAGCGGGAGACAGGTCAATGTTTGAGCAAGCAAACTTTATCGTAGAAGTGGTTTAAAAAACGGTATTGTCTTGTGTATTTGAACTGAGCTGGCCTTCATACTCCAGAATGAATGTGGACAACGCAAGCCATCACACATTAAACATCTATTTCAATAGAGACCTGGGTTGTGTCCGAAAACGGCACCATATTTCCTATATAGCGCACTTCTTTTGACCCGGGGGCCCATGGTCCAATAGGACGCCGTTTCAGACGCAGACCTGGTCTTAGAATCATCTTGGACTCACCTCCGTATGCAGTCGGCCAGGTGTCTGGCTAAAGCATCCAGGTCCAACAGAGTGGTTTGGCTGGCGTCTTTGACGTGGATGTTGTCGATGAGCTTGCACAGCAGCCAGAAGTACTCCTTACAGCCCGTCCTCAGCACGGGCTCCTCTTCATAGTCCTCCACCTGAACACATGACCACACAGCACATCAGCTACAGAGCCCGCCATACTTATATTAGGTATGTGTGACTTGACGTGACCTAGGAATTGAATAACCCACAACGAACACATTTGTTTTTATCAGTATACAGTACAACAAAATTGTGCTTGTGTGTGTCTGTAAGCATCGGGTCTATACGCGCAAGTGTGTGTGTGTGCTGTACCCACCCGCAGTGGTTTGAGGGCCTGTGCGTCGGGGAGGAACTTGAGCAGCGTGGAGGCGGCCAGCAGCAGGAAGGACCTGTTGATGGACTCTCCTCCCTCCAGACCCGACAGGGACAGCTTGTACAGGCCGTTACACGCCTCGTGACGCACCGCCGTCTGAGAAGGACAAGAGACACACTCACGTCAACACCTTCCTCTATTTGATGTTGTTACCAAGGTCACACGGATCACAGAATAGTTAGTATTTCAGTGGCATCAAAATAGGATCAACAAATCGCGGTATAGCTAGATTCTTCCCAGAGACAATATTTTCGGGTGGAAATACCCACAAATGTTACACTGAAACGAAACTGAGGCCATGTTTTTAGGCAGGGGGAAGAAAAGCAAGATGAAGACAAAACTAGACAGCAGTTCATTTCCGGGGGGGGGGGGTCAGTGTCTCATTATTCCCCCAGATCTCACCTCCGGCACCAGCAGGGTGAGCTTCTTGAGCCAGTCGTGGAGGTGGTCGCTGTCGGCCAGACCGGACTTGACCGTGGAGCAGCAGTGGGCCCAGCTCACCAGCAGCCACATGGAGTAGTGGGTCACTGGAACATAGGAATAACGTCGTCATTTCACATGTCTAATGAGTCATTCCTAAGAACAATGTGCTTAAGCACATACAGAATGGATAAGGAGGCTATGAAAGTTGTACTTTCAGCGTAAAATTGTTGTGTGAAAAAAAAAAATAAGTGTGGCTTTTAATTTGTCATGTTGATTAACATTTAAGCATTTGTAAAATGTAGCTCACCTTCATGGCGGGACCGGTGATCCGATTGGGCCTTCAAAACTCTGCAGGTGAGACAGGAAGTAAACAAAGTCAAGATAGGCTGACGGAAACCTTTAGTACAAAAACATTTCACACTGATACCCCATGTCCATAGGAGAACTTACAATGAATGCCTAACGCCTTCCATCAAATCCAATCATTTGTTCCCTGTCTTCAAATTCAAAAGCCTTTCTTGGCATGGAGAGTGTGACCACATACATTGCCACACCAAACATAATAAGTAGTTAAGTACTACATAGCACGCTAGTGCGTAGTGTGACCACTGAAACACAGGCCTAGTCGTCGGTGTTCTCTCACCTGTGTGCTAGGTTGTCGTAGGTGTAGGCCACGTTGATCAAGCGCTGGATCAGGTTGGTGCCTTGGACAAGGCCCAGGAAAACCTGAAGAAAATAAAATCAACTATTATCAAGTTTATCAAGTATTTAAGATAGAAAGAATTAACCATGGGGATAGTTTTGAAGTTCGTGTAGAGGCCAAGACACCACAGGGAAGGAAGTGCAGAGACAAAATAGCTGTGGGCAATAGAAGACTGCTTCAGAGGGAGAGAAGAGGCAATAGAAGACTGCTTCAGAGGGAGAGAAGGGGAGGCAATAGAAGACTGCTTCAGAGGGAGAGAAGAGGAGGCAATAGAAGACTGCTTCAGAGGGAGAGAAGAGGAAATAGAAGACTGCTTCAGAGGGAGAGAAGAGGAAATAGAAGACTGCTTCAGAGGGAGAGAAGAGGCAATAGAAGACTGCTTCAGAGGGAGAGAAGAGGAAATAGAAGACTGCTTCAGAGGGAGAGAAGAGGAAATAGAAGACTGCTTCAGAGGGAGAGAAGAGGAAATAGAAGACTGCTTCAGAGGGAGAGAAGAGGAAATAGAAGACTGCTTCAGAGGGAGAGAAGAGGAAATAGAAGACTGCTTCAGAGGGAGAGAAGAGGAAATAGAAGACTGCTTCAGAGGGAGAGAAGAAGAAATAGAAGACTGCTTCAGAGGGAGAGAAGAGGAAATAGATGGGGATAGAAAAAGATGCTGCAGGACATTCTCTACTACTTTCTACAGAAATGTTGCCTTCACTACAGAAATTAAGTTTAAAAAAATGTAATAAAAATGTTGTATTCATATTTTACGGTTACTGGTTGCTCAATCTGGGGTTATTACACGTTTCTGTATTTCATGGTTATGTCAAACAAAATAATACAAAATCGCTCGATCATTTCTCTTTTAAGTGCTACAGCTGTGGAAAGAAAGGCTGTGTCCTGCACAGAAAGAGTTAAGGATGGCAACTCCCCACCCAGCGGTGAGCATATGCTGTTAGCATTTAGCTGAGGACCAGTGTACCTCTGTGAGGCGGGGGATGTGCAGGCCCTTGCCGTGGTCGCCGGCGGACTTGCGGGACTTGCCAGGCCAGGCCCTTTTGCGCTGGCTGTCGGTGAGGCCCGACCAGGAGAAGACGTCGTGGTAGGCTAGGTCAAGGTCGGCCGGGTCCACCGCAAACTGGCAGATGAGCTTAAGCAGGCAAGCCAGGCAGTCCAACAACCACTGGAGGAGAGAGAGAGAGACGTGACCTGTGTTAACACAATACTAACTACAGAACATTGTCTTTAAAAACAATGTTTGACATGGTTTTATTTCTGTCCTGTTCATAACCCCCATGTTTTTATTTATATTTTATGATTGTCCACTTTGAAATTGGAAATCATCGGCACCTCATAAAGCAGTTTTCAATGTGTGAATAACAGTTTTTTACAGAATCATTACCACTCATCATATGACTGTAATGTACCGAGACGTCAACTTTATTTAGTTTAATCTATACAACCCATTCTATTCCATTTCCTCCAAGTATTATAATGTGTTTCTGATCCACCCACCACTGTCCAAGACTCCTGGTCCTTGGGCTCCAGAATGGCAGAGTTGAAGATCTCCAACAGCAACTGAAGTCCTCCAGACGACACAAACTGTAAAAAGAGAGCCAAAAAAAAGAAAATGGAGTTGACTTGATGGATAAGTGGTTTGTATAAGTATGAGAGTTAGTCCGTTTAAAAGAGGCGTACCTTGCAGCTCCAGGAGTTCTTACTGTTCTCTATCTGGTCCTCGCTGGAGTCGTCAGAGTCTGGGTACAGGTCACTGTAGCTCCCCTGGACATGGACGGACAACACAGGGGTCATTCATACACGTGGTTGAATCAGTGAGCAGAGCATGGGTGTGCATATCTATGTGTGTGTGAATGTGGGTGTTCATGAATGAGGGAAAAAAGGTGTTTGAGTGACAAAGAGTGTGTGTGTGTATATATATGCAGTCCCAGTAGTACCGTGGACTCCCGGTGGATGCGTCGGTTGGGCTTGCCCAGGGCCTCGATGATCTCCAGGGCGTACAGTAGCTTGTGGGGGCTCTTGATCCTCAGCAGGTCCTTCCAGCACAGACCCTCGCCTCCCTACGGACAGACAGAGAACACACATGAGACAGGATGCATATCTTTACGCTGTCATGTCCATGTGTTTGATTGGTGTGCAAAGTGGGTCAGAACAAGCACGCCTCATTGAACAACTCAACTAATCGGCAGGCCCTTGATATGTTGAATGAGGTGTGTGCGTGATGGGCTGGAACAAAAATGGACACTCCTGGGGCCCTGGGAATGCTTAAGAAATACGAGTAGAAACGAATGAGCAGGATGCAAAGGGATAAGCAGGCCTGGTGGCAGGTACACAACAGTATTGGGGTAGGTGTCAGTGGTAGTGTATAGATTAATGTTCAACGGTGTGTAGGAGCGTGACGGCGTCTATGGGGAGCGCGACGGCGTCTATGGGGAGCGCGACGGCGTCTATGGGGAGCGCGACGGCGTCTATGGGGAGCGCGACGGCGTCTATGGGGAGCGCGACGGCGTCTATGGGGAGCGCGACGGCGTCTATGGGGAGCGCGACGGCGTCTATGGGGAGCGTGACAGCGTCTATGGGGAGCGTGACGGCGTCTATGGGGAGCGTGTGTGTGAACAGGTGACGTACCGTGTCATCGGCGATGTTCTGGAAGGCCAGCAGCATGTTGGGGCAGGTGGGCAGCAGCATGAGCAGCTCCCAGACGCGCCTCGACAGGTTTTCAGCATGGAGATGCAGCTCCTCACATCGTAGGTTCTGGAGAGTACAATAAAATACACCTTTATTTAGAGATTTGTAAGGCGTTATTTTCTGCTGTCACAGTGACAGAACCCATACCGATACACACACACACACACACACCAAAGCCACAGAGCAGCAGCCCTGGAGCAGTCCCGTAAACACAGCCGAAGGCAGGCATACACTATAGTCAATACCTCATTTTGATTCAAGTAATTGTTTTAACGTTCTGGTCAGATCAGATGAGTGTTAGATGTGAGGAAGTGAAGAGGGGGGAGAGGGATAAATGCATGCAAAAGAGGGAGTGAGTGACGTACAAACAGCACACTGGATAACCCCTCTCTCTGAGTCCCTGTGAAGGGAGAGACTATAAAAAGCACTGACCGCCGGGTGACTTTACATTTCAAAACGAGACGGCTCCTGCCGCTGTGACTAAAATATACACGTTGACAGATAAGCGCCTTACATCCTATGTATTACACACCCGGGGCTCAGTCCTAAATGGCAACTTAATCCCTACATAGTGCACTACTTTCGACCGGAACATATGAGCCCTGGTGAAAAATAGTGCACTATCAAGGGAACAGGGATGGCATTTGGGACACACCCCCTGCAGTCCGTTTTACTGGACTATCAAACGACTGCCAGAAGACCATTGGACAGTCGTGATGCATTATGCATGATGCACCTGGAAGGAAGAGCCTACTTTATATTCTGGAAGGGCTTTTTGTTCAAAGACTATTTTACATTTAATCGGATGGAGAGTATTTCAAGTCTGGTTTCTATGTAGCCATTTCCAAGCTGCTTTTTCAAACGCTCTGTTGCTTTCTTATTTCCTTAGCTATATTATTAAGGGTATCTAATAGACGAAAAATGTTAAGATTATACAATGAAACCCACTCCCAAACATACCCCCCCCATATCTACTCCGTCACACACACATTTTGATGGAGATGCCGAGGGGGACTCTTCACCCAACATACAACCCCCCCACACACCCCGTCCTGCCAAACCCACTTTGTCACCCCCTCCCCACATACACACACTGTGTATGTAAAGGGCCTCCTCTCACAGAGCACTGGGGGGCTTAAAGCAGGCTGGCATCTCACACACCCTCAACATCCCCTCACACAAAGCCCTAACCCATGACCCACCTCGGGGCTGTCTCCCAGGGCACTGGGGGGCTTGAAGCAGGCCAGCATCTCCAGCAGGTCAAACAGGGTGGTGAGGTGGGGCTCCTGGAGCAGCAGTAGCATGGGGATGTGCTCCTTCTGGGGCGGGGGGAGACACGAGGCTGGGAGCTGCACCCCCTCGCCCTTACGCTCCCGCCGTGGGGCGCCCAGCGAGACAAACACCATCTGTAAATGAGGAGAGGGAGAGGCATGAGTGCCGTAGATGAGGGGGCCAATCGTGTGTTATAGACATTGCGGCTTTGAAAGCCAACGTTCCCCCGTTCGCAGAGATATAATTCACGTAAACGCCGCATATGGTCGGCTCAATCGGAAATGGCCTTTAAAAGCCGCAACGCCTGGTCAGAATAACCCGCGATCGGACTTAAATCCCAGCTCTAGTGTGCGACTATTTACGCCTAAGTGCAGACTGCCAAGTGTGTGTAGGTAGTTACCTGCATGTCTTTGAAGCCCAGCTCATGCAGGGTCTTCTCATCGTAGTCCGTGGTGAGCTCATGGCCAGAGGAGATCATTCTGACCGGGCCCATCAAACCACCTGACGGAAACACACACGCGTTACAAACAGACTGGCGAAACAACCAACACCCAAACACCTAAAAGTGGATTCTGATCCATTAACTTGCTCCTTTCCCTTAGTGAATAACCATGACTCAAATCTGAAAGGATTGCATAGAAACGGTGCAATCCTTCCTTCTGAGGTGATTACCTCAATAGATCACTAAAGGAAGCGTGCATTTCTAGTGAGGGGGTAAGGAAACCATTCGCTGCATAAGAATTGCCCTTCGGGACAAAAGATCAAATTCAATTCAATTCAAGACTACTGACACACAGGTCCTGTTTGAATACCCCTAAAATACTGATACAAAATACACTGTGAGATCAGTGATTACTTCAAAAGGGAAGGATGCAACAGCCTTCGGGAGAATCTCAATTGCATTTTCTTGATTCCATCCAATCGCATACTCATCCACTCCTCATCCAATTGGTTTTTTAAAAAGGCGAGGAGAGGACGCGAGGAATCAAGGAAAAGCAATCGAGATTCTCCATTGGCATTGCCGCTACACTGGCTCAGCGGTCAAAGGTGAGAGGTGACAGACCTGGGAAGTCCACCTGGCGGCTGCTCTGCCCAAACTCCTGCAGCTGGGCCTGCTGGTTCATCTGCTCCTTCTGCAGGTTCTCGTACCAGTGGGTCACCTCTGCCCGCAGGTCTGCCACCTGGTCACTGGGGTACATCTCGATGGTCATCTGGTACCACACACACAGGTAGGAACGTAGACACACAGACAGACGCAACACACACACAGACAGACGCAACACACACACAGACAGACGCAACACACACACAGACAGACGCAACACACACAGGTAGGAACGTAGACACACAGACAGACGCAACACACACACACAGACAGACGCAACACACACAGGTAGGAACGTAGACACACAGACAGACGCAACACACACACAGACAGACGCAACACACACACAGACAGAACGGGACAGACGCACGCGCGCGCGCGCACACACACACACACAAAGGCAAGTGACCAAACAGACACACACAGACGCACACACATAGAAAAAGTGTGTTAGAACATCCTTACAAACATCTAGAATGAGAACACAGCATTCTTCACAGTAGTACCACAACAAACATAATTCTACTCCATAAAAGTATGAAATTAGCTTGCACCAATCGTTTCCATTCATTTTGACATTGTGGCCTGTAGATTTTTCCTAACACAACAGAACACAACAGCAACAAGAGCATTTGAGTGTTTCCAATCGACCAAGGGTTAATAATTAAGTACCAAGATGCTGGGTACTTTCTTGGGTACCTTGTCGGGCAGGCCGGCGGGCTGGCACACGATCCTCAGTGGCAGAGACTGCTTGTCGCTCAGCGCCTTTAGGTGGCTGCTGATGCCCGTGCCCTCGATCTGCCACTGACGCAGGTGGTACGCAAACCTGGAGGGGGCAGGAGACAAAGAGAGTGTTGGGGGTGCAGAGAGAAAGTGAGAGAGCGCCAAAGAGAGACACAGTTCTTCGTGCTGGTTGAAATTAGCGCGGGAGTTGAGTGGGGGGAAAGTTTGGGTGAAGGGTGGATGGGTCAGGAGAACGGGACCAAGAGCTTGTCCTGTAGCTCTCCAGGTCCAGGGATGATCTCTACTAGGCGAGTCAGAAATATAGTTGATGATAAGCAGTGTTCTGGTTAACTTTAGAGGTTCAGGGCTTAAAGTACACAGGTTGAGAGGATGGAGATGAGGCGCGTGTGTTTGTGTGAGAGTTTCTGTGCGTCTGCTTGCGTACATGCATTTTCTGTGTGTGTGTGTGTGTGTGTGTGTGTGTGTGTGTGTGTGTGTGTGTGTGTGTGTGTGTGTGTGTGTGTGTGTGTGTGTGTTTGTGTGAGCTCCCAACCTGCGTCGGAAGGCCTCCAGGTGGGTCTTGAGCATGAGCAGGCCCCTCTCGATGACGGTGAGGCTGGAGTGGGCGTCCTTCTCCAGGTTGGCCGAGGTCATCATCAGGCTCTCCATGCACTTACTGATGAACTCCTGCTCCTTCTCCAGGCCCGTCTTACCAGCTGGGGGACGGAGACGGACACGCAACCGCAGAATCAATATCGGGCGAGATCGTAAATCAGCAGGTCATCGCGGTGACTCCTGATAGGCACGTTGAAATAAGCCGAGCTTCTACGCAAACGTCTAAAACCGCTCGTTCAATATAATGACTATAAAGTAGGATGTTTTGGATCAGGACATGCTGCTGCGGGGACAGGGTTTTCACTTCCTTTTTTGCAGCAATATAAAAAAGGGTGTCACGGTAGAGAAATTCTACTACTAGTCTTCAACCATGTACCAACTCAAGGTCCACTGACCGTTGATGTAGTAGGAGTTGATGTACTGGATGGCAGCGCGGCTGATGTCTGCGGACTGGGCCCTGAGGGCGATGCCCCACAGCTGGTCCATGCCACACAGCTAGAGGGGGTCAAAGGTTAGATGTCATAGACAAGCGTTGTCACAGGGTTCAGTGAGAGGTATGACGGGCCTGAAAGTTAGCAAACACCGATGACACAAACTGTGTGTGTATAAGAGTGTCTGTGTGTATGACTAACTGTACTCGGGTGTGTGTGTCCCTGTGTGTGTGTGTGTTTGAATCCTTCTCTGTAATGTGATTTGTGGATTCAAATAAAGTGTTTAAAGTGTGTGTGTGTGTGTACCTCGCAGTTGGAGCCGCTGTCGTAGGCGCTGGTGGCCAGACGGGCCAGGTTACAGAGATGCTGGAAGAGGTTGAGGCCCGTCATGCTGATGGTCTCCGGCTTCAGCTGGGGCATCTGAGGAAACAGGAAGTATTAAGGGCAAAAGGTATTGCAATGATAGATTCTGCGACGCTTTTAATGCCAAGGATTTTCAACGATTTGGACAACTTTTCCGATTTGTTTCCCCCGGCTAGTGAATCACTTTTCAATGACCTTTCACAATGAATTGACAACTTTGGGACTTTTTAAATGACAACCCCCCCACCCCCACCACTTTTTTGTTTGTTACAGATTCTAGTTATTGATTTGTTTCATTGTTTTTAGCTCAGGTTCACCATCACCACCACAGACCACGTAGGAATGACCCTTGTCAAACACCCCTCCCCACTAAGACCAGATGGTCCAGTCCGGTCGTACCTTTTCCAGGAAGAGGTGTTTGTAGGTCTCCATGCCCATGGCGTGCTGGTCTTTGCTGCGGACCTGGTTGAGGAACCAGTGCAGCGCGTCGTCGTAACACTCTCCGTCCTCCACCAGGCAGTGCCACAGGATGTCCACCTGCTCTAGACTCAGTCCTGAGGGAGAGGAGAGGCTGTTAGAGTGTTCATATACAAATACACCGCTGTTATATATGCACACATTCACTGCTGGGGAGAGGAGTTCAACTGGTGTCAGCGTTGGTACACAACCACACACTTCAGACTATAAGGGGAAGATGAGCGTATCACTCCCACACTGGATCCACAATAGACACACAACCACACAGGCAGACATGTACACCACATCCACATTTTCACACACACAATATAAATGGTTGCCAGAGAACATTGGCTGCAGTATTATTCCTTTTGTGTCCCGATCGGGCGCCACCAGGGCAGGAGTCTCCCAGTCTACCTCGAAATCCAAAATATTAGCTCCCCTTCACGCATACACAAAAGCGTGCAAACACACACGCTCGCACACACACAGAGGCGACACACACAGACATACACAAAAGTCACACACACAGCTATGAACAGAGTGAATTAGCTAGGTAGGTCCAGTCAACCCTCTGGAGACGCCAGAGGACAATGATGTCTCTGTTGTAGGAGAGAGCCTCCATCAGGTTGCACATCTCCACCAGGGCAAATTCCATTCCCAGGGTGTAGCCAGCCATCCATAGAGGCAGAGAATGATAGGGCATGTTTCTGTTGAACTGTATGCGAAGACTGGGTAATGTAACGGAAAGCTGGAATAAGTCTCCTTTATTGGACACGTTATGGCTGAAACACTCCCCGTTTCGCGCCATTTGGTGCCTAATGAACACGACCGTGTTGACTTACTGAAGTGGTCTGGGGAGCCCAGTGTGGAGAAGACACAGGTCAGGAACTGCAAGCGAACTTGGACCTCCGCACTGTGGCCATACCTGTGATCGCATAGTAATCAAAATCACATCATTCAATAATGAACTACTCCGTTCCCTTTTGAACTGCAACGTCACTCTGACGTCCATTTCAATGCGTTTCACATTTCAAATATGGAAATCAAAAAGACTAGCCACACGCCCTCTGTAGTTCTGTCAGGACAAAACATGTGGTCGCTTTGTCTCAGCGGTCCCTTAAAGCAGCCAGCACCTCCCAGCTGGCCACATACACAACCACAGAGTCACTGTCCGCAGCCATTGCACACCAGAACCGCACTGCAGCGAGACTGGTCGGCTCAATAAGCTGCAGTTACATTGGTGTACCTACAAGACATGCTGCGTTACCAAATATGTTGCCATATTCCACAGTAATAAGACTGTTACCGTTGTATAGTTACAAGGCAACGCCAATAATGTCAATGTGGGGGGTGGGGTAGTGTAGTGGAGAGAACGTGTGGGTTACTCACAGGGCAAACTTGTGCCTCTGCTCTCGGACTTCCTGGATGTAGTGCAGCAGGTTCTCAAAGAACAGCTTCATCATGTGCAGCTCCTTCTCCGCCCACCTGAAAGACACGACACACGACATCAAAGGGTGTGAGTTCGGAAATTCATTACCTGCTCCGATTTCTGAGCACTCTCGTCCGAGTGTGCCAGAGCGCAGAATAACTGATGGATTTAAGAACGCGTAACGGCCGTTGAATATGGCCGGTGTCAGTAAACGTCTGCAAAAAAAACTTTATTAAATTGTTGCCGGCAGCACAGTTGCCGTCACCAACGCTGCGCATAACATGAAAAACACCGTGAGGCGAACACTGTGAGGCGTTCTCTCATTTGTGTCTGGAAGTAGCTAGGAAGATAACCAACGTTAGACAGTTAGATTGGGTGCTTGACTGCTGTGTGAGAACACTCCTGAGAACGCTCGGATCAACCATATTCCTCGGCCAGAGCGTCCAGAGTGCGCTCTGAACGCGAAACACTCTGAATTTACAAACGGACAATCTGACAACGCTCTGAATTTACGAACGCCCTGACCGTACACTCTGGCACTCCAAAGTGAATTTACAAACATGTCAAATGTCACAAAAACAGTAGTTAATGTCACAGAGTTATGGTCACAATATGTCCAAATCTGTTGCATTGTCAATGTTATTCTGTGATTCCATGTAATGGACAACGTTTGTCTGTTCTAATCATGCTGAGGGTGCAATGCTTACATGGTGATCCAGTGGGTGTCGTAGCTGGAGCCGAACTGCTGAAAAGTGCCGAAAAGTTTGGGAAGGAGGCGCAGGGAGACGACCACAGATCTGTGAGAGAGAGAAGCATGGAGTCAAAAAACAAGTTTCACATAATAGCTAGCCAACGAAGGGATAATACAAAATCATTCACACAGACACACACGCTCATATATGCGCACGCACACACACACCTGTGGTGGGCTAGGTTCTCCAGGCAGCCCTCGATGAAACGCATGCGGATCTGACGGTCGGTGAACCAGCACACCAGAGAGCACAGGAGCTTCTCCGCCTCGTTGATCAAGCCCTCCGAAAGGTGGATCTGATGGAACAGGGAAGAACGGAGAAAGGTCACTCGCACCTTTTTCCAGACTTCAGAATATCACAAAGATCCTAAACTAATAGCGATAACTAACCTTAATAATAAATGAGCTGCTCTTTGAAACCTGAAGGAGGAAGTGACGCATTCTCCTAATACGTTGAGTATTTAGTAGCTGACAAAACGTGTTTTCCACACAGTAACCAGGTTTCCATCCAACCATCCGAGTAAAGTACCCGTTGAAAAAAATATGAAAAACAAAACAAAAAACAAACTCATAACAGGCCTGATTTAAACTGTCAAATTGTCGAAAAATTCCCAAAAAAGTCAACAAACAAAACAAATACTCTAGACAAGGGTGGATACTTTTTTGGTCGCTGATTAGGATATGCAACAAATTGCAGTGCAAATTGCACAATTGCTGATAGACTAACCATGACTTTGAGATATATTTACAGTCATGCGATGCTGTGCATGGTCTTGTCACTAACAACTTGAAAAAGCATGCAGTTTATTAAGCTCCAGATGAAATCATCTAAATCAACTTCACAGGGTGGTGAAAGTTGACAGTAATGAGCTTGATGCTCCTTTCCAATAAATATCGAGGGTCTTCATTTGTATGCTGGTGACATTTTTATTTGGTTATAGGCAGCCACATTGTATTTGCGAGCTGTTGGCTATAGCGCATGTGCCAAGACCAGAGTGGGCACATTTGCTAGTTATCATGGACCTTATGTGCCAAAACCATCGACAGAGTTAATTAAAGATAGGACACTTTCCCCACCCCCCCATTTTCACCTAAAATGACATACCCAAATCTAACTGCCTGTAGCTCAGGACCTGAAACAAGGATATACATATTTTTGATACCATTTGAAAGGAAACACTGAAGTTTGTGGAAATGTGAAATTAATGTAGGAGAATATAACACATTAGATCTGGTAAAAGATAATACAAACCAAAACAACATGCATTTTCAACACCATTTTCCCCCTCATCTTTCAAATGCAAGAGAAAGGCCATAATATAATATAGCAGTTCAGGTGCAATTTTGATTTTGGCGACTAGATGGCAGTAGTGTGTGTGCAACGTTTCAGATAGATCCAGTGAAGCATCGCAATACTGCACAGTATTTTGTTTCAAGTCTGCCCAAACGTGCCGAATTGGTCAATTCAATTTTCAAGTACATAACTATAGAGAACATACAAAAATGATATGGTAATACAAAATGTCATACATGATGGATCATTAACTTTCACACATGTAGATGGCTGGGCGGAGTGGGTGTGGAGCCAGAGACAGCAGGGGTTCAAACTGTAGAACACAGTTCCAACATTTGAATATAAAAATGTATTTTATCAAACAAAACTACGCTACATTTTATCTCTGGGACCCTCAGGATGACAAATCAGAGCAAGATCACTGAAGTACATTATTTACCTTCAGAGGTGAATGTTTTAAACCAGTTGCCGTGATAAGTGTTTTGTAGTTGTGCACCATCCTTAAACAATAGCATGGTATTATTTTGCTGTAATAGCTACTGTAAATTGGACAGTGCAGTTAGATTAACAAGAACTTAAGCTTTCTGCCCATATAAGACATGCCTATGTCCTGGAAAGTTGGCTGTTACTTACATCATTCTAGTCACATTAGCGCACGTTAGCATCAACCGTCCTGGTATAGGGACACCGATCCCGTAGAGGTTAAAAATGGGATGGAAAAGCATAGACTTTTAAAAGTATTTTTATTCGGTGAATGAACATTTAGACAACATAATGTGTCACTTCTTTCTGGGAACTCAAACTCTGCTTCTATGCCGCTAGGCTTCAAGGCGGCATGCTACTTGCTTTTATTCAGCAAGAAAGTCGCTACCAGAATGCTTTCTTAGTGCACAGTGTAATCCAGTGTCATGGTTCTTACCGCGTCCTCATCCTGCACCAGGTCCCAGAGCAGTGTGTTGCCCTTCTTGCACACGTTGTCCAGGTTGATGTCAGTCACGGCGTTGCCAGAGTACTGGTGCTTGTGGACCTGCGGGCCTGCAGAGGAATAAAACACAGCCGCTGGTGAAAAAGAGAGCCATAGAAAGGTTCAGTAAAGACTTATTGAAGTGCTAAAATGTCTAGCTAAAATATCATGCTAAAATGTGGCAAGGATAACAACAAATCGAGTGACACTAAGAATGGCAATAAGAAAGCAGCCATATGGAATGGCATACTGTCACGTTTACAGGTAGAAGTTTAACGTTTTTTTTTAGCAGAAGCTCTTATCCAGAGCAGTAGGGAGTGCATACATTGTCATAAAGGTCCACCGTGGGAATCGAACCCACAACCCTGGCGTTGCAAGCCAGGGGCGCAGGTTGCCTAGCGGTTAGAGCGTTGGACCTGTAACCGAAAGGTTGCTGGATCGAATTCCCGAGCTGACAAGGTAAAAACCTGTCGTTCTGCCCCTGAACAAGGCAGTTAACCCACTGTTCCCCGGTAGGCCGTCATTGTAAATAAGAATGTGTTCTTAACTGACTTGCCTAGTTAAATAAAAATGAAATAAAAGCGCCATGCTCTACCACTTGAGCTACACGGGATTAACTGATGGTGAAAGCATTTGACTGGATTGCCCCATCCAGATGATTAGTAGAACCGCAACTACATGATTCTCGCTGCTGTAAACTGAGGGCCGTTATCGGTGCGCAATAAGTGGGTAAACCGTTCCGCGAGTGCGGTATTCTGTGAATTGTCCAGCCACGATTTCTGGGAAACCTGGGAATTTTGGGTAAATTTAAGTAAATTCACAACCCTAGGTGCACCGTGCAGTGCAGCCTACCTTGCACCATGTGCTCGTGGTAGATAGAGGCCAGGTTGGGCAGGTGCTGCTGCAAGTGGGAGCTGAGCTCGGCGTGCGAGTTGATCTGCACCAGCTCCTCCTCACAGCCAGACTCCTCACCGTCAAAGTCGGCCATGTTCTTCTCCGACTTGGCGCTGATCTGGGAGCTGCTGCAGGACACGTCATCTGCGCTCAGCATGTCGTCCACCATGTGCCTGGTGGATGATTCAATGTTAGAAGGGCAATGCATGTTAATGTCACTTGAATAAGCCCAAGATTCACGTTGCAAGGAAAACAAATACATGTACACTGAATGTACAAAACATTGCTCTTTTCATGACAGACTGACCAGGTGAATCCAGGTGAAAACTATGATCAATTACTGATGTCACTTGTTAAATCCACTTCAAATCAGTGTAGATGAAAGGGAGGAGACAGGTTAAAGGATTTTGAAGCCTAGAGACAATATATATATATTTTTCCCCCCCTTTATTTAACCAGGTAAGCTAGTTGAGAACAAGTTCTCATTTACAACTGCGACCTGGCCAAGATAAAGCAAAGCAGTGCGACACAAACAACAACAAAAAAGAAAGTCTATATACAGTGTGTGCAAATGGCGTGAGGTGGTAAGGCAATCAATAGGCCATAGTAGCAAAGTAATTACAGTTTATTACAAGTGAGACATGGATTGTGTATGTCTGCCATTCAGAGGGTTAATGGGCAAGACAAAACATTTAAGTGCCTTTGAACGGGGTATGGTAGAAGGTGCCAGGCACACCGTGTTGAGTGTGTCAAGCACTGCAGCGCTGCTGGGTTTCACACGCTCAACAGTTGCCCATGTGTATCAAGATTGGTCCACCACCCAAAAGACATCCAGCCAACTTGAAACAACTGTGGGAAGCATTGGAGTCAACATGGGCCAGCATCCCCGTGGAACGCTTTGCGACCCCTTGTAGAGTCCATGCCACAACGAATTGAGGCTGGTCTGAGGGCAAAACGGGGTGTAACTCAATATTAGGAAGATGTTCCTAATGTTTTGTACCCTCAGTGTACATCTAGTTCCTCATGACAAATGTAGAAATGATTGACTGGACACTTCTACACATCTATGCAACTACAGGCAACTCAACCGTCTATGGATGGTGTCTAGACTCATTTGGGCGCCGACATAATTGCTAGTAGTTGGTCCTGATTCAACATGTAGAACCGGCCACGGACAGTTTGTCTTGGTTGGGGTCTGTAGTTGATAGAAGCCTTCAAAGACCCTCATCTCCCGAGGTAAATTTGCCAAACATAGAACATTGTGAAAGAGACAGAAGATACAGGTTAGCGTAAAGAAAGCAAAAGAGATGGTGACAGTCTTACCCTTCATGGTGGTGGTGATGATGGTGGTTGTGAGGCCCGATGAAGTGTCGGCAGTTGAACAGCTCGTTGCCCATGGCGTCCCCCAGGAAGTCCCCGGGGCAGGGCAGGCAGGTCTGCTCCTGGGGGCCCGGGGCCATTTGAGATGAGGGGCCTCCCATCTCTGAATGTTGTTGTTCGGGCCCCTCAGGCCGCGCCGAGCAGGCGTCCAGCATCCTCATGCGGCCCTCCATCGATACCGCAGCCGTTACCATGCCGACGGCTGCCTCGGGGTTAAAGGGCAAACATTTGGGTTTTGGTCCGTCTCCTGCCCCTCTTTCGGTTCTGTCGCCATGCTCCTCCACCAGCGCCTCGCCCGCTTTCCGCTTCCTGACCTCCGGCTGGTCCCGGGGCTGCTTCTGCGGACTGCCCTCGGCCGCTACACCCCGGTTGTTCCCCTCTTCATCCTCTTCGTCGTCCTCATCTTCATCATCATCTTCGTCATCTTCCTCCTCCTCTTCCTCCTTGAGGACCTCGCTGTCAGCCATGTCATCAGAGTGCAGCTCGCTGCCGGGGCTTCCCGCTGACTGGCTGGCACGGCTGGAGCCCGCCTCGTTGCTGGAGCCCTCGCTGTGGCCACTGCTGCTGCCCGGCCCACTGCTGCCCTCCTCCATGCTGTTGGCCGTCTCGTCCGAGCTGCCCTGCATCGACTCCTGGACGGGGCGGAGAGAGGACACCAAATCAGTTCCAGTTAAACCGGCCATACATCAGAACCACGAGACATGCTAATAAATCGGGGATATTGACTTAGATTAGGTTTTTGATAAAAAGTCTAAAAAGTTCGCAATTGGAGACAGCGGCTAGGCAAACAAAAAAAACAAGGCATGGATTTCTGAACAGTGCTGGAAAGTAACAGTTTGCTACTAATAGCAATTCCCATTAAATGTATTGAGAACGTGCATCACTAGAGTGCTGCTAACCTCCGTGTCAGAGAGTCTCTGCTGGCCCCGCTTGCTGCCGCCCATCATCTGCTCGTCCATCTCCATGTCGCTACCGCCGCTGTGGTGAGTGTCGCTGTTGTCACTGCTGTCCGGGCTGGCCGCTGGGGAGCCTGGGTAGAGACGAGAAGCAGAGGCTTGATGCATCAGATTCCGCATCTCACAAAACATAAGGTAGTCTATATACAGCAGATATGTTTAAGAGCATATTTATCTAAGCAAGTGGTAAACCATGGTTATTGTTATCTAAAAGGTGTTCAAGACTTTTGTTCCATCCCAGCACTAAAACATCCGATTCAACACCTTGATTAGTGCTGGACTGGACCAAAAACCTGCATACCACCCACTTAACAGCACCGGAGTTGTTGACTATCACTGATCAAAGAATATATATATATATCCCCTTGAAATACACAGACATAACCATCGTACCTTTCTTGTTGCCCATGGGGACGTTGGTGTTGAGCAGCGAGGCGAAGGAGCTCTGCTTGGAGAGCTGGGCCTTTGCGGACAGGGCGTTGTTCCACAGAGCCTTGATCAGCATGGAGGCCAGGTACAGGGTCTGAGGAAGGAGGGTGGGCCGCATAGAATTACATACAGAATCACAATTATAGGATCTTTATGGTGGGCAGGTGACCAAGACAAAGAGCAGCTCTGTTAGACTGGGTGTATGTGACTATAAAGCTCCTTATCAAAGTCATTTTTTATTTCACCAGGTAGGCCAGTTGAGAACAAGTTCTCATTTACAACTGTGACCTGGCCAAGATAAAGCAAAGCAGTGCGACAAAAACAACACGTGGGATAAACAAAAGTACAGTCACTAACACAATAGAAAAGTATATATACAGTGTGTGCAAATGGTGTGAGGAGGTAAGGCAATAAATAGGCCATAGTAGCGAAGTAATTACAATTTAGCAAATTAACACTGGAGTGATAGATATGCAGATGATGATGTGCAAGTAGAAATACTGGTGTGCAAAAGAGCAAAAAAGTAAATAAAAACATTATGGGGATGAGGTAGGGAGCTGGATGGGCTATGTACAGATGGGCTGTGTACAGCTGCACCGATCGGTAAGCTGCTCGGATAGCTGATGCTTAAAGTTAGTGAGGGAGATATAAGTCTCCAACTTCAGCGATTTCTGCAATTCGTTCCAGTCATTGGCAGCAGAGAACTGGAAGGAAAGGCAGCCAAAGTAGGTGTTGGCTTTGGGGATGACCATTGAGTTATACCTGCTGGAGCACGTGCTACTGGTGGTTGTTGCTATGGTGACGAATATGTAGCGAGGGCCTGGCCGACGAGAGCATACAGGTCGCAGTGGTGGGTGGTATATGGGGCTTTGGTGACAAAACGGATGGCATTGTGATAGACTACATCCAATTTGCTGAGTAGAGTGTTGGAGGATATTTTGTAAATGACATCGCCAAAGTCGAGGATCGGTAGGATAGTTAGTTTTACAAGATTATGTTTGGCAGCGTGAGTGAAGGAGGCTTTGTTGCGAAATAGGAAGCCGATTCTAGACTGAATTTTGGATTGGAGATGCTTAATATGAGTCTGGAAGGAGAGTTTACAGTCTAGCCAGACACCTAGGTATTTGCAGTTGTCCACATATTCTAAGTCAGAACCGTCCAGAGTAGTGATGCTGGACGGGCGGGCAGGTGCGGGCAGCGATCAGTTAATGAGCATTCATTTAGTTTTACTAGCATTTAAGAGCAGTTGGAGGCCACGGAAGGAGTGCTGTATGGAATTGAAGCTCATCTGGAGGTTTGTTAACACAGTGTCCAAAGAAGGGTCGGATGTATACAGAATGGTATCGTCTGCGTAGAGGTGGAACAAGGGAATCAAGAGCGACATCGTTGATATATACAGAGAAAAGAGTCGGCCCGAGAATTGAACCCTGTGGCACCCCCATAGAGACTGCCAGAGGTCCGGACAATAGGCCCTCCGATTTGACACACTGAACTCTATCTGAGAAGTAGTTGGTGAACCAGGCGAGGCAGTCATTTGAAAAACCAATGCTGTTGAGTCTGCCTATAAGAATACGGTGATTGACAGAGTCGAAAGCCTTGGCCAGGTTAAAGAAGACTGCTGCACAGTACTGTCTTTTATCGATGGCGGTTACGATATCGTTTAGTACCTTGAGCATGGCTGAGGTGCACCCGTGACCAGCTCGGAAACCGGATTGCACACCGGAGAAGGTACGGTGGGATTCGAAATGGTCAGTGATCTGTTTGTTAACTTGGCTTTCGAAGACTAGAAAAGCAGGGCAGGATGGATACAAGTCTGTAACAGTTTGAGTCTAGAGTGTCTCCCCCTTTGAAGAGGGGGATGACCGCGTCAGCTTTCCAATCTTTAGGAATCTCGGACGATATGAAAGAGGTTGAACAGACTAGTAATAGGGGGTTGCAACAATGGCGGCGGATAATTTTAGAAAAAGGGCCCAGATTGTCTAGTCCAGCTGATTTGTACGGGTCCAGGTTTTGCAGCTCTTTCAGAACATCAGCTATCTGGATTTGGGTGAAAGAGAAGCTGGGGAGGCTTGGGCAAGTAGCTGCGGGGGGTGCGGAGCTGGTGATATGTAGATCAAATCACACTCAACATTTGATTGTCCACTCTTTGCCGTAGCCTAAATTTGCTTAGTGTTGTGTTTCCTTGCCACAATACTAACGAGTATCGCGATACTGGCATCTTCCCGGATCTAGGTAATTCGTAGAATACCATCAACTACCATTGGGCACTCATGATGTGTGGTGTGTGTGTGTACCTGTTCGGTGTGTGCGCTGGGGTGCAGGCCAGACACCAGGTTGAGGACGTGGCGCAGCGGCACCGGGTCCAGGTTCTTGATGAGCGAGGGGAACAGGTCGTGGATGTAACGGCTACAGTGCTTCAGCTACATGGGGAGAACAGATAGAGAGACAGGGTCAAGGAGAACATCAACGGAAAAGAACAAAAATAATTCAATGTATTATGATAGCAAAACTAATTGGTAGAATACAGTAAAGAAAAATAAGTATAAATATGCAAATTCAGAGTAGGAGTGCTGCTCTAGGATTAGGTCCCTCAATTTGATTAGAGGCTAAATGTATACTAAAAATCTGCATTTCTACGCTGAAAATCTTTATAAATGCGGCCTCTGGTGTTTAGGACCTAGTTACCTGAGCTGCGGCCCAGATGCAGTCCACATGCTGGGTGCTGAGCCTGCCCTCTGCGGCAAGGAAGTTCAGGATCACTTGGCACTGTTTAATTATCTGGAACGACAACAAAGAGGCACAAACTCTGCATTAACAGGGGAGTTAAAATTCAGATTGCCCATAAAAATGTATCGACTTGGAATGGGAAAACTTACCTCTATGTGCAAATTTGGTCCAAATATGTGCTCCACCACATTGTTGTTGATTAGCCAGTCAGCGAGTTCCTTTGCTATTGACCTGAAGGGACAGTTTGAGGTACGCTGCTTTTACGGTCCGTGACGCACTGCTAAATCAACTCAATTGACTTACGTTCCATTGTAAAAATCGACAGAACCGACTTAAGTTTCATTGTAAAATCAAATCAATTGACTTACGTTTCGGTGTCGGACACCAGAGACTCATTATTACAGACATCGTTGAAGGTGTGGAGCTGATTCTGTGGGGAGAAAACGAGTAATAAAAAATGTTATGAACGTATGTATGTACACACCAGTGTACTTCATTTATTGAGTTATTGACCCTTGCGTAAAAGTCTTAGTTACATCAGACTGAAAGTCCTAGTGAAGCTTTAATAATGTATACCTGTGTCAAAAACAAAACAGCTGTCACAATGTGCTTCACAGTAACCCGGCCTAGACTCCCAAAGAGCAAGCAACACGGCAGCGTGTGAGCGTGGGTGTATGGGTCTCCGGGTGCACGTGTGAGTCTCACCGTGATTTGGCTGAGGCCGGCCAGCCTCATGGTGAGCGTGGGGGACATGAAGTACTTGAAGGCCAGGTCCAGACTCTCCTTGTCGAAGCACAGCGCGCTGTCCAGCGGCTCCTTCACCGTGCTCCACATCAGGTCGGCCATGTTGCGTGCCGCGCTCTGACGCAGCTCCTGATCCGACAGCTTGCACAGGTACCTGGGGAGGGACACATTTGGAATTGAGTTAACTTTGTTTAAAACCAGGAAGTCCCTTCATTAGGAGATAGTTTTATTTGTTCTGTTTTGATTTAAAGACATGGTAGACAGGTTGGACATAATGACTGGACAAATGGGACTAAACAGTCAGGACTAAGTGCGGGGCATCTATCGAGGCTGGCTGCAACACTCAGAAGAGAAGCACCATGACAATAGTTGGCTACAATGAGAATCTAGTCTTTGCGAACAATAAGATACAGTATGTATTTTTTTAATCACTTCTGAGAAAACAGAAATTTTTCTCAATTCAGGAGGAAGTAGTGATACGCTATAAGGTGGCAATGCACTGGAGTCAGAAAGTCACAGTTCATCATTCTTCATCGACTAAGGATCAAAATGACTAAGGAATGTTCCATTTGGACATCAGGACCAGTTAAACCAGCCCACCCAGGTCACATGACAGAGGTACGACGAGGCCTGCGAGATGTCTGGCTGCTCCAAGGTCATGTGAGGAGAAGCTGACTGGAGCGCTGGCCACTGTTACCATGGCGAGGGAAGCTCTTCCTAGCAACACCAGTTGGTGGCACAGCAAGAAAGGGTTCTCAGCTGCAATTGCTTTCCATCCAGAAAAAAAATATACACAGTCAAGTATCTGATTGAATTTTGAAATTCAACTCAAATACAAAAATATGCTTGCTTTGTAAGAGCATCCACTAAATTCATCCTTGATTTATGCTAATCGACTGCCAATATGCTGGATTACACTATTTGCATAATGTCCTCCCTAATACTACATCCAATATTCAGGGGAGCATCTCTATCAAGTGCGTTTGATTGTGTGTTGAAAAGTGGCGGGCGAGTTGAACAACCCAGCACTGTGTATCCAAATTCAATATGCATCTCAAACAGCCCCTTGGGCCATTTCTGACGGGAGGAGCTCCGATTGCAACAGCAACTCTCCTCTCTCTGCCCCATTTTCTTATTCTCTTACAATGACTGCAGGAAAAAAAGCACTACGCAGCAGTATGGGATGCCATATTGTATAGAGCTGTATTAGATATGGGGAAAACAGCATGACTAACATTAAAACCACTTGTGATTCAATCTGTATTGATACATGCCTAATTAGGGATTTCAAGGCACTAATGAAAACTCACTGGCGGTGAGGAACTAATGATGACTTGATTATCCTCACTCTGAAGTAAATAGAGATTTCACCACAGAGTTTCATTGATATGGAGTGTGTGAACTTACCGTATTACATACGTGCGGAACGGTATGATGTGCTGCATGACGGCGGGAATGTGCAACCATATTCGGATCTGTGTGTGGAGAGAACAAACGGATTTGGAATCAGACTGACATCCCTTGAGATGTGTGAGAAGCAGTGGAAAACCTAAAAACGGATGCCACTTTAACAGAGCTGGCTGACAACGGATTATTCACTGCGATTACTGACGGAGAGAGCATTCCCAAACGAAACAGCTGTGCTACAACATAGAAACTGCATCAAGAACATCTGCATATGGCGCTGAAACAGCATCTGGAGGTAGTGGTAAATGCATCCAGGATTGGGTGGATATATATATATATTCGGCGGTTGGGCTGCACTGTTGGGTGGCTGGATTAATGTATTGCTGCCAAGTGGGCTGTGGTGCCATTTTGGGATCAACTCCTACTCACATTGGAGACGATGGTGATGAAGGCGTGGGCGATGGGGAAGGGCAGGCTCTCCGGCGTGCCTGACTCAAAGCAGTCCTTCATGAGCGACAGACCGTGCTTACCACAGAACAGGCAAACATAGCGCAGCAAGTGCAAGGGGACCTCCACATCCTGGTCACAGGAGAAAAACAAGGTCAATACAACTTTATTGTCCACACAGAAATGGAAAACTAACTTTTGCTTCATATCGCAAATCATAGTGGAAGAGACTGGTGCAACTCAATGGTTTCAAGTGGTGTCATACCCTCATCTCCTTTTGGTTTATCAGAACTATAGGTGAAAGCAATATGGTGGATGGATGTATACTGGGAATTTGCTTTCACTTGTCTAGTTATTTCCCACCATCGAGATTATGACTTTTTTGCAGTCTATTCAGGACAGAGTATGCAGACCAGAGTTGGGTACATAGTATAAGAAATCTTTGAGCATTTGCTTAAGCCTGCCTGGTGTGCCAGATAAGTAGGGAGCTTCATCAATAAGTGTATCGATGACGTCTTTACCACAGTGGCCGTACGTACATACTCCAACCAGAAGCCATAGATTACAGGCAACATCCGCACTGATCTAAAGACGCTTATAAGAAATCCCGCTATGCCCTCCGACGGATGTGGCAGGGCTTGCAAACTATTACGGACTACAAACGGAAGCAGAGCCGCAAGCTGCCCAGTGACAGGAGCCTATCAGACGAGATAAATTACTTATATGCTCGCTTCGAGGCAAGCAACACTGAAGCATGCATGAGAGCACCAGCTGTTCAGGACGAATGTGTGATCACGCTCTCCATAGCCCATGTGAGTAAGACCTTTAAACAGGTCAACATTCATCTGGCCGCAAGGCCGTGTACTAAGTACGTGTACTAAGAGCATGCGCTGACCAACTGGCAAGTGTCTTCAATTACATTTTCAACCTCTCCCTGTCTGAGTCTGTAATACCAACATGTTTCAAGCAGACCACCACGGTCCCTGTGCCCAAGAACACCAAGGTGACCTGCAGCACTCACGTCTGTAGCCATGAAGTGCTTTAAAAGGTGGGTCATGGCTCACATCCAACACCATTATCCAAGAAACCCTAGACCCACTCCAATTTGCATAACGCCCCAACAGATCCACAGATGACGCAATCTCTATTTCACACCACACTGCCCTTTCACACCTGGACAAAAAGGAAAACCTACATGAGAATGCTATTCATTGACTACAGCTCAGCGTTCAACACCATAGTACCCACAAAGCTCATCACTAAGCTAAGGACCCTGGGACTACACCTCCCTCTGCAACTGGATCCTGGACTCTTGACGGGCCACCCCCAGGTGGTAAGGGTAGGTAACAACATATGTGCCACGCTGATCCTCAACACGGGGGCCCCTCAGGGGTGCGTCCTCAGTCCCCTCCTGTACTCCTTGTTCACCCATGACTGCATGGTCAAGCACGACTCGAAAACCATCAAGTTTGCAGACGACACAACAGTGGTAGGCCTGATCAACAACGATGAGAATCTATAGGGAGGAAGTCAGACCTGGCAGTGTGGTGCCAGGATAACAACCTCTCCCTCAACGTGATCAAGACAAAGGAGATGATCGTGGACTACAGGAAAAGGAGGGCCGAGCATGCCCTCATTCTCATCGACGGGGCTGTAGTGGAGCAGGTTGAGAGCTTCAAGTTCCTTGGTGTCCACATCCTTCACTGTAAAGTCTACACCTGATGTATTCGGCGCATGTGACAAATACAATTTGATTTGAGTATTCCATTGGTTTTATTCCAACTAGGCAAGGTCAATTAAGCACAGAATACTATCTGAACTCCGGTCTGATGCAGACTATGAACTTTGTCCACTAAAAATATCCCTTAAAAGCCCATTAAAAATGTTTAATATGGTGGAGAGGTACGAGCTGGAAAGTTATTAAATTAGCCTGAGACAAATTATTGTACTCCGGGGAAAGATCGACAGTACTTGGAGGTGGAAATGAGCCTCAATTTAATAAAACCGCAAAATATACTGCAGACACATTTCACACCTCATGTGTACGTTGGCCTGAAAAGCCACAAGAGGGACCTGAGATCAGTGTTTAGAGAGCCTTCTCCCTCTGTCTCCCCTGGTCCTAAAGGAAACATTTGTAATTGGACCCCTGAGGGAGAACTATTCTAGGACCTATTGTTAACCAAATCAACACCAAACCTCCTCGAGTGAAAACCCATTACAACAACCTGGGAACAGTGTTCAGAGTCCTGCCTCCCTACTCTCCCAGCCCTAAATGGGACATAGCTGTTGGGTTCTGGGCATGCCACTTTTCATGCAGCTTCCCAATAAAATATAAATAGACCCAGATGTCATAAATCACTGAGATGAGTAACATGACCACAGGAGTGAGGAGAGGGGACTAGGAGGAGATTGGCGATTGGTCAAACAGGCAGACCAGACATTAAGGCATGGGCCTTTACTTCAAAGGACTTGACGTAGGATGCGTACCAAATGGCACCCTATTCCCTATATAGTGCAGTACTTTTGACCAGAGCCATACGGGCCCGGGTCAAAAGTAGTGCACTCCAAAAAGGGAATAGGGTGCCATTTGAGAGACGTAGATGTTGCTGTAAAGAGTTGGAACCGACACAAAGCGACAATCAGGCAGATTGAGTATTGTGTTTTTGGACGAAACAGTGGAGTAGAAAAAACAAAGAGGGCGGAGGAGTCCTTACGTTCATGTCACAGAAGGAGCCGAGGATATTGCTTTCATGAGCAGAGATGTCCTGGAAAAAGGAAACAAAAAGAAAGTATGACGAGTATATTGTATACTGAGAAATGTTGGAGAACATTTTAGAACAGGATGACACCAATGTCATTGTCAAGTATCCCATGGAGACAAATACTGATTCCATAATAGAGTTGTGTGTATGGGCGCATGTTTTGCTTTTACCTCTATGGTGCAATGTGTGTTGTGTCGGCGGTACATATTAAACCATTAATGCTTTGGTGGGGTGGGTGTTGTGTAGGGGGAACCATGTTATTCGTTTACCTCTACAGTGGGGTTTGGGTATGTATTGTGTGGTATCAGGGTGTGTCATTCCATTACCTCTATGGTGGGGTGTGTGTTGTGTTTGTAAGCCGTGTACAGTGGGAACTGAATCTGGAAGATCTTGGCGGCGCAGAGCAGCAGCTTCTCCCGGTCCTCGGTGCTCCACGAGTCAAACATGTCCTCCTGGGCCTGGCTGTCCGTACTGCTGCTAGCTCCAGCCTCAGACGCCCCAATACCACTACTACTTTCCTCTGGCTTGGGGGCCTCCTGCTGGGCCTGGCTCGTCCCCTGGACTGGGTTCTGGTTGTTGTTATTCTGGTTCTGCTCCGGGGCGTCCCCGGCGGCATCCTCCTCCGCCGAGTCCCTCTCCACATTCAACGGCTCGTCCTCAACAGGCGAGGAGGGCGGTTGCTGGGGGTGTGGCCCAACTCCAGTTATTCCACCCCCTCCCTCGCCTCCCCATTCTGTCACGGGCGCCTCCGCGCCACCTGTGGCCCCGTCCCCTGTGTCAGTGACGCCCCGTTGGCTGGTGGCGCTGCAGAGGCGGTCCCTCAGGCTGGTGACCTGAGCGATGACCAGGTTGATGAGGGCGTAGACCAGCTGGTTGAACACCTCCAGGTGCTTGTACTCCTTGAAGCAGCATAGACATTGCCTGTGGAGGGAAAGGAGGGGTGGCGAGAGAGATTGAGTGAAATGCGAATCACGAAGACCCACCGGTGAGTCACAGTCAACTCCTACTGGGGTCGCAGTTCGAGGCTGACTCATTCCATGTGGATGGTCAAGGAATCAAAACGTTTGGGAACCATAAAAAGGCAATGCACAGTCCACACTGCAGTGAACTGCAGCTTCTGCTTGTGTTGGCCTCAACAACCAGCCATCTTTAGAGAGACTCATCTATGGACTCAATTCAATCAAACTTGCATTGAAGCGAATAAGGCAAAGAAACATACTTTTCTCCCCATATTCAAATAAAATAGCAAGAGGAGCCTAGTTTTAGGTATCTGCAACAGAAAAGATTCAGTTCACTCACATTCTGAATAAGACATGTAAGTAGGCTTTAGTTGTATTAACAACAATGCAGAATATGCATTGGAGGATTTGATTGAATGCAGCCCTTGATCTATTGAGCTCTGTTCATGAATTCTGTTTCTTTTGACATTAACGTAATGTTAAATGCCTGTCTGACTATATTACTGACCATCCTATTTTAGAAATTATCTCCCCCCCAATGTATTTTGATAAGACAGCAACCAATTAACGCACATGAAGGATCCCACACAAACGACGGATCCCACTAATCAGAAACACAAAGAGAAGAATGCAAAACTAGAGGAATGCCTCCAGTCAACTTTCCCTGATCAGTCAAGCACTTCTTCCCCTGATCTCACAGAAGTGGGAGAACAACTATGAAAGGTCAACAATTCCTCAAGGCTCTTCTCCGCGCAGGCAGGCAGGCACGCACACACACATCTAGTTAAACAACAATAAAACCACCACTAAGCAAGACGAAAAACCTATTATGACCTACTTGTCCTCTGGTGACCTTACCTAGCCTGCATGCTAAGCTACACTTAAAACACATTGGTTAGCCTTTAGCGCTAGTAATAAATTATGAATTCATGGCTGATAATGACTTCAGAGAGTTATCCAGGAGCAGATATCCTCCCCTTTTAAATATTAATGGCCTACGTTCCAAATGAAACACTTTTCCCTACATAGGAGTCAAAAGAAGTGCACTAAATAGGGAACAGGGTTCCATTTGGGACGAATCCGTGGAAGAATAATGAATGCGGGGAACAGAGGAGAGCGGGAGACTGACCTCTGGGTCCATGAGCTGATGTAGCTGAAGACTCGTAAAGCATGCTCCTTCTTCAGCTGTAGGCCCTCATTGCTGTCTGCATCCGATACTGGGGGGGAGAGAGAGCAGACAAGGTGGTGAGTACAGTTCAATGTACATGGAAAAGGCAAGTGTAGGACATGACACTTGACCCACACTGCTTGTTCAAAGGCTACTAGCCTATATGGTGGCCACGCGCTAGAAAATAGCACACATTGGAAGCTGAAATTGCAATGCAAATATTTGAGGCATTATCCAAGACCGTTGAAGATGGAATAGTGGTTGTCAGACACTTTGCTACAACAACAACAAAATATATTTCCGGAGGCGCAATGCGAACGGTCCTTTGGTCAACAGGAGAACAGAGATGATCGTCTCTCTAGTCTGGATGGGAGACTGACCCATGGAAGTCTCAAGCCTCTGGTGAGAAACGTGCCTCAGCACCACATTAGCACGGCGCCAGGCAAGGCTCCCCATTGCCGACAACTAACAGGTACTCCACACCAACGTGCCTTCCCAAGCAGCATTGGCTTGTACTACAGGCTAAAGTCAGCTACTGTATTATGTGTTGGTGGCTAGGAATGGGGGTAGAAATACATTTCACTATTTGAATAGTATCAGACATTTTTGTCGGTATCCGGATATTAGAAATAAACTAATGTTATTAACCTGAGCACTGTTGCATGACAAAATGCCGGTGAGATGGGAGCGAGCAGGCAGGCCGAGGTAGTGTCTACACTTGACACTTACATGCGACTACTGCTATCAGAACACGAAGATCGCATTGAAAAGTCACTTTGCGTTGTGACTGTGTTCAGATCGGGCTGACCACTTCAGGAGATGGTCAGGGACGCATTGTGTGCCGATTTCTCTTAAGTCTGGATGTAAACAGGCTACCGAAATCGCAAACATTGGGCGATGTTATCAGCAAGCACTCCTCCCACAAGTCTCCAGAAAGCGTGTGTTTTGGGACCGAGAGGCACCTTTTCATTATATTGTTGGAGGAACTACACTACTGGTCAAAAGTTTTAGAACACCTACTCATTCAAGGGTTTTTCTTTATTTTTACTATATTCTACATTGTAGAATAATAGTGAAGACATCAAAACGATGAAATAATAATGTTTTTGTTTGGCTGGAGTTATGCTAACCCGTTTGTAATCCATTTAGCATTGCTTGCTCTTGACTAGCTACAGAGGTTAGCTGGCTAGTTTGCAACACTAGTTCGCTACTGCAATCAGTTGTTGCTGTGTTATCATATTTTGCCTAGTCCACTGTTTTTAGAATGCATACTGGCATTTGAATATAGCGCTGGAAAAGGGAATCCGGACACACTGTGGACACCAGACGCATGACATGTTTGGAATTCCATAAATCAGAACTCTATATCAGAATACTAAATCTGCATGAACTGTCAAGTCTAGACACGGCCAGAGAGAGAGACGCTGCCTGGCTACAGCCTAGACTAGCTAACTTGTAGCAGCCAATGTTATTTATCATCCCATGTAACAGTGCCCGTCTTGACTGGAGTAGCCTACAAAAACTATAGGTAGCTTGGCTAATTGAGGCCACATTTAGCACCCTCTCCCCAACCCCATTCAATAAAACTAAAGCCTACCTATTGGTTGCTCGCTGTAGCTAAATCATTTTGCTAATTATTAATTCCGTAATTTAATTCCGTCTCAATGTGTAGTGAACGCTCACTACACATTGAGCCTCTTTGATTGGCCAACATAAAACAACAAGCGACACGTGAAGGCTACCAGACAGCTACCGGACTTTTTTAACAGGGCAAGTCATAAATACTTAAACAGTTGATTTTAGTAAATTAATCATTTGAACTGTCACGGACCTTGTATCTAATAATGTCACATGGATATTTTAATTTAGAAAATGCCTTTGTGTTAAAATAGGCCTATACATTTTCTTGATGCAAAAATGTATTCGCACAAGTATTCAAATACTAACATCCTTTAGGATATTCGTATAACCATGCACATCTCTATTGGTGACACACAAGCATACACACAGACAGTCTCAAAACAAAATGTCAGCAACGTGTGGGGCAAGGCATGTCCAATGGAAGGTTATTGCCGTGTCAAAAGTTCAGCTCAAAGTTTTCTGTGGAAAGTGCAGCATTGCCTATATTATTCCGCAACCCCAAAGCACTTGTGTCTTTCACAAAGTCATTGATGTAAATTAAAAACATTTGTGACACTAGGGAGGCTGCATTTGTGATGCATCATTTTCAGCCGCACCCACCCCTCAACCACAGATCTGTTGTTGTTGTACCAACAGGCTATTTTCTGCTCTCAGAACAAAAGACAAAACGGACCATATTGTCACTTCACATTGGCGTACATGCCAAGGCTACTAACAAGAAAAGCAAAAGGACACCCCGATGAAAGCGTTAGCTGATACGCAAAATGACTTAGCCGACATATTAAAGGCTTTTTAACTTGGAAACCCACACGAGTGCTTTACGTTAGACTTTTTTATGCCACTTCGGACCCATTTGTGGTTATAATTTTTGTTGGGTTTTTCTAGTACTATTTCCCGACAAGAGCACCTGTGGTTGTTTTGGAATACTTGAAGAGATTCTGATACTTATTTTTCTTCACTGCCAACTAAAAGTTGGACTTAAGATAAATTGCTAATGAAATCAAATACACATTGAATATTGCACGTTATGTTTGAGGGAAAAGTGTCATTTAAAAAAGGTGCAGCCTACATGCAAACTTTGTGACAACGTTTCCATACCTGACTGACACTAGGCCTCAATGTGACATTCTTATCACGCATAGGGCTTAATAACAAGACTGGAGTTGTGCCAAAACACTACCAAGAGAAACAGAACACATAAAGCGGAACTAGTGTCTAGGTAAGTGGGTCTGTTCTTGAGATGAAGAAATAACAGGGTTCTGAAGTTCACCAGGGCACCTTGTCTTAACCCGGACCTAACTGTGTGTGTGTCTGCCTTTATTCCCTTCTCAACCACTTTATTAAAATGTTGTTTTATCTTGGACTAGACTCCTCCAAAATTCCCAGCTCCCTTCATAAAACAATCCATGACATTGTGTTCGGTGGCCTGTACCAAAATCATTGCGATCATCCCCAGATAAGACAATCTGAATATCCCAGCCATTGTTCTGACAGCAAAGCGTTGAGCTTGTAACAAAACATTAGAGAAGGAAAATAGACACCTACAAGCAGGGCTCTGCTGAGCTCAACTGCCTGCGTTGGTGGAAGTAACGTTAGTTGGCTTAGGTGCTGATCGACGGTCAGTTTGGCTTTTTACATCAATGGATTAGTGTTAGGCTAAGGGTGGGCATGTAAGCTGGTCCCAGAGATCTATGCTCAAGAGCAACCTCTGCCTTGCTGGCCACAGTGCCAGACAGCATCTTAAAGCAGGGTGTGTGGAGATTGACAATGGCAGTCACATGTTACATTTTAGTCATTTAGCAGACGCTCTTATCCAGAACGACTTAAAGGAGCAATTAGCAGTGTCTTCTTCAAGGGGCCATCGACAGATTTTTCACCTAACTGGCACGGGATTCTAACCAGTGACCTTTTGGTTACTGGCCCAACACTCTTAACAGCTAGACTACCTGCCACCCTGCAGGATTACTTGCACAGCATATTCAATAGCAGGTTGAAACCCTTCATTCCCTCAGTAAGTCCCTCACTTCCCTTGCATGCATGCAGCCACACACAAAACATTCCCGGCTTCATGCATGCCACTACAGCAAATTTGGGATCAGGGGTCACCTAGTGAACGCACACATGGGACTGCCAGTCTCACACACATGGGGCTGCCAGTCTCACACACATGGGGCTGCCAGTCTCACACCCTGACTTCCGGCGCCGAACAGGATGGCTGCCTCGCTTCGCGTTCCTTGGAAAATATGCAGTATTTTGTTTTTCTATGTGTTATTTCTTACATTGGTACCCCGGGTGATCTTAAGTTTCATTACATACAGCCGGGAGGAACTACTGAATATACGATTAACGTCAACTAACCACCCTTCCTACCAGGAATATGACTTTCCCGAAACGGATCCAGTGTCTTGCCTTCCACCCAATACAATGGACCTGATCCCAGCCGGCGAAGCTACACGACGCCGAAAAAGGGGCAAACGTAGCGGTCTCCTGGTCAGGCTTCGGAGACGAGCACATCGCGCTCCACTCCCTAGCATACTACTCGCCAATGTCCAGTCTCTTGAGAATAAGGTCGATGAAATCCGAGCACGGGTAACATTCGAGAGAGACATCAGGGATTGCAACGTGCTCTGCTTCACGGAAACATGGCTAACTGAAAAGACGCTAACGGAGTCGGTGCAGCCAGCTGGTTTCTTCACACATCGCGCAGACAGAAACATACATCTTTCTGGTAAGAAGAGGGGCGGGGGGGTATGCCTCATGATTAACGAGACGTGGTGTGACCATCATAACAACACTCAGGAACTAAAGTCATTCTGTTCACCTGATCTAGAACTCCTCACAATCAAATGTAGACCGCATTATCTACCAAGGGAATTCACTTCGGTCATAATCACAGCCGTATATATTCCCCCCCAAGCAGACACATCGATGGCCCTGAACGAACTCTATCTGACTCTCTGTAAACTGGAAACCACACACCCTGAGGCTGCATTCATCGTAGCTGGGGATTTTAACAAGGCTAATCTAAAAACAAAACTCCCTAAATTCTATCAGCACATCGATTGTCCGACCAGGGCTGGCAGAACTCTGGACCATTGTTATACTAACTTCCGCGACGCATATAAGGCCCTCCCCCGCCCTCCTTTCGGAAAAGCTGACCACGACTCCATTTTGTTGATTCCAGCCTACAAACAGAAATTAAAACTACAAGCTCCCGCGCTCAGGTCTGTTCAACGCTGGTCCGACCAATCTGAATCCACGCTTCAAGACTGCTTTGATCACGCGGATTGGAATATGTTCCGCACGGCGTCCAACAACAACAATGATGAATATGCAGATTCGGTGAGCGAGTTCATTAGGAAGTGCATTGACGATGTCGTACCCAGAGCAACGATTAAAACATTCCCAAACCAGAAACCGTGGATTAACGGCAGCATTCGCGTGAAACTGAAAGCGCGAACCACTGCTTTTAACCAGGGCAAGGTGACCGGAAACATGACCGAATACACACAGTGTAGCTATTCTCTCCGCAAGGCTATCAAACAGGCTAAGTCCCAGTACAGAGACAAAATTGAATCGCAATTCAACAGCTCAGACACAAGGGGTATGTGGCAGGGTCTACAGTCTATCACGGATTACAAAAAGAAAAGCAGCCCCGTCGCGGATCAGGATGTCTTGCTCCCAGACAGGCTAAATACCTTTTTTGCCCGCTTTGAGGATAATACAGTGCCACTGACACGGCCCACTACCAAAACCTGCGGGCTCTCCTTCACTGCAGCCGAGGTGAGTAAAACATTTAAACGTGTTAACCCTCGCAAGGCTGCAGGCCCAGACGGCATTCCCAGCCGCGTCCTCAGAGCATGCGCAGACCAGCTGGCTGGTGTGTTTACGGACATATTCAATCAATCCTTAGCCCAGTCTGCTGTTCCCACATGCTTCAAGAGGGCCACCATTGTTCCTGTTCCCAAGAAAGCTAAGGTAACTGAGCTAAACGACTACCGCCCCGTAGCACTCACTTCCGTCATCATGAAGTGCTTTGAGAGACTAGTCAAGGACCATATCACCTCCACCCTACCGGACACCCTAGACCCACTCCAATTTGCTTACCGACCCAATAGGTCCACAGACGACGCAATCGCAACCACACTGCACACTGCCCTAACCCATCTGGACAAGAGGAATACCTATGTGAGAATGCTGTTCATCGACTACAGCTCAGCATTTAACACCATAGTACCCTCCAAACTCGTCATCAAGCTCGAGACCCTGGGCCTCGACCCCGCCCTGTGCAACTGGGTCCTGGACTTCCTGACGGGCCGCCCCCAGGTGGTGAGGGTAGGTAACAACATCTCCACCCCGCTGATCCTCAACACTGGGGCCCCACAAGGGTGCGTTCTGAGCCCTCTCCTGTACTCCCTGTTCACCCACGACTGCGTGGCCATGCACGCCTCCAACTCAATCATCAAGTTTGCGGACGACACTACAGTGGTAGGCTTGATTACCAACAACGACGAGACGGCCTACAGGGAGGAGGTGAGGGCCCTCGGAGTGTGGTGTCAGGAAAATAACCTCACACTCAACGTCAACAAAACAAAGGAGATGATTGTGGACTTCAGGAAACAGCAGAGGGAGCTCCCCCCTATCCACATCGACGGGTCAGTAGTGGAGAAGGTGGAAAGTTTTAAGTTCCTCGGTGTACACATCACGGACAAACTGAATTGGTCCACCCACACAGACAGCGTTGTGAAGAAGGCGCAGCAGCGCCTCTTCAACCTCAGGAGGCTGAAGAAATTCGGCTTGTCACCAAAAGCACTCACAAACTTCTACAGATGCACAATCGAGAGCATCCTGTCGGGCTGTATCACCGCCTGGTACGGCAACTGCTCCGCACACAACCGTAAGGCTCTCCAGAGGGTAGTGAGGTCGGCAGAACGCATCACCCGGGGCAAACTACCTGCCCTCCAGGACACCTACACCACCCGATGTCACAGGAAGGCCATAAAGATCATCAAGGACAACAACCACCCAAGCCACTACCTGTTCACCCCGCTATCATCCAGAAGGCGAGGTCAGTACAGGTGCATCCAAGCAGGGACCGAGAGACTGAAAAACAGCTTCTATCTCAAGGCCATCAGACTGTTAAACAGCCACCACTAACATTTAGCGGCCGCTGCCAACAAACTGACTCAGCTCCAGCCACCTTAAAAATGGGAATTGATGGAAATTATGTAAAAATGTACCACCAGCCACTTTAAACAATGCCACCTAATATAATGTTTACATACCCTACATTACACATCTCTTATGTATATGTATATACTGTACTCTATATCATCTACTGCATCTTGCCATCTTATGTAATACATGGACCACTAGCCACTTTAAACTATGCCACTTTATGTTTACATACCCTACAGTACTCATCTCATAGGTATATACCGTACTCTATACCATCTACTGCACCTTGCCTATGCCGTCTGTACCATCACTCATTCATATATCTTTATGTACATATTCTTTATCCCTTTACACTTGCGTGTATAAGGTAGTAGTTGCGGAATTGTTAGGTTAGATTACTTGTTGTTATTACTGCATTGTCGGAACTAGAAGCACAAGCATTTCGCTACACTCGCATTAACATCTGCTAACCATGTGTATGTGACTAATAAATTTGATTTGATTTGATTTGACAAGACTCTCACACCTCTACTGGCGGCAGCCTGGTGCCGACAAACACTCACACAGAGGTGTACTCTGTTTTACTCAACAGAGGGAAGACCCCCGTCACATGTAAAACAGCAGCTCTACTGTGAAAACATACTACTGTGTAGCCTACTAGCCATTTCAAAACCATTGTTCATAGACATACATGTGGGCCAGAGAGAGGGTGTTTTGCTCAAACACAAAGGGAGGCCGTTTTAGAACACTAGTGGCATAGGCCTTCTCCTCCACACACTTTCATAATACACAAGGGAATGTGTGTCCACTGATCAACATGGCCAACATTTAAGTAAGGCTACATTTCTCTTTCTGTAATTTGCCTACAAACCACCAAATTAATCTGAGCACCTAGTGTCATACTCATTGCTCATTTGAATAACAGATTTGCGGAGGGGATAAGTTGTAATATTCCATTAATCTAGTTTATTTTAAATGTGTATTGACAGGATGAAAGACCCTTTGAGCTGCACCATCATGATCCCCCTTTCAAAGGGGTCTTGCAATAATCAACCCACAACTGCTTTACCATATGGGTTTGGATATACTCCCAAAACATGGAGACAATTTTAAAAAACGATTACTCCCCTCTTGTCCAAGTCACCAAATCAAACGTTTAGTCACTAATATCAGACTGACAATAGGTGTAAGACAAAAATATGCTTGGTTACTAGTTTTAAGATTAAAATGCAAAATCCCATATTATTGATGGCAAACAACTCATATGGCATGAAGCACAGTACACCAGGCCATAAGGCAGACTGTCAGCAGTGTCTTCTTGCTACCATCGCCAATGCATTCCCATATTCAGTTCGCTAACTAGGTAAAACAAGCACACACCACATATACAAATCCTTGCAATTTCATAGACGTATAACTAGCTATAAATGCAATGGCGGAAACAAGAGACGTAGCCCTAAAAAAACAACCAAAAAATGGGCCTTTGTTTATTGGCTCCCATATCCCGTTATGAAAGCAATATGGCCTAGTTAGCTAACGTTACCTCGTAGCTAGCAAATAATCTTTTCTAACGTTACTGTCCATTTCAATCTTAACTAGGAAATACATCCAATGGCATTCGTAGGCACATTTTATTTTGATTTAGAACAAGCTTATAATAGTTAACTAGCAAACAAAAACTAAAATGAGTCATAGTTGGCATATGTTACATGCCTAGCTTGCTAGCTAGCTTGCTTGTTTAATGTATTTACGTAAATTAACTAGTGACCCCATATTACTCAGCTAACGTTAGCCGACAATGCTAAACATTTTCTTGTAATCTGGCAAAATTATATTACAGCGCCTGTGGCAACTCAAACATGAAAACTAATCAGTCCGTTTTGATGCCAGTTGACCACAGCTAGCTGACTAGTCAATGAGTTAACGTTAGTTACAACTCGTTAGTCAACGTGAAACTGACAAACATAACCAGACAGGCTAGCTAGAAAGAGCGAACACGCCTGCACAACATAACCACTTCCACAGTCACCTCTCTAGTCTCGGACAAAAAAAAGGCACATGCAATGTGTAGCAAACATTTGTTATGGCCAAATGCATGTCAAACCACATTTATACAGGCAGTTAACCAAACTGTTAAGTTAGCTAGCTAACCAAGTTAAGATACAATGGCATCAACCCAATCTAATTAGTTAGTTAACTAAGTTAAATTATGTTCAGAATCTCGTCTAGCTAGCAAGCCAGTTAAATCTGCTCAGGCATCCCCTTCATCCTGCAGCGATTTGACAGAGACAGGCCTCAAAGTTGCAGACAAGGTTCCATTTACATTCAGATCATTAATTCAAGACAAGGCCTTACATTGGCAGCTGTCTGGCTAGTGGAGAACCGGGTACGATTGCTAGCTGTCCAGCTTCCATCAGGTAGCCTGACTTAGCTAACGCTAGCTAGCTAGCATTAGGGGACCACTACGGCACCAAAACATTTAATAAAAAATGTTCACTTACTTTCATTTAAAACCTCCACCAGCTCGGCGCAGTTTTCACACATTGTTCATTAAGAAATAACAAAGGAAAAGTGTAGTCAAACCATTGGAAATTGTTGATGGATACGAATTGTTGGCACCTGGTTGTTTTGGGGGAAAAGGCCCGACGTAGTGGTTGGTGAAGGTTTGCTAATGCATTAAATAAAATAAGGGAGAGTAATAGATTCAGATTGAATTTGATACTAAATATCGTTGATAAAGTCAAAAAATAAGAGGCATTAAGATACAGAGTCGAGTCAATATCCAATCGGAGCGTTACTGGAGAGTGTAGATACGGCAGCCATATTGAAAAGGGGTGGGGGCACAGCATGTTCATAATTCGTAACTTTCCGTTGTCTCCTTCGCCTTGTTCGACTTTTTCCGCTAGTCTCGCGGTTACACCATCAGCAATAACTGTTTACAAATGGCGTTTCATTCACAAGCAGCAGACAGTCGAGAGCACCAGCCAGTAGCCACTGAGGGGATTCGATTATCTGGCCCGGGTTACCCCAATGAGGGAAGGATACACCGGGTTAAAAGTGATTTAATTCGTTTTGGAACCGGGCTGCCTCCAGGGCGTGTGCCAGGTGGCCCCTTCAGTAATGACTAGGATTGTTTTCACATGCATAAGTGATTGCTTTTGATCTGCTTTCCCATTGAGAACTCTTTTGAAATTTCCAACATATATTTGATGGAAAATATATGTTTGTTTCAGGACGAGTCACAATGCTGCCTTGTTGACAACATTATAGAGCGACGCAGATTACGGTTCGATTTGAGAGGGTGCTCCTCCCTCACCGCTTGTGCCCTTTCACGTCACGGACCATAAACCGGTGAACTGCGGTCATGTTTATAGATGGCCCTCATTGGCACCAGCAGACAGCGCACCTTGCAGACATTTTATTAATTTGGGGAATTTGTCAGAGAAGTAGTACTATGCCACGGCATCGTTTTTTTATTATTTTTTACTCCAAAGTATTTAATTAAGTAATTTGACCTTAACATTCAACCTTCTTCCTCTCAAAATGCAGACGTATCAGTGAGTGTTTAATGGTTTCAAATCCTAATTCAGATATTGGATTTAATAACCTTCAATGATGGAAGGAAACACACACAGAATAGGACATACACAGTTTTGTAAAAATAACCAACTTTATGTTCCCATAGTACTAAGACAGCTTTACAAACAGGATGATATGCACATAACCTTCCTCTGATCTAACATTCTTGTCCAAATGTCAGAGCAGTCAGTTTTTGGTGCAAACAAAACCTGACTCGCCACATAAAAACTGCTGCCAAAACAGAAACAAAGGAAGCAGCGTCATTTACCGTCACATTCATCTGCAGGCTCCTCCAAAAAACACACAGTTCTTTCTATTGGAGCACTTCCTGACACTACAGCGCTTTTTAAAGTAACCTTTTTACGTGTGCTTTTAACATATCTTACATATAAACAAATAGAAGGGGTGTTGGTGGGGGGGTGTAGGGAAAGAAAGAGGGTTAAAAATAATTATTTCAACTTCATGCACGGCTAAACAGAGGATGACCAAACATATAAAGCATGAATTAAGAGGGAAAAGCAATACCGTATTATTACACAAATGACTCTGTATAAAATGCGTCCGTATGCAAAAAAATGTGAGTGCCCGAATCATAGGCGCAATTCTCATTTACATATTGGCATTGATTTGGTCGACAAAGCACCTCTCAATCTCACACACACACACACACACACACTTGACAAGAGGAGCTCCCAGCTTCTCTTGGTTTTCTTTTTTCCAAAAACTGTACATGTTTACTGTGGTGTTCGTTCCTATGTGGCGGCGCTCAGTCGCACATCTCCTCGGGGAGCTCATGGGGGTTGAGGATGCCGGGGACGGACATCTGCAGCTTGTGTTTCTCCTCCTGGGCCTGCCGCAGCGACGTCTCCCGCTCCTCCAGGAACAGGTCTGTGGTGTCCTCGCCAGCAAACTCCTGGACAGGGAGTAAAGAGGAAGTTGAGTGTGAGGACAAATATCATGTCCATCTACCATGCTCCAGTGGTTTGACACCTCAGACTGATAGACACGCGAGGGCCAGAGAGTTACTAAGCGTTTGCACCCATGTGTGTGTGTGGCTACAAAACCAGAGTGACTCACCTTGATCTGCACCAGGAAGTCCCTCAGGTGCTCCTTGAAAGCGGGGATGTCCTGGTTCAAGCTGAACAGACCTGTTACAAACACCTTCACCTGGGCACTGGAATGGAGAGGAGAGTCAGGATCACAACACAATCACCTACCTACAGTAAGTAGATCACTTTAGATCAACTAGTTATTGTCTGTAGTACAAATGTATCCCCAACACCAATGTAAAAGAGATGAGGCCCATGAACTACAGATTCACTGTGGCAGCCATTTGGGCCAGACACACTTACTCTTGTAGATGGGGGAAGGCTGTCTTGAGCAGGTTGGCCACGTATTCCTGAACGTAGCCCTGGTTGTTCTGGCTGGCTGGGTTGAGGGAGGCGCTGATTTTACCCTCCTCCACCAGGTTGAACATGTACGCCAGGATGGACGCGTGCATGGTTAGCCCTGCAGAAAGTCAAGCATAACATCAATTATACCCACGCTTGTCTGGCACTCACCAATGGCACTTAAGCACATTGTCGTGTCCATCTGCCATGTCTGTGTTTGACTCTGCTGCGATGTGACATCAAAGTTAAATATCCCCATCAGGAATCAAACCATCTACCCATCTAGTGTAAAACAAGGACTTGGATTCCTCGCCCGTACCCAACACTTTTTACAGTACCATAGATGTTTCCGGTGATATTTAAACGTCAGCCAACGATCCCACCACCCCCTCACCTGCTGTGTGCGAGGTATCTGTGACGACAGAGAAGATGTGCTGGAGGATGTCACAGAAATAGGTCTGGTAGAAGCTCTGTGCGGCAGCCTCCTCCTGGGCCACGTTCTGCAGCAGGGTGTAAAGAATCTGCAGACCTGGGGGACATAACGAGACAGACGGAGAAAGAGAGGATGTGGGATGAGTGGCTTGATGACAATAATAAGCAGGGCATATTCCACAATGTACCGAAACAACTATTTTCTCAGACTCAGATTAAGCCTAGTCCTGGACTAAAAAGCTGTTCTCCATTGGAGAAAAAACAGCCTTAGTCCAGCATTAGAGTTCACCTGTGTCTGAAACGCCCATAATATTTGAAATATAGAGTTAAGTGAACTGCATTTCACCTCAGAGGAGTTTGACAACCTCATTCATCAACACAGATCCAATCTCGTGAAAGTCATAGTATGTATGAACAGGTAGGTAAGGCCAAAGCATATGTAGGGTCCTACCAGTGTCTGCAACATTCCTCATGGTGTGTTTGAAAGCCCAGATAATGGAGTCCAGAACCAGTTTGAACTGGGCCGGGGGAATGGAAAGGAAGGCCGGGAAGCACTGCGAGTTCACCGCTTGGAGGAGGTAGAAGAAATGGGTCCTATGCTCTGGGTACTCCTCAAAGTCCTGGAGAGGAATATAAAGGGGACAATTAAAGTTGGACAATGTCAGTGGAATTACTTTCTATAAGGAATAAAGACTGCTTGGATTATCTCAGTCATATACAGTCTTTGTTCACATATACAATTACAAAAAGTATCCTGTGTTCAACAATCCTGCACAACCATGCATTGTAAAGACTTGACCAATTGTCTGTAGTACAAATTTATCCCCAACACCCACACAAAAGGGATGTGGGGCCCATGAACTACAGGTTCACTGTGGCAGCCATTTTAGCCAGTGCGGTCCATTGTGGAGGAAGCACCGAATTTGACAAGGCTGCACACGTAACAAATGTCTTTCTGTTAATGTTCCTTTGACATCATGTGCAGTCTATAAGGGCCACTCAGGCCAGCTAAGAATATGAACTAATTAATAGATTACAGCATTTTTAGTATAGTGCTATAATAGTATAGTAGAGGAAACATCTATGAAACATACTTTATTGATCATGTTCAAAGTGCACTCGAAGACTGCGTCGAAGATCTTCGGGATCTCCCCGGTGATGTGTCCTCCCAGCTTATTGACGATGGTCGCCATGGTGCTGAGCACCTCAGGCTCTCTGGCGGCGGGGACATTGCGCTGGTAGTCGATGAGTACGGCCTCCAGCAGGGGCGGGACAAAGTTCTCCCCCACCTGAAGAACCATGGAACGTGGTAGAACGTGACCAGTTAATAAAGGGACATTCAATCTAACAAAGCAAACTGTCAGATAACTGAGGGCTTGGGGCTCCACTGGGGGATAGTGGTGGCTCAATTCATTGGCACCATAGTAATTTTAGAGGAACTAACAGGCAAATGCTATATCTTTGTCTGTGATGTGAGCTATTCTCTGCCTTTTCAACCTGTAAGTGGATGAAATTGTTTCCATGGGCATGATGCCTCTGGATAAGGTTAGGGCTGTGTGGAGTGCAAGCTAGTCCAGACAGCGAGTTGGATCTTTCTGGTTGTCTTTCTGACTCCCGTTTCTCTATGGTGTGGTTTAGACAGGCCATCTATGGTCTGAGAGACGCCCGCTCTGATCCCACCATTAGATTAAGATTTTCTGTTTATTTAACAAGGCAAGTCAGTTAAGAACAAATTCTTATCTACAATTACAGCCTTCTAAGAGGATCTATAGATAACCACTGGTCTACAGCATTCCCTACAGGCTGTGACTCTAGATTTAATTAAGACAGGACAAACTCGCCATTTGTGGGTCGTTGGAGCGGCTGACCCAACCTGAGATCAGCTTGAGCGTTTCTCTCTTCACCGTCCTCATGCTCCGGATCAGGGGCTGCTTGGTCACCATCTCTCCTAGCAGGACAATAGAGCGTTAGTTAGCTAGCATAGGGTTTAGTGTGTTAGCATGGAGGTAGAATTGGAGAGCTCAGTGACGCTAAAGAAACGTTATTATGCCGCATTCAAAACAACTGAGAACTTCAGTGCGTTCAAGATAACTGGGAAATCTGAAAAAAAAAAAAAAAAAGAGAGCTCCAACTGAGAAAAATCGGTGAATGGTCACCCAGCCCCGACTTTCCGACCCGAATATCACTGACGGCATGATTTGACATCGTATTTTTCCAGAGTTCCCAGTTGTCTTAAACGCACCGTTTGACTGGGCTTATAGTTCTGTGACTGATGCCGCAGACAGTTAAGCACACACACACTTTGACAAGCAAGTGCCTCAGGCATACAAGAGTGACAGACCCACACACACCAAACAAATAAGCACCTCGGGCACACAGATCAGATAGACCAGAGACAGACGACTAGGCACACACGTCTCACCGTTGGTCTGGATGGCAGAGGAGATGTTCTCACTCAGACACTTGTAGACATTGAGCATGTCCAGGTAGATGCGTCCCAGCTGCACCACGAAGGGGTGTCCCACGGCCTTGCAGGCCCGCACGTTGGTCTTCAGGATGCTGCCCAGCTGACGCACCGTCTCCGCATCCTTCAGGATGTCCACATTCTGGGGGAGAGAGTCAACAAGTCAGTTGAAATGCTTTCACCGCATCTTCAGACAACATATGTTAAGTCGCTCTGGATAGCTTTTACCTCAAGTGTAAAAAGATGAGGCTTTGCGAGTTGCTATTTACAACAACAAATGGGAGCAAAAGCATTTGTTGCTGATAAAACGACAAGGGCATCTAAGACGGTGGGTTTTCCTCTTCATTTCTCCATGGCACAGTGGTACAAGGTGGGTGACACCCTTGTGTTGTTTGGGTTGTGGGGGAGATGTTCGTGGGCTATACTCAGCCTTGTCTCAGGATGGTAAGTTAATGGTTGAAGATATCCCTCTAGCGGTGTGGGGGCTGTGCTTTGGCAAAGTGGGTGGGGTTATAATCCTGCATGTTTGGCCCTGTCCGGGGGTATCGTCGGACGGGGCCAGTGTCTCCCGACCCCTCCTGCCTCAGCCTCCAGTATTTATGCTGCAATAGTTTGTGTCGTAGGGCTAGAGTCAGTCTGGTGTATTTCTCCTGTCTATCCGGTGTCCTGTGTGAATTTAATTATCTTTCTTTCGGAGGACCTGAGCCCTAGGACCATGCCTCAGGACTACCTGGCCTGATGACTCCTTGCTGTCCCCAGTCCACCTGGTCGTGCTGCTGCTCCAGTTTCAACTGTTCTGCCTGCTGCTATGGAACCCTGACCTGTTCACCGGACGTGCTACCTGTCCCAGACCTGCTATGGTCAACTCTCTAGAGACAGCAGGAGCGGTAGAGATACTCTCAATGATCGGCTATGAAAAGCCAACTGACATTTATTCCTGAGGTGCTGACCTGTTGCACCCTCTACAACCACTGTGATTATTGTTATTATTATTTGACCCTGCTGGTCATCTATGAACATTTTAACATCTTGGACAGGTTCTGTTCTAATCTCCACCCGGCACAGCCAGAAGAGGACTGGCCACCCCTCATAGCCTGGTTCCTCTAGGTTTCTTCCTAGGTTCTGGCCTTTCTAGTGAGTTTTTCCTAGCCACCGTGCTTCTACACTTGCATTGCTTGGTGTTTGGGGTTTTAGGCAGGGTTTCTGTACAGCACTTTGTGACATCAGCTGATGTAAGAAGGGCTTTATAAATACATTTGATTGATTGATTGATTGTGTTGCATCCATACAATTTAAAATGCTTTGAAACAGGTAACCAAAACACAATCCCATAGTGGAGTGTGACTTACCTTGGTGGCCTGTTGGATGATGCTGTCCCACACCTGGTTGGGTAGCAGCATGTACTTCTCGATGAGGTGCTCTTGCACGGCCTGGTCCGTCTGGGCCCCGATCATGTAGCCCACCGCCTCGTAGAACGTGTGCACCTGAGGGGAAGCGATACGAGGTTGATTATGGTCATATGAACAACTCCAGCCATTTCACATGGCTGTGACAACTGGAAACAGGGTGCTCCCTGAACTTGGCCAATAGAAAATTCAAATCCAGTGTTGCTATTTGAAAATGTTTTTCAATTACTACTTAGTTTTGGTTGTTTTCAGAGGCCTGTAGCTCAACTGTGTTACGGCTACTCTTGGTGTATCTGTGTACCTGTTGGGGCTGGAGGTCACAGATGATGGTGTTGATGTTGTTGAGGATCTCATCGATGAAGGGCATCACCTCGCCCACCTGCACCTGGATAAAGTGGCGCCGGCACTTCTGGGCGATCTTGATGAAGGTGTCGCACGCCATGTCCTGCACGCCATCGTGAGTCTCTGCCGGGAACAATTACATTCAAATAAAACGTTCAATAAAAGACACTGTTGGGACGTGTTCATTTGGACATACTGTAACGGAACTTTTTTTTTAAAGCTTTGAATCGTAAACCGCAAATGACTGTTTCTTATTGGACTAGTCCAGGTTGTCCCTCCCTTTTTGTTGGCGTTCTTCTGTCTTGTGCCAAATGAACAGAGCCCTGGTATTTTGCATGGATGCAAAATCACACCAAGGAAATCCATTTTCAAACGACACTGAAAACAGTATCCTGTATCTTTTTGAGATATGCAAGTGGTGGCCTGAACAAAGTTGCTTACCGTGCATGAACTCAAAGAGCTTGTTAACAACAGTCTTGAGGAACTTCCAGTGGGCTCGGAGGAAGCGTGGGTACTGGCCCACGATGTACATGATGTTTGAGGCGATGATGGCCTTGTTGTCCTTCCCCCTCTTCTGCTCACAGAGGCCCAGCAGGTCCTGGAGACATGATGAGAAAACGACAGTCGGTCAATAACACAGAAACGCAGCTCAGTACATCCTGACAGTCACTCTACAGCAGCAGAGTTGGGGCCAATTACATTTAAAGTCTTGTCAGGTGACTTGGACGTGTAATTTCTCCATAAGTGTCATTCAATTCTTTTTGCCAAATGTCGGTTCTATCAATCACTCCAAGCACCCACTGTTCTGAGTCCTCGGCCCCTCATGACACAGGCTCAACACGCAGTCGGACTGCAACACCTCAAGGGGCAGGCCATTCAATTTCTGAACAGTAAGGGGGACATTTCTGGTCTAACAGAGCACGGAATTGATGACTAAGACCAGCAACTACTGTATGTGTGTATTTTCCCCTTTAAAGACCGTAGCTACCTGTGAAGGTGCGACGCGTGTATGTGCGTGGTTGCGAGTGCATGAGCGTGCGCTGTGCCCGTTAGACTACTACAGACCTTGATGACGGTGACCAGGAACCGCTTCTCGTCCTCCTCGTGCATGGCTCCGCTGATGGAGCCGATGGCCCAGCATAGCGTGTTCAGGTTCCTCCACGACCACTCTGTCCCGTTGACCTGGTTGTGCAGCTTCTCCGTCATGATGCGCTCCGTGTCCGCATAGTCCAAATGGGTCAGGTAAACTGGGGGGGTGGGGGAAGAGAGGGAGGTATGCTAGTCACAGAGGGAGTATGTGAATAGTTCCCTGCGTTATAGACAGCGAACAAAAGTGTGTGGGAGAGATGTGCGTTGCGTCACTGACAGAGCGATCAATTGTGGAAAGCTCCTTTGACAAAGGAAAAGATTGAGGATTAACTGACATTAGAGACTAGAGAGCGAGGACGTGTATATGTGTGTGGAATGTTCAGACTGTCCTGGGCCAGGCACTTACCCAGTGTCTCTCTCATGTTCTTATAGAGGTTGATTGAGTCTGTGTCCTTCATGAACTCTCGGACCACCTCGCCCTGGTCGTTCTCCACCACCAGCACTTCCTCTGGCTTGGCCATTCGGCTCACCATCAGCGTACGCACCTGTGTTACCGGGCAGACATGCCAGTGACTATTAATGGACAATCTAAATAAAGTAATCCTATCAGAGACACCATGAAGCAGGGACACAGTAGAACAGCAAGGTTGTGTTCAGTAGGGGGGAAATAGTTTGAAGTGGTGGGAACCTTGTTCGATTGTCACACATTTTTTTATTTTGTAGATTGCTTTGCTACGCTGTGCCCTATGACACGACCCTGAAGGACATTGGTTTGGGGGAAGGTCAAGAGTGTGTGTGTACCCGTCTGTCGGTCTGTGTGTTACTCCTCACCTTGGAGAGCACGGGCAGGTAGAGGTGCCGTCGTGGCGGCACGTCAAAGTGCTGGCTCCCAGAGAGCAGGGGGGAGGTGGAGGTGGAGAAGGGGCTCTCCCTGTAGAGCTCGGCCGCCAGGTGGTTCCAGTACTCCAGACAGATCTTAAAGATCTCTGTCTCCTCGACCTCAGACACCAGCAGCATGTAGTGGAGAGCCTGGAGGGGGGGGGGGGTGATTATAACAACAGAAGGTAAGGAGAATGTTGAGGATTGGGGGTTAGCTCCATTTCAATGGTGCGTGACTTGAGGACGAAAACAATAACTGAACAAAAACAGAATAAAAATAATAATAAAATGCAGATAATAAACTCAGCAAAAAATAAAGGTCCCCTTTACAGATCTTCATCGTAAAGCATGTTTCCCATGCTTGTTCAACTAACCATAAACAATTAATGAACATGCACCTGTGGAACGGTCGTTAAGACACTAACGGCTTACAGACGGTAGGCAATTAAGGTCACAGTTATGAAAACTTAGGACACTAAAGTGGCCTTTCTACTGACTCTGAAAAACACCAAAAGAAAAGATGCCCAGGGTCCCTGCTCATCTGCGTGAACGTGTCTTAGACATACTGCAAGGACACACGAGGACTGCAGATGCGGCCAGGGCAATAACTTGTAATGTCTGTACTGTGAGACGCCTAAGACCGCGCTACACGGAGACAGGAAGGACAGCTGATCGTCCTCGCAGTGACAGACCACGTGTAACAACACCTGCACAGGATCGGTACATCCGAACATCACACCTGCGGGACAGGTACAGGATGGCAACAACTGCCCGAGTTACACCAGGAACGCACAATCCCTCCATCAGTGCTCAGACTGTCCGCAATAGGCTAAGAGAGACTGGACTGAGGGCATGTAGGTCTGTTGTAAGGCAGGTCCTCATCAGACATCACAGGCAACAACGTCGCATATGGGCACAAACCCACCGTCGCTGGACCAAACAGGACTGGCAAAAAGTGCTCCTCACTGACAAGTTGCGGTTTTGTCTCACAAAGAGAAGGTGATGGTCGGATTCGCGTAGGAATGAGAGTTACACCGAGGAAGGAATGAGAGTTACACCGAGGCCTGTACTCTGGAGCAGGATCGATTTGGAGGTGGAGGGTCCGTCATGGTCTGGGGCGGTGTGTCACAGCATCATCGGACTGAGCTTGTCATTGCAGGCAATCTCAATGCTGTGTGTTACAGGGAAGACATCCTCCTCCCTCATGTGGTACCCTTCCTGCAGGCTCATCCTGACATGACCCTCCAGCATGACAATGCCACCAGCCATACTGCTCGTTCTGTACATCATTTCCTGCAAGACAGGAATGTCAGTGTTCTGCCATGGCCAGCGGAGAGCCCGGATCTCAATCCCACTTGTTGGATCGGAGGGTGAGGGCTAGGGTCATTCCCCCCAGAAATGTCCTGGAACTTGCAGGTGCCTTGGTGGAAGAGTGGGGTAACATCTCACAGCAAGAACTGGCTAATCTGGTGCAGTCCACAAGGAGGAGATGCACTGCAGTACTTAATGCAGCTGGTGGCCACACCAGATACCGACTGTTACTTTTGATTTTGACCCCCCCTTTGTTCAGGGACACATTATTCCATTTCCATAGTCACATGTCTGTGGAACTTGTGCAGTTTATGTCTCAGTTGATGAATCTTATGTTCATATAAATATTTACACATGTTAAGTTTGCTGAAAATAGTTGCAGTGAGATGACATTTCTTTTTTTGCTGAGTTTAGTATTTGAGGTCAAAGGTAAAATTGTTCTGGCTGCAGTACAGGTTGGGGAGGAACAAGAGGGTATGTGAACTGTTAATATGTGACTTATGGATGAAAGCGACCGATTCATGCATTTCTCCCCAAAAAACATTGTAGGAACAGTATCTCTGCTGTTATTGTCCAGTATTCACGGCATTAACGTTACCTCCACGAGTGTCTCCCTAAGGTTAGGCTTCTTCTCGATGAGCTGTCCATGCTCTTTCAGGAAGGTGCAGAGGAACAGGCTGAGGTTCTGGATGAAGTTCTGCTCGTCGTCCTTTCCGTTGGAATATGCCAGGCGGATGTTGGTGTTCAGGGGGAGCATCTATCACGCAAAGAGAGATAGGGGAAAATACAGATTATTTGATGTGTCAATTAGTGTTAATTCACACAACAAAAAAATGGAAAAACGTATGCTAACTTCTTAATAGTTCTTATGATGCCTGCAATATGATTGTTGTTGAAACACAGAGGAGTCAAATAGCGTCTGCAGTATTCTGTTTAAAAGAATATATGTAACCCATTGGTTTGTCCTGCTCCATTATTTGGGTACCACTGCTACAATACAGTTTTGACAGTAGGCTTAACTGGTCAGCAGATGGAGCTATGCATACCAGTTTGAGCTGACATGGTGTGTACCTGTTTGAGCTGACCCATGGTGAGCGTGAAGAGGTTGACAAACTGCTCCTCGTACTGGTTGACGCTCACGCCGGCGATCTCCGTCAGACACTTCAGCGTCACGTTGCGGAACATGGGCACGTTCAAGAACTGGGAACGGATGAGAGGAAGAAGAGGTTAGTCAACAGGGTCGTATTCACTAGGCACCAATCAGGAGAAAACTGACTGAAACAAGGAGGGACTTATTGAGCTTGTCCAATAAGAAAAAGTTTTGGACCGAAGTTGAGTACACAAGACTGAATCCAAACATTACACTTGATTTTATGTGCATTTTACATTCTGTACTTTGACGTATTTCCTGATAACGAAATCTGAAAATACTCTGGATACATTCAGTAACATAAGAATATTCCTGAAAAATGTGGGGTAGGTGCAACATAAGACAAAAAAAAATGATAAGGATTTGAGTGAGAGGACTAACTGGTGTCTCCAAGTGGCCACACACCTCTCAAAGAAGAGTCTTCAACTATAAGCTTCTTTTTTTTGCTCTCCTATCTGTGCTGTTGAGGAACTAGAGCAAGCACACTTGTAGTTTAGTCCTGAACACATCCCCGCCATCGCACAATTACTATTGTGGTTTATGCAATCCAATAACACCCCATTATAAATCGCAATCTGGGTCAAGTGGGCATGATTTGAAAGCTTATTCTATTGCCAACATGACCAGATGTTATAAAATATGATATTACAGTGTTCAAAAGGCAATTCAGAGAAACAGATCGGAATTTTGGTGCATATAGAAAGGAGTCATGACTGCATTCAGGTGCTGCTGCAAATTTTCTTCACAATTAACAAACATAGGCTCATTCTGTTCAGAACAACCCAGGGTATGATGCCATATCATATTGTAACTGTACAACAAACAGTGATCATAAACTTTGACACTGTATATGACATGAGTTTTGAGATTTGGACATGTGAAGGTCACATTTGGACAAGTGTTTGGTTTGCTTGTATGACATCAAAGCGGTATTTATTATAATCCCCAGGTCTCATCTCTCAAAATACAGTCCTGCTCAGCCACTACAGAGCTCTGACGTCATGTACAGCATGTTACTGTACAGCAACTATGTTCCAATTTAGGCACTTATTAGTGGCCAAATCTGCCATTTTCAGCCCGTATACGGGTACAAGTGTACGGATGTTTGCAGCAGACCAAGTCGCCGAAGCAACAAGGTGCAAATGTCTCAAACATTCACAATATTGTTCCTCCGGTTCTTACGCACTTGCAAGCAAAACCAATGCAAGAGCGCCTTTGTGAGAGGATGCCTATAGTTGAACTGCTGTTTCAAGTTTCCACAAGCCGGTATTGCTGTATCACATCAAAAACACCACTAAATTGCCTAGGGAGATGTTTCAATGGAACCGAGAAGTAGTAATAAGCCGATACTTGGTCATCTAATTTTCAGTATGGGGACAGGTGCAAGTGAGTCATCAGGAGTTGAGTTACCTTGTACACCAGAGTGCTGATCAATTTGGTCTCAAATATGTACCCCAGGGGGATCCAGTTCAGGAAGCGCAGGAGAGTCTCGAGTGTGGCTTGGACCAGAGTGGCATTCTGGGAGTTTTCCTGCAGAAAATGTTTGCATTTAACTTGTGTTGGGTATTCAACATGTCAATTTCATATCAAGACAGTTTAGAATCCCTGAGCCATTGCTTACCATGACAAACTGGCAGAGCTGGAATATTTGCGAGAATTCATTGCACATACTGAAAGAAAAAGAAAATCATTACTAAATAGCATGTCAGTGTACAATTCCATCTTATCTACCCATGCTTTCAAATAATGTGATAAAAATGTTACAATTCAGTTGCCATGAAGAGACTGGTAATGATACCAACCACTAATACTCAGGGAAACAGACTCTTTGTAATATACAGTACATCTCCAAGTAGCCAAAGCATTTATTGTATAAATAAGCATTCAATTGTACTGTGTAGACTACATTGTATCCTGCGCATATGACAAAGTTTAAAGTTATTAGGTAGCTGGATAGGAGATGTTATGTACCTGTCTTTCAGGTGCTTGGCCTTGACCTGGGTCATCTGTCCGCTGGAGAAGTCAAAGACCTCCTCACTGAGCAGCTTGAGGATGATCATGTTGTTCTGACACAGGCTCTCGCTGGTGCGGCTGGCACCCACGATGTCACTGATGAAGGTGGGCCAGTGCTTGGGCCACTCCTGCTTCAGGATCTACACAAGCAGAGGAGACACGTTGCGTTTGATTGTTTCGGTTTTAACCAATTGTAATGACAGGACAGACGTGTTTCTTACAAAATTGCTATATATATATATATTTTTTTTTTACCTGTACGAGGATCATGTTGAGTTTTGCAATGTACACTCCATCTTTCTGAAACACAAGATTAAAAATGCAGATGAAATTTGGGAACGAGCACAAAATTTCAACATGGAAAACATTGCAGCGAGAACAGAGTCAAACACAGGAACGACTCTTTACCTCAACATTTGCGGCATCAGATGAGGTCTTGATAATCAGACCAACGACATACTTCTTTATTCCTGAAAACATGCAGAAATGTTTGACTCAACATAGTCAAAGATCACATGTTTGTGTCTGCATAACACGGAACATTAGCTATGTAGTAGTCTAGCCACGTTATTCCCTTATGTTAATGTCACTGTTCACTCCCAAGGTTGGCCCTAATATAGCTGTGTTATTCTAAACAACCTATGCAGCGGGTGTTACCTTCACATTGATTTCTTGGAAGAATCTTCCAGCGTGTTTTGATCACAGTCTCCAGAATTTGCAGTGCATAGTACTGGAATGGAGAGGGAGAGGCTTAGACTATCAGGAAAGGCATATCACTCACAACTTCATCTCATTTCCACTAATAAGACAGATCTTGTATGTTTGATATATATTGGATAAAATACATCAAAAGCTAACAAATGTAACAAACCAGATCTACGCATCTCTATGGATCCAACTGGACTGCCAATGCCTGGCTGTAATGATATGCTTTTCAATGTTGACTTATATATTCGCCCTGGTTAGAGGATGTAAACCGATCACAAGGAATGCATCACTGGCACACATACTTTAGTCTTCATGTTCTGAGAAAACTCCAGGATGGTGTCGACTCGTGTCCATGCGTCCGGGTGATCCTTCAGGTTTGTCAGCACCTCCTGTGCCATGCGTTGCTGTGGAAGACGAGGAGAGAGAAACTGTTCTGAGATCTGTGTGACTTTAAAGGTCTAATCCGCCGTTGAAACAAAGCATTAACCCTGCCACTAAGGGATGGAGAAATGTAAACACTCAAATTCATAGAGAACAATGGATGCAAGGACTGATCTTCCATGATATGAAAGTTACAGTTTTAACCATGTTCAGGCTATACAGTGTTTGTTTATGTTTACAAACATGGGAGTAAAGTAAGTTTGTATTTTGAGTCATAATGGGGTACAATTGTCTGGCTACCTAAACTCCTTGCTCCGGCCAAATCCTACACCACGCCTACTGACGTAAGTTTCTTCTTCGCAATGAGTCTGGATCTGAGTAATTCCAGACAATTTCTAGAATGGAAAGCTATTCTCGACCGTAGGATTAGTCCCATAAACCAAAAGGTTGGGCGAGAGCCAGAACACACGTGGGTAACGCAACTGAAAATTCGGCTTTGGCTTTGATACTCAAAGCCAATTAGAAATGATCCAATCACTGATTACTTATTTTTTGTACAAAACCCCTGATTTTGAAGTCACTGCAAACAGCCTCAATGACGGCAGTCTGACTGAAGTATGTAGCAAATGACAGAGCAGCAGAAGTGCAAGGAGCAGCTCTCACCTGTGATCCAATGTCATAGTACATGGAATTGACTACATTGTCCAGCAGATTGATGTCCAGCTTTTGACTGAAGTCTAGCAGCTGTCTTGCTGCATGATCCGCCAACATTGTCATGTTTGCTGGCATAGAGCTCTAGGAATGGAGGGGTGAAGGGAAACATGAGAACAAATGGCAGAACTTAACTACAGACAGATCTGTAAATAAAACCTAACTATAAGACCAAAGATATTATTTTCACTCCCTATATTACTACCTATGGCTACACCCACCCACATAACAACAATGGCGAAATATTGAGTGTGACAAATTGCGACATCACTCGCAAGCCTGTAAACTTGAATAGATTGGGAAATTGCGACACCATGGACCACAAGTGGTACTTATGGCGCGTTCAAGTGCTAGTCGGGAACCAGGAGAATCGAAAATGTCCGACTTATAAACTGGTTAAAGTTAAACACGTGACGGGTTTAAACCAGTTAGTCATTCGGACATTTCCGAGTTTTCTAGTTCCGAGAAGCACGTAAACATGGCAATACAGCAACCCCTCCCTCCATCCAGCGATTCAAGAGTGCTGCTATTGCTAGTTGATAACGTTAGCTTGCTAGCTAACCTTACTGTTTAACTTATGGCTAACTTAGCATTTACTATTGTTAGCTAGCGTTACCTCTATTGTGTATACCACTTAGTTACGTCTAAATTAACTGACCTCAAAGTTGACACAGGTCTAGCTAGCTTATCGCATAAACTAACGTCTGGCTAATGTAGTTATGTTAAGTCTGTAAGATGATTAAATTGCGAGGCCTCACTCACTCGTATTAACAAATTATTAAGTAATATTCACCATTATAGCTAGCAAGTTAGTTTAGCTATCAAATCAGCTAACGTTAGATAGCTAAAAAGCTAGTTAGCTAATACTAATAACTAGCTGGCTAACGTTAGTTACATCACTACCCAAACTCAAGAAATTCAACCCACTAAACAGCTAGCTACCAAACGTACCTTATTTAGTCTTTCCGTTGTAATAATAAAAAATAAAAGAGACTTTTGCTCTTATTTTTCTACTCTCGTCTGGCTGGATGTCAGGCTATCTCATGGCACACGTTCCAGTGTGGTTGACATTCGCTAGCTAGCTTCCTGGCTAATTAGCTAGCTAGCCAAATGATTTTTGTCCTAATAGCACGTTGTTAGCTGTATGTCCTGCCACTGAAGCGAAGTTTCAGTATGATAATGTACATTTAACAATTTACCATATAGCAAATAAATGTCCACAGACTAGTCTGGAAGTATCTTAACAATGATTAAACCGTTGCTGACGGCGAGAAATGTTATCAAGTTAGCCTGCTAATGCACAAGCCAATGATGACTTAGCTTCCCTTGGCTAGCTAACAATTTACGGAGTCACACGTATTGCGTTATTCCGGTTCATAATCACAAAATAAAATAATCTTGAGTTTATTATTGGTTCTATTCGTATATAATATTTGATAGCAGGGCTGTGTAAGAGCGTGTACGCTAGCTCTTCATCTCATGCTTCAAACCCAAGACCGGTTGAAACCGGTTAAGACTGGGATATTCCATCTAGGTTTTTCGGCCCATGGCGCCGCGTAAAATTTGGACTATGTGCACGCCCTTGAGTGATCCGATTGGTTTGTCATAAAATTGTACAAGGGTTGTCCTGTTATTTTACGGGCTAAAGATGCTGTCAATCAAAATGAACATCCATCCTTCAGTACCCATGCGGCTGTGTTTTCCGTTGGTCTGCGGGGTCCACACACCCCAAAACATATATAATCAATTTGGGTTGGTAAATGACTTCAAGTCTATGTACTGTACATATACTTGAAATCACTGGCCGCTTTAATAATGGAACACTAGTCATTTTAATAATGTTTAAATGTTTACATACTGCTTTACTCATCTCATATGTATATACTGTATTTTAGTCTATGCCACTCCGACATTGCTCATCCTAATATTTATATATTCCTTAATTCCATTCTTTTACTTTTAGGTTTGTGTGTATCAAATCAAATTGGATTTGTTATATGCGCCAAATACAACAGGTGTAGTAGACCTTACAGTGAAATGCTTACTTACAAGACCTTAACCAACAATGCAGTTTTAAGAAAAATAAGTGTTATGTAAAAAATAGATAAATATTTGTTTTTATTTTTTACTTAAAGAGCAGCAGTAAAATAACAATAGCGAGGCTATATACAGGGGGTACCGGTACAGAGTCAATGTTAGGTTAGTCGAGATAATTGAGGTAATATGTACATAGTAGGTAGGTAGGAGTTAAAGGTAGAGTTAACGTGACTATGCATAGATAATAAACAGAGTAGCAGCAGTGTAAAAGAGGGGGTGGGGGGACAATGCAAATAGTCTGGGTAGCCATTTGATTAGCTGTTGAGCAGTCTTATGGCTTGGGGGTAGAAGCTGTTAAGAAGCCTTTTGGACCTAGACTTGACGCTCCGGTACCGCTTGCCATGTGGTAGCAGAGAGAACAGTCTATGACTAGCGTGGCTGGAGTCTTTGACAATTTGTAGGGCCTTCCTCTGACACCGCCTGGTATAGAGGTCCTGGATGGCAGGAAGCTTGGCCCCAGTGATGTACTGGGCCGTTCGCACTACCCTCTGTAGTGCCTTGCGGTTGGAGGCCGAGCAGTTGCCATACCAGGCAGTGATGCAACCGGTCAGGATGCTCTCGATGGTGCAGCTATAGAACTTTTTGAGGATCTGAGGACCCGTGCCAAATCTTTTCAGTCTCCTGTGGGGGGAATAGCCTTTGTCGTGCCCTCTTCACAACTGTCTTGGTGTGTCTGGAGGACCATGATTGTTGATGTGGACACCAAGGAACTTGAAGCGCTCAACCTGCTCCACTACAGCCCCGATGAGAATATGGGGGCGTGCTCGGTCCTACTTTTCCTGTAGTCCACAATCATCTCCTTTGTCTTGATCACATTGAGTGAGAGGTTGTCATCCTGGCACCACACGGCCAGGACTCTGACCTCCTCCCTATAGGCTGTCTCATCATCTCATAGTTTTTTATTTTATTTACATCATTGTGTGTATTGTTGTGAACTGTTAGATATTACTGCACTGTTGGAGCTAGAAACACAACCATTTCGCTACACCCGCAATAACATCTGCTAAACATGTGTATGTGACCAATAAAACGTGCTTTGATGATGATTTATTGCCAAATTGTTTTATGACAACTAGTACAGAAATACACTGCTCAAAAAAATAAAGGGAACACTTAAACAACACAATGTAACTCCAAGTCAATCACACTTCTGTGAAATCAAACTGTCCACTTAGGAAGCAACACTGATTGACAATAAATTTCACATGCTGTTGTGCAAATGGAATAGACAAAAGGTGGAAATTATAGGCAATTAGCAAGACACCCCCAATACAGGAGTGGTTCTGCAGGTGGTGACCACAGACCACTTCTCAGTTCCTATGCTTCCTGGCTGATGTTTTGGTCACTTTTGAATGCTGGCGGTGCTTTCACTCCCAGCAGCGGTCCTGCTGCTGGGTTGTTGCCCTCCTACGGCCTCCTCCACGTCTCCTGATGTACTGGCCTGTCTCCTGGTAGCGCCTCCATGCTCTGGACACTACGCTGACAGACACAGCAAACCTTCTTGCCACAGCTCGCATTGATGTGCCATCCTGGATGAGCTGCACTACCTGAGCCACTTGTGTGGGTTGTAGACTCCGTCTCATGCTTCCACTAGAGTGAAAGCACCGCCAGCATTCAAAAGTGACCAAAACATCAGCCAGGAAGCATAGGAACTGAGAAGTGGTCTGTGGTCACCACCTGCAGAACCACTCCTGTATTGGGGGTGTCTTGCTAATTGCCTATAATTTCCACCTTTTGTCTATTCCATTTGCACAACAGCATGTGAAATGTATTGTCAATCAGTGTTGCTTCCTAAGTGGACAGTTTGATTTCACAGAAGTGTGATTGACTTGGAGTTACATTGTGTTGTTTAAGTGTTCCCTTTATTTTTTTGAGCAGTGTATAAATATCCCATAATGTACATGAAATACATAACACCTTTATGTTCCCAAATGTTATGTATATATGAAATGAAAGTATGATCCTGAAATATATTGCAAATGTTAGGCTACACATAATTAGTCACAAAACATTGACAAATAATTGTCTAAAGAAAATGTATCACAAACATCCAAAAGTAAGTGGTCATAGTGTTGTATTTCCTGCATAGTGGGATATCACAAAACAAAAAGTACCCTAAACTGTTCAATGTGACAATTTGTATAACCATAACCTACTACTTCAATTGACTCTGGTCTGTGTATCACACTAAATTGTATTTGCTATTTTCTTTTAATAAACAGGAAATTAACCAATTTTATTTACACATTTCCCATTATTACTGTATATTCACAGATATCCTACCATACATTTAGCCTATTTTATAATAGAAGCATCTCTACCACTGTGTGTCAGTGTTGTAGACGTTTGCGCACAATGTAGTCCGCCTACGTGTGAGAAAATGCACTCCTTTGACTTTTCAGTCATCCTCATAATTTGTCTTGTCTGCTATTGCTGTGTTTTCCCTATCACTCTCTGACTTCTGACTGTTTCGGCTGTGCTGGCCGCTTCTATAGCTTGGGCTGCTCTCTGTACTCTTGGGCCTTTTGATGAGGTCACTCCCTTCATTCTTTTCATCGTCCAGGGGCAAGTAATGCTCACTGGCATCTGAGTAATGGTCATCATCATCTGAGTAATGGGCATCTGAGTAATCGCAATCATCTGAATAACGCCTAATGTCCTCCCTCTCCCGCCCTACTTCGTCATGGCCTTCATCTTCCTCTGACTTTAATTCATCTTTCTCAGGCTCCTGCTCTCCTTCCAGTTCTTGGTCAGCAAAGCTGTCTTCATAATTGTCTGGGTAGTCATCCTGGAAGACCATATTGTAAATAGCTGGTGTATCGGTCTCATCCTTTTCACTGAGAAAACAAAATAAAAAAAGATAAACTCTTATACCATGGCATTGTTGAATACTCGTTTCTGATTGGCTTAAAGTGCATTCTAGAGCGTGCATTATTTCAGAACGCTAGGATTCAATATATTTCGTTAATTCTTACATGTTATATGTTTGAGTTGCCTATGAAAGCAACACAAGTCGAACTGAAAACATTATTGAATTCGATTTTTATAATAGCAAGCTAAGCGTGTGTTCGTAAATTCAATCTGGAGTGCCAGAGTGCGCTCTGGGCGCCCGTAAATTCGGAGCGTTGTCAGATTGTCCGTTAGTGAATTCAGAGCGCACAGTGGGACGCTCTGCAAGGAGAAGCGTTGATCCGAACGACGGCAGTCAAGCACCCAATCTAACTGCTAGCTACAACTGAGAGAACAACTCACTCAGACCATTTTACTTGCCATAGCAGAGCTGGTTAGGCTGTTTTCATGTTATCCAGATCGTTGGTGACTGTACTGCTGGCAACAATTTAATTACGCCTTTTTGCCGACGTTTACTGACACCAGCCATATTCAACCGGTATTGAATGTTCGTACATTCATCAGGTATTCTGGGCTAAAACTGATGGTTTGGATAGCTAAACTAGCAATTATGTTTGTTTCGTTACCAAGGCAACTACTGTAGCTATCTAGTACATTTGCTAGCTATTTCAGTGGATTTTGAACACATTTCTACCTGCAAATGAACATATTTCTAGCGGCAAATGTGTACATTATAGCCATGGTATAAAAGGGATAATAAACTCGGGACTCTATGCATTCTCTGTAAAATAATATACACCTTCCATGTCCTTCATTATTTTCCACAGAACGCATAGCCCTCATTGATTGTCTCTTATACATGGCTCAACTACTTTGAAATAATATTTCTATTGATTATGAGTAACTTTACAACTGTGTTAAATATGTTATGTATTATATGTCTATTCACTATCACCATCTGAGACTGTAATACTGTATACAAGATCTAAGACCACAGCACAGGTGATGAAGTAGGCCTAAAACGTTTTTTGCAACGTGATATTGTATTGTCTTTGTAGAGACTTTGACTAATGAAGTATGTTTACAAAATGTATAATTCACTGTCATTGAGCCTACCTTTGTTTGGAGTCACTGGAGAAGGAGGTCCTGCATGCAGAGTCTTGGCCACCTGGCCGCTGGGGCACCTTGCCACTGACAAAGTCCTCACTCACTCCACAGCCTCGCAGGGTGTCTGTGTAGTGCTTCTCTGCAGCGTGTTTGGCATTCATCTGTCAACAGACAGAAGTGAAAAATAGCATACACCATGACCAGTGATGGGAAAATAGTCAGTCATACATTTATTATTCATGCAATATATATTTATTGTGTGAATGAGTGGACTGAGGAGATGAGGAAAGGAAGCCACTTATAACTACTGAAATGCAACCCATGTCATGTCACTCCACGTGTGTGTGTGTGTGTGGGCCGTTTCAGGCTCACCTGTGCGACCTGCTCCAACAGCAGAGGCCTCCCCTTAACTCTCTCCTGGATCTCCCTCATCTCCTCCTTGTACTCCTTCCTGCGCTGAAAGTCCTGCTTTCTGTTTGAAACACACAGACAACCTCTCACCCCTGTGATCCCACAACCCTCAGCCCTGAAATAACCCTCAACCCTGACCTATTCAACAAAAACATAACTTTTACAACCGCAGCTTACTGTTACTGATATGGAAATCATTCCTAAAGAATTACTTGAAACTGAAATTGGGATATGGAACAAAAGGGTATCCACACATTAGTATGTTTTTAATGTCTTATAAAAACAATGAAGAGATCCATCCATATTCTTCAAAATAATATACTAGAAAAAGAGTCACAATTGAGACTATTGAGGCAATGTTCAGTTTAGTCTTTTTAATAGTGTTAAATTAACACTAGGTTTGCAATTCCACTCACTACTTCCATATGAAAATGTGGGGCGGGCTGTGGAGTGGGTGTTCGTACTGGTCTCAGGCAGAGTTTCTTGGTTGCTACAAGTATAATTGTAATGTTATGGGTTTCTATGGGTACCTGAACTGCTTGAGCTTGGACTGGTTGGTCTGAGAGAGGGGCACGTGGGTGTCGTTGGCCTGGGCGCGCTTCGAAACCACCTTCGCAAGCTTCTTCTCTCTCTGCTTCTGTCTCTCACTCCATCTCGCTTCCTCTTCCTCCGCCTTCTTTCTCTGCTCAAGTACCTTTCTACTCAAGGAGACAAGGCAGTCATCGATGACAGGAATGCATGGGTGGAGGAAGGACTTTGTCAAAAGGGAAAATGAAGGCCAAAGACACTAGAAGTAGGACTAGGGGGGTAATAATGTCAGATGTTGGGCATTTGGTTGTTTTGGAGCTGGGAGTGTATAGGAAGTCCACAGGGGATAGGAAGTCCACAGGATTCAACAGACAAGGGTTTCAACTTTCAGGGCATAACTATTCCTAAAAAGAGCAACTAAATTCTGAAGCGCTCACTAGCTCGTCTAAAAAGGAGACGCCCCTTGCTATTCTATGTGGGTAGTACCTCACGGCCTCTTGCCGTTTTTTGCTGGCATCGGTGACTTTGGCAGGCAGCTGTTCCAGACTGCCTGAGAGGGAGGAGCAGAGGCTAGAGTTGTGTGAACGGACGTGCCCAGTTATGCTGATGTAAGGCCAGCGCTTGGCCCGCGGACTCATCTGCTCCTTCTCGATGTCGGCCAGGATGCGTTCGCGGTGCGAGGGGATCTGTGACGTCCGGAGCTGGAACGGCTCGCACGTCGTCAAAGGTTTCACGTCGCGCCGGCTCTCCAGCTGCTTCATGAACCTCCTGTAGCTGGCGTCGAAGTCGGGCACCTCTGTATTTATCTTAGGCCTGTAAGAGGCACTGTTGTCATCCTCAGATCCAGCGGTGTCCCCCCTGGCTTCATCCTTGGCCCACTTCCTTTCACTAAGGTGGCGTGCTAGCATGCTGGGTGGCATGGAGGCGCTGTGGAGCAGCTCCTGGGCCCTCATCTGCATCTTGATGGCGCGGTACAGCTGCTCCTCCTTCAGTTGCTCGCCCGACGCCGCCTCGTACACCGCCTTGGGCACGGGCTTGGCCCTGAATGGTCGGACTCTCTCCTTGCTGTCTGGCTGGAGGTTGCGGAGCTGCTCCTCTCTCTGCTCCCTCTTGAGACGTTCGCGCTCCAGGAAACTGAAGGGCTGCTGGGTGGAGCACAGATGCTGCTGCTCTCGCTCACGCATGGCCCGCCGTGCCTCGTCGCGTTCTTGGAGCTCCTCATACAGGGGCAGGCGCACGTGGGCGGGTACGGAGCTGGCACGGAACTTGCGCTGGCATTCTGTCAGCTCCTCCAGCTGCTTCCGTAGGGCCGTGTTCTCCAGCTCGATCTCTGACCGTGTCTTGACACCTTTCTGGTGCTTCTGGTTCTCCCGCAGCGTCATGTGGAACGGCTTGGGGATGGTCACTCTGGGTTTCCAAGGCTCATGTTCGACATCTTTTCGCCCTTGCTTCCGGTCCTTACCCTTGATGCCGTTCTTGTGGCCCCCAATGAGGCTCTGGTGGGAGGATGTGGACGGGTGGCACTTGCGAGGCGACAGCTTGAAGTCCTGCCACATGTTCTTGATGTGCTCTTTGGGGGAGGACTGCAGACCCTTCTCCACATTGTTGTCGACAGTACCTTCCTCGTCAGATGTGTCCGACAGCCCAGAGCCCCTCCTCAGCTCCAGAGCAGAGTGGGCCTTCCTCAGACTCCTCACGGGCATGGGGCTGATCTTCAAGAACGATCTGGTGAGCGAACAAAGATTTTAAACCCTTCTAATATTAATTGACACGTTAGAAATGGTAGACACTGAGTAGAGTACACTCCAGGGGCAGAAATAATGTACCCTACCAACTTCAGCTTATTATCTTGGTGGTTAATCAAGACAAACAATACATTCCTAACAAGAGCAACAACACACCTGTGTGCCTGTGGCCGCTGCATATTTTCTGAGGGTGGTGTGCCTTTGAGCTCCAGCTTCTTGCGGTACATGCCCTCTAGCTCGGCCATGGTGCGGAGGTGGGCCCTCTTCAGCTCCTCCAGCTTACGATAGTACTCCTCGTTGGAGAAGTAGAACTCACGCAGGTCGATGTGATCCCCCGTCACTCGGTAGTCTTTGATAATCAGGGGGCTGCCCTTCCCGGGGGCATCCCCATCACCGCACTCAGACCCAGAGTCGTCATACTGCAGCTGAGAAGTCAAAGAAAGTCATGAGGAAAATGAAGCAAAAAACATTTACGTTGTGCACGGATTGTGGAGCATGTGTCTGGAATCCATTCCATGCAAATAATAAAAAGTAGCCTACAAAGGACATTATTGGTCAAATGTAAAATCGACTTTGTCTCGGACCTAACACCCGTGCCAATATATCCTCCAAACACCGGCTTCTCTGGCATGATCCCTTAAGTAAGCCATTGGAAGCAACGGGTATCTTGGATAGGATTATGGTTGCATGGAAGAAAGAGCCTTTCACCTGTATTTCTATGACTTTCAGATATTTCTTGAATGGGTGGCCCCATTTGTGTTAATATGCCAAATGTATGGAAGTGTATCATCATGTAAGAGTAGTACTGATGACTGGACATATTGTGGATGGTTATGAAGTATGTAGAGTAGCACATAATATGAGATGGCTACTTGAGGCCTAAGCTCATTATCCCCAGCTCTGTGGGTTTGGATGACCTATCCATATGGTCACGTACAGAATGTGGGTGATAATGGAAGGAGTGTGTTCAACTTTCACACTCGCTGCTCGGCCCCCAACCATCTCCATCTTTTTTCTTGGGGTGATGAATGGACGAGATCAAATCATACATTTACAAATATTAAGAAAATATGTCTAAAGCTTGGACAAGCAATTCTAACTAGTATCCTACTGGTTACAGTACAAGCCAGATAAAAATGAATGTACTTTCTAATTTATTAATTTTTTTGAGATGCCCAGATGTAGGGAAGATCCTTGTCCAGTGAGGAAAAATAAATGGGATTTGAAATAATGTTGTCCAAAGGAAATAAAGCATTTAGGATTACTGGGACTGTGACGTCAGCGTAATCTAGTAAATGAGGGAAGCCAAAAATAGGCCAGTAACAAGTTATACAGGTTAAATCCTCTCCCACACAGGCAGGTTGACCTGAAAACAGTCAAATCTCTGTAGTAACATTTGAGAACAACATGGATTTATGAGAATCCACCGACATAAGTACATGCTTGACCTGAATTTTCCCAATCTTTAACATGAGTGACATTAAAGATATGAATTAATAGATTCTCCACTTAATTTACATCACTATCCAGTATCATAGGATATACATTAGGCCTACTTACATCCACTTAGATGTTTGGTAGCAATGTATGATCAATATGTTTTATGACTACGCCATCTAGCAGATCAATGAGGGAGGACCAAAGAATTAGCTTATTATGGAATTTTGAACCATGCATGTAAAAAAAAAAAAACATGTAGGGTTCCTATGTGCAACTGATTCCATTCCTCTCCAGATCAACATAAAGATTGGAGGTCATTTATAACGTTGATGGATTGGTTAGTGGGATGAATGGCATCTTGCCAAGTATTGGATGGTGCTCCAGTCCTCTTTCCACCCTTATGCTGCATTTCAACCAATCCTTTCAGAGTATTTCTTGATTGCTTAGCTCAGCTTTCAAATACAAAACTCATCTGCCGATATCTTACCTCTTTTTCGTAGTCTCGATTGTCAATACGACCAGCTGCTGACGAACATGGAAGGGCTCGCTGCCTTTCATACAACGCCAACGGAGCCTTGGTATGTGGGTCTACCGGCGTTTTCAAACAGGAGGTAACCAGGACGTTGGCGCGATGGGCATTCGCCATTGTTTCCCCTGTTCTTGCTTTCTTTGTCAAAGTTTAATGTAGTAGAGACGCTACAACTACTTGGCAAACGCTATCAAAAGAACAGCAGGTGCTCTCCAGAGCAACAGCGACGCGTCGTGTGGTTGTGAAGGAAATGACTAGCTGTTTCAGGAAGTAAGAGTTTTTTTTTTTTTTAACTGTAACGGTGCACATTTATTAGCATTTCGAGCCTAACAGCTTTCTTGTTGGCAGAGTATTTCATTTTCTTAACATATAGTTTAATTTATTTTTGCAAGGTATGAAAATGTGGTGTTTTGTTTCTAAAATTACATTTGTGAATATGAAATTTGTCCAAAAGAATAATGAAATGAATTACATAAAATTGTTTCAACTTATTTCTTTCGTAGGTAAAGAATCCAAGCAGTACATCTCTCCAAAATATTGTACAATCTTCATAAATGTAATTTTCAATTATACATCTACTGATGTCTTGCCACAGACATTTCCTTCTGGGTGGTCATTACAAAAGGTACAATTCGATTTTTAAAAACTTCTTCATATAGTGGTTGACAGGATAATATATATGAATAATTTAAAAAGAAACTTCCTTAATTTTGTTAATAAGTAGGTATATGTGTGGCAATATCCAAACTTTTCTCTAGCGGTAGAAAAAGTACCAAATTGTCACACTTGAGTAAAAGTAAAGATGCCTTAATAGAAAATGACTCAAGTGAAAGTCACCCAATAAAATCCTACTGGTGTAAAAGTCTTGAAGTATTTGGTTTTAAATATACTTGAGTATCAAAGTAAATGTAATTGCTCAAATGTACTTAAGTATCAAGAGTAAAAGTATAAATAATTTCAAATTCCTTATATTAAGCAAACCAGACGGCACCATTTAAAAAAATGTATTTAAGGATAGCAAGTTGCACGCTCAAACACTCAGATATAATTTACAAACGAAGCATGTGTTTACTGAGTCCACCAGGTCAGAGGCAGTAGGAATGACCAGGGATGTTCTCTTGATAAGTGTGTGAATTATACAATTTCCTGTCCTGCTAAGCATTTCAAATGTAACGAGTACTTTTGGGTGTCAGGGAAAATGTATTGAGTAAAAAGTAGAGCATTTTATTTAAGAATGTAGTGAGGTAAAAGTAGTGAAAAATAGTAAAGTAAAGTACAGATATGCCAAAGAACTACTTAAGTAGTACTTTAAAGTATGTATACTTAAGTACTTTACACCACTGCTTTTTTCCCAACCAATATTATCAAATAAACAATTCCAATAAGGCATGACATAAGGTATAGTACAACATCCTGTTGAAACAAGGCTCATATAGCTCCATTGGACTAAAAGAAAAACAAATCTTTCCTACTGATGAGTCAACAAGGTTAATTGTAAGTATGTTCTGAGGGTCAGGTTCCTGAATAATAAAGCAACACCTGAGGGAATGGCATTTTAAACAATTGCAAAATCTTCAGGTGTTACAGGGATCTTGTAAAGTGATAAGAATTCCTTTTAAGTAAAATACTCTGCATTTACAAGTTGGCTCACCAATAGGATATTATTTCGGAACCAATATTCTAAAAACAAAGAAGTATTTTTATACAATATGTCCCGATTATTCCATATATAATATCTGTGTGGAGAAAAACTATGCCTCTAAATTAAGGACCATGACAAGAAAACCTGCAGATGAAAAGCAGAGAGTGTCACTGGAACTTTGTCAATATTAGAATTGGAAACCAACATGAAGTTAAGTAGACCAAAAGTAGAGACGGCATGAGTATTAAAGTTCCACATGGAAGTGGGTCTTCTTAGGAATTGTTTTATCCAATTGATCTTAAAAGAAGTATTTAAGGTAGTAAAGTCCAGAAAATGTGTATTCATTTGTTTTCCTAATGTAATGGGTACAGTTTCTCCACAGAAATTTCAAAAGCATCTGGTCTCTCTCTTTGCTTATTTTACCGTCAAGATATAAAGATAGCGTAGCATGTCTAGAGATTCCTAATAACCAAGGCTGAAGGTATCTTCCTTTTAAAGATAAGATTTCTGATCCTTAGTAATGGGTATGCCTAAATATGTAAGTTCTTCCACTGGAATACCATAATATGAGGTTGCCACACAATCTTTGACCACCATGAGTTCACATGTATTAATGTTAAGACATAAACCAGATGCTTTGGAAAAAGATTCTATCACATGAATCGATATGGGAATCTGACTAGCATCTTTCAGAAAAAGTGTTGTATCGTCAGCCAGCTGGCTTATAATAATTTCTTTATCAGCTATGGAAATACCTTGTACAGGACTATTATTTAAAGTATTTGGGTGAATAATAAAAACATATAGTGAGATAGACAACCTTGCCTAATTCCTCTCTTTAACTCAAAATATAGGTGAGGTGCCATGTTTCAGTTTGATAGAGCCATTCGTATATATCAGACCTCAGGATAAGACCCAGATGCAGACAGTTCAAAGTAGCAAGAGTTTATTACAACAGGGGGCAGGCAAGTGACAGGTCAAGGGCAGGCAGAGGTCAGTAATCCAGAGCAGAGTCCGAAAGGTACAGAACGGCAGGCAGGATCAGGGCATGCAGAATGGTTAAAACAGGGACTATAGAGAAAACAGGAGTACGGGGGGAAAACATTTAAAAACGCTGGTAGGCTTGACGAGACGAACTGGCAACAGACAACAGAAGACACAGGTATAAATGCACAGGGGATAATGAGGAAAATGGGCGACACCTGGAGGGGGGTGGAGACAAGCACAAGACAGGTGAAACAGATCAGGGTGTGACAGTACACCCCCCCCCCCCCCAAGGACGTCACCTGGCATCCTACCCGGGCACATACCTGGTTGACCGGGGTGCCGGCGGTGGAATTCAGCGATGAGGGCTTGGTCCAGGATGTTCCTAGCGGGGACCCAGCACCGTTCCTCTGGACCATAAACCTCCCAGTCAACCAGGTACTGGAATCCCCTGCCCCGAGATTGAACACTCAGGAGACGCCCCACCGTGTAAGCCGGATGGCTATCGATGAGATGGGGTGGGGGCCTGGAAAGAGGAGACAGAGGTTTAATCCCTGATACATGAAACATGGGATGTATACGGAAGGTGCGGGGCAACAGAAGACAAACAGCAGAGGGGCTAAGGACCTTGGAAATGGAGAAAGGGACAATAAAACGGGGGGAAAGTTTGCGGGACTCTCCCCGGAGGGGAGTGGACAGCCATACCCTCTGTCCAAGACGATACCTGGAGGTGGTCTTGAGAAGAGCGGACCGAGCTCTCTTCCAGGTATGCCGACGGCGGACAAACATCTGGGCCGAGGGTATGTTGATCTCTTCCTCGGGAAGAGCAGGGGTTGATAACCCACGGAGCACTCGAAAGGTGAGAGCCCAGTGGCCAAGCAGTGAAGGGTGTTCCGGACGTACTCCACCCACACGAGTTGCTGGCTCCAGGTGGTGGGGTTGGCCGAGACGAGGCACCGAAGAGTCGTCTCCAGGTCCTGATTGGCACGCTCCAAACTGGCTGTTAATTTGGGGAATGAAACCCGGAGGACATGCTGGCCGACGATCCAATGAGTGTGCAGAACACCTTACAGAACTGGGATGAGAACCACGGTCGGAAAGCATGTCCATCGGAAGTCCATGGATCCAGAAGACGTGCTGCACCATGAGCTGGGCCGTCTCCTTGGCAGAAGGTAGCTTGGGGAAGGGAATGAAATGGGCAGCTTTGGAAAACCTGTCCACAACCGTGAGGATAGTGGTGTTGCCATCAATCGGAGGGAGACCAGTGACGAAGTCCAGGGATATATGTGACCAGGGACGATGAGAGACAGGAAGAGGTTGAAGGAGGCCAGCCGAAGCTTGCCGAGGATTCTTGTTCTGAGCACAGACAGTGCAGGCGGTGATGAACGCTGAGACGTCCGGAACCATGGTGGGCCACCAAAAGTGTTGTCGCACAAAGGCCAGGGTCCGACAGGAGCCATGGTGGCAGGCAAGCCTGGAGGAATGAGCCCATTCCAGGACAGGGGAGCGGGCAGCATCTGGAACATCCGGTTAGCCGGGCCCCCCCGGGGTCCGTCTGGGAACCCTGCACCACTGGTTCTCTATTCCCCCAGATGAGGGTAGCCACCAGGCACGAGGTAGGAAGTATGGTCTCGGGGTTAGAGGGTGTAGAAGCGGGGCAATAGAGGTGTGAAAGCGCGTCCGGCTTAACATTCTTAGACCCCGGGCGGTAGGAGATGGTGAAGTTGAACATGGTGAATAACAGGGCCCATCGAGCTTGCTTGGAGTTGAGACCCTTGGCGGTGCAGAGATATTCCAGGTTCTTGTGATCCATCCACACTATGAATGTGAAGTTCCACCCACTCTAACCAGTGTCTCCACTCCTCGATTTCCCACATCATAATTCCTCTCCGTGGCGTTAAGGCAATGGGAGAAGGCAACGCAGAGATGCAGCTTAAAGTCCAGGGCAGAACGCTGGGACAGGACGGCCCCCACTCCGATATCTGAAAAGTCTACCTCCACCACGAACTGACGGGACGGGTCCGGATGGATCAATATGGGAGCTGTGATGAAGCAATGCTTCAGGTCCAGGAACGCCCGGTCAACAGCTGGAGATGAGTGCTGACGGGGGAAGCCAGGGTGCTGTAACTCCGGATAAAACGGTGATAGAAATTGGCAAACCCCCAAAAAAACATTGCAGCTGCACTCTGGACGTGGGTTAGGACCAATCCACCACCACTCTCACCTTTCCCGGATCCATCTGCACATTCCAGCAGAGATGTTGTATCTAAGGAAGGAGATGGTGGAGTGATGGAACTCACATTTTTCAGCTTTGACAAACAGCTGGTTCTCCAGGAGATGCTGGAGGATTTGTCAGACATGGAGAATGTGTTCTTGAGCCGAGTGGGAAAAGACGAGGATGTCGTCGAGGTAGATGAACACGAACCGGTTCAACATATCCCAGAGAAGGTCATTAAACAGGGCCTGGAACACAGCAGGAGCATTGGACAAACCGATTGGCGGCGCCAGGTATTCATAGTGTCCGCTAGCAGTGTTGAAGGCTGTCTTCCACCCGTCACCTTGTGGCGAAATCCTGCACGGAGCCTTCAACGTGCAGTTTTGTTTGTTGTCAGCGTATGTAGTTTATAACGTATTTTAACTCAATCATCGGTGTCATTGTTTTTGTTTGGGACCGCGACGGTTATGGATCGCATGGATTAGTAGCAACATTGTTGCGAAGCTTTAACCTACAAACCAACAAACCATCGGACAGTCAGACAGTACACCTGCACGCCTGAAGACCACAGCTAAGATCTCTCTTGTTCCCTTTCTCTCTTTCTCTTCCCTCCATCATTCCAGTGCTTTACCCTGAAACAGACTCTCTATTTTCCTAATGCACTTCCCAGTGAAGTTCATTGGAGCTGGACTATTATTGCCCTGCCAGAAGTACATGCACATTTGTGGCTTGCTGGAGGTCATTTTGCAGGGCGCTGGCAGTGCTCCTCCTTGCACAAAGGCGGAGGTAGCGGTCCTGCTGCTGGGTTGTTGCCCTCCTACGGCCTCCTCCACGTCTCCTGATGTACTGGCCTGTCTCCTGGTAGCGCCTCCATGCTCTGGACACTACGCTGACAGACACAGCAAACCTTTTTGCCACAGCTCGCATTGATGTGCCATCCTGGATGAACTGCACTACCTGAGCCACTTGTGTGGGTTGTAGACTCCGTCTCATGCTACCACTAGAGTGAGAGCACCGCCAGCATTCAAAAGTGACCAAAACATCAGCCAGGAAGCATAGGAACTGAGAAGTGGTCTGTGGTGACCACCTGCAGAATCACTCCTTTTTTGGGGGTGTCTTGCTAATTGCCTATAATTTCCACCTTTTGTCTATTCCATTTGCACAACAGCATGTGAAATTTATTGTCAATCAGTGTTGCTTCCTAAGTGGACAGTTTGATTTCACAGAAGTGTGATTGACTTGGAGTTACATTGTGTTGTTTAAGTGTTCCCTTTATTTTTTTGAGCAGTGTATTTGGGTGGACATTTTAGTTAAAAGGGAGATTGCTTTAAAGTGTGTATTATTATTTGAACTGTGTTGAGGTGGGGTGTACTAAGGACATGTGGCCGAGAAGATTGTGGACATTTTTAAGGCCTTTGTGTATATGAACACCCCCACAGTCATACCCTCTGCACTCCTCCACTGGAAGAGAATACAAATTATTGCAAATCCTCTGTTGATGATAGGGTTCTTTCTTGTATGAAGTTGCTGTTTAATTGCTCTGCCATTATTATTATTATTGTATGAGGTATGCTTGGTGGGGTTACCAAGAATTGTGGAAGGACTGTGCTGTGATGTGGGTTTTATAGGGTGTGTATTCTCTTTTCTCTCCGCTGGCTATCTGGTAAACAGGCTACCCTCTAGGCAGTCTCTTCTGCTGATGTGTGTGGGTCTGGTAGTGGTACTCTCTCTGTTCTACTCTTTTCCTTTCGGCATGGTTAATACCTGCCTGGCGCCCGAACAAGATCTTTCTTTACCCCTCTCTAATAAATACCGCTACAACCTTCCCGTATCCGTACCAGGTGGTAGGCATTCCGCAGGTCTAACCTAGAAGAGATAGTGGCCCCCTGGAGCGGCTCGAAAGCCGAGGCGATGAGTGATAGCGGGTAGCGGTTCTTAACCGTGATGTCATTGAGGCCCCGGGAGTTGATGCACGGGCGCAGAGTTTTGTCCTTCTCCACAAATAAGAACCCTGCGCCGGCGGGGGAGGCAGAAGGACAGATACCCCCTGCAGCCAGGGAGTCCTCTGTACGTCTCCATAGTCTTGGTCTCCAGAACCGACAGTGAATACAGCCGTCTCCGGGGTGGTGTAGTGCCCGGGAGAAGGTCGATCCCGCAGTCATAGGGTAGATGCGAAGTGGGCCGGGCCTTGCTGAAAACCTCATGGAGATCCTGGTACTCCGCAGGAATGGCGGAGAGGTCCGAGGCTTCTTCAGGCCAACTTCAGGCAATGGGCGTGGCAGAACAGGCTCCAGCGCACGATAGTACCAGCAGTCCAGTTGATAAGGGGATTGTGGCACTTGATGAGCATAAACTGTATAGAGACTCAATGTGGTTCCCGGACACACGCAGGTGGATAGGAGTAGTATTATGGGTGACCCTGCCTATAGAATGCTCATCATGGGAAAATCGAAAGAAATCAGCCAAGACCTCAGAAAAACAATTGTAGACCTCCACAAGTCTGGTTCATCCTTGGGAGCAAATTCCAAAACGCAAAGGTACCACGTTCATCTGTACAAACAATAGCACGCAAGTATAAACACCATGGGACCACGCAGCCGTCATACCGCTCAGGAAGGAGACACGTTCTGTCTCCTAGAGATTAACGTACTTTGGTGTGAAAAGTTCAAATCAATCCCAGAACAACAGCAAAGGACCTTGTGAAGATGCTGGAGGAAACAGGTACAAAAGTATCTATATCCACAGTAAAACGAGTCCTTTATCGACATAACCTGAAAGGCCGCTCAGCAAGGAAGAAGCTACCTCTCCAAAACCGCCATAAAAAAGCCAGACTACGGTTTGCAACTGCACATGGGGACAAAGTTTGTACTTTTTGGAGAAATGTCCTCTGGTCTGATGAAACAAAAATAGAACTGTTTGGCCATAATGACCATCATTATGTTTGGGGAAAAAAGGGGGATGCTTGCAAGCTAAGAACACCATCCCAACCGTGAAGCATGGGGGTGGCAGCATCATGTTGTGGGGGTGCTTTACTGCAGGAGGGACTGGTGCACTTCACAAAATAGATGACACCATGAGGAAGGAAAATTACATTTACATTTACATCCAAATTATGTGGATATATTGAAGCAACATCTCAAGACATCAGTCAGGAAGTTAAAGCTTGGTCGCAAATGGGTCTTCCAAATGGACAATGACCCCAAGCATACTTCCAAAGTTGTGGCAAAATGGTTTAAGGACAACAATGTCAAGGTATTAGAGTGGCCATCACAAAGCCCTGACCTCAATCCCATAGAATATTTGTGGGCAGAACTGAAAAAGCAGAACTGCAGAACTGGGCAGAACTGGGCAGAACTGAAAAAGCGTGTGCGAGCAATGAGGCCTACAAACCTGACTCGGTTACTCCAGCTCTGTCTGGAGGAATGGGCCAAAATTCACCCAATTTATTGTGGGAAGGTTGTGGAAGGCTACCCGAAACGTTTGACCCAAATTAAACAATTTAAAGGCAATGCTACCAAATACTAATTGAGTGTATGTAATCTTCTGACCCACTGGGAATGTGATGAAATAAATAAAAGCTGAAATAAATCATTATCTCTTCTATTATTCTGACATTTCACATTCTTCAAATAAAGTGGTGATCCTAACTGACCTAAGACAGGGAATTTTTACTTGGATTAAATGTCAGGAATTGTGAAAAACTGAGTTTAAATGTATTTGGCTAAGGTGTATGTAAACTTCCAACTTCAACTGTACATAGGGCAGCAGCCTCTAAGGTGCAGGGTTGAGTAACCGGGTGGTAGCTGCCATGGAAATGGTTTCAGTTCTTCCACGGCCTGCATATTCACCAGACATGTTACCCATCGTGAAAGTGACTAATTTCAGGACAGGGTACTGGGTGGAGGCCGGCTAGTGATGGCTAGTTAACAGTCTGATGGCCTTGAGATAGAAGCTGTTTTTCAGTCTCTCGGTCCCAGCTTTGATGCACCTGTACTGGCCTTGCCTTCTGGATGATAGTGGAGTGAACATGCCGTGGCTCGGGTGGTTGATGTCCTTGATGATCTTTTTTGCCTTCCTGTGACATCAGGTGCCATAGGTGTCCTGGAGGGCAGGCAGTGTGCCCTCGCGGATGCATTTGGCAGACCACATAACGCTCTGGAGAGGCCTGCGGTTGCGGGCGGTGCAGTTGCTGTACCAGGCGGTGATACAGCCCTACAAGATGCTCTCAATGGTGCATCTGTAAAAGTTTGTAAGGGTCTTAGGTTGAAGAGGCACTGTTGCGCCTTCTTCGCCACATTGTCTGTGGCGAAGAAGCTTTTCACTTTCTCCACTGCGGTCCCGTCGATGTAGATGGGGGCGTGCGTCCTCTGCTGTCTCCTGTAGTCCACGATCAGCTCTTTCGTTTTGTTTACGTTGAAGGAGAGGTTATTATCCTGGCACAGCTGTATAATATCTGTTTTTTCATGTATTTTTGCTGTTCTATATTGTTTTGTCTCTTGCAATTCAAGAGTCAATGTAATTCACACTGTGCCTTAAAATGTTCTACTTGTCTACTAATAAATTCAAACTAAAACATTGTGAGAGTTTTTACCTATCATGCTGTACAAAGAAAAGCAATTACCACCAACTCTGGTTGTGTGGCAATAAAGAGTCGTGCTGCGACCAGTGTAACAGACCATCTAACACTACACACAAATGAGATGGGAGACCACGACCAGTCCGTCACATCATTCCTTTTGATCATTCCCGTGAGCAGTGGCAGTCCTTCTGAATTCATAAAGTAGGATCTGGGTCGGCCATCGGTCAACGTCGTGGGGCACAATGCCCACAAAAGCCTGAGACTTGGTTGGAGGCAGTACAGTGTCGTATTCGATAGGCACAAAACAGAATGAAAATGGACTGAAACTGCAAGAGACTAGAGACTACCTGAACTTGTCCTATAAGAAACGCTTGTTTTTAGTTGTCCATTGCCAAAGGGAATTCTGCTATAAATACGACCTAGTACTTACATAGGTCAGACCTACCTAACCCTCTTCCTGGAGATCTACCATTCTGTGGGTATTCTAACCTAACATACCTGACTTGCCTAGTTAAATAAAGGTTACATACCTGATTCAGCTAGTTGAGGGTAATGTTCCAGGCCCTGACCAAATTGCAGATAATGCATTGCATCAACCAATAGTTGCACAGTACGTCATTTGCATGCCACGTCATCGACTGCACAGTCGGGCATTAGATTGCTATACTGCTATATCATATGGGTGGCATTCCTGCCTGACTACATTGCAGACGCCTGCCAGATCTCGCAAAGCTTGGATAGGTATTTGACATATCAGTTAACCACATCTTATGATATAGCAATGTAATGCCTGACAGTCGATGACTTAGCACACAACCATTGGTTGATGCAATGCAACTTATTCAACGTAATCAGGCAGGAACACCACCAGTATGTGGTTAGCTGATATGTTTAACACTAGCCTCCCGTGGCCATCCATCCAAATCTTGTCTCGTAGAATCGTGTTGGAAGTCTGGAGAAAATCCAGTATAGGATTCTGGGTTTGAATGGGAGTGTAGGTTTTTGTTCAAACCCTTATTTAGCGCACCTAACTAAGTGGTTGATAAGATGAATCACATTAGTGATTTGGGATTTGTAAAAAATAAATAATAGAGGCCAACAATCATCAAATAATCTGAACCAATTATGCTAATCTGTTATGTTAACTATCCGTTGTAATACACCCATAAAGAAGCAATGAAGTCCACCTGGAACGCACCCGTGTCGACATGCAACGCGCCCGCGGGCTAGCAATAAACCAACCTGTGTCGACCTGCAACCTGGAACGCGCCCGCGTGCTAGCAATGTTAGTCAAGCTAGCCAGCTGGGCCACGAGTTTACGGAGTTCGTTCAGAATTGTCGTTTAAAACTACGTTTGAATTTTTTTTATTAATTTAGGAGCTGCAAATGCAACGCTCACTTATTATTTATGAATTACCATATGTCGGGCAAGGGAGGTCAGGTTGTCGGCCATGCTGGAAATGTTATTGTGTCATTGTCAATACAGTATCTACACCACGATATGTAACGTTGATTTTAACCTTATGGCCAACTAGTGGGTCAGGCGGCGATTTGACTGATTGATATTGCGTAATTTCTGATGATAGTTCTCGTTTATATCAACTGATTGTAAGGGTAAGGGGTGACCTACTAGCTAGTGGAAGTGCCGGTGGTGATGCTGAACTAGCGGGATAAGCAGTTATAAGGGGTGACCTACTAGCTAGTGGAAGTGCCGGTAGTGATGCTGAACTGGCGGATAAACAGCGCTGCTTGCTAAGGCATCGCCATCAGGAGCAGTTTTCTTCTCACTCCTCTCATCCGGCGCCAGGGCTGGCCCTCCGGTTAGGCAAGATTAGGCGGTTGCCTTGCCCCAGCGGGTAGCGGTTGCTGCAGTTCCAGCCCCCCACCCCATTCCTGTTTCTCGCGAAGTTCACTCCCAGTATCCTATGGTGATATGTGTGTGTTTTTACAGGATTGTCCAATTGTAAAACATTAACAAAAATGAATCTGCCAATTAAACTATTGTATTGTTTTTTAATGTTTGTGTGTGATGAAGAGGATTAGTGATTAAGGCAGTAGCCTAACCTAGCCTGATAACATTAGCTAGCTAAATTACTAGTGGACATAATTTCAGCTAAAAGTAAGGTACATAGATTATAAAAGACAAAAACTATCAGGAAGCGAATATATTTTTTTTTTAACTCATGAGAAAAGAGGCACAATCTCTAAACCAAAGAGATTTACTGCTGAAATGTATCAAAAGATATGAATGGATCTTTACGGGATATGTTATGGCAGGCTGGGCCACATCAGGATAAGGAGGGGAATTTCCCAAGAGATGAGGGGCACTAATATTTTTTGGTGGCCCACTACAATGGGAGGATGGCGAACGGGGAGAGAGTGGTGATACCGTGGCTCGTTTACTCCCAAGCAAAACGATGCAGCTGTCACGTTCCTGACCTGTTTTCTGTTGTTTTGTATGTGTGTGATGGTCAGGGCGTGAGTTTTGGGTGGGCAGTCTATGTTTGCTGTTTCTATGTTGGTTTTGGGTTGCCTGGTATGGCTCTTAATTAGAGGCAGGTGTTTTGCGTTTTCCTCTAATTGAGAGTCATATTAAGGTAGGTTGTTCTCACTGTTTGTTTGTGGGTGATTGTCGCTGTGTCTGTTGCACCACACGGTACTGTCTCGTCTCGGTCGTTCCTGTTCATGTGTTCTTCGTTTCATGTAAGTTCGTAGTTTAGGTCTGTCTAGTTCGTTTTGTTATTTTGTATATTTAGTCAAGTGTATTTCGTGTCTGTCTTCGTCTTACATTAAAGTATTATGTATTCATCACCCGCTGCGCCTTGGTCTACTCACTCACCGAAAGAGAGCCGTTACAGCAGCCTTCTGTTTTAGCTGCAAATCTTTTTCACACCAGGGCAAATTTGCGCTGGTCATTGATGGAACCAGGGACTGGAAGAATCTGTGCCACCTCCACAGCAGAGGAGAGGCCACTAGGCGGGCCACGAAATGAAGAAATGCTGAAAATGTTGGACAATCAAATTTGATATGTAAATAAACAAAATTCGTTAAGGCTGGGTCATTGGCAGAACTTATTAGCAAACTTATCCAGCAAAACGAGGTTCGCCATGCATTTATGAAAGCACTTGTTTCCAAAGCTCTTTTTACAGTTCTACAGGAATATTAAATTATATGTTAAATATGTTTTAAAAAAGTGTTATTTCTATTGTAACTCTAACAATTGTGGGGTCGTGCCATGTGTCTTATTAGTAAGAAACTGTCACACCCTGGCCTTTGTTATATATATTTTCTTGATTAGTTTAGTTAGGTCAGGGTGTGACATGAGGGATGTTTGTGTGTTTTGTCTAGTTTAGGGTGTGTGTATTGTTTAGGGGGGTTTTGTAGTATGTATGGGGTTGGGTTCAGTGTAGGTGTTTAGAAAAGTCTATGGTTGCCTGATTTGGTTCTCAGAGACAGCTGGCTATTGTTGTCTCTGATTGGGAGCCATATTTAAGGCAGCCATGGGCTTTAGGTGTTTGTGGGTAATTGTCTATGTGTAGTGTTTGTGTCAGCACTATTGGTCGATATAGCTTCACGGTCGTCAGTTTGTTATTTTGTTAGTTTGTGTCTAGTGTATGTTTCGTGAGTTTTTCCCTGTCTTCTAAATAAAAGATGTATTTTGCACACGCCGCGCCTTGGTCCTCTCTCTCACCCATAGACGATCGTGACAGAAACTCTGTTTCCTACTATAGGCAGCTGGCTGCATAGTGATTGTAACTCTCCGATGCAGGGGTTAAAGTAAATTTCCTTTCTGCCCAGTAAGGGACCTCCTATATTTGCACGTGAGGTAACTTTTGAAAGTGCCATCCTTACATTCTTAAGGTTGTCTAAGATTAAATTATTTTCAAACAGCAATTTATGTATTTTTTTATTTCACCTTTAGTTAACTAGGCATTTCAGCATTGCAAACAAGACACTCTGGTTTGATGTTGGAGAAATATGTTAAGAATGCCTATTTATCTGTCCATTCTTCCTTGGAACTTTTATGCCTTTTGAGACTTTTTCAGTCCAACATTTTATTTTGATTGCAAGATGTTTTTCCTCCAATCAACACACACAAAAATACAATAGAGACATTGGTGATTTATCAATGTAGTCATATTGAACATATTAGGCTGTTATTGACATTTAACTGATTATATTGCCTACTAACCAGTGTTAAAATGTTTAATTTGTATTGTAGGCCTATGATCTGGGATGCTAATATGTTCTGTTCGTCAAACTTTTAGCTGAGAAAAAAATTGGCCCAAGGCCAAAGCTATTGCTGACCCCTGCTGTACATAATTTAGTGGGGACAGGAGGGGGGCGGCAGATTTTTGTTTCGCCTAGGGTGGCAGTTCTTTGGCTCGTTTCGGGTTCACCATATTTTTCAGGATTTTTGGACTTTAAAAACTTTATCAAAATTGATTGCCTTTTCTTATTCATTTTTGATTTGGCGTTCCCTCAGTTTCAAATTCATTAGGGAGACGACTAGCCTAAGCTACGCGACGTGATTACGCAGGGACCGCTTCACTAGCTGACCACCACTGCCAAGACCAGTTTCAAGATTATGGGCCTGCCCGCCCCATAACCTATACAGTATATACAAATAAATGAGAGCAGGTCTGAAATCAGTGTGGAAGGATTAGGATGATTGCGCAGAAGGATCACCGCGCGTTTACATTATGGTTTTACTCGAATGCGGGATAAAGAACCAGGAGGCAACTTGATTTAACTCTGATCGCTTTATGTTTACAGTGCAAACTGAACAAATTGTATAAATAATGCCAGAGCCGGGCAAATCGGTGCCGGAACAAACAAGGTAAAATCTGAGAGATGCCGGATCCTGTTCTGGCAGCATCCGGTTCAAATTAAGCACTTGACTATTGACAGGCATAAACTAGACACAATTGCATTTTATTGATGGCAATTTGAAAGGGCAGATAAGTGAGGTCCTGAGGCCCATTGTCATACCATTCATCAGCTGCCATGGAAATGGTTTCAGTTCTTCCATGGCCTGCATATTCACCAGACATGTTACCCATTGAGCACGTTTGGGATGCTCTGGATCGACAGCATTTTCCAGTTCCCACCAATATCCAGTAACTTCTCACAGCCATTGAAGAGTGGGACAACATTCCACGATCAACAGCCTGATCAACTCCATGCAAAGGAGATGCGTTGTGCTACACGAGGCAATTGGTCATACCAGATACTAACTGGTTTGCTGACTTTTTTTGTTGTGACCAACATATGCATATCTGTATTCCCAGTTATGTGAAAACCATAGATACTCAACTAGTCTAAAAGGCCAGTTTTATGGCTTACTTAATCAGAACAGTTTTCAGCTGTGCTATCATAATTGCAAAAGGGTTTTCTAATGATCAATTAGCCTATTAAAATGATAAACTTGGATTAGCTAACACAACATGCCATTGGAACAAAGGAGTGATGGTTGCTGATAATGGGCTTCTGTACGCCTATATAGATACTGCATAAAATAAAGCTGTTTCCAGCTACAAGTCATTTACAACATTAACAATGACTACAATATTTTTTTTTGCTTTTCTTTCAAACAATGTCATTTCTAAGTGACCCCAAACGTTTGAACGGTAGTGTATATGGGGAAAGTTGCCGTTAACACCATGCCGTTGGTGTCATGACACTAGCCTGAGATTTAAAGATGAACTGCTGGTCAGTGGGGTCGGTCACTGAGGGAGCCCAAGGAAGAAGTACACAACAAAAACATGGTGTCAAAACTGTTTTATTCAATTACAGACTGCATCAACTACAGAGGACTCCTGGACATACAGGTCTTAGCAAGCTGCCGGTCCTATGACTCCTTGTGGCACAAGCACGTGCAGTAACACAGGCTGGGTTCTTGCTACATCGACAAATCTCCTCGTAACTCCTTATCGGGTGTTCACCTGTAAGAAAGGGGAAAATCTTATTACCTTATAAGGACACAGTATAAGTGAAAGTAGGGGGGCTTTCAATTAGAGCAATTTATATAGTGTTGTGTGTTTTTTCTGGTGCTGTGTTCCATACTAAAATGGGCATACAAGATAATGCAGGTTGAATGAGAAGGCAGATCTCCACTAGTGACACCAGAGGGTTGTCTGGTCTCTTACCACGTCGTCAATCTTGAGGATGCTGCGGACCGTCTCGGTGGCGAGGGTCAGAGCGCTGACAGACACCAGCAGAGGCTGCACCACCAGCTCCTCTAGAATGTTGGAGATACCGCCCTGGGAGAGGAATGGGGAGACGAGTCAATTTGATATTCTACATGACAGATAATTGCATATCTGGTATGCAACTGCAGTAATGTAAATCTTAATGACAAACTGTCAAAATGGAGGTTCTGTATCGAGCTAGTGAATGGCTGGGCCACAAGAGACTACAGTCAATGAATAGGCAAATAAGTTTACTGCGAGCACACCAGGACAATGAGGTGTTGTCAAGGCGTGACTCTGGCCTCACGAGACAGTCACATTTGTTCTAAATCTGAATGTTCAACATTGCATCTTGAGAACCAACTATGGCAGGGTGAAAATAAGCATAAAACCAAACAGAATCCAGGAGAGTGTTGCACCTTGCGGACATTGATCCCGGCAGTCTTCTCGCCTTGGGCGTGCCTATTGCGGAGCTCTGTGACAGTGGAAATGGGGTTGAGGCCGGCGTTCTCGGCCAGTGTAGATGGCACCACCTCAAGGGCGTCTGCGTAGGCCCTCACGCAGTATGCCTCCATGCCTGGCAGCGTGCGGGAGTACTCAGCCAGACGCAGGGCCAGCTCGATCTCAGGGGCGCCGCCACCGGCGATCAGAGCCCTGGGAGGGAGAAAAGGCATCAGTCAAGGGAAAGAAATAAAACAAACGACTTTTGCGCCATTCTGATGTTAAACTAACTAGTGAAAGCAAATATCAAATAAGACTGTAGTAGAGCTGGGCAATATGGACAAAAATCCATATTGCAATAAATTGACAATTAATATGCTAATGATAAATGTACAACAATATGTGAACTGCAGTTTGTATAAAAAACTAAAAGTTTAAACGTTGTAGCATTTTTGGTTTATCATCCCAGCTCTAGGCTATAGTGCTAACATATCCTACATTTTCAGATCAGTGCAGATTGCGTGAAGGATACGGGATTGAGATGCACCCCACCGATATATAGAACCATTCAAAAGTTTAGACACCTACTCATTTAAGGGTTCATTTATTTTCGACATTGTAGAATACTGAAGACATCAAAACTATGAAATAACACATATGGAATCATGTAGTAACCAAAATAGTGAATCAAATGGAAGCGTGTTGGGTCATTGTCCTGTTGAAAAACAAATGATAGTCCCACTAAGCCCAAACCAGATGGGATGTCGTAACGCTGCAGAATGCTGTGGTAGCCATGCTGGTGAAGTCTTCTAAATAAAATCACTGAGTGTCACCAGCAAAGCACCCCCACACCACCTCCATGCTTCAGTGGGAACCACACATGCGGAGATCATCCGTTCACCTACTCTGCATCTCAAAAGGCACAGCGGTTAAAACAAAAAACCTCAAATTTGGACTCATCAGACCAAAGGACAGATTTCCACCGGTCTAATGCCCATTGCTCGTGTTTCTTGGTCCAAGTCTCTTCTTCTTATTGGTGTCCTTTAGTAGTGGTTTCTTTGCAGCAATTTGACCATGAAGTCCTGATTTACATAGTCTCCTCTGAACAGTTGATGTTCAGATGAGTCCGTTACTTGAACTCTGAAGCATTTATTTGAGCTGCAATCTGAGGTGCATTTAATTGCCGATTTGAGGCTGGTAACTATAATGAACTTATCCTCTGCAGCAGAGGTAACTCAGGGTCATCCTTTCCTGTGGCGGTACTCATGAGAGCCAGCTTCATCATAGCGCTTGATGGTTTTTGCGACTGCACTTGAAGAAACGTTCAAAGTTCTTAATTTTCTGCATTGACTGACCTTCATGTCTTAAAGTGATGGTGGACGGTCGTTTCTCTTTGCTTATTTGAGCTGTTCTTGCCATAATATGGACTTGGTCTTTTTTCTTCTGTATACCACCCCTACCTTGTCACAACACAACTGATTGGCTCAAACGCATTAAGAAGGAAAGAAATTCCACAAATTAACAAGGCACACCTGTTAATTGAAATGCATTCCAGGTGACTACCTCATGAAGCTGGTATAGAGAATCCCAAGAGTGCACAAAGCTGTCAAGGCAAAAGGGTGGCTACTTTGTTAAACAAAAAAACATATATTTTATATTGAGATTCACTTTCTTGGTTACTAGATGATTCCATATGTGTTATTTCATAGTTGATGTCTTCACTATTATTCTACTATGTAAAAAAAATTAAAAATAAAGAACCCTTGAATGAGTCCAAACTTCTAAATGGTACTGTACATAAGTTACCCAAACAAGGAATTTAAAGACTGCATAGAAAATAGTTTATTGCAAATGACTGGTAAGCTGGTAGATACTTTGGTACCCCCCATTTCTTCTGTTATAAAAAGAGAACATTTTAGATCTGACAAAAATGGTTGATATCAAAACAGAAATATCAATGTTTGGTTTCAAGATCTATTGGGATCACAAGGTCTGTTAAGTTCTTTAAAAAGGACAAAGTACACATCCTTCACAGCCATTTTAGGTGTAGTTGCAGTCCTTCAGAGTATTATGTTCCTCTCAACAGGTCCAGAGCCAGGGGTGAAGCCCCTGACCCAGGTTGAAGAGAGGGTTGCTCTGTCCCCCGGAATTGGCCACTTGTGACACGGACAGCCACGAGTGGGCAAAGCTTAGAGGGACTTGTGCTTACTTATCTATGTAATTTATCTATGTAATTATTCCACATTATCACTGCATGCATCTACAGAGGCTATTGTTGCTCAGACAGCTGACCAGAGTGGCTGCAGTACCATACCTCTTCTTCACCAGACAGCGGATGACACACAGAGCGTCGTGGATGGAGCGCTCCGCCTCCTCGATCACCAGCTTGTTGGATCCGCGCACCACGATGCTCACCGTCTTACCGGGGCTGGTGCAGCCTGTGATCTATGGAGAGGAACAGGCCAGAGAGAAACAGCATTAATTGACTTTCATTGGGAAATGGCGATCTTAGAACAAGCTTGTCTAAAACATTCAAAACGAAATTACAATTAACATTTACAGCAAAGACCTAACATTTTTCATTCATGGAGGTTGGAATACACATAGGCGACATGCAATGCCTAAAATCGTCACTGTTTTCAATGACCACTTAACACATTCCAAGGGTATTATCATTAGAATTAGAGTCTGTTCTCGCATAGTTGTGATGGCAGCAAGAAAGCAGTCTTGTATCCAAGCCTGGGAGAGATTGCGCCAGATTGAGATTAGGTTAAGTGAATTAGCATACCTTGACCAGCTTGCCAGAGCCATCCAGGCTGACCTCCTCTGCCAGCTCGGCGGTGCCCATCATCTCGGGAAGGAACTGATCAATGTGGGCGATGGGCTTGGTGCCAATGGTCTGTAGGGGTGCAAGGTGGGGGGCAAAGTCAACTCAGATTCAACAGTCAGCCTTTGGCTGTAACAGAATATCATGAACTACAAAGTAAAGACCAATAATGTTATTGTTTTTAATACCTTGCAGATGAATTCAATGTCCTCCCTCTCGATCTCCTTGACCACCATGATCTTCATCTTGTTCAGGAAGTGGAGGGCCAAATCGCTCAGAGCATCTCTGAAAGAAGTACGGAACTATTTTTTTAACCATGTCATCCAGTGATCAAGATAGGTGGACCTCCTGTCTGCATGCTATGGGAAGAGTATAATGTACAGAGGAACCCATGTAACAGTCCTAATACTCGCCTTTCTGATTACACTCAAATACATTTCTAGACATTGTGAGAGCAATTGGACAAAGTGATTAGATGGCATTACGGTGATGATGTAACGTAATGCCATGACGGTGATAATGCACCAGGTGTTACCTGAGGATGGACTTCTGGATGAGCAGGACGTTACAGCCCGCCTTCTTGATCTGTTTGACCAGGTTGAGGATGTAGGCGCGCTCCTCGCGCAGCACACGGTCCATCTGGGCGTAGTCCGACACTACTATCTGGTTGTCCATCTGGATTACGACATGAGGAACAATTTTTTTTATACGGAAACAGAATAAACAAAACAATTGTAAGAAAATGTGAAGATTGAAATGTAACATAAAATACTAATCGTCCACCATAACGTCAGACATTGACAAACATGGAAGCCAATTTCACTGAGACAAACAGTCAGCGATTGTGATGGACTCACGTCAGTTTTCGGCGGGGACAAGCAGAACTGGATGAGGGCGATCTTGGCCTTCTCCACACGGGACACGCTGGAGTTGACCACCTTCTGGGTCAGCACCAGGCCATCCACCAGCTCACAGTCATCAATGGTCCCACTGCAGAGAAACACACAGAAGGTCATTAAGGGTAGAACATCTGTCTAAGGGCAGCAGTTTCTACCTGTCTGATTGCAAACAAAGGTTCTTGACCATAAGGCAAAATAAAATAAAAAATTAAACGCAATCATTTGCGTTGTCGATTAAGATCAGATAAATGTGTGTCCATCCATGCACAAGGATAAACACTCAAGTAGGACATCAGTATGGTTTTGTTGCTGATTACAGAATTACATTTTTGTTGCGATAGCTTGTCAGAAGGTGACTGGCAGGGAAAGCAAAGTGGAGCCATTCTGCTAATTGACCGCCTGAGATTGATCTGGCACATCAGACATGTCCACGTCCCCACAGAGAGAGAACTGGGGAATGAAAATGTGCCTATCCAAACTGACTTTCAACTGTAGGAAGCTGTCAAAAGGTTTAGGAAAGGTATGGTATTACTACGACGCTGATCCTACATTAGTAGCCTACGGTCTACTGCTGGATCATGTTCATTACGCACCTAATGGCAGAAAAGGAACTGCAAAAGGGAGGGACTATCTGAACTTTTCTAATAAGATAAGCAAATCTTCCGTTGCAAAATGTTTCAACATTTCCTGTTGCGTGCCCTAATGAACATGACCCAGAAGTCAAAACGGCCAACCCTGTTTGTAATCCTAACATTTAAGTCCTTTTGCAGACGTTCTTATCCAGAACAATTTACAGTAGTGAGCACATAATCTGGACCCACCAGCCTTCCCCTCCCTCCTCACCCCAGCTTCTTGACAATGTGGATATCGTGTAGGTCCACGCCGGTGGCGGTGGCCGGGTCGATGACGCGCATCACGGCGTCCACGCTCATGGGCGCTAGCAAGCTGGAGTACTGCGACACCACCTTGGAGCACAGAGAGGTGGTGGCGCTGTTCAGCAGTGTCTCGCGGTCGCTCAGGAGCACCGGCTGGCTCATGCCCGTCAGCACCTCGACGCCCTTGTCCACCGCCTTCTGGAACGACTCAGAGATAGTGGTGGGGTGGATACCTGATGGATAAGCAGAGAACAGGCAGTTAGTATTAAAACTTTAGGACGCAGGGACTCAGAACAAATTCTGATCTAGGAGTTTATTGTGTAATCCAGTAGTCCAGTTGTAATCCAGTTGTAATCCAGTTGTGTAGTCAGCAAGCCTGGTCCTGGAGATCATCAACGATGCCATTGGTTCCACGTCACTTACCCTTCTGAAGCAACTTGCCGCATGCGTCAAGCAGGGCACCAGCAATCACCACCACAGAGGTTGTGCCGTCACCAGCCTCAATATCCTGTGCTTTGGACAGCTCCACCATCTGAAAGACAAACAGGCAAAACACAGCGTCAAACTCCTGATATTGGTGATCTCTTAAAAGGGACAGAAGCTAGAGAGGAAAGTCCCAAAAAGATGCCTTTCAGAAATAACCTTTAAGAAATGCTGAATTATAGCTCAAATTACAGTCCCTTGCCAGATGTTCAAATCAAACTTTATTGGTCACATACTTAGATGTTATTGCAGGTGTAGCGAAATGCTTGTGTTCCATCGCCAACAGTGCAGTAGTATCTAACAATTCACACAAATCTAAAAGTAAAAGAATGGAATTAATATATATAAATATTAGGACGAGCAATATCGGGGTGGCATTGACTAAAACACAGAATAGAAAACATACGAAATGAGTAAAGCAGTATGTAAACATTAGTGACTAGTGCGCTGCAGTATTTTCTCTCGTGTGTGTCATTTCACAAACATCTGTATGTGACCAAAACAAATGTGATTATTAAAGTGGCTAGTGATTCCATGTCTACAGTGCATTCGAGAAGTATTCAGACTAGTGATGCACCGATATGACATTCTCCGCCTGATACTCAATATTTTCCTTGCCAATTAATTTTTTTTAAGTACTTAATTTTAGCGCCCTTTAATTAGTCCTATTTAGTACAGTTACACACGGGCGGACGCAGCGGTCTTACACGGAACCCAAACAGGCTGCGTGCGTGTGCCATCGTGCATACATTTATTTTGTCCCCCTACACCAAACGCAGGTTAAAATATCAAAACAAACTCTGAACCAATGACATTCATTTGGGAACAGGTCGAAAAGCATTAAACATGTATGGCAATTTAGCTAGTTAGCTTGCACATGCTAACTAAATTTGTCCTATTTAGCTAGCTTGCTGTTGCTAGCTAATTTGTCCTGGGATATAAACATTGAGTTGTTATTTTACCTGAAATGCACAAGGTCCTCTACTCTGACAATTAATCCACACATAAAACGGTCAACACAATCGTTTCTAGTCATCTCTCCTTCCAGGCTTTTTCATCTTTGAACTTATATGGTGATTGGCATCTACACTTTCATAGTATTACCACGACAACCGGCAAAACAGTTTGTCTTTCATTCACCCACGTGGGTATAACCAATGAGGAGATGGCACGTGGGTACCTGCTTCTATAAACCAATGAGATGGGAGAGGCAGGACTTGCAGCACGATCTGCGTTAGAAACAGGAATGAAGTCTATTTTAGCCCATGGCAACAAAGACACTCGTTGGCGAGCGCGAGCAGTGTGGGTGCAATAATTAAATAACATATATTATTACATTTATTTTGCAACGCTAGCGCACGCGATGCGGGTGGTGTAGTCAGGGTATAAAAAGGCACTGCATCCAGGCTGTATCACATCCGGCCGTGATTGGGAGTCCCATAGGGCGGCGCACAATTGGCCCAGCGTCGTCCGGGTTTGGCAGTCGTAATTAAGAATTTGTTCTTAACTGACTTCCCAGATAAAAGGTCACACCAAAAAGTTATTTTGTTGGCATTTACGTAGGTCCCCAAATACCAATAAAACATTCAAAACCTATTTCTTTCACTTACTTACTGTTTCGTTGTTCAGTCGTTTCATTCTCAACCAGGATTTCTACGGAACGTCGTTTGAGTCTATGCGTGTCACACAAGATACTATTTAACGTGTCAAATAACACTAACTGACATGTCAAATAAGCTTGTTGACCAATCAGGACCTGAATATGACTGCACGTCACAATTTAAAGCGTACATTATGTTTTATGTAGTTATTACACATTTGATTACACTATCACTCGTAATTCATATGTCACAACGATTCATCGGTACGTATGCTATGATGCTGGTAAAGTTGTCTCGCGCACCTACAGTGGTGGTCATAAAAAAAAGCTAGCTAGCTCATGGATGCAAACAATGTTCTTCCCCAAAAACATAGCAAAACGACATTGTTTCAGTCGCTATAGTTAGCTAGAATCGATGAATCGTTGTGACATGAATTACGAGTGATAGTGTAATCAAATGTGTAATAACTACATAAAAAATAATGTAGCTAGCTAACTATAGCGACTGAAACAATGTCGTTTTGCTATGCTAGGTGTCATCTAAAATGAACCCTAATTTCTAAGACAGTTTTTATTTTATTAATGGTGATCGGACCCATCTATGTGAAACTAGCCACAATAAGGATTTGCAACAAGTGTACTTTGTGGTTAGCCTTCAAAATAAAAGTTTGTCATAATTCTATTTGCACCACTGTCAAATCCAAGATGGTAGCCAATCAGTCTGTCCGTTTGTATGTCTGATCCTTGAGAGGAGTTAAGTTGTTTCAATGACCCTGATCCCGTTTACAGAAGCAAATCATTTTTATGTGAAGGTGGATGCTGTATATAACTAATATTTTTAGATCTGTCTCTATTTTACAAAATTGACTACAAAGATTTCGGATTGAGAAGGCCTTTATTTTTTCTCTACACCTTTCTGGAGTTGGAGCTCGCCGAGTCAGGAGCGTCCGTCTGCACGCAAGGCCTGCTACGCGAGCACAGGTGCACACTGAAGGCTAGGAGCGGAGAAGCGGCTATTGGATTGGAAAACCTAACGCACTGTGGGAAAATCTACGTTGTTCTACACAACGTCTACGGGTCATTGCACACCTGTGCCGAAATACCTCTAAAACCGGCATTGTATCGGTTACTGTGCCTGCTCTTTACTCAATGCCATCCTGGATTAAGTAGGCTGAATGAATTAACGTTGCCTTATGCCCTACAATTTGCAAACACTCCGAGACCATGTCAATACCACCAGGAACTCGGTCTCTCTGCAATTACATTTGTACACCTCTCAAACGCAACTGGACCTAAACTTGATGGCATACTTCCAAAATGAATTACTTTTTTTCTGTGTCGAAAGACTCAGTTCACTTTATTGACTGACAATGGTGCTGGCTCCAAGTCCTCACACATCGGGCAACAGATATATTGTTATGCTTTTATTGTTGATCTCCGGTAATGTGCGACCAAACCCTGGGCCGGTAGATACCATGCAATTTCTACCGACTCATGATTTTAAAAAAACAGAGCAGGTTTTGGCCTCTTGCATGTTAATGTCAGAAGTCCAAAAATAGACATGATTAGAAAATGGGCCAAAACGACAAAATGCAGACGCAATGGTTTCATCAGAAACTTGGCCGAAGAAATCTGTGTGAAATAACTTGATTTCTATCAATGGGTACATGGTTTTTAGAACGATCGGATGAGTAAAGGAGGGATTGCAATTTATGTGAAATCTGAGTTTAACACCTCTGAAATTCCCCTCGATTACCAAAGCCAAACATTTTGAGTTGCTTGCGGTTAAAGTGACCTTATATAAGGACACCCACATCACTGTAGTTGGCTGTGACAGACCGCCCTCGGCGTCGAGGGACGCTCTTAACTCTTGATGTCCTGTACAAGCTAAATGACTCTGTATGCAATCTTTCAGGAGATTTGAACTGGGACATGCTTACATCTGTATCAGACTCTTAGAAGAACTGTGTGACTCAATCTCGCTCTATTAATTATATGTGCCTACAAGACCGAATCCCAGAGCACCTAACAAATCAATGCTATTGGACATTCTTCTAACGAATACCCCTCACAAATGCACATCGACTGGGATTTCTGTAATGATGTCAGTGATCACTGTGCAATTGCTTGTGTTAGAAAAAAAAGACCAAAGCCAAACCCGTTATATTTTTTAAATACATTTTAGACAGTTTGATGAGCAAGTGGTCTTACATGATCTGTATCATACTGTCAATATTAAGTCTGATTCCCGATGTTGACACTGCCTGGAACTATTTTTATATGAAATTTGTGTCGATTTGTGATAAGCATGCCCCTGTGAAGACATTAAGAATCAGTGGAAGGGACAATCCCTGGTGTTCAGATAACTTGGCAGAATTAATTAGAAAGAGAAATCTCTTGGGCTCAAGCTAGACATACAAATGCTCCTGTTGACTGGGCCTCCTTCAGAGCGCTAAGAAACAAATGCACAGGATTGATCAGGAAGTTCAAATCAGATGACTATTTAAATGCAGTCACAGAGAACCTAAACAACCCTACCGAGTTCTAGAAGCTAATCAAATCAGTGTCAGGTTCTAATGGATCCCCTGGCCTTCCTGACCATTTAATGATGGATTCTGATGAAGTGGATAAAGCCGATATTGTTTATTTTTAACAAGCACTTCATATCTGCTGGTTCAGTTTTTGATAATGGTGTGGCCCAGGCCTCAAATGTAAGCTCTGTTACAGTCAACTATGATATAGGCCCTCGTGAACCATTTTAACTTTGAGCCTGTTTCTTATACAGGAGGTCTATAAAGCACTAAAAGGTTATAGACACAAAAGTCTGCAGGTCCAGACAACCTGAACCCCTACCTCTTAAAAGATAGCAGCTGGTATTATTACTGAACCTGTGGCTCACATTTTCAACTTGTCTCTTGACCAATTCCATACCCAGCATTTGGAAATCAGCTTAAGTTCTCCCACTGCTAAAGGGTGGATATCCATCAGATGCTATTAACTATCGTCCTCTCTCTAAAATCCCTAACCTGGCCAAAGTCTATGAATCCCTAGTGAACTCAGTTAAATTTCTTAATTGAAAAGAACATACTGAGCGGGGTTCCGTCTGGCTTTAGATCGGGGCACAGCACCACAACTGCAGCTATGGCAGTGGCAAATGACATCATTAATGCACTAGATAAAAAGCAACATTGCGCTGCTCTGTTTGATAATAATCCACAAAGGCCTTCGATTCAGTTGACTATGATTTGTTACTAGCGGGACTCAAACATCAGTCTCAGTGAAGGGGCAGTAAATTGGTTTAGGAACCATCTTTGACAGAACACAATGGGAATATACTGACAATCACGAGTCTAGCTTTCTGGAGATTAATAGAGGTGTGCCCCAGGGTTCCATTTTAGCTCCTGTGTTCTCAATTTTTATTAATGATTTGGTTAATGGGATGCAACCAGCAAAGTTATATCTGTATGCAGATGATAGTCATACACTACCGTTCAAAAGTTTGGGGCCACTTGGAAATGTCCTTGTTTTTGAAAGTGAAACAATTTCTTTTGTCCATTAAAATAACATCATATTGATCAGAAATAGTGTAGACATTGTTAATGACTATTGTAGCTGGAAAAGGCAGATATAGATAGTCCATAAAAATATATGCGTACAGAGGCCCATTATCAGCAACCATCACTCCAGTGTTCCAATGGCACGTTGTGTTAGCTAATCCAAGTTTAGAATTTAAAAAAAAGGCTTATTGATCATTAGATAACCCTTTTGCAATTATGTTAGCACAGCTGAAAACTGTTGTGCTGAATAAAGAAGCAATAAAACTGGCCTTCTTTAGACTAGTTGAGTATCTGGAGCGTTAGCATTTGTTTTGTTTTTTGAAGGCAAACCGCAAATTCCACTATTGTGCCTAATCCTTGTGGCTAGCTTCACAACACGACCGGTCTGGTCGAGCCTCACTAGCCAGATGAAGCTAGCTGGCTGCTTATAACGTTAGCTTTGGGCAACAGGGTTAAGTAGCTGGCTAGCTATTTTCAATTAATTGAAGTTCAATTTCAATAGGCGAACAACAAGTGGCAACCTAACTAATACTTACAAGGATTTCTAAATCATTGCTAAGAATAAATGAAAATTACTGCAGTTCCTAATGGTCATTGTTTTCAGGCTGGTTGTATGGGTGCTAGCTAGGTACCAAGCTAAAGCTAGCTACCCCAGAAGTTGCGGTCGAACAAATGATGCTTTATTACCAACGTGGTATTGTAAACATCGTTTGTGGCCGGTAAACATCGTTTGTGGCCGGTGTTTGCAGACTTTTTTTGTACAGCTTTGACAGTGCTACTGTATATTTTTTGACACGCAAAGACCCAAATGGCGTTCCATGGTATGCATGTTGTGAAGCTATTACTGTGTAACTCCGGTAGGGCAACATCTGAAAAATAGCGACACGACAAAACGCTTGATTGTCAAGGGCAATGAATTCCATTATCTAGGCTTTAAGGGATTTCGCCTTTGAGTTGTTTCGCTGAAATGTTCTTCCTCTTTCAAATGACTGCGCAACTTGTTGACTGCTCGATCCACACAGCAGACATTGTGGGCTAGTTTAGGAATGCTGTGTTGTATGTATAGTGCAAAATTTTACGTGGCGTCATTACGTCATATAGGTATGCACGACAGCTTTGACATCGGTTTTGCACATCGGCGTTAAACTAGATATAGGCCGATACCAATGTTGGCATTTAACTAATATCGTCCGATTCAGATATGTTCACCGATATCGTGCATCCATAATTCAGACCCCTTGAGCTTCTCCACAATTTGATACATTTTAACCTTAGTAGTTTCCCCCCATCAATCTACACACAATACCCCATAATTACAAAGCAAAAACATTAGAAATTGTTGCAAATGTATTACAAATAAATAAAATATGACATTTACATAAGTATTCAGACCATTTTACTCAGTCGTTTGTTGAAGCATCTTTGGCAGTGATTACAGCATCGAGTATGACGCTACAAGCTTAGAACACCTGTTTTTGGGAAGTTTCTCCCATTCTTTTCTGCAGATCCTCTCAAGCTCTGTCATCTTGGATGGGGAGCGTTGCTGCACAGCCATTTTCAGGTCTCTCCAGAGACTTTCATTCGGGTTCAAGTCCGGGCTCTGGCTGGGCCACTCAAGGACATTGAGACTTGTCCCGAAGCCACTCCTGCGTTGTCTTGGCTGTGTGCTTAGGGTCGTTGTCCTGTTGGAAGGTGAACCTTCTCTCCAGTCGGAGGTCCTGAGCAGGTTTTCATCAAGGACCTCTGTACATCTTTGCCCCCCAGTCCCTGCCACTGAAAAACATGCCCATAGCATTATGCTGCCACCACAATGCCTCACCATAAGGGTGGTGCCAGGTTTCCTCTAGACGTGACACTTGGCATTCAGGCCAAAGAGTTCAAGCTTGGTTTCATCAGACCAGAGAAACTTGTTTCCTCATGGTCCGAGTCTTTAGGTGCCTTTTGGACAACTCTAAGTGGGCCGCCATGTCCCTTTTACTGAGGAGTGGCTTCCGTCTGGCCACTACCATAGTGGCTTGCGGCTTCCGTATGGCCTGATTGGTGGAGTGCTGCAGAGACGGTTGTCCTTCTGGGAGGTTCTCCCATCTCCACAGAGGAACTATAGAGCTCTGCCAGAGTGACCATTGGGTTCTTGGTCACCTCCCTGACCTTCTCCCCCGATTGTGCAGTTTGGCCAGGCAGCCAGCTCTAGGAAGAGTCTGGGCGGTGCCAAACTTCTTCCATTTAAGAATGATTAAGGTCACTGTGTTCTTGGGAACCTTCAATGCAGCAGAATTTGTTGGTACCTTTCCCCATATCTGTGCTGACACAATCCTGTCTCGGAGCTCTAACGACAATTCCTTCGACCTCATGGCTTGGTTTTTGCTTGGACATGCACTGTCAACTGTGGGACCTTATATAGACAGGTATATGCTTTTCCAAATCATGTACAATGAATTTAATTTACAACAGGTGGACTCCAAGTTGTAGAAACATCTCATGGATGATCAATGGAAACAGGATGCACCTGAAATTAATTGTGAGTATCATAGAAAAGGGTCTGAATAAGGTATATTTATTTTTTATAAATTTGCAAACATTTCTAAAAACCTGTTCTCGCTTTGTCATTATGGGGTATTGTGTGTAGACTGTTGAAAACAAATTTAATACATTTTAGAATAAGGCTGTTACATAAAATGTGGAAAAAGTCAAAGGGTCTAAATACTTTCTGAAGGCACTGTATGTATATAGGGCAGCATCTAAGGTGCAGGGTTGAGTAACTGGCTGGTAGCCAGCTAGTGATGGCTAGAGCAGTAACTTAAAATGTTTTGACAGAGGCCCAACAATTGTACAGGACAGCGCAGAAACTTGGGAACATATCCCCAGCTCCTTTCTCTCAAACCTTACCATCTTGGCTGCAGGATGCAGCACCTGCATCTGTTTCAGGATGGTGGCCCCGTCATTGGTGATGGTCACGTCACCCTTCCCATCCTGAATCTGTCAGAATCAATTCCTCTTTTAGTTACAGACAAAATGACCAAACCTTGAGATGGTTTTGAGAAGTTGATGTAAATGATTACATTTAATTACCATTTTGTCCATGCCCTTAGGGCCAAGGCTGGTTCTGATGCATTCAGCGACAGCTGTCAACCCCAAAAAAGTGTTACTTTCACAAAGAAGACCTACCCATCTAACAGTAGGATACCTTTTATAGACAATGTTTACTGCTTGACTACTGAGGCAGACAGGAAGACCCCAAACTACTCTATTGGTTAAAGAGCACATACATGAATGTTCATTTCGTCAATTCTTGGTCCCAACAAATCTAAGCCACTGATGGCTAGTTAGCTAGTGTACTATTGCTAATCACAATAGTGTTTGGGGCTGCATGAAGGGGTGTAAAGAATACTAATTTGCTCTGTAACATATTATTGTGGAGTCATGCTAGTTAGCTAACTGGGTACCAACTTGTGGCTAACGGTTACACTGCCCATACTGAGCCAGCAGTAGCATCCATTCATTAGCAAAGGGAGTGTCGCAGCAGCTGATGCTATGGCAACTCACTGTGGCAAACAACCGTTAGGGCCAGGGTCAGTTATTCGTCCAACAATGCAATACGAATGCTGTATTTGTAGTTTACCTTTTCCTGCGGAGATGTTACTGAACCGAATCTGTGCTGGCTTGTCACGGTCTACATATGCCCCTCGTCCTTTGTTTTTCATCCCACCACTTGGCATCTTTGGTGCAGCCATTGCTTATTTTCGTCGGAATATTTTACTAAAATACTTCTGATGGGGACAGCTGTACCCCAAAACACAGAAACGGCTGCTCGACTTCAGATGGGTTGAGATTCGGATTTGTCTCCCGCTCTGACTAGAACCTTCCAAAGCCACCGGTTTCGACTCTTGTAGAAAAAGGACCCTCCTGTCAACTTCGAAGGCGCCTTGATATGACGTTTTAGATGTCTAACAATTTGCCTTGCGGTTTTATATGTTGGGATGAGACAAGGCTAGTAGGTCTCTGTGTACATCAAACTAGCTTTTACTTGTACATTTTAAATAATGAATATGTATATACAGTCAGATAAAGGTATTGGTAGTGATATTGAATACAATTCAAGGGACCTGTGGTGTTGATCAAAATGATAATATCCACCCTCATCAATATATTAATCTATCTGATTCGACTACTTGTGTCTACTTCTGATGAAGTCATGTTCCTGTAACATTTGCTGCATGCTGAGAAACCAAATGACTGAACCACAGAGTTTCTGAACCATATTTGACTGAACTGTGTTCTTGCTCTACATAGACATTTGATTATCGTACAAATACTGTAATTAATTTGCCATTCTAGGTAGGTTATCTGAGTAGGTTTGTAAGCTTGTGCTTATTTGTGTTCTCAGATAAAGCTAACTAGCTAGCTTAAGAACCTACATAGACTAGCAGCACATCATAACATCAAATGCATCAACATCCACACAGGGCTGCGAGTGTGACCTAGTGCTAGCCATGTGTACACAGGACTCAGAGCAAGCAGCCATTTCCAGTATTGTACAGTAGTACACATGAGATTTTACTTCTGAGTTATTAACAGAGATTATAGCCCCCATATCTATCTTTGCAATGCAAAGTGTGCTTGCTTCAGCTACCAATGATTGTAACCTCACCCTACAGTGTGTGATATGTTATTAGCATTGTGATGTATATTATATTACTCTTAGATAACCTACAGTAGTACTGATTCTACTGCACTCTGTCAGCTAACTCGTTGTAGTAGGTTTGCCAGACATAAGTGTACTTTCATCTTTCTTACTGATCTCATTCATCTATGATCTCTGTCCATTTTACAGCTGTAAAATCAATAGTGAAGAAACTGCTGGAAGCTGTGCCCGCTGTGTCCTGAGGTTCTGCTGCTTGGGGGTGCAGTCAGCCTACCGCCAGTCTTATGAGGTCAGTGCTTTTGCTGCATTTGATTGTCTTTGCACTTAAAGCAGGGACAGACATACAGACATTTCAGAGATTCAAGTTCAAAGACAGTTAGGTAGCTCCAACATTCTTCTTTGTAGGTAGTCTCGGCTTAAGGCTTTGCGTGAAAGCCTGTGGCAGATGCTACTTTGTAGGTAACCTAGGTATTCTCCTTTAGAATAATTGTGCCCATGATCTAACTTGCTGTCATATATTGGGTGAACTCCACTGCTGGCAAACATTTTCATATATTTTTTTGATGCTGAATAATGTTTTTCTGTTTGTCATGCTCAGGATACAGCAAAGGAGCTTTGTGCTTTCATCAGTGATTCAGAGAATAACGAATCCCAAGATGCAGCCGTGCTGGAGCAGCACACAGAAGACCCCCCTAGTAAAGAAATCAAGATGGATGCCGCGGAGACGGACGTCCAATCAAAAGGCGACTCTGCCGTGGTTCCCACGGTGATGGAGGAAGGCGACGCCAAGCCAGCGGACTCGGACGTGTGTGCGGTGTGCCTGGGAGTTCTACAGGAGTTCTGTGATGAAGCCTATGCCATAAAGGTGTGTTTGGTCACTATTAATTCTATTGCATTCGGAGCCACTGTTGTTTTACATGATACCTATGACTAAGTATGTCTTTATGTGCGTCTCAAATGACACCCTGGTCAAAAGTAGTGCACTATATAGAGAATAGGGTACCATTTAGGACACAACCTTGAAGATTAAAATGAAAAGACCTTTGTACCTGCCTAGTGATCAAATACCCCATCATCATCGTCAATCAATGCTCCAGTCTACCAGAATCTGCCTCAAATACCACAGCTTGAGGCCTAGGAGGACAGAACCAACAATGGAATTTGGGGGGATTCATGACACTGTTTTTGTGTATGTGTGCAGATATCGGATGTGGTGAAGGCCAAAAACTACCAGTTTGATACGATGGTACTGTCTGTCTCCCTGCCGGCCCAGCTGTCTGTCAGAGAGGTCAGTGGTTACATTGTAGGCCTTGGCTGATAACTGATGTCACGCAATTGTGTACCTATCAGCTTTTAAAAAAAATATTATTTCACCTTTATTTAACCAGGTAGGCCAGTTGAGAACAAGTTCTCATTTACAACTGCGACCTGGCCAAGATAGAGCAAAGCAGTGCGACAAAAACAACAACACAGAGTTACACATAAACAAATGTACAGTCAATAACACAATAGAAAAATCTATGTACAGTGTGTGCAAATGTAGAAGAGTAGGGAGGTAAGGCAATAAATAGGCCATAGAGGCGAAATAATTACAATTTCGCATTAACATTGGAGTGATAGATGTGCAGATGATGATGTGCAAGTAGAGATACTGGGGTGCAAAAGAGCAGGAGGATAAATAACAATATGAGGTAGTAGGGTGTGCTATTTACAGATTGGCTGCGTACAGGTACAGTGATCGGTGAACTCCAGCTTCAGTGATTTTTTTCAATTCGTCCAGTCATTGGCAGCAGAGAACTGGAAGGAAAGGCGGCCAAAGGAAGTGTTGGCTTACAGTATATTCAAATGGTTTGTCTCAAAACAACTTCCATTCAATAGAAAAGTATGATTATTTCAACCTCAGTTGATTCTGTCATAGCCACACGGTCAGTATAGCCTGGACCACAGTCGTTCTATTCAGTGTGATGTGTGGCAGTGCGAGACTACAATACAGTCAATAATGCAGTATCTTGTCCCTGGGTTGGTCATTAGAGGGCGTAGTTACCTCATAGTTAGTGATACTGCTTCTGTCTGGTAAAGAGACTAGAGTAGACTAAAGTGCAATCGCGAAAGCCATTGTTTCTACAGATGTGGCATTCCCATTAGGGTGTGCATGACGGATGCTTGTAAACAGACAGGATGTTACTCAGGACGTTTCTGAACATGTACCCTCGTCTCTCTCTGCAACACCCCTACAGCACTCTTGTTGGCTGCATATAAAGAAGGAAGTGAGGTAAGTTCGCTTCACCCGAGTGGCGTCCATCTATCTAGCCTAATTTCTCTCCGTTAAATAAATCATTTTAATCCCAAAGTATCATCACATCACTACAACACATTGAAATATTACAGTGTTCCATACTATATTATGAACACACATCTTTCACGTGACCTTTTATAACATGTCATGTCTTAACCCATAAGAGTCTAAGCCGGGGGAGGGGAGGGCGGGGTTCCACTAAGCTATATGGCATTGTTTTAAGAAGGTCATACCAAGGATCATTTAGCTATTTGATTTTGAATTTTAAAGACCCCTTGAAGTATCCCAACAATATATTAACAAATTTTTTGAATTAAAAATGTTATTTGGCCTTACTGCTATTAGCCCATACAAACGCATTGAATAACAGATTCACTACATGGAACAACAGATAGTCCCCCCCAAAAAATGTAATGGAAGTTTGTTCTGAAGTCTGTCCAGTATCTGAGAGAGATAAGAAAGGTCAGGCAACATTTATTTGTTTTGTTATTTTTGGCACTAAACAGTCTCCATATGCACTACCGTTCAAAAGTTTGGTGTCACTTAGAAATGTCCTTGTTTTTGAAAGAAAAGCACATTTTTTGCCCATTAAAATAACATCAACTTGATCAGAAATACAATGTAGACATTGTTAATGTTGTAAATGACTATTGTAGCTGGAAATGGCAGATTTTTTATGGAATATCTACATGGGCGTACAGAGGCCCATTATCAGCAACCTTCACTCCTGTGTTCCAATGGCACGTTGTGTCCGCTAATCCAAGTTGTTCATTTTAAAAGGCTAATTGATCATTAGAAAACCCTTTTGCGAATATGTTAGCAGAGCTGAAAACTGTTGTTCTGATTAAAGAAGCAATAAAACTGGCCTTTTTTAGACTAGTTGAGTATCTGGAGAATCAGCATTTGTGGGTTTGATTACAGGCTCAAAATGGCCAGAAACAAAGGACTTTCTTCTGAAACTCGTCAGTCTATTCTTGTTCTGAGAAATTAAGGCTATTCCATGCGAGAAATTGCCAAGAAACTGAAGATCTCGTACAGCGCTGTGTACTACTCCGTTCACAGAACAGCGCAAACTGGCTCTAACCAGAATAGAAAGAGGAGTGGGAGGCCCCGGTGCACAACTGAGCAAGAGGACAAGTCCATTAGAGTGTCTAGTTTGAGAAACAGACGCCTCACAAGTCCTCAACTGGCAGCTTCATTAAATAGCACCCGCAAAACACCAGTCTCAACGTCAACAGTAAAGAGGCGACTCCAGGATGCTGGCCTTCTAGGCAGAGTTCCTCTGTACAGTGTCTGTATTCTTTTGCCCATCTTAGTCTTTTATTTTTATTGGCCAGTCTGAGATATGGCGTTTTCTTTGCAACTTTGCCTTCTGACCAATTTGATGTTATTTTAATGGACAAAAAAACGTGCAAGGACATTTCTAAGTGACCCCAAACTTTTGAACGGTAGTGTTTACTTCCATTCATTTTTTTCAAATTGTACAGGGGACCTTCAGACAAGTCTTGTGAGGCCTGTGGACATCCTAGAGCAAAACAACCGACATGTACGTGTTCGTGAGAGTCTCGCCCATATTAGTGTGTAACTCAAACTGTTCGGACGCTACAGACAGAAGTTGCTGTAACGACTTCAGACGAGTCCCAAGACGCTTGTGGGGGGGTCGTAGAGAAAAACGGAGAACACCATCGTGTTCGTGAGAGTCTCATCTTTCCATAGAGTAATAAACCGTTCAGACTATTTTGTGAGAAGACCTAAGTCTCATGGTGTGACAAACACAGCTCTAGTTCTGTCACCTTTCACCGCAGAAGCGGTGGATCGAGACGCATCCAATGCTACAAAAAAACTCTCTAGATGAAACAGACTTTTATGGGGATGTTTGTATTATGCTAATTAGATTTCCACGAGGGCGCAGATATCTACCTTAGGGGTTTTTAATACTTGAATTACGTTGAATTTGTTACCAAACAGGGAGAAGTCTATATGCCTCGATAAGGATGATGTCATCCAGGTGAAGGAGGCCTTCAAGTGGACCATGCAGGGTCTGATGTCCAAAGAGCTTGGTGGCGTACCTGTGGTTACCAAGGTCAGTGACCAGTGACCCGGAAGTAGCCATCCAGTAGCCTCACATGCTGATGGGTCGGACACCACTGTTGAAAAATACTTGTCATACAGTTACTGTACAAGGCACTACTTGTATCTATAGCAATAACCTGGTTCCAGATCTGTTTGTGGCCTTGTCAAGTCAATTGCTATCATTGACAAAAAAAACATGACCGGGAGTTGACATGGCGGCACAAACAGACTTGCACTCAGGCTAGTAATGTGAGAAGTGTTCTCTTAGTAAATTTACCCTGGTAAAATGAAGGCAAATAGATCAAATGTAAGTGACAAAATTCTATTCATTCCTGAAAAGTATTTTTATTCTTGATTTCTTAATTTTTTTTTGTTTATTCCCATTTTATTTTCCTCTTTATCCCACAGATCAGTCGACAAACTGAACAGTTTGAGGTGGGCGTGGGGTTCACGCATCCAGAGACGGACTCAGACTGCCACTTCCTGTAAGTCCTCCAAGCACACTCCTCCTCAGGGTATAGACAAGATGAATAGATTGACTAGACAGCCAGATGGATGGATGGATGTGCGGAAGGACTGATTGACTGACAGATTGATGGATAGATTTTATAGGTGCAAAGGCATGGAGTACTAGCAAAATACATGTAATATTGAATGTAATGTATCATTTTTATGAAACTACTTTCTACTTCTCTGCTTTATTCTTGCAATCAGGGCTGGCATCTGTTCAGACTGCTTCAGACCAACTAAGAACAAACAGGTGAGTGAAAAAGCCAATTGGAGCCATGTCACGTGACATTTGAACAAAATGGGTCGTTGGTATAAATGGTTTTGATAAGTTCCATAAATGTTTTTGTCCAATTGCATTTTTGTTACCAATGGCGACATGCTGCTCATTCTTTGTCGTTCCATGTCTCTCGGTGTTACTGTCCTTTCTCTGATCTCTAGTTTATTGTCTCACAACAGAATGTCTTCACTAAAATGGCCGTGGTCAAAGGCCTCGAGAAGGTTTCCGATGAGAAGTTTCTAAAGTAGGTGGTCATGTTATTCTCGCTTTTTTTCTTCTTCTTCTGTTTCTCTGTCTTCACTCTTTTGAGAAAACGGACAATCTAACTGCATGTATTGCTTCATGATATTTATTTTCTCTCTCTAGAAAGTTCCCCTGTCCCCCTACACGGCCAGCGAGGAAATGCATCGCTCAAGAGGTCCAGTGTCTTCACGTTTCTGTATTTGTGGCGGGTAAGGTTGTTTACGACATCCCTTTTGGATGATTTGAACCAAAGGAGGGCTTTGAGATTATCAAGAGTGGGGTCATTTCACTTCAGGAATGTATTCAGTTGGGGGCGAATCCTAACATCCTCTTAGTTAAGTCAAATTTTCACTTAGTCCTCCGTTGACTTAAGGAAAAGTTAGGATTAACCCTTCATGCCTTGGGATTTTACAGTTATTTACAATCCAATATTGAAGAGTTGTTTTAAGGGTTTGAATTGACTCCTTTATGTTTGTCCCTGTGTTTTTAGGGAGGTACAACAAGTTCTCCCGCACCCTGCCCCAGACCCCCTGGGTGATTGACGGAGAGGATGGAGTCCTCGGTGGAGGAGCTAATCGCCGCACCCCTCTCGTCTTTCCGGGCTGAGGGTGAGCGTATACTGGGTGGTGTTCAGAAGAGCACACTGTAGCAATGGGAAACAAAAATCTGTGTTCTTATTGGATGAGTTCAGGTAGAACCTCCTCGTTTCGCTCTGTTTCTAAATGTTTTATCCCTACTGAACCTCAGGCTCTACACATTATTACCTTGGGATAGACAGACCATAGAGATAGATAGAGGGCCCAAAAGCCTGTTTTAGCATGGGCAGCACCATTGAGGACTTTCACAATTTTGAAGTAGTCAACTGGGTGAGACTTCCTATGGGTTAATGAAGAATCATATGATTCCATCCAGGTCATCAGGAGGGATCAGCCAATGAATTATACTCGTGAGCAAACATGCCATAAGTTCAGGTGGCAGGAAATCGGCAACCTTGGCTTCATACCTGTTCAAACACACTGCAGGTAGCAGTATGCACCCTTTCGGTTCTTTTGTCAATTCATAGAAGTAGTAGAAGAAGAAAATGTACTAATTCAAAAGAGATTGCCTAAATGGCGCTGCCCATGCTCTCACACATGCCATAATGGGGCAGATGCAATGATCCAATGTCTATCTAAGTCAATGAGAAAGACAAATCCAAAAGAATACACTGGTGAATGAGTCTGGTATTTCAAGTAATGTCTTTCTCCTCTTTTCCCCTCTGGTCTTTGCAGGGTTTAATTTCTCCTCCTCAGGAAGGGAGGACGTGGATGTGCGTACGCTTGGAAATGGTCAGACACACAACATACATGTATGTTTACACATCCCCAGCCCTTGTTTCCGTCAATGTGAGGTGTAAGGAGGTGTCTCTATCCCCATTCGCAGGTCGTCCGTTTGCACTGGAGCTGCTAAATCCTCACAGAGCCAGGTTCAATAAGGCAGAGGTCCGACAGCTGCAGGAGGTACACACACACAGCGTCTCTGCAGGGTCACACACACAGGAATTGACCAAAGCATATCTTTTCTTCTCACAGACCATCAACCAGTCCTCAGACAAAATCAGAGTACGAGATCTACAGATTGTAAGCAGGTGAGCAACGCAGTAGAGAAATGTGTCTCACTTCTGTCCAGAGACCTAAGAATGATGCTGACAGGTCATACTCTGTGCGTGTGTGTGTGTAGAGATGCTATGGGCCACATGAAGGAGGGTGAGGAGGACAAGACCAAGTCGTACACCGCCCTCATATGGACCCAGAAAGCTATCGACAAAGACGACATCACGTTCTTAGAGGAAACCAAGGTGAGTGTTCAATGCTATCTTTAAATGGCATTATTTTCAAAAATAATATAAAATCACAGTGGTTAAACATCTTGGTTGTAGTTTATTTTATGGTATGTGTGTTATAATCTTTGGTTTGCTCATTCAGTGTAAACAGTACCTTAAAATAAAGTTCTGCCTACCTACGGTATGTGTTGATAATCTTTGGCTTGGTCATATAGGAGTTGAAGCTAGCTCAGAAGACGCCACTAAGAGTGTTGCATCGCAGGCCGCTGGCCGTCAGGGAGCGCGTCATCCACACCATGAGTACATGCTTCCTGGACACGCATCACTTCCACCTGAAGCTGCGCACGCAGGCAGGGACGTATCCTTTATACAGAGAGAAGCAAAATAGTGAGATACACGAAAAGTCATACACAAACCCACACACAAAGGGAGATATTAAGGTTGAGAGACATTCACAGTGATATACTTATACACACACACACACAATAACAAATTAATACATTTTCTTTTTTTATCATGAACGACTCACCCAATGTCAGTACCTTAACTGTTCACAGTTACATCAAGGAGTTTGTCCACGGAGACTTTGGTCGCACCAAGCCCAATCTGTGTGATCTGCTGAAGACTGAGACTGATATCCTAGAGCTGGACGTTGATGTGGGTATTTTTTTTTTAAGTTGACAAATGTATCTACCTTTTTGTGGGATATTAAAAGAAGACACTGTGCACAGTGATTATTGTATAAAAAATAGCGAGACAGTTCTAAAGTTCATTCATATTTAAAGGGATAGTTAAGCATATTTCGATATTTGTTTCCTTACCTTGAAATCAGTCCTGTGCTTTCAAGCTAAGGAAACAAATATAGAAAATTGCTGGACTATGATTGAACATGCAGGTGAATCAAAAGGATTCTGATGAGTTTAGTCTTTCTCTCACTGTGCGTTCCTCAGTCTGTAGATGTGGACTGGCCACCCTCCATCCCCGAGTGAGCCTCGTCTCACTGATGCTGTTGAGGAGCCCTAGTTCTTTCTGATGGGCCATACCTCCACCTATTGGGCTCCGTTCCACTAATCTCTAGATGATATGGATAGTGTCAATATATTTGTTTGTTTTTTCTTTCAATACAGATTATGTTGAAATGACTGAATCTGTACAGCACGTGCGCTGAGCTGAGGCCTTGAACTGATCTTAGATATACATGTCTTTGAGAGCCGTAGCAGGGACTGGGTGTGAATGGCACCGCTGACAGAAAGAACTACAATCCAAGTTAATTGCACTCACCTGGTGTCCCAAGTCTGAATTAGTCTCCTATTAGGAGAGGATGAAAACCAGAAGTGTTTCGGCCCTCCAGGACAGACATTGAACAGCCCTTTTATAGAGCATAGCGGTAGTATATGGTCAGTATTTTGTGTGTATTTCCCTCAATTGATTTACAGAGGTTTTTGTTCAGTCTTAAAATAAATTGTTTACCTATGGATTGTCCCATAGGCAAAATGCTATACTTTTTTTTGTATGAATGAAAATATTTGAATGTGATGTCTCCCATCAGCGTAACGCTCCCCTATTGTACATCCCATCAAAATAAAGGCCTGGGACATGTTCAATTGTGCACACAATGGAAACATTTTTGGAACGGAAAACCAAAACATTTTGTTTCATATTGGACAAGTCCAGGTATGGTGCTTTTCCATTTTGACTTACCCCCACACCAATGTGTCGCCAGTGTTTTATGTTAAAGGGAAACGTGAGGATTTTGGCAATCTACTTCCCTGGAGTCACAGGAACTCATGGCTACCATTTGTATGTCTCTGCGTGCAGGTTGAAGGGAGTTGCTAACCATTGCTACCGCAATTGCTAACTAGCGTTAGCGCAATGACTGGAGGTCTATGGGTAGCAGATAGCGCAATGACAAGGTCTGGGTAACGCTAGTTAGTATTTTCTCGTGAAACTACCTCTAGTTTCCTTCATATTGGACAGAGAAATTGTCTCCACAAGTTCATGTGACTCTGGGAAAGTAGATAAAGGGTCTCATTGCCAAAATCCTGATGTATCTCTTTAATGTAAGCTCTAGTGTGTTGTCCATCAGGTGTGTGACACTAAAGACTTGTGGCGAGCAGAATCACAAACCTCTGCATCATTCAAGACTGTTGCTTTTTGAGGTGTAAAAGTTCAGAGTTAACCATTTATGTAAATCGAAGCTTAAAAAGTACCCAGTGCCTTGGCTCCAAGTCAGAGCAGGTCCGTCGGAGCAATGGCCCAGTGAGACACGGGTGTCAGCCCACGTAGATGGAAAATTTGATTTACCCCAAAAACATATCAGTGGAAATGCGCCAGTAGTTTCTTCCTCCCGGTTTTATTTTATTTGGTTCCTAATGAACATAACCCTGGATGAGACCCTTGCTGAACATTGTTTAGGGTATTGCTTTCCAAAGGGTACACACTCATTGAAATATCAGAAGGGGGATTAAAATAAAACACTGATTTACACCATGAAAAACCCTGAAATGTATTCTTTAATTTAATTCAAAATAAATACTACCACGGCAATGCAAGTTCACTATTGGTTTCTTGCCCTAATGTTTTGGTAAGAAAACAAACAAGCAAACAATCCAAAAAACAATTGGATAAAAAAACAGACTTTAGTAATGCATCCAACAATATCATCCTTCAGCGGCTTAAAGAGAGGTGCCTTTGACTCTGAACAAGACTGGGTAACACTGCCTAGAATGACACAAACATAAATAAATCTAGTACTATGGTACAAAAAAGGAAGGGAATGGTAACAACCTGATGTAACCACAAATCACTGCAGAATTGACCATGGTCCCACTTGAACAGGTAAAAGAAAACGTTACAGTGGGTGTCAATCTATTTGACCGACAGCGAAAAAGGGTCTCGTCTCCATGGAAACCTCTTCTGGAAAGACAGGTCGAGGCGACGCTGACATCAGTCACAAATGGGAGCGTCCAGTCAGTCTTTAACGTTGTAGTTGACGTTGTTTTAACCCAAAACATCATTCTCAGTCTTCCTTTTCCTCCGGTCTTGGTTCTCCTCAGCAAGCTTGAAGTACAGTCACACACAAAAGTTCATGTCTGGCCAAGATGCCACTAAGAACAAAAAAAGGCATTGCATATGTACATCAAAAAAGGTGGGGGAACTGCTTTCCTCCCTCCATTCTCACAGTCCTCATCATACACAAGTATATTCATGGCTCAGTTTCACGTGATCTGTGACCTGACATGGTTAGTGATTATTGATGCCTTCCGCCCACCTTGTCGCTTTGGGAAGATTGATGGGGAGATTCTTTTTTTTTTTTTTTTACAGATTTCATAGTCTGTCACAAGCCATATCAGCAGAGCTCAGAGCTGGCTCTGATGTTAGTGTGTGTGTGTGAGCATGTGTGTTATGACAGCATAAGGTGGACCTGTATAAGCCACATTCCTTGTGTAAACATCTATACCACTTTTTTTCTATAGCTATGAAAATAAGTTATTAATCAAATGACTGTGGAAAAAGATGCAAAAAAGGCTTGTATATTTATAGTAGCTTTTCCCTGATGGGTGTGTAAAGCTAAACTGGTAGCTGAGTTGAATGCGGTTGTGCTCTGTGTTGCCTGAGTGAACCGTGCAGTATCTGGCAGTTTAGTGTTTCTGTCAAACAATAACCAAGTAGAAATCTCTGGCTGAAAATGAAAGGTCAAAAAGGATGAAAAAAAATAACACTGTGACAATGAAATTGGAATGAAAGAAACTGTCAGTTCTGTCTTTTTTGTGGTTTTTAGCAGATAGTGACTCTCGTTGCCATGGAATTGGAGAATGTGCACCGCCATGGCATTGTATATGAGAAAAATAATTGTTTGAATGAACCACAAGCCCCCCGACCTAAACCCTGTCTGTATGATACGAAACATCTGCACACATAAGGCAACATTTTTGGTTTTGTTCCCTAGAACGGCTCTTCCAAACCAAGTGCAAAAAAGTTCAAACTAAAATAAAAATAAAAGACAAAGAACGTAACAGGTCGACAACCTAATATTGACGGATAAAAATAAATAACAAAAACATTGCCTTCTGCAGTATATAGCGTTGAAAATGTAAGATACTTTTTTTGTGTGGAGAGACCAGCTTGAGTCTATCCCACTGTGCAAAACCTCTTTTATAGTCCCTAAAAAGACGACTTCTCCCAGTCTGCACTCGAATACAGAGAAGGAGAAAAGAGGGGAGACTTTTCCTAAAATGGCTACGTGTTTTCCTCGAAACGGCCGCACGACGGGGGAGGGGGGCAATACTGGCTGGCTGGCAATGACCTTCACTCTCGTCCGCTGGCCGAATACGAGAATTGTGGGAAATGAGGCCTCCGTTCGCTGTCACCCTCACCCATCCCGTCTTCATCGTCTGTAGAAAGAGACAGCGAGAGAGGGGAGGGAGAAAGACAGGTAAGTCTGGGCTCAATAACAAACTTAATGAATGAAGTTATAAGGGTGTTGTAACCTGCATGAGTTAAGTGTCATTACTTAAGTCTCTCACCGTTGCCGCTTGCTTTACACCGCCCCCAGCTGTGCCCTGGACACCATATGTGAATTGATTGCCCCCCATCTATCTTCAGAGCCATTGCTGCTAGGTGACCTAAACTGGGACATGCTTAACATCCCAGGCATCCTACAATCTAAGCTTGATGCCCTCAATCTCACACAAATTATCAATGAACCCACCAGGTACAACCCCAAATCTGTAAACACAGGCACCCTCATTGATATCATCCTAACCAACCTACCCTCCAAATACACCTCTGCTGTTTTCAACCAAGATCTCAGCGATCACTGCCTCATTGCCTGCATCCGTATTGGGTCTGCGGTCAAACGACCACCCCTCATCACTGTCAAACGCTCCCTAAAACACTTCAGCGAGCAGTCCTTTCTAATCGACCTGGCCCGGGTATCCTGGAAGGATATTGACCTCATCCCGTCAGTAGAAGATGCCTGGTTATTCTTTAAAAGTGCCTTCCTCACCATCTTAAATAAGCATGCCCCATTCAAAAAATTTAGAACCAGGAACAGATATAGCCCTTGGTTCTCTCCAGACCTGACTGCCCTTGACCAGCACAAAAACATCCTGTGGCGTTCTGCATTAGCATCGAATAGCCCCCGTGATACGCAACTTTTCAGGGAAGTTAGGAACCAATACACACAGGCAGTTAGGAAAGCTAAGGTTAGCTTTTTCAAGCAGAAATTTGCATCCTGTAGCACAAACTCCCAAAAGTTCTGGGACACTAAAGTCCATGGAGAATAAGAGCACTGCCTCCCAGATGCCCACTGCACTGAGGCTAGGAAACACTGTAACCACCGATAAATCCACTATAATTGAGAATTTCAATAAGCATTTTTCTATGGCTGGCCATGCTTTCCACCTGGCTACCCCTACCCCGGTCAACAGCCCTGCACCCCCCACAGCAACTCGCCCGAGCCTCCCCATTTCTCCTTCACCCAAATCCAGATAGCTGATGTTCTGAAAGAGCTGCAAAATCTGGACCCCTACAAATCAGCCGGGCTACACAATCTGGACCCTCTCTAAAATGATCTGCCGAAATTGTTGCAACCCCTATTACTAGCCTGTTCAACCTCTCTTTCGTATCGTCTGAGATTCCCAAAGATTGGAAAGCTGCCGCGGTCATCCCCCTCTTCAAAAGGTGGAGACACTCTAGACCCAAACTGCTACAGACCTATATCTGTCCTACCCTGCCTTTCTAAGGTCTTTGAAAGCCAAGGTAACAAACAGATTACCGACCATTTCGCATCCCACCGTACCTCCGCTATGCAATCTGGTTTCAGAGCTGGTCATGGGTGCACCTCAGCCACGCTCAAGGTCCTAAATGATTACATAACCGCCATCGATAAGAGACATTACTGTGCAGCCGTATTCATCGACCTGGCCAAGGCTTTCGACTCTGTGAATCACCACATTCTTATCTGCAGACTCAACAGCCTTGGTTTCTCAAATGATTGCCTCGCCTGGTTCACCAACTACTTCTCAGACAGAGTTCAGTGTGTCAAATCGGAGGGCCTGTTGTCCGGACCTCTGGCAGTCTCTATGGGGGTACCACCGGGTTCGAATCTCGGCACGACTCTTCTCTGTATACATCAATGATGTCGCTCTTGCTGCTGGTGATTCTCTGATCCACCTCTACGCAGACGACACCATTCTGTATACCTCTGGCCCTTCTTTGGACGCTGTGTTAACTAACCTCCAGACGAGCTTCAATGCCATACAACTCTCCTTCCGTGGCCTCCAACTGCTCTTAAATACAAGTAAAACTAAATGCTTGCTCTTCAACCGATCGCTGCCGGCACCTGCCCGCCCGTCCAGCAACACTACTCTGGACAGTTCTGACTTAGAATATGTGGACAACTACAAGTACCTAGGTGTCTGGTTAGACTGTAAACTCTCCTTCCAGACTCACATTAAACATCTCCAATCCAAAATTAAATCTAGAATCGGCTTCCTATTTCGCAACAAAGCCTCCTTCACTCATGCTGCCAAACATACCCTTGTTAAACTGACCATCCTACCGATCCTCGACTTTGGCGATGTCATTTACAAAATAGCCTCCAACACTCTACTCAACAAATTGGATGCAGTCTATCACAGTGCCATCCGTTTTGTCACCAAAGCCCCATATACTACCCACCACTGCGACCTGTACGCTCTCGTTGGCTGGCCCTCGCTTCATACTCGTCGCCAAACCCACTGGCTCCAGGTCATCGACAAGTCTCTGCTAGGTAAAGCCCCACCTTATCTCAGCTCACTGGTCACAATAGCAGCACCCACCCGTAGCACCCGCTCCAGCAGGTATATTTCACTTGTCACCCCCAAAGCCAATTCTTCCTTTGGCCGCCTTTCCTTCCAGTTCTCAGCTGCCAATGACTGGAACGAACTGCAAAAATCACTGAAGCTGGAGACTCATATCTCCCTCACTAGCTTTAAGCACTAGCTGTCAGAGCAGCTCACAGATCACTGCACATAGCCCATCCAACTACCTCATCCCCATACTGTATGTATTCATTTATCTTGCTCCTTTGCACCCCAGTATCTCTACTTGCACATTCATCTTCTGCACATCTACCATTCCAGTGTTTAATTGCTGTATTGTAATTACTTCGCCACCATGGCCTATTTATTGCCTTACCTCCTTTATCCTACCTCATTTGTATACACTGTATACAGACTTTTTCCTACTGTATGTTTGTTTATTCCATGTATAACTCTGTGTTGTTGTACGTGTCGAACTGCTTTGCTTTATCTTGGCCAGGTCGCAGTTGTAAATGAGAACTTGTTCTCAGCTAGCCTACCTTGTTAAATAAAGGTTAAATTAAAAATAAATTTTTAAAAAACTTAGGGGCACTTGAGTAACAGTGTTACCTTAGAATAATCACTAAATAAAAGCCAGTACCACAGCACCCCCAACAATTCAACAGACTAATCATCCTATGGCAGAGTCTATGGCAGGAAACCCCTATTCCAAAGAAGTGGGCCGAACCGTGCAGAGGGATCCGATGGACACTTACATTTTTCCGGGGGAGTGATGGTGATCGTCTGTGCCGTGAACTCCTCATCGAAATACCGGGTGTCTGTCTCTGACGAGACCTGTGGCATGAAGGGGGGGACCAACTGTAGGGGAGAGAGAGGGGACACCGTTGTCACATGTAATATATAATTGATATGCCATTTAGCAGACGCTTTTATCCAAAGCCACTTACAAAAATGTATGCACAAACTACTGTATCGGTGGCCTTAGGAGTCAAACCCAAGATCTTGACATCATGCTTTATCAACTGAGCCACACAGGACCACAGTGACATGTGACACACTGATGTCCGTGGCTTGTGTGTGACGTCAATATTTGCATATTTGACTGGAAAAATGCTAGTCATTTTCACCTGCGTGGAATATTCCGAATTTGTTCAGAAGTCGGTGGGAGGGCAGAGAACTGGTTTAATGAAATCGTACACGTAAGTGATCAGGTGTAGAAGAGGAAACTCACCTTTTTGTCGTAGACGTCTTGCCAGTCTACAGCCACAAAGAAACTGTGGCGCATTATCTCCTTCGCATCGTCTGGACCGCCACCGAGTCTGTCGTAAATAAAGAAAAGTACAAATGTGAACACTTTCTAGAAAGCCTGTCGAGAAACAAGACAACATGAGCTAGGTGCAAATCCTGGAATAACATCAAGGGGTGAATGAGAGAACGTTCTCCCTTGAGTTTACCACTAACCTAGCTGCCTCTCAAGCTTTTAGTGACAAAACGGCTTTGTAGCAGAGCAATAAACAAATGAAAAATTGCGATGAGATAATATTTCATAAAGCAGGATCAATGAGTGAGCCAGTAACTCCGATACAAAAAAGACTAAATGATGGGAAGTTACAGTTGAGGGCTGATTAGCATGAGTCATGAATCAATAACCCACTTCAAGTTGCTCTGTTACGAAGTAGGAAATGTGTTGTGGTCAAAACTATTTGGCAGAGTTTGTTGGCTGATCACTGACCCAGCTTCGTATAATCCCCCACTGGAGCCTTGGTGTGTGTGTGTGTGTGTTCGTTCGTCTGTCTGTCTGCGTACCTGTGCCTCTGTGTGTACATCTCTCTTGCTTCAATGCATGCATGTCTGTCTGTGTGTGTGCCCGAGTGTCTGTTTCTATCTCTCTGTACCGTTTGTTGGGGTCCTTGATGAGCAGGCCGGAGAGCAGGGACTTGGAGTCGGAGGAGAGCGTGCGTGGAAACTTGATCTCCTCCATGAGGATCAGCTCAAACAGCTTCTCGTGGTCCTGGTTGTAGAAGGGCAGCCGGCCGCACATCATCTCATACATGACCACGCCCAGACCCCACCAGTCCACCGCCCGGCCGTAGTCATTGTCCTCCAGCACCTAGCATAGGGACATCATGATATAATAAAGTAAGTTTTACCCACTTCATATGTATATACTGTATTCAATTTTGACCGATTTAAAAATCGGCAATGCCGATTAATTAGGGCCGATTTCAAGTTACGTTTTTTTGGATGCAGATTACATTGCATTCCACGAGGAAACTGCGTGGCAGGCTGACCACCTGTTACGCGAGTGCTGCAAGGAGCCAATGTAAGTTGCTAGCTAGCATTAAACTTATCTTATAAAAAACAATCAATCTTCACATAATCACTAGTTAACTACACATGGTTAATGATATTACTAGGTTAACAAGCTTGTCCAGCGTTGCATATAATCAATGCGGTACCGGTTAATTTATCATCGAATCACAGCCTATTTCGCCAAACAGGTGATGATTTAACAAAAGCAAAACCGTTGCACAAATGTACCTAACCATAAACATCTATGCCTTTCTTAAAATCAATACACAGAAGTATATTTTTTTAAACCTGCATATTTAGTTAAAATAAATTAATGTTAGCAGCCAATATTAACTAGGGAAATTGTGTCACTTCTCTTGCGTTCATTGCACGCAGTCAGGCTATATGCAACAGTTAGGGCCGCCTGGCTCGTTGCGAACTAATTTGCCAGAATTTTACATAATTATGACATAGTATTGAAGGTTGTGCAATGTAACAGCAATATTTAGACTGAGGGTTGCCACCCGTTCGATAAAATACGGAACGGTTCCGTATTTCACTGAAAGAATAAACGTTTTGTTTTCGAAATTAAAGTTTCCGTATTTGACCGTATTAATGACATTAGTCTCGTATTTCTGTGTGTTTATTATATTATAATTAAGTCTATGATTTGATAGAGCAGTCTGACTGAGCGGTGGTAGGCAGTAGCAGGCTCGTAAGCATTCATTCAAACAGCACTTTCCTGCGTTTGCCAGCAGCTCTTCGCAATGCTTGAAGCACAGCGCTGTTAATTACTTCAAGCCTATCAACTCCCGAGATTAGGCTGGCAATACTATAGTGCCTATAAAAACATCCAATAGTCAAAGGTAAATGAGATACAAATGGTATAGAGAGAAATAGTCGACACGCCATAATTCCTATAATAACTTGCGGCTGAACTTGAAAGGGGTTCCTTCGTTATTTTACCTTTCATGTCTTCCATATCTTGATCTACTTCAAATAAGGTCTGTTTCGTGCAGGCTTAAACCGCCTCAACGTTTTGATACTCATGTAAATCTCACTAGGATAAGGTAACGTTTGTCAACATATTTTCATAAATCAACTACAAAAAATAATGTGCTTATAAACTCAGCAAAAAAAGTAACATCCCTTTTTCAGGACCCTGTTTTTCAGAGATAATTTGTAAAATTCCAAATAACTTTACAGATCTTCATTGTAAAGCATGTTTCCCATGCTTGTCCAACTAACCATAAACAATTAATGAACAAACACCTGTGGAACGGTCGTTAAGACACTAACAGCTTACAGACGGTAGGCAATTAAGGTCACAGTTATCAAAACTTAGGACACTAAAGAGGCCTATATACTGACTCTGTAAAACACCAAAAGAAAGATGCCCAGGGTCCCTGCTCATTTGCTTGAACGTGTCTTAGGCATGCTGCAAGGACGCATGAGGACTGCAGATGTGACCAGGGCAATAAATTGCAATGTCCGTACTGTGAGACGCCTAAGACAGCGCTACAGGGAGACAGGACGGACAGCTGATCGTCCTCGCAGTGGCAGACCACGTGTAACACCTGCACAGGATCGGTACATCCGAACATCACACCTGCGGGACAGGTACAGGATGGCAACAACTGCCCGAGTTACACCAGGAACGCACAATCCCTCCGTCAATGCTCAGACTGTCCGCAATAGGCTGAGAGAGGCTGGACTGAGGGCTTGTAGGCCTGTTGTAAGGCAGGTCCTCACCAGACATCACCGGCAACAACGTCGCCTATGGGCACAAACCCACCGTCGCTGGACCAGACAGGACTGGCAAAAAGTGCTCGTCACTAACGAGTCGCGGTTTTGTCTCACCAGGGGTGATGGTCGGATTCACGTTTATCGTCGAAGGAATGAGCGTTACACCGAGGCCTGTACTCTGGCGCGGGATTGATTTGGAGGTGGAGGGTCCGTCATGGTCTGGGGCGGTGTGTCAGAGAATCATTGGACTGAGCTTGTTATCATTGCAGGCAATCTCAATGCTGTGCGTTACAGGGAAGACATCCTCCTCCATCATGTGGTACCCTTCCTGCAGGCTCCTTCTGACATGACCCTCCAGCATGACAATACCACCAGCCATACTGCTCGTTCTGTGCGTGCTTTCCTGCAAGACAGGAATGTTAGTGTTCTGCCATGGCCAGCGAAGAGCCCGGATCTCAATCCCATTGAGCACGTCTGGGACCTGTTGGATCGGAGGGTGAGGGCTAGAGCCATTCCCCCCAGAAATGTCCGGGAACTTGCAGGTGCCTTGGTGGAAGAGTGGGGTAACATCTCACAGCAAGAACTAGCAAATCTGGTGCAGGCCATGAGGAGGAGATGCACTGCAGTACTTAATGCAGCTGGTGGCCACACCAGATACTGACTATTACTTTTGATTTTGACCCCCCCTTTGTTCAGGGACACATTATTCCATTTCTATTAGTCACATGTCTGTGGAACTTGTTCAGTTTATGTCTCAGTTGTTGAATCTTATGTTCATACAAATATTTACACATGCTAAGTTTGCTGAAAATAAACCCAGTTGACAGTGAGATGACGTTTCTTTTTTTGCTGAGTTTAGCAATAAGGCACCTCGGGGGTTTGTGGTTGTATGGCCAATATACCATTGCTAAGGGCTGAATCCAGGCACTCTGCATTGCGTTGTGCTTAAGAACAGCCCTTAGCCGTGGTAATATTGGCCATATACCACACACCCCTGTACCTTATTGCTTAATTAAGTTTGCTGAAAATAAACGCAGTTGACGTTGACAGACGTTTATTTATCAGAGTTACCTTGTCCTATGGATAGCTACACAGTTATCAAATTGGCATGGTGGTGTAAGCCTACACGAAACATAAGACCTTATTTGAACTCAATCTAAAAATATCCTATGGAATAAATGAATGAAGGAACCGCTTTTCAGATTTTGCTGGAAGGTGTCATGGGGATTATGACTCACACTTTGGTAGTCAATTCTTACCATGCCCATTATTAAAAATAGGAATTCTTACCATGCCCATTATTAAAGTAGGATTCCCTGCATATAGAAATTACAGTTTTTGTTTTCAACATTCATCACAGGTAACTTAAACTCTATTTTTATTATTCAAACAGTTGAGAGTATTTGTGTCTCCTAAGCAGACTCTTCAGTATCATTGTCACTTCAGAGAGCTCTGTGTGTATGTGTACACGATTATATTAATTTTACAGATGGCAGAGAAAAGCAGAGCACCAGTGTGGGACTATTACGTTGAATTGGCACCAGGGAAAGCATGATGTGATGAAGATGTAAGCATGGGGTCAGCAATGGCTAAATCAAAAAATGCCACCAACCTGTGGAATCACCTTAAGAACACCCATCCAAATTCCCATAAGGAATCACCTTAAGAAAACCCATCCAAAAGCCCATAAGGAAGCAAATGTTGAAAAAAACAAACGCAAATTCTTCACAAGGAAAAAGTGATACAGACAAGTCACAGACAGACAACGCAGGCTAAAATCGTACAACTTTTTAATAAAAAAGCATAATGGCAGGACAAAGACCCAAGGACCAGGAAGATGAAGCAATTATTGAGGATTACCCAGGATCAAAGATGAAACATTATTTTGATCAGAAATGCTAGATAAAACCCATTAAAGAGTTGTGATGAAAGTGAAGAATCTGGTGGCACCAGTGAACGCTCTACACATGACATTCACAACTAACTGCTGGTCAGGCACTACAGAGTCCCTGATGAGCCTTACTGGACATTTAATTGACAAGGTCTGGACAAGAAAGCAGGTTGTGCTGAATGTCAAGACTATGACTGGATCACACACAGGAAACTACGTCAGAGAGATGTTTTTGACCATGTTGGAATACTGGGAAATACACACAGAACGTGTAGTGCTGGTCCTCAGGGACAGTGGAGCAAACATGGTGAAAGGTATGAGACTGGCAGAGCTTCCAGACTTCAGCTGCAGTGCACACACCCTACAGCTTGTAATCAATGATGGCCTATCCAGTCAGAGAGCTGTGCTAGACTTTATTTCCATGTTGAAGAGCTATGCAACTCACTTTGATCACTCTGTACTGGCCAAACAGAGGCTGAGGGCCATTCAGGAAGAGCGTGGCCTTCCCAAACACAGCATCATGCAAGCAGTTCAAACTCGCTGGAACTCAACACTACACATGTTGCAGAGGATGTTTGAACAGAGGCGTGCACTGAATGTGTATGCAGGTGAATACGGACACATCAGCAGTTTGTCTGCTGCACAGTGGGACATTGTCTCAAACCTAATTGAGACTCTGACACCTATGGAGGAGGTGACACTGAGATGAGCCACTCCAACTTTACAGCCGCATGCATCATCCCCAGTGTGTCGGTGCTGAAGCTGATGCTACAGCAGGAGGGTTCTTCTACTCAAGGCATCAAAACTTTACGGAAGACCATGTTGGACAGTCTGACAAGGAGGTTCTCCAAGGCCAAGGAGACAAAGTGCCTGGTGCTGGAAACTGTGGCTGAGGGAGGAGTCTGACCTACGAAGGAAACCAAATCCCATAGCCACAGCAGATGGGACGAGTTAAGAGGAGGACCCAGATCCAGGCGCAAAAAGGCAGAATCCGGGTAGATCAGCCACCCAGTCTGGTGGACAGCCTCTACGCTAGAATCCTCGGAAGCTAAGAGGGCAGGGATGAAGTTTTGAAATTGAGTTGGAGTGTTAACTCACAGAGCCTGTCATGGACAGAAAGAGCGGCTTGCCTTTTGAGTGGTGGAAGCAGAATGAGGACAGACTTCAATCACTCGCTCCGTTGCCAAAGAAGTTTCTCAGTCCCCCACCTTCTTCGGTCCCAAGCTAGAGAGTGTTCAGTGAAGTGGGGATCATTTATGAGAAGCGGAGGAGCAGACTGACAGGGGACCATGCAGACAAGCTCTGCTTTTTGCACCACAACCTAAAACTTCTTAACTGACAACATTGAAGACCCATGAAAGCTGGTGGTTCCTTTTAGCATATGTTCTCATGTTCTGAGCTAGTAACTTAAACATTAGCTTTTTTACATGGCACATACCGCACTTTTACTTTCTTGTCCAACACTGTTTTTTTGCATTATTTAAACCAAATTGAACATGTTTCATTATTTGAGATTAAATGTATTTATTTATGTATTATATTAAGTTAAAATAAAAGTGTTCATTGTTCATTCAGTATTGTTGTAATTGTCATTATTACAAATAAATAATATATATATATATACACTGCTCAAAAAAATAAAGGGAACACTTAAACAACACAATGTAACTCCAAGTCAATCACACCTCTGTGAAATCAAACTGTCCACTTAGGAAGCAACACTGATTGACAATAAATTTCACATGCTGTTGTGCAAATGGAATAGACAACAGGTGGAAATTATAGGCAATTAGCAAGACACCCCCAATAAAGGAGTGGTTCTGCAGGTGGTGACCACAGACCACTTCTCAGTTCCTATGCTTCCTGGCTGATGTTTTGGTCACTTTTGAATGCTGGCGGTGCTTTCACTCTAGTGGTAGCATGAGGCAGAGTCTACAACCCACACAAGTGGCTCAGGTAGTGCAGCTCATCCAGGATGGCACATCAATGCGAGCTGTGGCAAGAAGGTTTGCTGTGTCTGTCAGCGTAGTGTCCAGAGCATGGAGGCGCTACCAGGAGACAGGCCAGTACATCAGGAGACGTGGAGGAGGCCGTAGGAGGGCAACAACCCAGCAGCAGGACCGCTACCTCCGCCTTTGTGCAAGAAGGAGCAGGAGGAGCACTGCCAGAGCCCTGCAAAATGACCTCCAGCAGGCCACAAATGTGCATGTGTCTGCTCAAACGGTCAGAAACAGACTCCATGAGGGTGGTATGAGGGCCCGACGTCCACAGGTGGGGGTTGTGCTTACAGCCCAACACCGTGCAGGACGTTTGGCATTTGCCAGAGAACACCAAGATTGGCAAATTCGCCACTGGCGCCCTGTGCTCTTCACAGATGAAAGCAGGTTCACACTGAGCACATGTGACAGACGTGACAGTCTGGAGACGCCGTGGAGAACGTTCTGCTGCCTGCAACATCCTCCAGCATGACCGGTTTGGCGGTGGGTCAGTCATGGTGTGGGGTGGCATTTCTTTGGGGGGCCGCACAGCCCTCCATGGGCTCGCCAGAGGTAGCCTGACTGCCATTAGGTACCGAGATGAGATCCTCAGACCCCTTGTGAGACCATATGCTGGTGCGGTTGGCCCTGGGTTCCTCCTAATGCAAGACAATGCTAGACCTCATGTGGCTGGAGTGTGTCAGCAGTTCCTGCAAGAGGAAGGCATTGATGCTATGGACTGGCCCGCCCGTTCCCCAGACCTGAATCCAATTGAGCACATCTGGGACATCATGTCTCGCTCCATCCACCAACGCCACGTTGCACCACAGACTGTCCAGGAGTTGGCGGATGCTTTAGTCCAGGTCTGGGAGGAGATCCCTCAGGAGACCATCCGCCACCTCATCAGGAGCATGCCCAGGCGTTGTAGGGAGGTCATACAGGCACGTGGAGGCCACACACACTACTGAGCCTCATTTTGACTTGTTTTAAGGACATTACATCAAAGTTGGATCAGCCTGTAGTGTGGTTTTCCACTTTAATTTTGAGTGTGACTCCAAATCCAGACCTCCATGGGTTGATAAATTTGATTTCCATTGATAATTTTTGTGTGATTTTGTTGTCAGCACACTCAACTATGTAAAGAAAAATGTATTTAATAAGAATAGTTCATTCATTCAGATCTAGGATGTGTTATTTTAGTGTTCCCTTTATTTTTTTGAGCAGTGTATAAATAAATAAAAATCGGCACCTGCTTTTTTTGGTCCTCCAATAATCGGTATATTGAAAAATCATAATCAGTCGACCTCTAATTCTAGTCAAGGCTCATCCTATATAACTACTGCGTATTTATTGTCCATAATGTCTATACACACCACCATATACATATATATTTTGGACTGACATTGCTCGTTCTGATATTTCCTCTTTATTTTGTGGATTTCTGTGTATTGTTAGGTATTACTACACTGATGGAGTTAGGAACATAAGCATTTCACTGCACCTGCGATAACATTTGTAAAATGTGTACGTGACCAATAACATTAGATTTTATTAGTATGTGACCTGACTGTATCTTCTTGGCCCCCTTGTTGGGAGCATAGGGCGTCCGCCACTGGGGCCCCCTTGGGAGCATAGGGCGTCCGCCACTGGGGCCCCCTTGGGAGCATAGGGCGTCCGCCACTGGGGCCCCCTTGGGAGCATAGGCAGTCCGCCACTGGGGCCCCCTTGGGAGCATAGGCAGTCCGCCACTGGGGCCCCCTTGGGAGCATAGGGCGTCCGCCACTGGGGCCCCCTTGGGAGCATAGGGCGTCCGCCACTGGGGCCCCCTTGGGAGCATAGGGCGTCCGCCACTGGGGCCCCCTTGGGAGCATAGGGCGTCCGCCACTGGGGCCCCCTTGGGAGCATACCGCATTCATACCGTTCTTCTCTACACCTCACTCTTTTTCGTGCAAGGGCTTTTGTCTCTTGCCAGTAGATCTCTGCTTTACTCAGTACACTGATGTGGTTAGTATATTAGATACCTAGAATATTTCCTCCCATAAGAAAACATGGATAGATCTCACAACATGGCATTCTGGGTAGTGTAGTGTACATCAGTGTGAGCGCTGACCTCTGGAGCCAGGTACTCTGGCGTGCCGCAGAAGGTCTTCATGGTGGCTGTGTCGGTGATGCCCTCTTTGCAGAGGCCGAAGTCCGTGATCTTGACGTGCCCATCTTTATCCAGCATCAAGTTCTCCAGCTGCCAATGAGAATAAATATCATGTTATATGTTGAATATACGCCCCTATAATATATCCATCCTCAACAGCATGCGCTTTTTATATGTTTTAAGTCAAAATCTTCACTTAGTCTCCCATTGGACTTAGTTAGGATTGGAAGTAAGGATTCGCTTCTAAGAGAAGTCTACACATGGTGTTATGATAGATATAGCGATGACTGTCCAACAGCTTGGCTAATATGAAAGAATGTACCTTCAGATCGCGGTACACTATCTTGGCAGAGTGAAGGTAGTCTAAAGCGGAGACGATCTCAGCTCCGTAGAATCGCGTGCGGTCCTCGGAAAACACTCGCTCTCTTGACAAATGGAAAAACAACTGCGAGGAAAAACGGGAAAGATAGGAATAAATGGTAAAAAAAGCTATGTTAAATTCAAATATGTATTTACACATCTACATATAAAAAGGTATAGTTCCATTCACTAATAGCTCTCTAAAAAACATGTTATGGGCCCGTATTCACAAATTGTCTCAGAGTAGGAGTGCTGATCTATGATCAGTTTTGCATTTTAAATCAGAATGAGTAGGAGGTGGACTTGATCCTAGATCAGCAATCCTAATCTGAGACGGTCCCTGGAAATAATTATTTTGGCTCCTGGAAAGAATTCTGTATGGTAGAAGAAGGTGCATCTGTCTCAGGGAATCCTCATCAACACACCGACAATGTCTGTAAAAGAAATGTGCTAATCTTTCCCCAGGTATCTCAGGTAGCACAGGCATCTCTTACCTCTCCTCCGTTCACATACTCCATGACAAAGCACAACCGGTCCTTGGTCTGAAAGGAGTACTTCAGAGACTGGAGAAAAATAACAAGAGTTGCACCATCGTTGTTGTTTTGTTTCTTTACATCCATACAAACAGACGTTCAATTATCTCGTGAATTCATATCTAATGACACGTGCAACAGTAGAACAGCTTAAACGTTTATTCTATCAGACTTGGCTTTTGACTGAGTCTGTGGATGCATCCCAAGTGGCACCCTATTCCCTATATAGTGCACTACTTTTGACCAGAGCCCTATGGGTGCCATTTGAGACATGGCCTCCAAGTGAATAATAAAGGCTTACAGTATAAAGTTTGCCTTTAAGTCTTTGCTAAACAATACTCACGGTTAGGAATGGATGCCGGGTGTTTTTCAACACTCTGCTTTCTGTGAGGGTGTGAGCAACTTCGTCCTGCGTTACAAGGAAAGAGAGGAAAATCCAGAAACAGGGGGGTAGAGAGAGAGGGAAAGAGAGCGGGAGAGAAAGATAGAATGTTAGGATGTAGAAGGTACAAGGCGCCAAATGGTGATATCTGGATCCATTCCAACAGGGCTCAGTTGTTTCGACCGCCGGTCAGTGGGATGGTCCCAGACACTCATATAGTCAGTTTAATCGTGCTAGTTTAGTTTAAATGTACTTCCAAGCAGGAAAAGACATAGTTCTAGTTTGCTGATGTACATATTACCTCTACTAACCTGTACCCCAGCACATTGACTCTGTACCGGTATCCCCTGTATATAGCCTCGCTACTGTTATTTTACTGAATTATTTGTTACTTTTATTTTACATTTTTTACTTAACACTTATTTTTCTTAAAACTGCATTGTTGGTTAAGAGCTCGTAAGTAAGCATTTCACAGTAAGGTGTAAGGTGAATGAATACCTGTTGTATTCGGCGCATGTGACATAAAATTTGATTGATTGGATCCCTTGAATAAAAAAGGTTGAGAGAAACTGCTTTAAAACCAGCCAGTACCTTGGCGATGATGACTTCTTTCTTCAGGATCTTCATGGCGTAATAAATTCCGCTCGCCTTCTCCTTCACCAGAATGACTTTCCCAAAAGTGCCTTTGCCCAGTAGTTTCAAATAGTCAAAGTCATTCATTGTCTGTCAGAGAGGAGAGAAGAGGAAAGTAGAGAAAAGAAAATAAACTAAAAGAGGAGAAGCCTTCATTGAGATGAGAGAAACAATCTTGCTTGGTGTTTATTTGCCCATCTACCAATGTATGACCTGCGCTCAGTCCCCAGGGCGGCTCACCTTCCGTTTGTGTTGGCTGGTGGAGGTGTCCATCTCCTCCTCGTTGACCTCGTTCTCGATCTGCGACGTGGGGCTGCACAGGATCCCCTCCTCCTCCTGCTTGGCCAGGGAGTCGGCCACCATCTGGATGGCCTCGGCCCACTCATCCCTGGAACCAACCAACAGCAGCAGCTCACTTTAATACACTGCTTTACTGCGTGTGTATGTGTGCGTGTATATGTGTGCTGAGGAAAGCACACATTTCGAAAAGTGCGGGGTACAAAACAAATGCCATGGAGAAATCTAGAGACATACCCCCATTCTGTCTGGATGCTCCCGTGGTGTGCTAAAGCTAGTTACGTCAAAACATGCAACTGCTGCTGTGGAAGTTTTATGTTTAGATTAACATGTTTTAGCAGCATCTAAACAGTGTATAGGTATTCTTCTTCGATTTTCAATAACGTTTCCCCTAAAGGCGAGAGACGAGGAGGCAAGGCTGTAGTAGAGGAAGAGGAGAGAGAGGAGGGAGTGAGAGAGGGTGACCCACCTCTCATCGGGCGTGTCCACGTGGAATGTCCTCTCAATAACCGTTGTCCACTGCAAACAGCGGATAATGAACGTGTTGGGCTTCGGCCGCTCCGTCTTCATCAGCTGACATTCTGAGGAGAGGGAGAAAGAGGGGGAAGAAATAGAGGGGTGTGTCGGGATGGAGAGAGAGGGAAGAAAGAGGGAGAGAGAGAGGAGGTGGGAGAGAGCAAGGTAAAAATAAAATGAGTGGGGTGATGAACGAGTGATTGAATAAATCCTTCATACCATGGAGGTTGACATCAAAGCATCACAGAATAAACATTTGTCACTCACTAATTTTTCAGGAGATAAGGGTGGCAACATAGTGTTGTACTATACTCAGTAGCACTACTTTAACTCTGAACGTGTGACAGAGACACATTGGCTCTTAGGAGTGCACACATGGGAACCTTTTTTATTTTTTTTATTTAATGAATTTTACCCCCTTTTTCTCCCCAATTTCGTGGTATCCAATTGTTAGTAGTTACTATCTTGTCTCATCGCTACAACTCCCGTACGTGCTCGGGAGAGACAAAGGTCGAAAGCCATGCGTCCTCCGAAACACAATCCAACCAAGCCGCACTGCTTCTTAACACAACGCGCATCCAACCCGGAAGCCAGCCGCACCAATGTGTCGGAGGAAACACCGTGCACCTGGCGACCTTGGTTAGCACGCACTGCGCCCGGCCCGCCACAGGAGTCGCTGGTGCGCGATGAGACCGGCCAAACCCTCCCTAACCCGGACGACGCTAGGCCAATTGTGCGTCGCCCCACGGACCTCCCAGTCGCAGCCGGGCGTGAACCCAGAGTCTCTGGTGGCACAGCTAGCGCTGCGATGCAGTGCCCTAGACCACTGCGCCACCCGGGAGGCCCGTAACATGGGAACCTTTAATGATATTTTAAAATTAAGAAAATTGTAGTACATTGCCTTAGGAAAGTATTCAGGCCACTTGACTTTTTCCATATTTTGATTTGTTACAACCTTAATCTAAATTTGATTAAATTGTTCCCCCCCAAATTACACACAAAATCCAGTTTTTGCTTTGTCAGTATGGGGTAAGACATTTTTGCTAATTTATTAAAAATACAAAACTGAAATATAACATATACATAAGTATTCAGACCCTTTACTCAATACTTTATTGAAGCACCTTTGGCAACGATTACAGCCTCGAGTCTTCTTGGGTATGACCCTACAGGCTTGGCACACCTGTATTTGGGAAGTTTCCCCTATTTCTCTGCAGATCCTCTCAAGCTCTATCAGGTTGGATGGGGAGTGTCGCTGCACACCTATTTTCAGGTCTCTCCAGAGATGCTCGATCGGGTTCAAGTCCGGGCTCTGGCTGGGCCACTCAAGGACATTCAGAGACTTGTCCAGAATCCACTCCAGCGTTGTCTTGGCTGTGTGCTTAAGGTCGTTGTCCTGTTGCAAGTTGAACCCTCACACCAGACTGAGATCCTGAGCGCTCTGCAGTAGGTTTTCATCAAGGATCTCTCTGTACTTTGCTCCATTCACTTTCCTTCGATCCTGACTAGTCTCCCAGTCCCTGCCGCTGAAAAACATCCCCACAGCATAATGCTGCCACCACGTTTCACCATAGGGATGGTGCCAGGTTTCCTCCAGGCTTGACACTTGGCATTCAGGCCAAAGAGTTCAATCTTGGTTTCATCAGACCAGAGAATCTTGTTTCTCATGGTCTGAGTCTTTAGGTGCCTTTTGGCAAACTCCAAGCGGGCTGTCATGTGCCGTTTACTGAGGAGTGGCTTCAGTCTGGCCACTCTACCATATAGGCCTGATTTGGTGGAGGGCTGCAGAGATGGTTGTCCTTCTGGAAGGTTCTCCCATCTCCACAGAGGAACTCTGGAGCTCTGTCAGTGACCATCGGGTTCTTGGTCACCTCCCTGACCAAGGCCCTTCTCCCCCGATTGATCAGTTTAGCAGGGCGGCCAGCTCTAGGAAGTCTTCGTGGTTCCAAACTTCTTCCAGTTAAGAATAATGGAGGCCACTGTTCTTGGGGACCTTCAATGCAGCAGAAATGTTTTGGTACCCGTCCTCAGATCTATGCCTCCACACAATCCTGTCTCGGGGCTCTACAGACAATTCCTTCGACCTCATGGCTTGGTTTTTGCTCTGACATGCACTGTCAACTGTGGGACCTTATATAGACAGGTGTGTGCCTTTCCAAATCATGTCCATTCAATTCAATTTACCACAGGTGGACTCCAATCAAGTTGAAGAAACATTTTAAGAATGATCAATAGAAACAGGATGCAACAGAGCTCAACTTCGAGTCTCATAGCAAAGGGTCTGAATACTTATGTAAATAAGGTATCCTATTATCTTTTTTTTATACATTTGCAAAAGATTTTAACAACCTGTTTTCACTTTGTCATTATGGGGTATTGTGTGTAGAATGCTGAGGATTTAAAAAATATTGAATCAATTTTAGAATAAAAATGTGGAAAAAGTCAAGGCGTCTGAATACTTTCCGAAGGCACTGTATATTGTAATACAATATACCCAACACACTAAGAAGTGGTTTCCCGGGACAGATTAAACCTAGTCCTGGACTCAATCATTTTCAATTGAGATTCTCCATTGAGCTTGCTTTTTAGTCCAGGACTAGGCTTAATCTGTGTCTGAAAAACCGCCCCCAAATGGTTAAAAATGGGGACTGATGATGGCGATGAGAACCTACTTGCTACAGAGAAGTTATTGAGGGGATAGGCCAGGTCTGCGTCCTGGGGTTTGTCTTTGTAGCCGATGAAGGATCCGTCGGTCTTCAGCAGGAAGTAACGCGGCCTCCAGTTCTTTATGTACTCACCTGCAACAAGTCCAGCAGGGATTGGTTCATACTGGAAACTTAGCCTATCAGTTTTTATAGTTACTGACTGACTGACTGGCTGGCTGGCTGTAGCAGAGTGGTCAGACCTTCGCTGCATCCTAAATGGCACTCTTCCCGTTACAGTTCCAGGGCTATGGGCCCTGGACAAAAGTAGTGTATTATAAAGGGAATGAGATGTCATCTGGGATGTACCCCTATGTACAGCTTTAAGGAAGTGCATTTTCATTTAACAGTATGGCAGGATGATTCATCATGGTTCAAGAAGATTAATACATAATTAATTAATTAATACGAAGGTCCATGCTTGTGTTTGCTTGCAAGATCTCCATGCGGACCTTGTTGTAGAATATTATTTTATTTTTTTACAACAAGTGACAGTGTGCAAAAATGCAGTAACGACTTTGTAATAACAATTTAATACAAGGATAAAACTGATTGTTTGCTACTAGTTTAACTCTAAACCACTAGCTACCCTTCAGTGTTTAGAAGACTAACTGGATTTTGTACAAGCACAAAAGTGCCTGTAACAATTCAGTGGCTCCCGGGCTCTGAATGGAAGGAACTGGGGAGTTAAGCCATCCTCCGAGAACTCAAATGTGTCTGTGGCAGTGTCACAGCCTGAGGCTAAATAAATAAATACACACACACAGTCCATGTGTTCAACCAGTCAACACAGCTTAAAATCCTCCATACCACATGCTGTGCATACTAGCTATAAATCAGGGGTTGGAACTAGAGGTCTGCCGATTATGGTTTTTCAACGCCGATACCGATTATTGGAGGACCAAAACAAGCCGATACCGATTAATCGGACTATTTTTTTTATGTATTTGTAATAATGACAATTACAACAATACTGAATGAACACTTATTTAAACTTAATATAATACAAAAATAAAATCAATTTAGCCTCAAATAAATAATGAAACATGTTCAATTTGGTTTAAATAATGCAAAAACAAAGTGTTTGAGAAGAAAGTAAAAGTGCAATATGTGCCATGTAAGAAAGCTAACGTTTAAGTTCCTTGCTCAGAACATGAGAACATATGAAAGCTGGTGGTTCCTTTTAACATGAGTCTTCAATATTCCCAGGTAAGAGGTTTTAGGTTGTAGTTATTATAGGAATTATAGGACTATTCCTCTCTATATGACTTGTATCATATACCTTTGACTATTGGATATTCTTATAGGCACTTTAGTATTGCCAGTGTAACAGTATAGCTTCCGTCCCTCTCCTCGCTCCTACCTGGGCTCGAACCAGGAACACATCGACAACAGCCACCCTCGAAGCAGCGTTATCTATGCAGAGCAAGGGGAACAACTACTCCAAGTCTCAGAGCGAGTGACGTTTGAAACGCTATTAGCGCGCACCCCGCTAACTAGCTAGCCATTTCACATCGGTTACACCAGCCTAATCTCGGGAGTTGATAGGCTTGAAGTCATAAACAGCGCAATGCTTGAAGCGTTGCGAAGAGCTGCTGGCAAATGCACTAAAGTGCTGTTTGAATGAATGCTTACGAGCCTGCTGGTGCCTACCACCGCTCAGTCAGACTGCTCTATCAAATCATAGACTTAATTATAACATAATAATACACAAATACGAGCCTTTGGTCATTAATATGGTAGAATCTGGAAACTATCATCTCGAAAACAAAACGTTTATTCTTTCAGTGAAATACGGAACCGTTCCGTATTTTATCTAACGGGTGGCATCCATAAGTATAAATATTCCTGTTACATTGCACAACCTTCAATGTTATGTCAGAATTACGTAAAATTCTGGCAAATTAGTTCGCAACGAGCCAGGCGGCCCAAACTGTTGCATATACTCTGACTCTGCGTGCAATGAACGCAAAAGAAGTGACACAATTTCACCTGGTTAATATTGCCTGCTAACCTGGATTTCTTTTAGATAAATATGCAGGTTTAAAAATATATACTTCTGTGTATTGATTTTAAGAAAGACTTTGATGTTTATGGTTAGGTACACGGAGCAACGACAGTCCTTTTTCGAAAATGCGCACCGCATCGATTATATGCAACGCAGGACACGCTAGATAAACTAGTAATATCATCCACCACGTGTAGTTAACTAGTGATTATGATTGATTGATTGTTTTTTATAAGATAAGTTTAATGCTAGCTAGCAACTTACCGTGGCTTCTTACTGCATTCGAGTAACAGGCAGGCTCCTCGTGGAGTGCAATGAGAGGCAGGTGGTTAGAGCGTTGGACTAGTTAACCGTAAGGTTGCAAGATTGAATCCCCGAGCTGACAAGGTAAACATCTGTCGTTCTGCCCCTGAACAAGGCAGTTAACCCACCGTTCCTAGGCCGTCATTGAAAATAAGAATGTGTTCTTAACTGACTTGCCTAGTTAAATAAAAGGTGTAAAAAAAATAAAAATAATAATAAATAAATCTACCAAATCGTTGTCCAAAAATACAGATTTCCAATTGTTATGAAAACTTGAAATCGGACCTAATTAAAATCGACCATTCCGATTAATCGGTCGACCTCTAGTTGGAACCGGTTCAGGGAACATATCCGAAAACCGGAAAATAACAAAATTAAACTAAAGTGATCTAAACTGTTCCGGAACAGAAAAGTTATATTAAAATCATGGGAACCAGTTAATAACGTTATTTTACGTTCCGGACATTTTTTTCTGGTCCCACAAAAATCTCAGAAGTTCAAAGACATTAAAAGTTCCTCCATAGAAGCTGCTTCTCTGTAGGTATAGTTCTGTGAGCCTAATTCAGATAATGCATGTCATAAGATGCCCAGTGCTTCAAGCCAAGCATTCACATCTTCTCTCGCGTGAAAAATTTCAGTCGCATCTTTGCTCTATCCACACTGATTGGTGAAGTAATTTAATACTGAACGAAATGTAAAAAAATTATAATAATAATAATAAAAAATATGTTTTCAGAGGTTTAAAAAGGAACGATATAAAGAGTACTTTTTTGGTTCTAAATGCTTGAGAACTTTATTTTGCTTGTCGGAACGGAAAAAAAATAATGGTTCTGTTCAGAACGAAACAATTGGAAAATAATTTTGGTTCCAATCCCTGGTTATAATAATACAATATTCCATTGATTCCCTTCCCTGTTGGTTCCATGTTTATGTATATACAGGTATTTGGGGACCCGGGGGTGTTTGAAAAGGGGTGTTTGTTTTTTGATGTGAACTGTGAAAGAAATAAAATAATTAAAAGACAGTAAACATCACCGATCATCAATCAATCAATCGACTCACCTCTCTTCTGAACCCAGCCTTCCTTGACAACGTTTTGGTCGCTCATAGTGGCGTCGCCTTGACCGTCAGCCCAGCGCTCAGACCCAAGGGGGTGGGGGGGTTCAGCAGTCCTGACCTTGCTGTCTCTTTCTCTTCCTCACAGACACACACCCACTCTCCTCACTCTGTCTCTGTGTGTTGTCTCTCTCTCTCCCTTACTCCATCTTTTTCCCCAACTCCCTTGGCTCTCTCTCTCTTCTTTCTGCTACCTCCTCTCCACTCGTTTTCCTCTCACTCTCTGTCTTTACTCCCCTAACCGTCTCTCTCTCACACTGCCTTTCTCTCCACGTCTTCCTTCGCTCTCTCTCTTAAGGCACTCCAGCGGTGACTCAGCCTGGAAGGAAGCAGGGGAGAGAGAAAGGGGGGGGGGAAAAGGTCCATGGATCGCTCCACACACACACACTACATCCCCACCCCCCTCTCGTTCCTTTACAAACACTTACGTGAGAACTGGAGTCATTGTTAAGACCCAGAATGCGCTTCCCGTCCCCTCCCACCAGCAGATTTGTCCCCTTTCCTCCCTCTCTCTGCTCTTTGGCGGGCCAAAAACTGCTTATACTGCGCCATTGACCAGATTTTCTTAAAAAAGGTACACATCCTTTACGGCCACCTTGTGTCTATTCTGGTACCAATGGATTATTCTAAGTTGTCTATTAGGATATGCACAAACAACGTCAGAGACTGTGGCACGGTCAGTGGTGCGTATTAGGACCACGCAAGACTTTGTCGCTTTTGAATTTAGATGTTTTGATCTACTACACTGTTAGATAATGTGTGCCTTGAAAACAACATATGCACTTTGATGGCAATAAAATAACCAAATAGCCTCGATCTAGCAGCAGCATACCATCCTGCATCCCACTACTGGCATACCTCTAATGCTAAGCAGTGTTGGTTCTAGTCGGTCCCTGGATGGGAGATCAGATGCTGCTGGATGTGGTGTTGGAGGGCCAGTAGGAGGAACACTTTCCTCTGGTCTAAAAAAAAATATATCCCATTCCCCCAGAGCAGTGATTGGGGACTTTGCCCTGTGTAAGGTGCCGTCTTTCAGATGGGATGTTAATCGGGTGTCCTGACTCTCTGTGGTCACTAAAGATCTCATGGCACTTATGTATGAGTAGGGGTCTTAACACCAGTGTCTAAATTCCCAATCTGGCCCTCATACCATCATGGCCAGCTAATCATTCCCAGCTTCCAATTGGCTTATTCCTCTCCCCTGTAACTATTCCCCAGGTTGTTGCTGTAAATTATAACGTGTTCTCAGTCAACGTACCTGGTTAAATAAAAGATATACAGTACCAGTCAAAAGTTGACACACTCATTGAAGTTTTTTTTATACTATTTTCTAATAGTGAAGACATCAAAACTACAAAATAACACCTATGGAATCATTTAGTAACCAAAAAAGTGTTAATCAAATCAAAATATATATATTTTTTGAGATTCTTCAAAGTAGCCACCCTTTGCCGTGATGACAGCTTTGCACACTTGGCATTCTCTCAACCAGCTTCACCAAGAATGCTTTTCCAACAGTCTTGAAGGAGTTCCCACATATGCGGAGCACTTGTTGGCCTCTTTACCTTCACTCTGCGGTCCAACTCATCCCAAACCATCTCAATTGGGTTGAGGTCAGGTGATTGTGGAGGCCAGGCCATCTAGTGCAGCACTCTCGTTCTTGGTCAAATAGCCCTTACACAGCCTGTAGGTGTGTTTTGGGTCATTGTCCTGTTGAAAAACAACTGATAGTCCCACTAAGTGCAAACCAGATGGGATGGCATATCACTGAAGAATGCTGTGGTAGCCATGCTGGTTAAGTGTTCTAAATAAATAATTGACAGTGTCACCAGCAAAGCACCCGCACACCTCCTCCTCCATGCTTCACGGCGCGAACCACACATGCAGAGATCAACTGTCTCTGCGTCTCACAAAGACATACTGGTTGGAACCAAAAATCAAACATTTGGACTCATCAGACCAAAGGACAGATTTCCACCGGTCGAATGTCCATTGCTCATCTTTCCTTGCCCAAGCAAGTCTCTTCTTATTGATGTCCGTTAGTAGTGGTTTCTTTGCAGCAATTTGACCATGAAGGCCTGATTCACACAGTCTCCTATGAACAGTTGATGTTGAGATGTGTATGTTACTTGAACTCTGTGAAGCATTTATTTGGGCTGCAATTTCTGAGGCTGGTAACTCTAATGAACTTATCCTCTGCAGCAGAGGTAACTCTGGGTCTTCCTTTCCTGTGGCGGTCCTCTTGAGAGCCAGTTTCATCATAGCGCTTGATGGTTACTGCGACTGCACTTGAAGAAACTTTAAAAGTTCTTGAAATTTTTCAGATTTACTGACCTTCATGTCTTAAAGTAATGATGGACTGTCGTTTCTCTTTGCTTATTTGAGCTGTTCTTGCCATAATATGGACTTGGTCTTTTACCTTATACCACCCCTACCTTGTCACAACAAATCCCATGTTTGGAAATAAATTCCACAAATTAACTTTTAACAAGGCACACCTGTTAATTGAAATGCATTCCAGGTGACTACCTCATGAAGCTGGTTGAGAGAATGCCAAGAGTGTGCAAAACTGTCATCAGTGCAAAGAGTGGCTATTTGAAGAATCTCAAATATAAATATATTTTGATTTGTTTAACACTTTTTTGGTTACTACATGATTCCATATGTGTTATTTCATAGTTTTGATGTCTTCACTATTATTCTACAATGTAGAAAATAGTAAAAATACAGAAAAACCCTGGAATGAGTAGGCGTGTCCAAACTTTTGACTGGTACTGTTTATAACTTGAATCCCAACCTGGTCAGTCTGATGTCTCTAAAAGCATTGATCTTCAGTTACTTTTCACTGGGTATATTTAGTCACATCTAAGTATATTGGCTATTGGCTACAATGATGACAACATTAGCACGGACCTCAGTCAATCACTCCAAATCCCAATTGGAGATCAATGGGAAAAGCAGCCAGTATGTCAAAAGCATTATTTAGGCCTACTCTAGAAAATGATTTAATTCTTGGTCCACAATCATATTCAAGTTCAGGAACAGCTTCTGTGGTTAAATTCATGTCCTTTGTGGAGAGATAAAAATGTATTACCATTTACTTATCTCTAGTAACCAGTGATACAAGGGTGCCAAAATAGAGGCCAAATTGCCTGTGACAACCCATGAGTTTATTTTTGTTCAAAGTGAAGCACTACTACCGTACTAGGAGAAAACTGTCTTACATGCAGTACAGTGTTTTGTTGTCAGAGATTGGACGCCTGTCAAAAGCGGCCGACTGATGTTAAAGACCTGGCTCTGGGACTGGGATGGAAAATAAATGGAATCAATCCAATGACAACAAAAACAATGGCTGACATGACCAGACTTTCCATTTTAGAAACCATTACAGGTCACATGTGCAAACCTTTTCCGCAATAATCGTCTCTGCCATCAATGTACAAGACATGGATAGGCCTTGCACCGCATACAAAAATAAGCAAATATTGAAACAACAGCTTTTGTTTCAAGGGCGTGTGGTGTCATTTGCTCTTACATAATAACATCCGCCTGCCATATAACATTACACACTTAATTATACAATAATAACAAGAGGCACAAAATCATTACTGGGTAAGGATGATTTTTAAACAATGTTCTGGTGCCTAGCAAACGGATAAAATGTCAAGTGATTGGGGGAAGAAATTGTAAATCGAGCTAGCTAGCCACTGAACGCGGCTAACGAACGTTAGCTAGCAGCTAGCTGACAGTGTCCTCTTGACGTTTTACTTTTTTTTACGACTCCCTACATTTCTTCCTAGGTTGTTGGCGTTATATATATATCATAGAAACATATAATTTGTTTAGGGCGCAAAGACTGGGCCGAAGCCAGACAGTAACACCACCCCATCATTGTCGCTCGCGCTTGAGAATGCCCAAGCCCTCCCGTTGCAGCATCCCAGCAGCATCACATCCCAAACTTGCAAATGACGTGCATTCATGCTAGCTAGCCCGCTACGGGCTAACGGTTGTTCCCACCCATTTTACGTTGAAAATATGCTTCCACAGGCCCCAAAATATTGAACCCCAAACCCAGCGCGTCTTAAACCCTTTCTGCTTTTCTTTTTATAATTAGTATTTTCATTACATTGACGTATTTTACCTGGCAGTCGAATAATGATAGCTAGGGACACCCCCCTTCGAGCGCTTGCGTGCTTCCAACGCAGCAAAATATTTGGAAAGAACAGTCAGTCAGTGATAAAAATAGAAGAAAAACCGGGATGTATCCATTGTTGCTGATGCTACGGCCAATTACAATGTCCGAAAATAATACTTTGTAGACAGAAATTGCTGCGACAGTCCTCCCGGCTCTGTGACTAGCTTCAGCAGCTGCCGCTTGGTCTAAGGAAATCTCGTGACGTCACATGTAGCCAGATTTCGGACGACTTCCCTCTCCTCACGGCATCCATTCGCTTTTGTTGGTCCCCGGCTTTTGTTGGTCCCTCTCCCCCTTGGCTTGTATGTTTGTATGAACAGATGCAATCCAGGATAGGTTTACACTTGGTCATGACAATGCCGGTAGGCCATTGATACATTCGACAGTGTTCAAACCAGTGAGATGAATTTGTGATTATTATTGATAAAACGTTCGGGATTTGTTATTTCAAATGAATTAATTTGGAATCCTATTATTCAGGTCATATCTTTCACTATCTGAATGGGGGCTTTGTTTAAAGATTCTCATACCAGTCTAGACTTACTTCATGGGAGCATAACAAGGAACACATGCAACTCCTGGTACAGCAAGATCACAAGAACCTGCAACGAATCCATTCAAATAGGTTGTTGCATTTGCTGACAATTTTAACTATTAAAAAAAATATATATATATCCATCTCCATCCCATGTTTGGAAATAATATGCCATTGTCTGATCATATCTGATGTGGGGTAGCGGTGATGTTGGACTGTGGGTGTGTTTGCATTCTGCCAACATTTTAAGATTAGCAAAACTTTTTTATTTGGCCTGACTGATAGCACTTAGGGTGTGGTGCCTCCACCCAAATAAAAAGTATACAGTATTGACTTCAGTCGGCTACTTATACAGAGCAGACAGAGGTGATGTTTCAAGAGAAACACTGCCCTCTAGTGTTATTAAAGGAAAATTGAAGGAATCCAACACGAGAGAACCCTCTCACCCCCAACTGAGCACCCCATAGCCTACTAACTACACTACCCTAACCATAACGCGTGAAGTTAGGAAGGCATGGTCAATCCTGCTTAAATTACTGCAAGTTGTCATAGTCACCCTGAACAACTTGATTAATTTGCTCAACGTGGCCACTCAGATTGTCAACCATACACATTTTTCATGCAACACAACTGCCAAGTGTCTTTCTTAAAAGGCACCCAATTCCCATATGGTACACACATTTTGACCAGAACCCGTGATCCCTATACAGACATATAATCATATGTTTATTTTATATAGAGCTTTTCATTGCAAGTAGATTTCAAAGTTGCTTTCATATGATGCAAAACACATCATCATGGGGCGTATGGCAAGTGACACTGCTTCTTGAAAGTCCAATATCTTGAAAACTTGACTGCCGACAATGCAAAATATTTTGGGTCTGTATTGACAGTGGACTAATGAAATAAATACATTTACATAGTTTTATATAGCACTACAGTATATAGGGAATTGGGTGCCAGTTTGGACGCAGACCAGCCTAGATTCGTTTTCATCCAAATACTTGTAGGTTACGAGTTGTACTGCTCTCCCTGAAACCTCTTGATTAAAGTGGTGAATGAGTTGACCCTTTCTCCCAGTGTCAGTTTGCTGAGTTCCATTGTTTTGCTGTAGAGATGGAAGGGTTGGTTTTCTCTCTCCCGGTAACTAAAGCAGAATGTGGGTCCCCTGCCGAGTCAGTATGTATGATGTGCATCCCAATGGCACCCTATTCCCTACATAGTGCACTACTTTTGACAAGGGCCCAACAAGGGAAAGGGGTACCATTTGGGACACGGCCATTAACTCTGACTGTTATTGGGTAGTGGTACTCTATGCACATCTACAACTAGCCTACTACAAGGTAGACTCTCCTCGCAGATATGCGTTCATCACTTTTCAGAATAACAAGTCTGTGGGCTCGGGGTTAGGTTTATAAACAAAGACACTGTAAAGATTTCCAGTAAATATTTGATTGAAATCCAGACACTGTATCATTTGGGATTGAAGGGTTCTATTGTGTTAATTTGTGTGTTCATATGTCGTGATTTATTCTCGACTGTGTAGCTACATAATAAACTGTTCAAGTAATGTAGTCTACTACATACAGTATATACTGTGGCTAGCAACTTGAATGTATAGGCTCTACAGGGCCTTCAGAAAGTATTCATACCCTTGACTTATTCCATGCTTTGTGGTGTCACAGCCTGAATTCAAAGTGGATTACAGATATTTTTTTCTCACCCATCTACACACAATGACAAAGTGAAAACATGTACTTTTTGTCACGTTCCTGACCTTATTTCCTTTGTTTAGTCTTTGTTTAGTTGGTCAGGACGTGAGCTGGGTGGGCATTCTATGTTTTGTGTTTCTATGTTGGGTTTGTTGTTTGGCCTAATATGGTTCTCAATCAGAGGCAGGTGTTTGTCATTGTCTCTGATTGGGAACCATATTAAGGTAGCCTGTTTTCACTGTTTGTTTGTGGGTGATTGTTCCTGTTCGTGTGTTCCTGTTCTAGTGTTTAGTGTTCACGTTACGTGACTGTATCGTCTTCGTTCCTTTGTTTTGTTCGGTGTTTAAGTATTTTCCCATTAAATATGGATGATATTCACGCTGCATCTTGGTCCTCCTCTCTTTCACCCGAAGACAGTCGTTACACTTTTTTTAGCAAATGTATTGAAAATGAAATACAGAAATATTTAATTTACATAAGTAGAATCACCTTTGGCAGCGATTAGAGCTGTGAGTCTTTCTGGGTATGTTTCTTAAGAGTTTTACACACCTGGATTGTACAATACCTGCACATTATTTAAAAAATCCTTCATGCACTGTCAAGTTGGTTGTTGATCATTGCTAGACAGCCATTTTCAAGTCTCGCCATAGATTTTCAAGCCTATTTAGGTCAAAACTGTAAGTAGGCCACTCAGGAACATTTAATGTTGTCTTGGTAAGCAACTCCAGTGTATATTTGGCTTTATGTTTCAGGTTATTGTCCTGCTGAAAGGTGAATGTGTCTGTGGGAAAGCAGACTGAACCAGGTTTTCCTCTAGGATTTTGCCTGTGCCTAGCTCTATTCCTTTTCTTTTTATCCTAAAATACTCCCAAGTCCTTGAAGAGTGGTTCTCAGTGATGTGTTGGATTTGCCCCAAACATAACGCTTTGTATTCAGGACAATAAGTGAATTTCTTTGCCGTTGATTTTTCAGTTTTATAGTGCCTTATTGCAAGCAGGATGCATGTTTTGGAATATTTGTATTCTGTACAGGCTTCCTTTTCACTCTGTCATTTAGGTTAGTATTGTGGAGTAACTACACTGTTGTTGATCCATCCTCTGTTTTCTCCTATCACTGCCGTTAAACTCTGTAACTGTTTTAAAATCACTATTGGCCTCTTGGTGAAATCCTTGAGCAGTGTCCTTCCTCTCTGGCAACTGACTAGTTGTAGTGACTGGGTGTATTGATGCACCATCCAAAATGTAATAAATAACTTCACCATGCTCAAAGGGATATATGTCTATTTTTTTGTTTTACCCATCTACCCATCTACCCTTTTCCCATTGGAAAACCTCATTGGTCTTTGTGGTTGAATCTGTTAAAAATTCACTGATCGACTGAGGGACCTTATAGATAATTGTGTGTGTAGGGTACAGAGATGAGGTAGTCATTCAAAAATCATGTTAACTATTATTGCACACAGTGAGTCCATGCAACTTAAAATGTGCTTAACAAGTCACATAATTACTCATTAACTTTTTTAGGCTTGCCATAACAAAGTGGTTGAATACTTACTGACTCAACTTTTCGGCCTTTCATTTTTTACTAATTTGTAAAACTTTTGAAAAACATGATTCCACTTTGACATTATGGGGTATTGTGTGTAGGCCAGTGACATAATCGGTGCGTTCGTAAATTCACTCTGGCTATCTACTGTACTCTGCTTTCAGAGGACTTGTTTGAGTGTACCAGTGCTGTAAAGTCTGCTTCCAACTCACACCCTCAAACACGTAGATCCCCTGAACGCAGCTTACTCTCCAGATCCCAATCACCTGAATTCTGATCACCTGTTCACACACCTGTATGTCATTATCACACACTATTTAGTTCAGTTCTTTGCACTCAATCATTGTGAGGTATTGTTTTGTGACACGTCTTTCAGAGCTCTGGTTTCCTCCCTCCTGTGATTTACTCCTCCTGTGTATGATAGTTTTTGCCTGCCTTACTAACTTTGCCTATTCCCTTCCTATACTTTAGCCTATTGGATTTCCTGTTGTCTACCTATTGCCTGGTCTCCCGGACTACGTTACTAGCCTTTTCCCTGTCTGTGCTGTTGCATTTTTGGACCCCTTGTGTATAACCTTCTTCCTGCCCCTAGACCCAGCTACCTGTCTCCTTCTGTGGTTCTTTGCAATAAACACCTGCTGCTCCCTGCGCTTGATACCAGGTCGGTCTCCCCTCATGTTCATCACAAGTGCAGAATAACTGAGGAATTTACAAAGGCTCAACACCTGTTGAATATGGCCTGTGTTAGTAAACCTCGCCAAAAAAGCGTAATTAAATTATTGCCAGCAGCACAGTTAGTCACCAACGCTCTGGATAACATAAACAGCCTAACCAGCTCTGCTAGGGTGAGTGGGGTGTTCTAGCATTTGTGTCTGGAAGTAGCTACTAAGGTAGCCAACGTTAGCCAGTTAGCTTGGGTGCTTGACTACCGTTGTGTGGTCAGAACGCTTGGACCAACTCTACTCCTCAGCCAGAGCGTCCAGTGTGCACTCTGAATTTACGAAAGTCAGGAGCGCATTCTGGCACTCCAGATTGAATTTATAAACACGCCTATAATATCAATTTAATCCATTTTAAATTCAGGCTGTAACATGTGTGAAAAAGTCAAGGGGTGTGAATCGTATCTGAAGGCAGTGTATATGGTTCTATGTAAAGCAACTTGAGGTGTCTTATTCAAAACACTGAACTCCATTACTATATTCCATAACATTTCTTTTTACCCCGCAGAGTGAGGTTTGCATCCTTGGATTACTCTCCGGGGCCTTACCGTGAACACTATGAAGACTACCCGAGGAGTTTCGACCTCCAGACATTCCACGCCCCGGACGTTCTACGCCAGAGCCTCTCATTGTGCCCCTGAGACGGCTTACCAAGAGGAGATTGGCCTGCAGTCCCACCTCTACCGTTAGTGCTGCTTCACTACTAGCTCTGGTCCATGGTGTTACGTGCGGTTTGCTGATGTTTGAGGAAAGCTCAGAATCAGCAAGCCACATGTAACACCCTGGACAAGAGCTACTTCACTACCTCTTCATCTCTTGATTTGGTCCTTTTCATCAGAGTAATGCATTCCAGGTGACTACCTCATGAAGCTGGTTGAGAGAATGCCTAGTGTGCAAACCTGTCATCAAGGCAAAGGGTGGCTACTTTGAAGAATCTTATTCAACACTTTTTTGGTTACTGCATGATTCCATATGTTATTTCATAGTTTTGATATCTTCACTATTATTCTACAATGTAGAAAATAGATAAAATAAAGAAACCCTTGAATGAGTAGGTGTGTCCAAACATTTGACTGGTACATTTCTATGAAAGTCCAAAAGTAAAAATCATAAAAATTCAGCAAATGTTAATCAAATCAATCTTTATTTATAAAACATTTCAGACATGGATGCTTCAAAGAAAGAAAAACAAAAATATTTACTACACAAGAGGATAAACTGAAGAATAACACAAACTAAATGATGAAAAGCAGAGCCAAAATGTGTTTTAAGATCCCCTTTAAATATGGTGGATTGATTTCAAAACCAATAGAATAATCTTAGAATGAATTAAATTAAAACTCACAGGCACCCAGACAGGAGAGCATTACAGTAGTCAAGCCTACTTGTGATAAAGGCATATAAAAACAGCTGCACCATGGCAATGTTCATCAGTGTCACGCCTGTTCCCGATCCCCCTCGCACCAGGCTGCCCATCATTACGCGCATCAGTGCTTCATTGGACTCACCTGGACTCCTTCACTTTGTTGATTGCCTCCTATCTGTCCATTATTTATTAAATGTTCACTCTCTGTACTTGCGTCTCTTCTCCCAGTGTTTTTTTGTTTTTGTCGGGTGCGGCGGCCGAAGGAACCGGGGATGCCTCAGCTGGCTCGTCGGACTTCCACGCCTTAGCTGGCTCGAGAGGTTTTCTTTTCTAGGTTGCCTCGGCAGACTCCCATCCCGCGTCATGCATTCAGCCGGCATGATACTCAAAAGACTCAGTCGCCAAACTAAATGTCCTTACAGCTGAGAGCATTAGTGAAAATAGAGTCTGTCTCCCCACCCTTTTTCCCTTTTCTGATTATGAAAAGCTGTAGTCCGGGGGAGGCTTCAATAAGGGCGGCACTACAATCTGAAGACACATATGTTTCCGTGAGAAACATGCAATGAACTTTGCACTCAGTAATGAGGTCATTCACAAGAATGGTTTTCTAGTGATTGCTCAAACATTTAAAAGCGCCATATTCAATGTGTGGGCCACTCTGCCACTGGGACATTAGTCTCAAGGTAACCAATGGAATAAGTAATAAATTAAAAACATTACAACCATGTTTTCTGAAAGTCTCCAATCTATCCGAATGGTAGGAGATGACAGTTTGTATAAACTCTGTAGAAGGCGGATTTAGAGGAACAATTTATGTTACTCACAATCAGTGGCGGTTCTAGCTTGTATGGCTCCCTCCCAAGACTAAACCAATTCACCTTGGTGGTGTGCAGACTGGTTTTATATTATTCTTAATGATTTCGGTTCAAACCAGAAAAAGCAATATGTCTGTGAAACTATATATTCACAGTATTATGAATGAATTGTGGTTTATTTGGTAGCATTTCGTAGTGTGACTGATTTTTCTAATTGCATTAGTACTGTACAAAGTTAGAGGTGCGCTATTTGATAGATGCTCCCCCTCCCCCTACCTCGGGCTTCCAGTGGGGTGACCTGAGGTCAACCTACTCCCTCCCCATCTCGTACTTCTGAGTGGGAGATCTTCCCAAGCAGTAGCCTGCCTAGCTCACAAACTAGAATCAGGGCGCCCACTCCGACAAGTTTAATTGACCCACAGTCCCACACAGTGACATGATATCATTGACGTGACGCGCAAATGTCCGATCGCGCAAATGTCACCATTCCGATTTTTTTGGTGCGGGCGCCCCGTGCCGCCCCCGGCAAGATGCCCATGTCGCCTATGCCTAAATCCGCCACTGCTCACAATAACGATAGAGCCATTTCTACAGGAGTTGATATGGTTTCCAAGTCCTCTGTTGCTTAGTCTGCCAGGGAGGACTGGAGCACTACCAGACCCTGTCTGTCAGTCTCTAAAACAGTTTGCGATGTTGCTGGAAAGAATCCTGGAAGCCCTGCGGTTAGGGTGAATCCTGTCTCTTTTAAAAAAGTGCTGGTTGCTCCCACAGCAAATCAAAGTTGTCACAAAACGATACATTCCTGTCATTGCAAAGTTTCTTCGGGTACTCATTTAGGGCAACAATCATTATTTGGAAGGATGATTCTGGTGTGAAACAAGAGATCAAAACTATAAGGAAGTACAATGTTATGACCCTTGGGCCATTGAATGTTTGGCACTTTAAAAAAAAAGATTTAAAAAAGGAGTAACAACAAAGACTTCAACTGTTCAACAAGCAAACATGACATATGTGCTTTTATCAAGCGACAGTACCCAAATTCTCTGAACAGCTCAGGACATTATGCAAACCCAGTGAACCTGATAGGAAGACATGAGCCTGGGTTGTCTGAAAAATAGGCTGTGTACACACAGATTGTACAACACATTTGAGACAGTGTTTGTGATACAATGGAGAGTTTGTCTGCACAAAAATGTTTAGACAACCGTTGTCTCAAGTGAGTTGCACATCATTTGTACAATCTGAGTGTGTAGGGGGCCACAGTGTTTGGTGACTGAATACAGAACCACATTTCTCAACGCTTTGTTGATAAAACGCAAAGAAAGACAAAGAAAACATGATGGCATCTTAAGTTCTTGCTTGATTGGTTATGCTTTCCATTCAAGGTATTGTGAGTTAAATGGTAGGCAGGATGGGGCTCATATTACACATTGTTATAGCTTCAGTCTTGAGTTCTCATCTCGACACCCACAGTAATTGACATAATCAGGTGATCACAATGACTAGGCAAAAAACATAGAAATGCCAGCGAACCGGTTAACCATGTATACTTAGTGTGGTACACATTGCAAACATGTGTTCTCATTGTGTTCAGTTGTGTAATACACAGCACCATCATCGGATCATGTGCTTGTGGAATGTTTGACTTTGTGATAAAGTGAAGTTCAGTTGAACAGGTCACAGTTGGTCTTGGATGGACCAAAGTGTTAGTAACCTAAACCACAAACACAGATGGAAGTACTGATAAAATGAGGAGTCAATTATGACCAGAATCCTGGCAGGTGTAGCCTACTACTGCTTACTAATCCTGGTTTAAAGTGATGGTTTGAGTTCGCATCATCTTCATGTCATTGTTCTCCTCGTTCATTATGCTAACGCAGACTTGCCCTTTAACCCCTAAGCTTCATTCCCACCTTTGCAATTAAGATCTACAGTGTCTGTGTACATTCTGTACTTTCCATTACTTTGCTGACGTGATGGGTTATTACCCAATGGCCTGAGAACAAAATGTGAAGAATTGGCTCACCTGGCTACCCGTCCTGCTACCCATCTTTCCCGTATAAAAACTCTGATGTGTTGTCTGTCAGACACAGAGGAGTAGGTACAGCTCGATCAGCTGTGTTATTTTCCACTGAACACTGTTCATCGCTTACCTGAACGACTGGTAAGGACGTTTTTATTGAACTGACTCATTGTTTTGACCTGTATTGAATTATTGTATGTTGAATGTTGTCTCCCCTAGTAATCTTAAGATGAATGCACTAACTGTAAGTCGCTCTGGATAAGAACATCTGCTAAAAGGTCAAATGTAAATATTTTACATACAGATCTCCTATTATTGTATTGATTAGTTTGTTTTATATATTGACGTCACAAATATATCATTTGTACAGTTCTTTATTCAAAATGTAGTTATTTATCACATTTGACTGCGTAAAGCCCAGCAGTACTACTTATTCCTGTGAGAGTGAGAAGGATATATAGCATTTTGCAACAAAACATGATTATTTGCCTCTCTGAAATGAAACCATCAAGTGATAGATTTCAAACAAATACACATCTGTCATTGAACACCACGCCATGATTAGATGGTGAAAAAACATTCATCTCTTTCATAAGTTCTTTAAACAATAAAATCTCATTATCAACATTTCAGAAAATGGATAAACTGTAAGCAATCATTTCTGATGAAAAAACACAAATGTGAAGAATTGGTTTATACAGTGCATTCGGAAAGTATTCAGACCCCTTGACTTTTTACACATTTTGTTACGTTACAGCTTTATTCTAATTACAAAGCAAAAACAGGTTTATAGAAATTGATACAAAAACTAAAACTGAAATATTACATTTACATAACTATTCAGAACATTTTACTCTGTTGAAGCACCTTTGGCAGCCATTACAGCCTCGAGTCTTCTTGGGTATGACGCTACAGGCTTGGCACACCTGTATTTGGGAAGTTTCTCCCATTCTTCTCTGCAGATCCTCTCAAGCTCTGTCAAGTTGGATGGGGAGTGTCGCTGCACAGTTATTTTCAGGTCTTTCCAGAGATGTTCGATCGGGTTCAAGTCCGGGCTCTGGCTGGGCCACTCAAGGACATTCAGAGACTTGTCCCGAAGCCACTCCTGCGTTGTCTTGACTGTGTGCTTAGGGTCGTTGTCGTGTTGGAAGGTGAACCTTCGCCCCAGTCTGAGGTCCTGAGCACTCTGGATCAAGTTTTCATCAAGGATCTCTCTGTACTTTGCTCCATTCATTTTCCCCTCGATCCTGACTAGTCCGCCAGCCCCTGCCGCTGAAAAAAATCCCCACAGCATGGTGCTTCCACCACCATGCTTCACCGTAGGGATGGTATTGGCCAGGTGATGAGCGGTGCCTAGTTTCCTCCAGACGTGACGCTTGGCATTCAGGACAAAAAGTTCATTCTTGTTTCTCATGGTCTGAGAGTCATTTAGGTGCCTTTTGGCAAACTCCAAGCGGGCTGTCATGTGCCTTTTACTGAGGAGTGGCTTCCGTCTGGCCACTCTACCATAAAGGTCTGATTGGTGGAGTGCTGCAGAGATGGTTGTCCTTCTGGAAGGTTCTCCCATCTCCACAGAGGAATTCTGGGGCTCTGTCAGTGACCATCGGGTTCTTGGTCACATCCCTGACCAAGGCCCTTCTCCCCCGATTGCTCAGTTTGGCCATGCGGCCAGCTCTAGGAAGAGTCTTGGTGGTTCCAAACTTCTTCCATTTAAGAATGATGGAGGCCACTGTGTTCTTGGGGACCTTCAATGCTGCAGAATTTTTTTTGGCACCATTTACCAGATCTATGCCTCCACACCATCCTGTCTCGGAGCTCTACGGACAATTCCTTCGACCTCATGGTTTGTTTTTTGCTCTGACATGCACTGTCAACTGTGAGACCTTGTATAGACAAGCGTGTGCCTTTCCAAATCATGTCCAAACAATTGAATTTCCCACAGGTGGACTCCAATCAAGTTGTAGAAACTCTTCAAGGATGATCAATGTAAACAGGATGCACCTGAGCTCAATTTCGAGTCTCATAGCAAAGGGTCAGAATACTTATGTAAATAAGGTATTACTGTTTATTATTTATATAATACATTTGCAAAAATGTCTAAAAACCTGTTTTCGCTTTGTCATTATGGGGTATTGTGTATAGATTGAGGGAAAGGCTGTGACAAAATGTGGAAAAAGGGAACGGGTCTGAATACTTTCCGAATGCGCTGTATAGCGTTTTGGAATGGAACTCTTCAGAACAGCCTTACAGCTTCTCTTTGTAGGATAATCATGTATATTTTTATCCTATATCTTTCCATACCAGTCTAAACAGATCACCCAAAGACAACATGAAGCTGGAGCTGCTGGTGGTGTTGGCTGTAGCAGCCCTGGTTCCCAGCCTGTCTGAGGGGCTGCTGCTCTCCACATGTGAGCTGAAGACCAAACTGGCAGAGGCTGCTGACCAATTCAATCTGACTGAAAAAATTGCCGCGAAGGGTGTCGAACTGGACAATGTCTTTGCCAAAAGTGGGTTGTGAATTCTATGTAGGCCTATTGTATTTTTGTGAGTTTCGAGAGATTACGTAAAGGAGGTGTGAGAGCATAAAACATCAATGTCACTGAAAAACGTCTCAAATTTAGTTAAAGGGGAAGTTCAATATTTTACAACGTAATGTTAAAGGGGTCGTCACCCTAGTAGTCAATGGGCCATTTTCTTTAAAGAGCCACTACAAACTTCAGCTAAAATCAATGGGGGCAATTTACATAATTGAATGGCCAAATCAAGTGAAATAAACTCAATATTTGATTAAAGTTAAAGTTGATTTGGCCATTTAAAAAAAAAAACATTGCACGGTTGCCCCTAGCTAGCGGTGCCTAAGGTTAGCTGAAGTTTGTAGTGGCTGTTTAAAGACAAACTGTAATCCATGTTTTTTTAATGTTATAGACTAGTTTCAGGGTGAGGAAACATCTAACATCAAGTTGTAAAATACTGAACTTCCCCTTTAAAACGTCCAAATATATAATCTCTAGCTTTCTCTATTCTCTTCCTGCTCTCACTGTGACTTGGTTGGTCCAGTTATCTGCAGTTTGGACCTAAAGTCTGGTTTAAACACCAGCCTTGTGACCAACCTTGTCCTGCGCAAACCTATCCTGCATAAATCCAAAAGGCGCCCCATCAGCAGGAGACCTGTGAAACTGTTCGGGCGCAAACGTCCAGGTAGAGATGTTGAGTCAAAGGAAGATGGAGTCCGTTCTGAGGGAGAAGAGGACAAGCCTAGACCTACAGGAAAGCCTGGGGGAACGAAACCAAAACCTACCGGGAAAACAGAGGGAGTGAGCCCAAGATCAGAGAGGCCCGAGGGGAAGAGGCCGAGACCAGGGAGTCCCGCGAGAGGAAGGAACAAGCGTGAGGCCGAGGAGTCCGCTGGTGATGAGGAAGAACATGACAAAGTTGAGGCGCAAGAAAGCAAAGCGGCTGAGGTGGAAGAGTTTGGCGGCTATGAGGATGAGGGTGATGAAGACGAGATTGATGAGGATGAGCTAGACGAGGAGAACCTGGAAGAGTTAGAGGCGGAGCTGGACGAGCAAGAAGGAGAAGAACCGAAAGAGAGAGAGGGGAACAGGAAGAAGAGACACATCCCAAAGCAGTTCAGAGGTCCCGGACACAACCGCAAGCCAATGCCACGCAAGCCGATGCGCAAGCCGTTCAAGCCGATCAAGACCCTGTCCTTCAGCTTTTTCGGTCTCTTCCAGCTGAGCAATCGCCTCGCCTGCGTCTCCTCCAACACCACTCGCTCTCTCAATCTCTGTAAGACAGAGTGCAGCTGTGAGTACAAACATCTTTCCTTCCTCAACTTGTTTAGCAGAATGTCAACAAATGCCTGCATGTATGTATGTACAGTACATGTATGTATGAAAGAATGAATAGGCCTACATGAGTGAGTGAGTGAGTGAGTGAGTGAGTGAGTGAGTGAGTGAGTGAGTGAGTGAGTGAGTGAGTGAGTGAGTGAGTGAGTGAATGAATGAACGTCAGGCTTGTGATCATGTCAGTCCCATACTTTGGTGTTCAACAACACACCTCCAGGTACTGCTGTTTTAAAACTTCCAAATATATAATCTCGCTCTATCTCTCTCCATTTCCTGCTCTCACTCTGACTTGGTTGGTCAAGTTATCTGCAGTTTGGACCTAAAGTCTGGCTTAAATACCAGCCTTGTGACCAACCTAGTCCTGCGCAAATGAATGAATGAATGAATGAATGGACAAACAAACGGATGGATTGTTCTTGTGTCATGAACAAAGACAAGAGAATAGAACTAGTGGGTTTCGTAATCAACCTCTCACTTCTCTGTAATCACACTCACTCTGTTTAGTCCTACGTTAGCGAACATTTTCAAGGTGCAGGGCTAAGATACTGTACCTGCAAAGTGCACACAAAGACCTTAGGTAATTGACGGGAACTGTACTGACTGTGTGACTGTGTTTCTGCCCTTCCAGCCTTCGTTGATGACGACATCCGTGATGACATTGCCTGCTTTGTGAAGTCTCGTGCCTGGATGTAAGTTAACTGCCAGTACTAGTGAATAGTGAGGACAATGACATTGATGCCACACTGATCATAATCCATAAAACATGAATTAGAGTGACGCAGCCCCCTGACAGCACAAAAGAGGTGTGGTTTGGGCCTTAATTAATGCAATCTAATTCAATAGAAATTTGACATTCAAAATGCAATAACATAAATGGTTGCTTTTGTACGGTAATAGTCTTTTAAGCCGTTGTACAACTTTGAAGCAAGCTGTATTATTGACAGAAAAATATACGATAACAAAATAATAACCATTTTAATTTGTGGATTACAGGAAGGCTCTGAGGTTCCCATGGAAGTGTGCCAAGCTGCAAGCCTCTGAGTACTTTGAGTGTGACCAACCACTTAACAGTACTATGAGTACTTTGCAAACAACTATTTAACAGAGCATTTTCCTTCTTTCTCTCAACTCTTATCTTCTGCTATAAGCGCCACGAATATGCTACTTTCTATTACCTCTAGATGGCGTATTAGGAATTTTTTGAGCCGTTATCCCTTATGTTGGGACAGCAAGTGCCTCCTACAGACATTAGGCAACAGCATCATATTCTCCTTCTCTCCTCCAACTGTCCAACTACCACGAGTAAGGAAGTTAAATCTAACAGATGCCATTTTGTTGAAAATGTCTCCTGTGTTGCTTGGTAACAACATTTCCTTCTTTGACGAACAAAAATACATAAAATGATCATAAAGACTTTTGGTTTCCAGTGTGTTATTTCCTATATGCCAATATCTGAATGTCTGTACATTGCTTGTGTGTATTAAATAAATACAATTCTGTTAAATTAAGCATTACATTTTAATCTCAAAGAAATGAAACCCAACATGTATTATTAAGTTGTCGTTATTTGGAGGGATGATCATGGTATGAAATGAGATATGTAAAAGAAGCTACTCACTGGGCACAGACTTCAATTCAACGACATGGTGGGATAAGAACCCAACTATCATACTTGAGTAAAAGTAAAGATACCTTAATAGAAAATGACTCAAGTAAATGTGAAAGTCACCCAGTAAAATACTACTTGAGTAAAAGTCTAAAAGTATTTGGTTTTAAATATACTTAAGTATCAAAAGTAAAAGTATAAATAATTTCAAATATCTTATATTAAGCAAACCAGAAGGTACCATTTTATTTTTTTATTTACGGATAGCTAGGGGCACACTCCAACATTTAGACATAATTTACAAATGAAGCATGTGTGTTTAGTGAGTCTGCCAGATCAGAGGCAATAGGAATGACCCGGGATGTTCTCTTGATAAGTGTGTGAACTTGACAATTTTCCTGTCCTGCTGAGCATTCAAAATGTGCTTTGGGTGTCAGGGAAAATGTATGAAGTAAAGAGTACATTCGTTTCTTTAGTGAAGTAAAAGTAGTCAAAAATATACATACTAAAGTAAAGTACAGATACCCCAAAAAAACGACTTAATTAAGTAGTACTTTAAAGTGTTTTTACTTAAGTACTTTAAACCACTGAGTCAATGTCTATCCCACGTTGGTTCAATGTAATTTCATTGAAATGATGTGGAAACAACGTTGATTCAGCTAGTGTGTGCCCAGTGGGTATTAACAGAACATGTTATGAGCCTTGGGTCAGTGGATGTTTGGAGCTTTTAAATAAATAAAAAATGGGGGTAACAATAACATGAAAAAATTACAAACATACCTAAGAAAAATATAGCCTGTGCACTGATTCAAATATCTTGTGGTTCCTCTAATCACAATTTTGTCATTTTGAAAGCATGATTAACAAAGAAATCTGTACACCTTGCATAACTTGATTATTCATCAATTGATAACTGACTGGGAGCAGAAATCAGCCCAATATTAGCCAAATAATGGTTATTCTGCACAAAACCCCCGATTTAGACAGGCCCACTGGGCTAAAGATGGACCAGCCCATCTCTCATTTGCCAGAATTTCACTATGGCCATTCTGCCTCTGTTTACTTATAAATCCCACTGACTACAGCACAGCCTCCAAAGAAACTCACTGAAACTCACTGGTTAGCCACTGAGTGCTGGGGCTGGGGTGCTGGAGAATGGGAGCAACTGTAATGATATGACAAAAATGACAGTCAACCCAGCAAACCAACACTGGTTCTGTGAACGTTCCCAGAACACTCATTAGGTTGCCCCAAAAGTTATAATAACACAAAACGGTCCAGTTGTGTTGATGATTATACAATGTTTGTATAAAACATTTGCCTCATCCCAGAACACAGTTTCTTATTACATTACCTGGAAACCCAATAAGAACATTAGGGGAATGTTCTGTGGTGGTTTTTACAGATGTTGTGCACAACATTTGAGTGAATGTTTCACTTTTTTCAATTCTGAAAAAATCCAAAACATTATTTCAAAGTTTTTGGGATATTATCATCCAAATGTTAGATAAAACCCTAACTTAATGGGAATGTTATTTAATGTCCTGGGAATGTTCCTGGTTTTCTGTTTGTTCTGAACACTCCATAGCCTTAAGGCAGGAAACACACCATTACAAACGTTGGCCATGCAAAACATGGTTAAAACTATCATATTGACCTAATGGACTGTCAGTCCTTGCATCCCTTAGCGCTACAGAGAATCAAGTGTCAGGGCTGATGTTTTGTTCTTTTTTTAATGAAGCAGTGGTCCTTTTTTTCCCCTCCCAACGATGGCTTGTAATATATTCTTTGTGGGGTTTATTTTCAAGCACATTTGACAATACATCTATAAACAATGAGGTATGTGAGTGTTTGTTGACAACTCCTTTAACGATTTGCTCAGGTTTCATTATTGTATTTGTCTACAACAATTAAGTTATTTCATCAACTCGAACCCTGGGAGGTATTTAAAGCCGTAATATGATGCTGTTCAATGTTATTGTTTCAGTGTACATTTCCGCTGTGCCCATGGTGCAGACGACCGCATTATAATCTCATTATAGGATACTATATACTTGGTTCACAGCCTTTCACACTGTTCTGAACAGATCACCCAGATACAACATGAAGCTGGAGCTGCTGGTGTTATTAGCCGTAGCAGCCTTGGTGGTCCCCAGGCTGTCTGAGGGGCGGCAACTCTCCCAATGTGAGCTGAAGACCAAACTGGAGGACGCGGCCCTCAAAATCAGGCAAAGAAAATACATGAAAGGAGCATCAATGGATGACATCTTGGCCAATTTTTTTTCAATTAAGTTTGTTGATTGAAGTTACCCCGAAGATCACTTCAAATATCAAGACCTGTCTTTGGGGTCCATAACTACCTATTCATGTAGCATTGCTTTATACCTTCAAATATCTAATGGTCTTTGTCTTCCTTTCTATGTTTCCTTTCTCTTCATACCATGAAATGGTTGTTCCGGTTATCTTACAGTATTCTGCGACATAACCCTGTGGTGAAAGACAAGGTCCCTTCGACGAATAGGCACCCTGGCCAAAGAGAGAGACCTGTCACGAGGGCCAGATACCCGCCGTTTAGCTGGAGGCCACAAGATGCCATTCAAAGGACCCGAAAACAAGGAAGAAGATGGTAGCCATGAGGCAGAAAGAGACAACGGATCTGAGAGAGGTCAAGCCAACCTCTCGCAGAGAGGTAGATGCCAACGATGAGACAGAGGGAAAACACAACGAGCTCAGAGTGAAACCTTCAGTGAAATGCAGACCGCCATTGTTCAGGAGGCCGTTCAATGACTGGCCAAAGAGAGACGCAAAGTCGAAGGAAAGTGACGATGAGAGCAATAGCGACGAAGAAAAGACGGAGAGCGATAGCGGCGAAACTCAGATTGCAAAGGAAAATCGGAATGCAAAAATAAAAGTCTGAGAGCAAAGAAAAGTCTGAGAGCAAAGAAAAGAAAACTGAAGAAAATGAGAGAAATAGTGACAAGGAAGGGTCAGATGTCGATAAGCCAGAAAGGGAATGTTATGAGGAAGACGCAAGCGACGACGAGGAGGGGGGGGGGGCGACCGGAAAAAGAGAGCCATCCACAACCCGGGGAGAAAACACAATTATCTACAAATGGCCAAACCCATGAGTGTCTATGTTCGGGCGGTAGGTAGTCTAGCAGTTGGGAGCGTTGGGCCATCAACCAAAAGGTCGCTGGTTTGAATCTCCGAGCCGACTAGGTGAAAAATCTGGCGATGTGGCGTTGAACAAGGCACTAACCTTAATTGCTCCTGTAAGTCCTTATGGATAAGAGCATCTGCTAATTGACTTAAATGTAAATATGGTCTAGAGCGATCAGATTGCATGTGCTTTGACTACTCGATCTCTCAATCTCTGCCAGACAATGTGCAGTGGTGAGCAAAAGACATCCTTCTGCCATAAACCTAATTAGCAGAATGTTAACATATAATGTATGATTGGTTATTCATATATTGTACATTGGGATGAGTGTTCGTGGATTTGGCTAATTGAACAGAACCAAAGCTGCAGACCATGTCTATCTACCACCACAAACCGATGCTGGCACTAAGACCTCACCGATGTGAGTAAGGCCTTTAAACAGGTTAACATTCGCAAGGCTGTGGAGCCAGACGAAATACCAGGACGCGTACTCAGAGCATGCGCTGACCAGCTGGCTAGTGTCTTCACCAAGGTCATTATAGTAAACTAAAACTTAAACTAAAATTGGAAAAACGATTTAGTAAACTGGAATAAAATAATGAAGAAAAACATTTGAAAAACTAAAACTATACTGAAACTACGATATTTGACTGCAAAACTAAATAAAATAAAACCATATTGTGATGTTCAGTTGTATTTTGTATTTTGTTTTGGGGGGTTTTCAAATGGGCTTTTCAAGCTTTTTTTGTAATGGGGTTTTTCAAACTTCTGATTCTGGCTGGTAAATGCTGCCAGTAGATAGCAATGTTTCAAATAGGCCTAGCTTGTGCATCACTATCACTAGCTATCACCAGAGAGGAAGAGGCGAAGCGAGAGGATTAACTCCGCCCAAAATCTGTCCCTGCGAGATAAGCAGAATATTTTGCAGGAAAGTCTATGAGAGAGTATCAAATTATGTGAGGGTTATTTGATCAAATAGAGTAATGTTTAGGTTGTTACAAATGTACTGATATAAGTGGACACACGTGGCATTCAGCAACTTTGAGAAAAACTACTTAGTTGTACCTGTTCTGCCGTCTCATTGCTTAGAATGGTCCCACCTGATCTCGTCTCCTGCCATCTGCTTTCCATCTTTGAGGACATGTATTTTCATTGTTAGAATGGTTTCTTGAACATCTTGTCAATATAATAAATAATCTTTGCTATCACTAGCAAACAATAGGGAAGAATTCTGAAGCAGAGACATTAGAGAAAGCAAGACACCCCCTCATTTTTTTCTGATTGGGGCGGGGCCACTCTGGTGTGCTTATGCCCCTGCCCCGCGGAACAGGGGTCCCAGAGGGAAACAACTCACTGGCAATTTTTTTGTTGGTCGAGGCGGGGGCAATAAGCAGACAATGGTTGCGTTCCCCTGGGCAGATGTTGCATGCATCAACCAATGGTTGCGTGCCACATCATCGACTGTGTCATAGACTGACAGATTGCTATAACATATGATGTGGTTATATGATACTTAAATACCTGTCCAGACTTTGTAAGATTCGTCAGGCGTCAGCAATGTCTGAACAGAGGTCTGAACAGATGTCTGAACATAACTAAAGTGAGGCGATGAAACAACCAATGGTTACGTGCCACGTCATCGACTGTGTCCTCAACTGGGAATTGATATCACATATGATGTGGTTAGCTGACACTTAAAAGACCTATCCAGGCATTGTAAGATCTGTCAGGCGTCAGCAAAGTCTAAGCTTTGGAACGCGGCCTAAACTGCATTTCTAATTTAAATCTAACCAAACCTAGGACCATCACCTTATTACTGACATGTGCTAGCCTCCCTACACTGGCTTCCTGTTAAGGCAAGGGCTGATTTCAAGGTTTTACTGCTAACCTACAAAGCATTACATGGGCTTGCTCCTACCTATCTTTCCGATTTGGTCCTGCCATACATACCTACACGTACGCTACGGTCACAAGACGCAGGCCTCTTAATTGTCCCTAGAATTTCTAAGCAAACAGCTGGAGGCAGGGCTTTCTCCTATAGAGCTCCATTTTTATGGAATGGTCTGCCTACCCATGTGAGAGACGCAGACTCGGTCTCAACCTTTAAGTCTTTATTGAAGACTCATCTCTTCAGTAGGTCATATGATTGAGTGTAGTCTGGCCCAGGAGTGTGAAGGTGAACGGAAAGGCTCTGGAGCAACGAACTGCCCTTGCTGTCTCTGCCTGGCCGGTTCCCCTCTCTCCACTGGGATTCTCTGCCTCTAACCCTATTACAGGGGCTGAGTAACTGGCTTACTGGTGCTCTTCCATGCCATCCCTAGGAGGGGTGCGTCACTTGAGTGGGTTGAGTCCCTGACGTGGTCTTCCTGTCTGGGTTGGCGCCCCCCCTTGGGTTGTGCCGTGGCGGAGATCTTTGTGGGCTATACTCGGCCTTGTCTCAGGATGGTAAGTTAATGGTTGAAGATATCCCTCTAGTGGTGTGGGGGCTGTGCTTTGGCAAAGTGGGTGGGGTTATATCCTGCCTGTTTGGCCCTGTCCGGGGGTATCATCGGATGGGGCCACAGTGTCTCCTGACCCCTCCTGTCTCAGCCTCCAGTATTTATGCTGCAGTAGTTTATGTGTCGGGGGGCTAGGGTCAGTCTGTTATATCTGGAGTATTTCTCCTGTCTTATCCGGTTTCCTGTGTGAATTTAAGTATGCTCTCTCTAATTCTCCCTTTCTCTGTTTCTTTCTTTCTCTCTCTCGGAGGACCTGAGCCCTAGGACCATGCCTCAGGACTACCTGGCATGATGACTCCTTGCTGTCCCCAGTCCACCTGGCCGTGCTGCTGCTCCAGTTTCAACTGTTCTGCCTGCGGCTATGGAACCCTGACCTGTTCACCGGACTTGCTACCTGTCCCAGACCTGCTGTTTTCAACTCTCTAGAGACAGCAGGAGCGGTAGAGATACTCTCAATGATCGGCTATGAAAAGCCAACTGACATTTAATCCTGAGGTGCTGACTTGTTGCACCCTCGACAACTACTGTGATTATTATTATTTGACCATGCTGGTCATTTATGAACATTTGAACATCTTGGCCATGTTCTGTTATAATCTCCACCCGGCACAGCTAGAAGAGAACTGGCCACCCCTCATAGCCTGGTTCCTCTCTAGGTTTCTTCCTAGGTTTTGGCCTTTCTAGGGAGTTTTTCCTAGCCACCGTGCTTCTACACCTGCATTGCTTGCTGTTTGGGGTTTTAGGCTGGGTTTCTGTACAGCACTTTGATATATCAGCTGATGTAAGAAGGGCTATATAAATACATTTGATTTGATTTGATGAAGTGACATCCCAAAAAAACACAAACTATAGGCCTACAACATAAATGGCTCCTAGCCTCCCACGCAAAGGCTACTTTCCTTCCTAACACTAAAACTAAAAGTGAAACAAAATAATATAACAAAGAAATAGAAATGTTTTTAACAAACTGAAATGAAATAAATCAAATCTGAAATTTAAAAAATTAAATTAATTTTAAATAAAATTTGAAAAACTAATATAAAATCAGAAATCTATAATAACCTTGTTCTTCACTGACATTTTCAACCTATCCCTGTTCCAGTGTGTAATACCAACGGCAAGGTAACCTGCCAAAATGACTAGCGCCTCGTAGCACTCAAATCTATAGCCATGAAATGCTTTGTAAGGCTGGTCATGGTTCATATCAACAGCATCATCCCAAACACCCTGGATCCCCTCCACGTATCATACCGTCCCAACAGATCCAAAGATGAATCAATCTCGATTGCACTCCATACTGCCTTCACCCACATTGACAAAAGGAATACCTATGTAAGAATGTTGCTCATTGATATACAGCTCAGCATTCAACACAATTGTTCCCTCCAAGCTCATCACCAAGCTCAGGACCCTCGGACTGAATACCTCCCTCTGCAACTGGATCCTGGACTTCCTAACGGGCCGCCCCCAGTTGGTGAGGGTAGGCAACAACACATCCGCCATGCTGACCATTAACACGGGGGCTCCTCAGAGGTGTGTGCTTAGTCCCCTCCTGTACTCCCTGTTCACCCACAACTACGTGGCCGCGCTCGGCTCCAACAACATCATCAAGTTTGCTGACTACACGATGGTGGCAGGACTGATCACTGACAACGATGAGGCAACCTATAGGGAGGAGGTCAGAGACCTTTCAGTGTGGTGCCAGGACAACAACCTCTCTCTCAACATCAGCAAGATAAAGGAGTTGATTGTTGACTAAAGGAAACGGAGGGGCGAGCACGCTCCCATTCACATCGATGGGGCTGTATTGGAGTGGGTCGAGAGCTTCAAGTTCCTCGGTGTCTACATCACTAAGGAACTAACATGGTCCACACACACCCACACAGTTCTGAAGATGGCACGACAGCAAGGGGGAGGCTTGCAAGCCGAAGAACACCATCCCAACCGTGAAGCATGGGGATGGCAGCATCATGTTGTGAGGGTGCTTTGCTGCAGGAGGGACTGGTGCACTTCACAAAATAGATGGCATCATGAGGCAGGAAAATTATGTGGATATATTGAAGCAACATCTCAAGACATCAGTCAGGAAGTTAAATCTTGGTCGCAAATGGGTCTTCCAAATGGACAATGACCCCAAGCATACTTCCAAAGTTGTGGCAAAATGGCTTAAAGGACAACAAAGTCAAGGTATTGGAGTGGCCATCACAAAGCCCTGACCTAAATACTATAGAAAATTTGTGGGCAGAACTGAAAAAGCGTGTGCGAGCAAGGAGATCTACCAACCTGACTCAGTTACACCAGCTCTGTCAGGAGGAATGGGCCAAAATTCACCCAACTTATTGTGGGAAGCTTGTGGAAGGCTACCCGACACGTTTGACCCAAGTTAAACAATTTAAAGGCAGTGCTACCAAATACTAACTGAGTGTATGTAAACTTCTGACCCACTGGGAATGTGATGACAGTAATTAAAGCTGAAATAAATCATTATCTCTACTATCATTCTGACATTTCACATTCTTCAAATAAAGTGGTGATCCTAACTGACCTAAGACAGGGAATTTTTACTCGGATTAAATGTCAGGAATTGTGAAAAACTGAGTTTAAATGTATTTGGCTAAGGTGTATGTAAACTTCCGACATCAACTGTATGTTCTGTCCATCGCCTAGATGGAGTGCTATGGAGGATGTTAGCCCCTGATGCTAGAACAAAGTTGACAAAAGGCCTCTAATAGACAACGGTCATTGCTATGCAGGATCCTTGGGACATCCCTACCATAAACCCTAACCTTAACCTTAACCCCTACCCCTACCCTAACAATAAACTTAACAATAACCATAACCTAACCCTAACCTTAACCCTTACCTTATGCACTTTACGTTTCAACTTCAATGGGTTAGCACAGACCAATAGACAATATCCTCTCCTGCAACTACCAGGGGTAAGGAAGCTGAAACCAACAGATGCCATCTTGCTGCCTTTGTTGTTCACTACAGCTGTCCTACTTTTCCCCCCGTTGTCTTTCGTATACCCGCATAGTTCAATTTGAATGTTAGTAGGTATGTTATTGTCATTGTAAGCTTTTGTTGTTTATTCCAGACAAGTTATCTGTCTGCAAACACGGTATCCCTTACATGAACAGTACACATGAAAACAATGCATAAAAACAAACCACAATCATGGGTCTCGTATTACTCTTGGGCTGGTGTCATGTGATCCGTCAGAACATGAAAATGAACAGACGCTGATCTTTAATTCTCAGTCGTGGTCATGAGATACCCATGAGAATTGTTATGTGTGTCAATCTAATTAATGCCCAACTTACTTCTCAGGTGTCACATATTTAACAAAGGAAAACCCTTTGTGATACCATCGAATTGCAGTTTTTAACACATTTCTCTAGAGGCCTGAATCGAATGGTGAAACACAACACTGGGTGGATCTTTGGTACATTTAGGTAGTCCTTTGACCCATTTTAGTAAGCCAGCTGTATTGCCTTACCTTGGATAAAAAAAAATAAAAAGACAAGAACGAGTCTTAGTCAAAGGTCACTCTCAAGGGGCTAAGGCGCCAAGAGTATATCTACTGTGCAACTCTCGTCTTCCCCCTCACAATTGAGGAAAGACCAGACAGAGACAACATGAAGATGCTGATGTTGCTGGTGTTGGCTGTAGCAGTCTTGATGGTTCCCAGTCTGTCTGAGGGACGGATCCTCTCCAAATGTGAGCTGAAGAGCTTATTGGAGGAGGCGGCCTTCAAATTCAACCTGACTGAGAAAGCCAGAGAGAATTATCTGACAAACAAGGACTTTGTGGCTAAAAGTAAGTTACATTACATAACCCAATGATTTTTTTCATTCAACAATCAGAAACAATCTCTTAAATGCTATGGGCTGGTTTCACGGAACACGGATTAAGCCTAGTCCTGGACTAAGAGACATTTCTCGAGATTCTTAATTGAAATGGCTTCTTATTCCAAGACTAGGCTAAATCTGTGTATGGGAAATCGGCCCCTAGGAGTCCGATTGTAAAGTAACTCTCAATTGTCATTGCCTCTTCCAGTCGTCTGCCACGTAGAGAAGGCCACAGGTTTCAACACCAGTTTTGTGACTCCTTGGAGGGACGATGATGGCCCTGATGACAGCCCTACTAAGGATGATAACCGCCCGACCCGTCCTACCCACCCTGAGCACCCTCCTAGGAGGGGTAAGAGACACGCTGGGGATTCTCACGGGGATTCATCCAGCGCTGAAAGCCATCAGTTCAGCTCGTCAAAAGAAGACTCCAGTGAAGAAGAGACCAGCGAAGAAGAGACCACGTGGACTCTCTACGGCTTGTTTCAGCTGAGCGATCATGTGATCTGTGCCAACGGCTCCACTCCGTCTCTGAACCTTTGCCAGATGAACTGCAGTGGTGAGTTCAATAAATTTGACCTATCGAAACGAAATATGACAAATAACACAACAAGATCATTAATAGAGTAGTTGGATGTTAGATTTGATCTTGAGTTTGGTTTTATTAAAATGGCTTGTATGAGAGTCAGTGGTGTATCTCTGTTGTGCTCTTTTTTCTCTCAAGATTTGATTGACGACGACATAAGTGACGACTTGGACTGTGTGGAGACAATCAAACAGACAGTGTAAGTGTTTGGTTTTGAGGTTGATGCTTTTTCTACATTTTCTTATTGTGTTAATATACTGTGTGCAAGTGCAGCAATTCTTACTAACTTTTGGATTGTCCTTTTTTCGTTTAAACAGGGAAAGTGGGCCTGGTGATCATAAAATGGCTCTAATGAGAATGTAAGTACGCAAATGCAAAATGTGTGTTTTAAATTTTAAACAGAAATCTATTTTATTTCCATCATGTTGTGTTGTAATTGGTTGGCATTCAATGTTTAAACGTGTGAAAAATGATATTAGAATGTCACTTTAGGATGTCCTTTAGTGATTTTTTTGCGAGCACATCTAGGGGTGTAACTGAACATGGAAATGTAAATGCTTTCTGATGTAATTATTAATATTGTTTTAATGATCCTTATAGGTTTAAGCAGCTCTTCCAGAAGGAATGTGTCATGACGGTTGCCTCTAGCTACTTCTCCGAGTGTTGAATGAGAAGCTATGTAAGATGATGACCCCCCCCCAAAGTGTATTTCGCATACTAATCGCTCACTCTCTAAACAATACATTGAGTTACATAGGGTGAATTTACACAGGCAGCTCAATTCTAAGCTTTTGCCCAATTATTAACCAATTGCAAAAAAAAGACCAATGCCAAAAGATCATAATTGAGCTTCCTGTGTAAATGTAGCCATAATGTGTAACAATTAGTTCTCATCAGCCTCATTTTCACAAAGTACACCAAAATAGAATGTACGTAGAAAGAATAAAGTTTAACAGTATATTTCTTTGGTTTGTTTAATTATCATTTGTTGTTGTTGTTGTGAACACCTGCACCTACTTTTAAATGCAATTGGGATAAATATATAGCAGGTTAAAGCCAGGCATACCTTGGATTAAACACTGGGATAAACTAAACAGGAAGAGGGTTTACTTCCGCCCAAAATCTGTTCACGAAAATAAGACCATGATGTGAGGAATTTTTGTATGGAAGTCAATGAGAGTGTCAAATTTGACCAACAAAAAATGTCATTACTAATTTGCTACGTGAGACTTACAGTGGATATCATAAGTATTCACCAACCATAGATTTTTTTTTAATTGTGTTGCATTACAAAGTGGGATTGAAAATGATTTATTTGTGATTTTTTTGTCATTGATCTAAAAAAAGGACTCCATAATGTCAAAGTGAAAAGAAAATTCTACAGTTTACAAATGAACTATTCACGCCCTATGTTTAGGAAAGCCTAAATTAGTTCAGGAGTACAATTTGGTTTAACAAATCACATAACAATTTACATCAACTCACTACCCGTTCCTCTGTCCCTCATACATACAACATCTGTAAGGTCCCTAAGTCAAGTACTGAATTTCAAGCACAGATTAAACTACAAAGACCAGGGAGCTTTTCAAAAGCCTCATAAATATTGGTAGATGGGTAACAACAATTCAGACATTGAATATCTCTTTAAGCATGGTCAAGTTAATAATTATTCTGTGGATGATGTATTAAACCACCCAGATACAACAAAGATACAATCTTCCTTCTGAACTGAGCTGCAAGACAAGAAGGAAACTGCTCAGGGATGTTACCATGAGGCCATTGGTGATTTTAAAACAGCTACAGAGTTCAATGGCTGTCGTGGGAGAAAACTGAGGATGGATCAACAACATTGTAGTTACTCCACAATAATGACCTAATTAAAATCAAATCAAAGTTATTTGTCACATGCGCCAAATACAACAGGTGTAGGACCTTACTTACAGGCGCTGTTTACTTACAGGCGCTAACCAATAGTGCAAAAAATGTGTTAGGTGAACAATAGGTAAGTAAAGAAATAAAACAATAGTAAAAAGACAGGCTATATACAGTAGCGAGGCTATAAAAGTAGCGAGGCTACATACAGACACCGGTTAGTCAGGCTGATTGAGGTAGTATCTACATATAGATATGGTTAAAGTGACTATGCATATATGATGAACAGAGAGTAGCTGTAGCGTAAAAGAGGGTTTGGGGGGGGGGCACACAATGCAAATAGTCCGGGTAGCCATTTGATTACCTGTTTAGGAGTCTTATGGCTTGGGGGTAAAAACTGTTGAGAAGCCTTTTTGTCCTAGACTTGGCACTCCGGTACCGCTTGCCATGCGGTAGTAGAGAGAACACTCTATGACCGGGGTGGCTCGGGTCTTTGACAATTTTTAGGGCCTTCCTCTGACACCGCCTGGTGTAGAGGTCCTGGATGGCAGGCAGCTTAGCCCCTGTGATGTACTGGGCTGTACGCACTACCCTCTGTAGTGCCTTGCAGTCAGAGGCCGAGCAATTGCCGTACCAGGCAGTGATGCAACCAGTCAGGATGCTCTCGATGTTGCAGCTGTAGAACCTTTTGAGGATCTCAGGACCCATGCCAAAACTTTTTAGTTTCCTGAGGGGGAATAGGCTTTGTCGTGCCCTCTTCACGACTGTCTTGGTGTGTTTGAACCATTCTAGTTTGTTGTTGATGTGGACACCAAGGAACTTGAAGCTCTCAACCTGCTCCACTACAGCCCCGTCGATGAGAATGGGGGCGTGCTCGGTCCTCCTTTTCCTGTAGTCCACAATCATCTCCTTAGTCTTGGCTACGTTGAGGGATAGGTTGTTATTCTGGCACCACACGGCCAGGTCTCTGACCTCCTCCCTATAGGCTGTCTCGTCGTTGTCTGTGATCAGGCATACCACTGTTGTGTCGTCTGCAAACTTAATGATGGTGTTGGAGTCGTGCCTGGCCATGCAGTCGTGGGTGAACAGGGAGTACAGGAGGGGACTGAGCACGCACCCCTGTGGAGCTCCAGTGTTGAGGATCAGCATGGCAGATGTGTTGCTACCTACCCTCACCACCTGGGGGCGGCCCGTCAGGAAGTCCAGGATCCAGTTGCAGAGGGCGGTGTTTAGTCCCAGGATCCTTAGCTTATTGATGAGCTTTGAGGGTACTATGGTGTTGAACGCTGAGCTGTAGTCAATGAATAGCATTCTCACATAAGTGTTCCTTTTGTCCAGGTGGGAAAGGGCAGTGTGGAGTGCAATAGAGATTGCATCATCTGTGGATCTGTTTGAGCGGTATGCAAATTGGAGTGGGTCTAGGGTTTCTGGGATAATGGTGTTGATGTGAGCCAATACCAACCTTTCAAAGCACTTCATGGCTACGGACGTGAGTGCTACGGGTCTGTAGTCATTTAGGCAGGTTGCCTTTGTGTTCTTGGGCACAGGGACTAAGGTGGTCTGCTTGAAACATGTTGGTATTACAGACTCAATCAGGGATATGTTGAAAATGTCAGTGAAGACACCTGCCAGTTGGTCAGCACATGCCCGGAGTACACGTCCTGGTAATTCGTCTGGCCCCGCAGCCTTGTGTATGTTGACCTGTTTAAAGGTCTTGCTCACGTCGGCTACGGAGAGCGTGATCACACAGTCGTCCGGAACAGCTGATGCTCTCATGCATGCCTCAGTGTTGCTTGCCTCTCCGACCACTATGAGCGCCGCCTCTGGGTGAGTGGTTTCCTGTTTGCTTATTTCCTTACACAGCTGACTGAGTGCAGTCTTAGTGCCAGCATCTGTCTGTGGTGGTAAATAAACAGCTACGAAAAGTATAGCTGAAAAGTCTCTAGGCAAGTAGTGTGGCCTGCAATGTATCACAATATACTCTACTTCAGGCGAGCAAAATCTAGAGACTTCCTTAGATTTCGTGCCCAGCTGATGTTTACAAATATGCACAGACCGCCCCCCCCCTCGTCTTACTGTGCTGTTCTATCTTGCCGGTGCAGCATGTATCCCGCTAGCTGAATATCCATGACGTCATTCAGCCACGATTCCGTGAAACAGGATATTACAGTTTTTGATGTCCAGTTGGTAGGATATTCGTGATCGTACCTCGTCTAATTTATTGTCCAATGATTGCACGTTGGTTAGTAGTATTGACGGTAACGGCAGCTTTCCCAGTCACCTTTGCCGGGTCCTGACCAGGCATCCGGCTCTTTGTCCTATATACCTGCGTCGCTTCCTTTTGCAAATAACGTGGATGGCGGTCCTGTGGGGTGTTTGGAGAATGTCTTGTGCGTCATCTTTGTTGTAGAAAAAATATTTGTCTAATCCGAGGTGAGTGATCGCTGTCCTGATATCCAGAAGCTATTTTTTTGCCGTAAGATATGATTGCAGAAACATTATGTACAAAATAAGTTACAAATAACGCGAAAAAAACACAATTGGTTGGGCGCCCGTAAAACTGCTGCCATTTTTCCGGCGCCATTTTAACACTCCTGACAGAGTGAAAAGAAGGACGCCTGTACAGAATACAAATATTCCAAAACATGCATCCTGTTTGCAATAAGGTACTATAAAACTGAAAGAACGTTGGCAAAGAAATTTACTTTTTGTCCTGAATACAAAGCGTTATGTTTGGGCCCAACACAACACATAACTGAGTAACTGCCTCCCTATTTTCAAGCATGGTGGTGGCTGCATCGTGGTATGGGTATGCTTGACATTGGCAAAGACTGGGGAGTTTTTCAGGATAAAAAGAAACGGGATGGAGCTAAGCACAGGCAAAATCCTAGAGGAAAACCTGCTTCAGTCATGTAAGGGAATTTTTATGTTTGTGTTTTTCTGATAACTAACTAACTAATGCAAGTGGCTGACTGAACAAATCCTCTCTATCAGTAGCTGCAATTTGGCAGTAGGCCCAGACCTTGTTTTGAGAACGAACTAAAGATATCTCAGTTTCAAGGTCTCAGCTTAGAGAGAAGAAGCCTCGTGAGGTATTGGTTGGTCACATGAATTAAACAAAATGGTAATGATTCATTAATTATGCTAAATCATGCAAATATAACTTGTCTGTGTATAGCCATATATAGCCAGCAGCACACCACCCTGCATCCCACCGCTGGCTTGCTTCTGAAGCTAAGCAAGGTTCGTCCTGGTTGGTCCCTAGATGGGGGACCAGATGCTGCTGGAAGTGGTGTTGGAGGGCCAGTAGGAGGCACTCTTTCCTCAGGTCAAAAAAATAAAATATATATCTCAATGACACAGGGCAGTGATTGATACTGCCCTGTGTAGGGTGCTGTCTTTCGGATGGGTCGTTAAACAGGTGTTCTGACTCTCTGTGGTCATTAAAGATCCCCTGGCTAAATTCCCAAGCTGTCCCTCATGCAGTCACCTAATCATCCCCAGCTTACAATTGTCTCATTCATCCCCCTCCTCTCCCCTGTAACTATTCCCCAGGTCGTTACTGTAAATGAGAATGTGTTCTCAGTCAACTTACCTGGTAAAATAATGGATAAATAAAAAATAAGACATCTGCTGGGACTGCCCATTCAGAGCTTCTGATTGACATGTGTACTATGGTGCATTGAGTTGGTTGGAACCTCTCCAGTGCGCTGACAAATAAACAATGATTCCCGTCCGACCAAAAATGGACGAGGACCCGCCCAGACCCTTACTGTGAGCTGCCCAGGAGGAGAGACATCATCCACGAACAATTGAGGGACGGTAACTGATTTCAGAAAGTCAATTTAAATTAATCTGTATAAAAAGAAACAGAACTGATCAAAAAGAAAATCAAGGCGAGTAACGCATAAAAAGGTACCCATAGTCTTAAAGAGAGAAGACTATTCAATAGTTTTAGCCTCTCTGGGCTAGGGGGCAGTATCCTGCATTTTGGCTGTCTGACATGCCCAAAGTAAACTGACTGTTACTCAGGCCCAGAAGCTAGGATATGCATATAATTGGTAGAATTGGATAGAAAACACTCTGAAGATTCTAAAACTAAAATAGTGTATGTGAGTATAACAGAACTGATTTGGCATGCGAAAACCCGAGGAAAATCCATCCGGAATGTTTTTTTTTTTGAGCTCCCAGGTCATTCCTATGTTGGCCTATTGAATTTCCAACCAAAAAGCGCCCAGATTGCAGTACCTATGGCTTCCACTGGATGTCAACAGTCTTTAGAAAAGGTTTCAGGCTTGTTTTTTGAAAAATGAACAAGTAGTTGTAGTTTTTCCAAGGTGTCCCTCAATAGGACTATAGTCTTGTGGCACGCTTGAATGAGGGCGCGCACTTCATTATTTATCTCCGGTATTGAACATACTACATACATTCCGTCTTAAATTGTATCATTTATTTACATATTAGGGTACCTGAGGATTGTTTAGAAACGTTGTTTGACTTGTTTGGACTTCTGGGATTCCTTTGTCTGCATGTTGAATGGGTTGAACGGGTGGATTACTGAATCAAACGCGCCAACTAAACTGACTTTTTTGGGGTATAAAGAAGGACTTTATCGAACAAAACGACCATTTGTTGTGTAGCTGGGACCATTGGGATTGCAAACTGAGGAAGATCTAAGGTGTGATTTATTTTATCGCTATTTCTGATTTTTGTGACACCTCTGCTGGTTTGGAAAATATTTTTATGCTAGGTGTATGCGGGGCGCTGTCCTCAGACAATCAAATGCTATGCTTTCGCCGTAAAGCCTATTGTAAATCGGAAAAAGTGGTTTGATTACCAAGATTCTAAGCTAAAGAATGATGTGTGACACTTGTATTTTCATGAATGGTTAATATTCCGATTTTTGTATTTTGAATTTCGCGCTCTGCAATTTTACCGGATGTTGTCGTAGTGGAACACTAGCGGGACACCTAGCCCAAAGAGAAAACTAGAGCGAGGGCGTAACGGTATCATGGAAAGCCCCGCTGACACCTGTCTTTAGGCATTTAGAAATGTCTTTCTGGTCTGCAGCCACTAATAAATAACTCAAGGTATTTTTGAGTACGTGGTGTTATTTATATGTATAGTGAGTAGCAGCAAGAAAACCGATTACCGAGTGTGTTTGGGAATAGTACTAAGTGAATGTGGATGTGAAAGTTGTGTGACTGTGAGATATGGGATGAAAGATTAAGCTGAAAGATTGGTATTTGGATAACAAGAGCTGATTGCGCCTCCCGAGTGGCGCAGTGGTCTAAGGCACTAGAGAGATTCTGGGTTCGAGTCCAGGCTCGGTCGCAGCCGGCTGCGACCAGGAGACCCATGGGGTGGCGGACAATTGGCCCAGCGTTGTCTGGGTTAGGGGAGGGTTTGGCAGGCATGGATGTCCTTGTCCCATCGCGCACTAGCGACTCCTTTGGCAGGCCGGGCACAGTGCACACTGACACGGTCGCCTGGTGCACAGTGTTTCCGCCGACACATTGGTGTGGCTGGCTTCTGGGTTAAATGGGCATTGTGTCAAGAAGTAGTGCGGCTTGGTTGGGTTGTGTTTCGGAGGACGCACGGCGGAGGACGCAGGACGCTCTGTACAAGAGTTGCAGCGATGAGACAAGACTGTAACTACCAATTGGATACCACAAAATTGAGGAGAAGAAGGGGTAAAAGTTTTTTTTATTTTTTAAATATATATTTTTTAATTCATCAAGAGCTGATTCAAATTTTGAGAATATATGGATTTCAATTATTAATATTAAGATAAGATTGAAATGTGGATAATAAAAGGATTGAAATTGAGCTATTAAGTATTGAGTGAATGAGAGCTGTCATGTGTGAAAGAGGTGAAGGAATGCCACAACCAGTTCTGTGTGAGCTGGCTTTTCCAGTTCTGTGTGAGCTGACTTTTCCAGTTCTGTGTGAGCTGACTTTTCCAGTTCTGTGTGAGCTGATCTGTAACGTTATCTAGGGGTCTGTCCAACACCACCGTTGGATCTACAGGTAGAGTATAACATGTCTCGGAAATCAGATACGTAACACGTCTCAGAGGATAACGTCTCGTTAGGAAAGAGAAGAACGTCTCGTTAAAAATTAGGATAGCATGTCTCATTAGTAACGAGGGTAACACGTCTCTGAGGATAACGTCTCGTTAGGAAAGAGGATAACGTCTCGTTAAAAATGAGGATAGCATGTCTCATTAGTAACGAGGGTAACATGTCTCTGAGGTTAACATGACTTTAGATTATATGAGGATAACATGTCTCATCATGTCTCATGTATAACGTTATTATGTATGGAGATATAAAAGAAGAGAGAACTATTTTTCCGAATATGCTGTTAAACAGAGCTAGTGTAAATATCTAAACCCCTGTATGAATAGAACACTAGTCTAGATGAGGAATTTGTGATGTAACACAAATGTATAAGGGTTATTATGATGAACTGATGAAGTAAGAATAGAAAAATAATAATAATATACAACTAGCACACCCACATGTAGACGTACGTAAGTGGTGAAAAAAGTATTCTGAGGAATGTTCAGAGTGGTCCTTTTATGGATAAGGTTAAAGCATTGTACGGGACTTGACTTTCCCCTAACCAATAGAACTAATGAACGCTTAGAAGATTTCCTCCACCCTGGTAATGCATTTTGAAATAAGCCCATACCCTGTTAAATAGAATCAATGAATGTTGAACATGATTTTCTGTTAACTAAACTTAAAAGGCTACAATTTATTGTACTCCCGATGGAGTTTTCGTTGCTAGGTCAGACTAGGTCAGTATCTGGAGCATCAGCATTTGTGGGTTCGATTACAGGCTCAAAACAAATAACTTTCTTCTGAAACTCGTCAGTCTATACTTGTTCTGAGAAATGAAGGCTATTCCATACGAGAAATTGCCAAGAAACTGAAGATCTCATACAACGCTGTGTACTACTCCCTTCGCAGAACAGCACAAACTGTCTCTAACCAGAATAGAAAGGAGTGGGAGGCCCCGGTGCACAACTGAGCAAGAGGACAGACGCCTCACAAGTCCTCAACTGGTAGCTTTTGATATACCGGTATTGATGCAGGGACTGGTTTGGGTTTTTACTTTACCTTCTATACCGGTATTTGAATGCTTGGTTTGTTAATTGTGATACGCCATATGTAATGTCCATTTTTAGTTTACTTCGCTACTTGAGTCATCTCTCTCCGCGCCACTTTCCGCCGACATAGCCACGCCCCCTTGTCACTCAAGGAGCACATTTGATGTTCTTCAACCACGAGACACTTGCGTTCGGTCTGCATGGTCAATGTAACAAATGTAATAGTGTCGATGATAACAATGCTGTTTTCACTTTGCTTCTTAATATAAATCCACTAGCGTTCTATGTCACTATTGGTTTGTGTTTCTTACATCAGCAAACAGCTAGTTTGTATTTTCTTAGCAAGTTGCACTAAATCTAGTGAGACGCTAATTGTTACCGGCTAATAGCTAGCTAGCTAATAAAGGTACTGAGTAAGAGCAAACGTAGCTAGCTAATACAGCCTGAAAATACCAGTGATGTTGTAGACCTAAATCAGCATGTTGTTTGTGCAACAGTATCTTCTAAATCAAAGAGGAATATGCAAAGTAAGAACATGTTAACAACACGAAGTAACTAAAAACATGCAATGTAGCCAAAGCTTATAGGGTCCCCTAGGAAACACGTATCAACACTTACTTTCCTACACTGTCACAACTCCTCCCTGGCATTTTAATTCGTTGTCATCTCAAACAACACTATTAAAAGTGCCCACTATTATATTCTAACTATTGAATTAGATTAGTCATTATATTTCCATGATTCCAACAGTTTTGCTCTAATTCGCAAGTCAAATCGCAATTGCAACATTTGGTTAAAAATACATCCGTGCAGCCCTACGTGGCAGTTTGGAAATTATCTAAATTGAGCGGTGGTGTAAAGTACTTAAGTAAAAATACTTTCAAGTACTACTTAAGTCGTTTTTTTGTATCTGTACTTTACTATTTATATTTTTGACTACTTTTACTACATTCCTAAAGACAATACTGTACTTTTTACCCCATACGTTTTCCCTGACACCTAAAAGTACTCATTACATTTTGAATGCTTAGCAGGACAGGAAAATGGTCCAATTCATGCACTTGTCAAGAGAACATCCCTGGTCATCTACTGTAAATTATGTCAGAGTGTTGGTGTGCCCCTGGCTATCCGTAAATTTAAAAAAACCAAGAAAATGGTGCCATCTGGTTTGCTTATATAAGGATTTTGACATTTTTATACCTTTACACTTAAGTACATTTTATCAATTACATTTACTTTGGATTCTTAAGTATATTTAAAACCAAATACTTTTAGACTTTTACTCAAGTAGTATTTTACTGCATGACTTTCAGTTTTATTTGAGTCATTTTCTATTAATGTATCTTTACTTTTACTCAAGTATGACAGTTGGGTACTTTTTCCACCACTGCAATTGAGTGCAGGAAATGCAGTAATGATAAAAGTGCTGAAATTAGTTTTGGTTGAAGTTTAATTGAACAGTATAAAACAATCAGAATGGAGAAAGACTTAGAATGTATGTGTTGCCACCCTAGGATCACTCTTTAGCAAATGTAGAACTTTTATTATTCAAAAACAAAAAATACTGTCAAATACCGTCATACCGCCCTTTTTTTTTTTAATAGCGTGATATAATATTTGGGCCATATCGCCCAGCCCTACCAGCCCCCGACGTACTGCTCCAGCCGCAGGACGACGACCCCAAGGGCGAGGAGCGGGCCGGACGGCGAAGGTGGAAATCTCAGATGTTGTTGGGATCTAGAATGTCGTCCACCGGAACCCAACACTGCTCCTCTGGACCGTACCCCTCCCAGTCCACCAGGTACTGGAGCCGACCCCCACGGTGTCGGGAGTAAGGGAGGGATCTGACGGTATAGACGCGACTCCCATCGATGTCCAGGGGAGGCGGAGGGGTGTCGTGGGGGACGGCATCAGCCAGGGGACCAGGAACCACCGGCCTGAGAAGGGAAACATGAAAAGATGGTGAAATCAGGTAATTAGTGAGGAGTTGTAATCTGTAAATTACCTCGTTGACCCTCCGCAGGACCGTAAACGGCCTCACAATCTGGGGACTCAGCTTCTTACAGGGCAAGCGGAACAGGAGGTTCCTGGTGGAGAGCAGTGGCAATCCGCTTGCTCCTTCTGATGGCGGGCTGGAGTCTCACGTGGGCATCGTTCCATAACTCTTCTGCACGCCTGAACCACTTATCCACCGCAGGAGCTTCGGTCTGGCGCGGAGTCCACGGAGACAGGGCTGGCTGATAACCCAGAACATACTGGAAACGATTCAGCCCAGTAGAGGAGTGTCGTAATGTATTCTGCCAAAGGAAGGAATCAGGCCCACTCCCCCTGCATGTCCTGGCAGTGACTCCCTCAGGAATCTCCCCAGCTCCTGGTTCATCCTCTCCACCTGCCAGTTAGACTGAGGCCGGTACCCAAAAGTGAGGCGGACCATGACACCCAGCTTCTCTATGAAGGCTTTCCAAACATGGGACTTGAATTGGTGGCTGTGGTAAGAAATTATGTCCTCCGAAAGGCCATAGTGCCGGAAGACCTGCTGGAACAGTGCCTCAGCGACCTGGAGAGCGGGAGGTAGACCAGAGAGGGATTAAACAGCAGGATTTAGAGAATCTGTCAACAACAACCAGAATAGTGGTAAAACCATCAGAAAAGGGAGATCCGTTACAAAGTCTATGGACAGATGTGACCAAGGCCGCTGAGGCATGGGAAGGGTAAGTTGTTTCGCTGCTGGAGCGTGCCGGGGAGTTTTGGATTGAGTACATACTGAACATGTACACCTTACATTGGTATACAATATACAGTATACATGGATTTCCAATGGAGCACATCTTACTAAGAATGAGCAATTTACTGAAAGTACCAATGCAGCCATTTTTAATCTCAATATCAAATCCATTTCTGGGTAACCTTACTGTGGTTGTTTTCAATTAAAATGGGCAAAAATAAACAATCTTTCTTAGGAAAGAGCAATTTCTCTAGAATTTGCTGGGAGTGGTATGAGTGGGGAGGGAAAAACTGTTATTAGCAGAGGTTTGGAACTCTTTATTGGTCTATTAAGCAATTCACCGGCAGCCCAAAACTCGCTGACATTTCAGTCTTTTCAAACATCTCTTAAATTAAAATGGCATCATCGTTTTCACAGTATTATTCCAAAATAATAGTGTGGAAATATATAAACACAGGATGGTCATGTTTTTGACTGCACTGGGCCTTTAAGCTCATACTGTACCTTCACACAAGCATATCCTCAAGTTACTCTTGAAACAGTGTCATATCATTGATATGTTTTTGACTGTCATATTTTGGTTGTGTGGTTTATTACAGACCTATCCTCCACCAACATCACCACCTCCACAGATATCGCTGTGGTCACCCACCTGAAAGAGGTCAGTAGAGTCTATTTTAACAGCAGTGAGTCTAGAGGCCTGGCAGGTGTGAAAGGTGAGAGTAACTAACAAATGAGTGAAACTTCATTGGATTTCTGTCCTTCTTTACTACTGGTCACAGATCCACGCAGCAGATATTTGAACATACTGGGCCAGGAACGGAAGATCAGCCCCGAGACTGAACATCCTGTGGTACTCAACGGACCAGCTCAAAGTCCTGTGGTCCAGAGCAAACCAACAGTGGAGCTCCTGGTTGTGAGGTCCAAGACCAGCAGAAAAGCCTGGCTTAGGGCATAAGGAGGACCACCTCCCGGTTGACACCAACAAATCTGTAAGAATCCTGTTTGTCATACCCTGTCCAGAAACAGTGGAATAATACACAGAACCTTTGCCCATCTTGCACACCGAGTTGGTTGTTTGGCAACGGTTACCAATAGGGATGTACCCCCCTTCACCAGTGGGGAACAGGCTGTGGGTCCTCCCAAGGGTATCAATAATAGTAGCATGTACTCAATGACAGGAGGTTAGTCGCAACTTAATCCGACTTAAATCCTCATACTGTATCAGCCAATCATGGCTCTGCCTGGTGTTCAAACCCCCCCCCCCCCCAACAGCTGTTTGTGCTAGACCATTTAGCCTGGGAATACACAACTGAATGCTGGGCACTGCCATGTACAATATGTGCATGTTATGTAGTGTAGACTACAGGAACCCCAATTTCTGTGCTGGAAGCATCAAGCTTACCAAAAACCCACCAATTTGACAGCACATATTGTAATAAAGTTTATTTACAGGTTGTAATAGAACAAAGAAATGTCTGTACACTCGTGAAGTTAGGAGGGACTACAGTACACAGAAAAAAGACACAGGAAACAAGAACATTTAAAAGTTGAAAGTGCTTTGGTTCTCAGGGATCTGGAAGGCGTAGCCGTCAGTCGTGGTTTCTGGAGCAACAGACTCGTCCTCCTCACCCTGAAAGCAAGACAGATGGTGTCACCAGAACAATAGTTTGAATTGCAACTTCATCCACTCATTTACCACCCAGTTTCACGCGACAAAGCTGTTCTCCACCAATAACACATGTAGCCTTTTACAGTCGCAATAAGGTGAACAAGGTCAGATGTGAAAAGATCAAAAAACCCAGCTCATGTTCAATGTCTCCTTTTGATAACAATCAGCCGCATTACCCATGAATGGACGAGACAAGCTAAAGAGGACATAAGTGTATTTGGACTTAGTCAATGCTTGGTAAAGGACTCACCTCGCCAGAGAAGTACTTCTCAATGAGGTTGAGAGATGCCTTGTAGACCATCTCGTTCTCGTGGGACTGCAGAGCCTCGATCCTGTCCAGGCCGCCACACTCCTCGATCATCAAGCACAGCTTCTCCACCTCGCCGATCTTCTCTCCTGCCTGAGAGCATGAGTCGTTTAGTATGGGCTTTTATACACACAAATCCACTTATAATTTCAAAGCAATAAACATAGTCAAATTTGAAAATAGCAGATCAATGCTAAAACATGAATGTCTCAACAACCGGGCTATGGGAGATACTTGGAGTGGTAGCTCCCATGCATAAATCGCAGAGATTAATATTTGCCAGTCAATCAAAACCCACAGATCAGCACGGTGCAGCTGTCTCTAGGAACCACTAGGCAAACTGTCAGTGTTCTAGGGTGCTCATTAGCCATAATGTGTTACTGATAGAATTATGGGTTGTAATAGGGACCTCTTGACCGTCACACTGATTGTGTCATGAGACTTAAAAGCACTACCCATTGGTCCTTCTTACATACCAGAAACTGACTTACCAGGAAGATGTTGGTTATGGCATCCAGAATGACCAGGATGGTCTTGCTGTCCTTGGCAGAGAGCAGGTTGAGGAGGGGCTCCAGCACGTTGGCCTGTACCAAGTGTATCACCTGCTCCACCGTTCCCCCGCTGGTGTAGTTGGTGATAGCCCACACCACCTCCTTCTGGGTCTTGTAGTCTCCCTGGTTGAAGAGACATGAGGCAGGGTCAAAGAGATAGCTAGAGGACTCATCTTTGTATTTGTGCCATTATAGTGTCTATGACAGCATTGTCGTCGAGGCAATATCCACCACAGTAAATTTCCTTCACGATTGGGTGATCATTTCCGATGACCCAGTTGGACATGACACCAACAGGGTAACCAGGAGGAATCAGCCAATGAAATCCCACCCAGTCAAGTACATTCAAACTGTGGAAGCCCTCAACAGTGCTGCCCATGCTAACACAGCATTTTGGCCACTAGAGGCCTCTATCACTCTATGGGCAGGGCTCCCTTCATGTATAGACTCATTCACAGCTTTCATTTCTGCTGTCGGCACCCTCAGACAAGGAGTGCTGATGTTTGTGGAGCAGCACAACAGATAAACCAGGCGTAAGTTCAGTAGGCATGAAACTGAAGAACAGTCAAACGGGGAGGTCAAATCTGGGGCTGCATGTAGCAAACGTCTAGGATCAGGTCCTAAAAGGACAAATTAACCTAGTTGATCAGCCCTTAATGCATACTAGCCCCTGAATGGCTCGCCCCCTAATGAACAACCCACGAACCCTTCTCATACCTTCTTGAGGACGTCCACCAGCAGTGGCACGAGGCCGGCATTGACGACTTCCTGGATCTGGGTGTCCTTGCCAGCCGTGACGTTGGAGAGGGTCCAGGCCGCCTCCTTCTGGATGTTGGACTTGTGGTGGCGGAGAAGCGCGGGGAACATTGTCAGAGCGCCGGAGTTCAACACACACTGTGTCTGCTCATCTGTGCCAGTCACAATGTTACCCAGCGACCGCAGAGAGGGAATCTAGGACCACAGAGAGGGAATTAGGATTCGGATTCAAGTTACACAATTGACTGATATCTGTGACAACAGGCTTTCCTCAGTAACTTGGAATGTCTCAACAACCGGGCTATAGAAGCTACTTGGAGTGGTAGCTCCCATGCATAAATCACAGAGATTAATATTTGCCAGTCAATCAAAACCCACAGATCAGCACAGTCCAGCTGTCTCTAGGAACCACAAGGCAGACCACTGTACAGGGACAATTTTTAAAAAGCCTCGCAACCGCGACAAGGGGACGTACCACGATGGTGAGCTCCCCGGAGCCGAGCAGCTGGACGAGGCGGGGCACCAGGCCGGACTGCACTACCACCTCGATGCGCTCGTTAGGGCCGTCTGTCAGGTAGGACACGGCCCAGCAGGTGTCAGCCAGCACCTCCTTGTCGTCGTGATGGAGCAGGCGCACCAGCATGGGTAGCAGTAGCTGCACGGCCGCCAATGGCGGCGCAGGGTTCTTGTTCCGACACAGGTTGGACAGGGTCCATGTCACGTTCCTCAGGTAACCAGACTAGAGGGAGCAGGGAGATGTCTTTAGAGATCAATACGCCGCACCGTTATAAGCTATATTTAGATTTATGGATGCATCAAATTGAGGTAATGAGCCAAGATGAGAAAGCTAAAGCAGTCAACTGTATATAGCACAACATCATAAATACACCTCAGCCAAATACATTTAAACTCAGTTTCACAATTCCTGACATTTAATCCGAGTAAAAATTCCTTGTCTTAGGTCAGTTAGGATCCCCACTTTATTTTAAGAAAGTGAAATGTTAGAACAATAGGAGAATGATTTCAGCTTTTATATCTTTCATCACATTCCCAGTGGGTCAGAAGTTTACATACACTAAATTAGTTTCATCAGACCAGAGGACATTTTTCAAAAAAGTACAAACTCTGTCCCCATGTGCAGTTGCAAACCGTAGTCTGGCTTTTTTATGGCGGTTTTGGAGCAGCGGCTTCTTCCTTGCTGAGCAGCCTTTCAGGTCATGTCGATATAGGACGTGTTTTACTGTGGGTATAGATACTTTTGTACCTGTTTCCTCCAGCATCTTCACAAGGTCCTTTGCTGTTGTTCTGGGATTGATTTGCACTTTTCGTTCATCTCTAGGACAGAGCGCGTCTCCTTCCTGAGCGGTATGGCGGCTGCGTGTTCCCGTGGTGTTTATACTTGCGTACTAGTGTTTGTACAGATGAACGTGGTACCTTCAGGCAGTTGGAAATTGCTCCCAAGGATGAACCAGACTTGTAGAAGTCAACAAGTTTTGGGTGATTTAAAAAAAATGTCCCATGATGTCAAACAAAGAGGCACTGGGTTAGAAGGTAGGCCTCGAAATACATCCACAGGTACACCCCCAATTGACTGAAATGTCATTTAGCCCATCAGAAGATTCTAATGACATTACATAATTATCAGGAATTTGCCAAGCTGTTTAGAAAGGCACAGTCAACTTAGTGTATGTAAACTTCTGACCCACTGGAATTGTGATAGTGAATTATAAGTGAAATAATCTGTCTGTAAACAATTGTAGGAAAAATTACTTGTGTCATGCACAAAGTAGATGTCCCAAGTGACTTGCCAAAACCAGTTTTAATGACTCCAACCTAAGTGTAAGTAAACTTCCGACTTCAACTGTAGCTGATGACCGAGTGGAATTTCCTGCAGCACTTGTTAACAAATTCCACAACAAACCAGAGCTTTTCCTCATACGTAAACAGCTTACAGAGAACACAGACAGGTCAGGAGCAGCCAGCAGAGTCAGGAGGGGCTCAATTGCGCCGTGCTTGATGACCAAGTCCCTGTAGATGGAGCCATCACCTGAGGAAAAGGGAGGAATCAGGCCAAGTCAAAAATGTGGTCACAGAAGACAGTTGACCTGACATACAACCACAGCGCAAGAAGGCTTATTGCAAAAGGTATATTGAGCTAACACACGTTCAAGTAGTAGTATTTTCAAGAGAAATGCTGATAAATTGATATTGTTACCTGCCTGGTAGCAATAATCTTTACCAGAATTTCTAGTTCAACATTAACATGAAGTTTCACACTCAAGTTTTGCAGACAAAGATGTTTGAAAGACACAGGGTTTGACAGGAAGTTATTCCAACAAACACGGGAAAAGCTTTCAGATCACTGTTCCTGTACTATCAATGACAATGGCAACAGTCATGCCATAGTCACTTTCGATACAGGCAAAATAATAAATAAAGTGTGCCTTCTCATACCAGCGATGTTTCCCAGGGCCCAGACAGCCTGCTCGCTGATGTGGGGGTGCGGGGACATCACCAGGCTGATGAAGGCGGGGATGGCTCCTCCGGCCACCACTGCGGTGGTTTGGTCCGAGCTGCCAGAGGCGATGTTGGTCAGGGCCCAGGCCGCCTCGAACTGTATGGGAGGACACTCGGCAAGGCCCAGAAAGCTGACAAAGTTTGAGATGAGCCCGGCGCCGATGATGTGATCAATGGGAGGGTGCCTCTCTCTGGACAGCAGCTTCCTGTGAACGGCCATGTCAAAAGTAATGGTTAGGGGCAGACAAGGCAACAGAACAGAAACAGTGATTACTCAAAACCAGTTTCCAATTATACGCTTACTGATTTACCTGGCTGCCTGGGTAGCCTGCACCTGATGATCTAGGCTTTGGCTATTTACGCCAGCCACAATCTCCTCAACCGTCCAGTGCTGTGCAGGCTATGGAAACATGACAGGATTACAGATTAATGCCATCTGTGGGGCGTCTGCATGTGTAACAGTATATAGCTTCCGCCTCTCATCGCCCCTACCTGGGCTCGAACCAGGGACCCTCTGCACACAGACAACAGTCACCCTCGAAGCATCGTTACCCATCGCGCCACAAAATCCGCGGCCTTTACTTCAAAGTCTGAGATCGAGTGACGTCACCGATTGAAACGCTATTAGCGCGCACCCCGCTAACTAGCTAGTCATTACACATCGGTTACACATGCATGTCAATGGAACAAAGTGACGAATATAAGCGCTAGGTAACAGGCCTCTGATAGAGTACAGGGCAGCCAAATCAATCTATTGGGAAGAGGTCCATTTTTGGCTTGCTCACCCTTTGTTGATGGCCTGTACACCGTCATAATCCAAAACTTGCCGTTGCCTGTCTGAGTTTCAAATAAGGGTAGTTACAGTATGGATACAAAATAATACCTGTGCATTTTGGTCCTTCTCTTGGAGTGGAGACGTAGGCTCATCTGGGCAGATACTGACGTTCCTTCTTTTGAGAAGCTGGTCATCTTTCTTCGCCTTTCGAAGTTCAACGTTGACCTCGACTCTTCTGCGCCTCAATTCCTGCACATAAACAATGTCAATTTCCAATACTGTAAACTAGGTGTTAATCAATCAAGATTAGGCAGCAAAGGCGATATCAACTTACGTTGGTATCTTTTCCCTTGTTTTTGAATTGGGTGATACGATCGGCGTCGTTCGCAGTTGTCGACATTGTTTTCGTTGCTTATTGAACACGGCGAGGACTTCACTGTAGTATTGATTACTAACGTGATGGGGAAAAGTTAAATGTTAGCTATGTGCGTGTTTTAAATAAAATACCCAACGTTTTCCTAGCTAGGAAGACAGTGTCGCTTTCCTGCTGCCCAGCAAACTATAATCTAACGTAGATCACCATGTGGCCGGTTGAAAACGCGCAAACTGACCATTTAATCATAACCAGTACACCAGAAAACCAGTAATAATTTAACAATATATCAACGCATATCATTCATATCGAATGCACTCAGTAACTGCTATATTATAACCATTAAAATAAACAACAACTAACAAACGCATGAACACCAGCCTCACCTTGTTCTTGTTCTTACTGGCAATGACGTCAAACGTGAGACTACCTTTAAATTTCCGGCTCCCTCGATCTGTGATTGGCCCATTCGAGTCAAAGCACCTCTTCATTGGCCCCTTTTTGAAAAAGTCGGAAAGAAGTCGCTAGTGGTGATGCGCTGTTATCGCGAGACGACACTACAGCTTTTCACTAAATTTGACTATATTTGCCTGCGACACGTCGCAGAGCACAGTAGTTTAGCTAAAACTGGCAGTAAATATGTTGATCATGAAACCGAATATACACAATTCCAAGGAACGTTACACGCCTTTTTCGTCATGTTTTTAATTTTATAAACTGTGCTTGCGATAACTGGGAACGTGATGACCCAGTGGCCTAATGGATAAGGCATCAGCCTCCGGAGCTGGGGATTGTGGGTTCGAGTCCCATCTGGGTCGCATTTAGCTTCCGTTTTACGTGACATGATACAAAAGCAAATGATTGTTAATAGCTACATGGATTATAAAACCGGGGAATGCACTCCGACCCTAACCTGTCTCTTACAATTGTTATTGCATTAAACTATGGGGCCTTGACCGACGAAAATGTACCATACAAATCAATCACATACGTAGCAATAAGGTTTAATCACGACTTTAATACCAATGTTTGAAATCTGCAATACCGCAAGCATCCAAGCGTCGCCTCAAAGTTTGTGACATTGTGTCCAAAAGGGGGCAGTGGTTCTATGCGTATGACAATCACCGGTATAGGCTACACATTCACAGTGGCAAACAGAATAAATCAGAAACAATTAGTTGACGCATTTCTATACAGTATTTATCCCGGTGTTTCACCCAACAGGCACAGACTTTTCTGTTTCCATCTATGCAGTACGGTGTTGTGCATCGAAATCTCCACCCTGACAGTGTATTAGGCAAAGATATTTATTCATAGACTAATACACTTGAAACAAATAGCCAAAACGAAAACTGCAGACATTACAAGTGCCTCCCCGCGATCAAACCGCCATAAATTTGTTTAAATGAAACGCAGCCTGACGTGATCGTTGACAGCTGCCTTAAAGGACATTTTTTGTTGTTGTTGCTTTCTGCTACTAAGATCAGTGAAATGTAGGCTAAACTGACAAAGGAGTGAAGAGCAGAAATCTCAACTAGCAAGCAAGTCGCAGCAATGAAGAATTGAGTGTGTGCGCGTTCAAGCGAGGGGGGGGTTCTGGCAGAGGGGGAGATATTCGGCACAACATCGGCACCTGTGTCTGACTGGGCGATGGATCTAGCGGACCTGCTCTCATTTCCGGCAGAGAGGAAGAGGCGAAACCAAAGGCAATGCTTTGGCAATGTTAACGTATGTTTCTCATGCCAATAAAGCCTTTTGAATTGAATTGAATTAATTGGGTCCAAAATCTGTCTTCTCCAGCAGGTGGCATTTTCAAGTTTTTGTATGGAGGTCAATGAGCGTGTCGAATTAAGTTAACAAAAAATGTAATGCCTTATTTGCTACGTGTGGATTATTTGATCGAATTTACGTTTCGTAATGATTACGTTGTTACGAGTGTACTGATATAAGTAGGACACGTGACATCCTGGCAACTTTGAGAAAAAACACTTTATATCGGAGTGTGCCTGGTCGTCACTAGTTACTACAGCCACAAAGTCGTAAACACGACTATTTCTAAAATGTCTCTTTTTAAAATGTTATTTTAACCTAACCATTACCACACTGCTAACCTTATGACTAATCTTAACCTTAAATCAAGACCAAAAACAGCATTTTTGTTTTAGTTAATATTTATTATAAACATGTTCTGACTTTGTGGCTGAAGTAACTAGTGGAAACGTTCACACAAGAATCTGTCCCACCTGATCTTGCCTCCCGACTGCCTCCCATTTTTGAAGACATTTATTTTCACTGTTAGAGCGGGCACTAGAGTATCTGGTAATAATGGATAATCTGTATTGAGGATCAAAGCCAGGCCACTGGTACTTTTCAGATGCAATTTACATAACAATGGCTAACTGTGAACTTTAAAACCATGTTACTTTTTAAAAATTACTGTTCAAATGCGACAGCCTATCACAATCCGTAATCACTAATAATCATTACCATCAGTAATTAGTGGAATTAAAGGCTAAAATCTGGGCCACGTTTTTTTTAAAGGCCCCACACACAGTAGCCTACTAAAGACCGATGGGCGTTGCATGCATATAATTAGGAATTTAATAGGACCTCTATGGCTTCATGAATGAAGTGTCTCTGATGTCACTTTGTTTACCTCTGCGTCGGAGTGACACGCCTTCCATTCCAGGCATATAAACCTCAGGAATTCAGAGACACTCCAGCAGACTTCGAAATTGATCCAATAGTACTTTTCAGGATGACAGTGATTATTCTACTCCTGCTGTTACTTGCGTTTACTTTTTCTGAAGCGGAGGACAATGGTAAGTCGGGTAACAATTCTTCCTGCTTTCCAACTGTGTCTAATTACATTTACATTTTAAGGAGAAGAATGGTGACAGTGTTATTGTAGATCAGAAGATCCATTAGGAAATAGCAATTGCTTTTTAAACCAATACACTTACACTTTTTTTTGTATCTATTGTAAATGTGATGACATGGTGATTTATAAAGCAGTCGAAACATTTTCTCAGAGATGCAATAAAGAAATAGATGTATTGGCTTATCAAATCGACATTTTATTTATCACTTGCGCCGAATACAACTGATGTAATAGACATGACTAAATCCTTGCTTACGAAACTTTCCCAATAATGCAGAGTTTAAGAATAAAAAATAGTAACTAACACAAGAGGATTTAAAATAAAATGCACAAGAATGAAGCTATATACAGTGAGTACCAGTAGCCTACCAGTTCAATGTGCAGAGAGAGGTACGAGGTATTTCAGGTAGATACAGTACGCACATGAAGTCAAGGTAAAGTGACTAGGCACCCGGATAGATAATAATAAGAGTAAAATAAAGGAAAGATTAACAGCAGCAAATGATGAGTGTTTGTTGGGTATGCGTGTGTGTGCGTGCGTATGTAGTGTATGTTAGGGTTTTGTGTGGGTGTGACAGTGTAGTGCGTGTATATAACATCTAGCGAGTGTGCGTAGGGTCAGTCAGTGCAAGGTAGAGTCAGTGCAGAGAGTTTGTGAACCAATAATTGACTATTTAGCAGTCTTATGGCTTTGGGGCAGAAGCTGTCTCGCAGCCTGTTGGTCTGAGAGCTGATGCTCCGGTACCGTTTGCCGGACGGTAGCGTAATGAACAGTCTATGGCTTGAGTGGCTGGAGTCCTTGGCATTTTTTCTGGCCTTCCTTTGACACTGCCTGATATAGAGTTCCTAGATGGTTAGATTTTATGTGTGTTTATGTATGGAATTGAAGTACATTTTATGATTATCATATTTTCTCTTTCACAAATATAAGCCTATAATTACATCTCGGACATATCTCATGAAATCTTTGTATAGGCTACTTTGCTAAAATATAATCATCTGAAATGTGCATATCATAAAGCTGGAGTAAACAAAAAGATTGACATTCTCATAATCTGACTACTTTTACAACTATCGTTGTCAGGAAGTTAGATCTAGTTCGAATTACAAAGCATACTGCCACTAGAAATTTACGTAATTTAGTAGACTCTCTTATCCAGAGTGACTTACAGGAGAAATTAGGGTTAGGTGCCTTGCTCAAGGGCACATAAACAGATTTTTCACATAGTAGGCTCGAGGATTCGAATCAGTGATCTTCAATTACTGGACCAACGCGTTTAACAGCTGCCATAATGTCGATTTTGATCATTGAGGCTACATTGATTAACCTGTGAATGTTTTACTTTAAGTGTTTGGCTTGTGTGCTGACAGTAAAACTATATAGGTGTACTTATAAGGTCTGGATGAAAATGTCTTTAGAAATGACTATGTAATATCAGTAGATTAGATTATATGGTGAATACATAAAACAAAAAAATCACAATTGAATATGTGCAGTGCATTTTGCATGCTTTAGTTCAGTGCCCACACTCTTTATTTATGTTAAGTTACCAGGTTAGTCTTGTTGAGTCTTGTTGAGTTGAAATATCTCTTTTACAAGCGACCTGGCCAAATATCACCACACAAAGTTTCAGACACATTTACAACATAATAAAACGCAGAGCATTACAGTTTAAAAGCATACATTTAAAGATTGAGCAGGCAAGATACTTTGGGGAGGTGTGGTGCATCCTGGGATAAGAACATTGACAGCCCTCCACTGCATTGTCCACCAAAGGTTTTACCCTAGCTTTAAACACATTCAAGGAGACAAACTCCCGTCATTTCATGCCCTTTTGTAGTTCATTCCAAGTGGAAGGGGCAGAGAACTGGAATGATATTTTTACCCAGCTCTGACAGTTAAAAAAATATTGATAGTCTCAAGCTATTGCTTATATTAAGAAGCAGTCAACTGTACTCATAACCTTATATGATGGAGGTATGAAATAGGGGCCATTGATGTTATAATATACTGCTGGGTGTAACTGGATTGTCCTTGCCTGCTTTATCCAGAGCTGTTCTCCGTGATCAGCACCCCCCCTGAGAAGGGCCAGAGTGTTTTACCTGGCCAGAACCAGAGCACAAGGCTAGGGGCCAAAGACCCCTCTCTCCCCATCAACGAGCTCCTGGAAAAGGGCATCAAAGCCGGGGACTCCAAGTACGCCCTCCACCCCCTTCCCTCTGGGGTTTGGCCCAAGCACAGTGACCCTCGCCCCGGCCTCCACAACAAGAGCAAGAAGGGCCCTAAAAATGACCGCCTGATTGAGCACAACAGCGAGAAGAACCGCGGTGAGGCGAGTCTAGTGCTTCCCAAAATGCCACTGACCGCTGCCACCAACCGCACACAGAAAGTAAACGTGGACCCTCACCGGGACCCCCACACCAACTTCAACAACCCCCCACAGAGTGACCCGGACAGTCACCCCAACTCCAGACCCAGGGGCCACCCTCACTCGGCCCCCTCCCCTCGCAGGGACCCCTCAACCAGAAAGCTGGACCCGGAGGAGAACCGCCCTGGGGGGAAGTCCAGTCTGTACCAGTCCGGCGGCGCCAACCGGAATAACAGCCGCTCATCTGTGCTCATCAACCGTCGCTCCTCCAGCCTGCTCTACCACTTCGACATTCTGAAACGAGGTACCGAAAATGACACTACACCCCCACACTATGTACGGTACAAAGGGAGTTGTGACAGTGCGAGACTGCTGCGATTTCGGGATAGTTAGCTAATTACCTCTCCAGCCACAAATTGCTGCCTACATCCGGATTGAATGTGTCCCTTTGTGTGAAGTTTCGGGGAGTGAGAGGTTATGATATCAATGCAAAATATGCCTAAGTGAGATCATTTATGATGTAGTAATTAAGGGGCGAGGACGGGGAATGTGGATCCCCCTCCTGCGGAATGCGACGCCTGGGTTCTGTAATGACAACCCTGGTCCTTCTAATGACACTGGAATGAAGTCTGGCTCCACACAAGCAGGCACGGCACGGTCGGTCACTCTCTCTCCTTCTTCTCATCTCCGTCTCTCTCTTCCTTTCTTTGTCTCCCTCTCTCGCAGAGTCTGACTTCACTCACGAGGCCGTCTGCATGAGTGAGTGCAGGAAGGAGAAGGAGGAGAGAGAGCACTACTGCTACAGTGAATTTGGTAAGTGTGTGTGTGTGAACGAGGTTCGACTATTGTATGAAAGTGAGATGGGTGGCCTGGCCACCATCTTCCAGGGATCTCTCCATTAAGACTGTAAGTGAAGGGATGGGTAAAGGGGACAAAATAAGGGTATGACACAATGTCTGGTGTAGTCTATTTGAAACCTGTCAATCATGCTGTAGTTTAGACTAGAGTGACAGACATCCCCATTGGTCATGTAGAGTCTTCTCACCATGGTGCAGGGTGAAGTTGCCCCAAAACGCTGATCTTGGGTCAGTTTTGTTGAGCCTAGATCTGTACCTATGAGTGCTCTGTGCTACTATCCACTTTAGAGTTACAATGACCTTTAATTTGACCGTTTACCTTTGACATTTCAGCCGTCAATGGGGTCGTTCACGACATAGACGTGGTGCGTAAGGGGATTAGACTCATCACACTGATGGTGAGCAGCGGTGGCTTCTACAAGATGAGCCGTCTCTACGTCACTCCAGACAGCTTCTTTCTCAAAGTGCGTCTCCTTGTCCTGGACACCTACAAATGTAGCAAGCCTTGTCCTGACATCAAACTAGGTAACTGTCAACTTAAGGAACCAATGAATGCATCCCAAACAGCACCCTAACCCCTAAACAGTAGTGCATCATATAGGGCAGGAGTATTCAAGTCCAATCCTGGAGATCTGAGGTACTGCTGGTTTTCTCTTCTACCTGATCATAAATTGCACCCACCTGGAGTCCCAGGTCTAAATCAGTCCCCTTAGAGGGGAGGAATGAAAAAAAGCAGTGGAACTGGCTTTGCGGTCCAGATTTGAATTTGAGGGATATAGGGTGTCACCATGGCTACGTTCCGATAAACACTAGCATATTACTTCTAATGGATTCCCAATACATTTCTCCATGCTATGTGGTATGCTAGTATAGTCAATGGTACTGAACTCATGTCTACCAGTTGAGCAGAGAGACCAAATACTGAATTCACTGACACCCTCTCTTCCCCCAATGCTATTCTATAGGTAGCCGGTACATTGTAATGGGTCAGATCTACCACCGGAGGCGCCACCTCCCCAACGACCTCCTGGCCCTGCTGGGGGGAAAACTGAAGCCAGGGGACGGCCTCCTGCGTAGCAACAACTACGTCAAGCGCTTCAACAAGAGGAGACACCAGAAAGCCCTGGAGGCCACCCGCTCCAAGTGTAGGTAAAACCAAAACAGACTATCGCCCCCTGCAGTGGCGGAAAAGACATTGCAGTCGTCAACATGAAGTGACTGAGACCTATAACCCCTACACCATTTCAGCAGAGACGTAGATGGACGAGGCCAATATGTTGTTTTTTCCGGCATGGACCTCCTGCACTTGTTTGTCATAATCCAGGTTGAGTGGTAATGTTTTTGCTTGTCTGTCTGTACAGTCTTTACCTTGTAGCTTTGCGTCCTCTTTGATAGAAGACACAAGTGGAGTCTTTATCAAAGGTTCTCGTCTTTCAACCTCTGCTTGAAGTATTGCCCCATCAGATTTACTAAATGTATTTTTAAAAACCTTTTAACTAGGCAAGTCAGTTAGAACAAATTATTATTTACAATGACGGCATACCTGGGTCAAACACGGACAACGCTTATTATTGTGAATGAGCATAGAGTTGGATAGAGGGCACACTTAACAAAGACAAAAGACGAGTTCTCTAGTATATCTCTACTCTAGTCATTTATTAAGATGTCATAGTACTTAAAATGATAATTTATTAATGTCTGGTACTTGAATCGGTCAGATCAGTGCCTCTCTCAAATTGGTTTAATTTACGATTGAAAAATTCTGCCAGTGAAGCCAGAGTTCTGGTTCAGTGGAATAATTCAGGTAGAGGACATTTTCTTTGGCTAATCTGTTGTAAAACAACTTTTCATCAGAATGTTTTGGTTGTACCGTGTCAACGCTTGAAGATGGTGTCTGAGCATGTGAATGAAGCCCATATTTGCCCTGAGGTAGGAAGACTGCCAACTCCAGCCCCACTATTCACGCGAACACACCCGCACATCTCCAGTTGGCTTGTTCCAAGTTATCCTAATCATCCATGGGAAAGACAATCTGTTCAGATCTAGTAGCACACTGGTGCTTCTCCAATGGCAAGAGTCCAATCACATTTCGCCTTTGGAACTTGGTAGGAAACTTAAAAGAACTTCCTATTGACTAAATATACAATATCAGCAAACTCCTATTTATGCCTGTAAGAAAAGCTGTCACATTTTCATACTGTTTTGTGCCTGTCATTTGATTGCAGGAAATGCACTTTTACTGTATGTGAAAAAGAAGAGGGGGGGGGTAGGATGAAAGACTGGAAAAGCATCAACAACAAACCCGAGAGGAGGGAAAAGTTGAAAAGAGACTAAAATAAACCTATTTTTATAATATTAAAGATGTGTATAGTTTGAAATATCCAATGGAGAAAACAGACTTCATAAGGGAACCTGGTGGTATTAGTGAGTGTTTTTGTAAATCTAATCGCGGGAATCTGATCCCCAGCGCACCTGGACACATGGCGTCAGAAAAGGGTGGCTCTCCTTGCCGGTTCTCTTTGGAGATGGTGGGGTGAAAGCGAATGCCACCTCTGGCCCTTATTTGTTCATGCACACACACAAACGCAAACATGCACACACATCCGATGGGGCAAAAGCTCAAAGGAGGCATTTGAGAGTGGCAAAGGGAAGGAGAGAGGGAGGAGAGATGGAGGAGGGAAGGTGAAAAATAAAGAAGGAAAAGGTTATAGCGCCTTCAGAAAGTATTCACACCCCTTGACTTTTTCCACACTTTGTTGTGTTACAAAGTGGGATTAAAATGGATTAAATTGTAATTTTTGGTCAACTAAATACACAAGATACTCTAATGTGAAGGTGGAAGAAAAATTTGAACATTTATTACAAATGTATCAAAAATAAAATACTAATATCTTGATTAGGTAAGTATTCACCTCCCCATAGACAATACATGCTATAAACACCTTTGGAAGATATTACAGAGTCTTTGTAGGTAAGTCTCTAAGAGCTTTGCACACCTAGATTGTACAATATTTGGCCATTATTCTTTGTAAAATTCTTCAATTCTGTCAAGTTGGTTGTTGGTCATTGCTAGAAAGCCATTTTCAAGTCTTGCCATAATTTTCAAGCCAATTTAAGTCAAAACTGTAACTAGGTCACTTAGGAACATTCAATGTCGTCTTGGTAAGCAACTCCAGTGTAGATTTGGCCTTGTGTGTTAGGTTATTGTCCTGCTGAAAGGTGAATTTGTTTCCCAGTGTCTGTTGGAAAGCAGACTGAACCAGTTTTTCCTCTAGGATTTTGCCTGTGCTTAGCTGTACTCCATTTATTTTTATCATTAAAAAAACTCCTGAGTCCTTGCCAATGACAAACATACCCATAACATGATGCAACCACCACCATGCTTGAAAATATGAAGACTGGTACTCAGTGATGTGTTGGATTTACCCCAAACATAACGCTTTGTATTCAGGACAAAAAGTTTAAATCAGCAATGGCCTCATGGTGAAATCCTTGAAGTGTTCTTCCTCTCTTGCAACTGAGTTAGGAAGGACGCCTGAATCTCTGTAGTGACTGGGTGTATTGATACACCATCCAAAACCTAATGAATAACTTCCCCATGCTCAAAGGGATATTATTATTTTATCCATCTACCAATCGGTGGCCTTCTTTGAGAGACACTGAAAAACCTCCCTGGTCTTTGTGGTTGAATCTGTGCTTGAAATTAACTACTCGACTGGGGGACCTTACAGATAATTTTATGTGTGAGGTACAGAGATGAGGTAGTCATTCAAAAATCATGTTAACCACTATTATTGAACACTGAATGAGTCCATGCAACTTATTATGTGATTTGTTAAGCACATTTTTACTCCTGAACTTATTTAGGCTTGCCATAACTAAGGGGTTGAATACTCATTGACTCAAGACATTTCAGCTTTTCATTTTTTGATAATTAAAAAAGTGTTCTACAAACAAAATTCCACTTTTATATTCTGGAGTACTGTGTGTAAATCGGTGACACAAAATCTCAATATAATCCATTTTAAATTCAGGCTGTAACACAAAAAAATGTGGAAAAAGTCAAGGGATGTGAATATTTCCTGAAGGCACTGTATGTACATACATAGAGAGACCCTGGGAGAGACAGTGAGAGACCCTGGGGAGAAAGTGAGAGACCCTGGGAGAAAGAGACAGACCCCGGGCTCTCTCCATTCCTGAGGGAAAACTTTGAATGGATGATAAGATAGACATCCAGGCCACAGACCCTTGGTCTGGCCTGTCATCTTTGACTATCCTCATACTTAAAATGAGAGAAAAGCCAAAGGTTTGCACTGTGTGCACATATCTCATCTCATACTACATGGAACTAATAAAGATGTATTTGTTATTTACTCATTGGGTGTCGGTGTGGTCTGTGGGTCTATTCATGTGGTATCGGTGGGGCTAACACTCAGCCGAAGCCTTGCAAACACACATTCTTGAATGGCACCACAGAATTACATATATAATCACTTTTGGATTCATTCCTGACCAAGATGGCTGCCATAATGAACACATTCTGGAATTATGAGGGTCTATGACATCAGCCTGTCTAGTGAATTATAGGATCCCTGTTATGGTGCACACAGATTTGAACTGGAGTGTATAGTAAAAAAAATACTGTTTCAATCCTGATGATAACCCCTGGTGATTAAGTGCCCAAAAACAGGGTCATAATTGGGGTGTAATAGGGGGCCGTCTGGCCTAGGGAATGATTTTTGAACCGAGCCGTTCCCATGGTTTGAAGTCCATCTGGGAACATAGCTGTAGGGAACAGATGCAGGCGGGCAGGAAACGGGAGCTCGCTCGCATCTCGGCTACCATCACAGCGGGACAACATTCCTTATGGAGAGGAATAGGGATAAGGGGTTGGGGTGGAGGACGAGGTGGGAATTTATCCTAGTTCCTTCCTGTGTGACAGAGAGAGCGAGAGAGTTCCAGCCCCCAAGCCACAGAGAGAGGAATTGATGGGACTTGTGGTCATCTGTAGTCCATTTGGTGTCCATGCAAAGCTCTGGATTCAGTTAGGGGTTTGGAGTGGAGGGGGAGTGTGAAGAAGGGAGAGTGGGAGGGGTGTGTGTGTCTTTGTTGAGAGGGGAAGGTTAAAGGAAAACTACACCCAAACTATCTTTTGGTATTTCTTTCATTAATCCATTGTTGATATAGTCCCAAAATGTTTTGCATGGCAGCAGTCAAGTTTTCAAGCTATGTAACTTTGAAAATACAGAAATCTGGCCCATATGATGCATTTTGCAACATATGATGAAAAATGCATCATACAGGACTATATCAACAATGAACGAATGAAACAAATACCCCCCCCCAAAAAATGTTTTGGGGTGGAGTTTTTCTTTAATGACAGAGGTGACTTTGTATAGTGGAAATACAATGTGTGTGTGTGGGGGGCATAAGTGCTGCCTTCAGAGGCATCATCCCCTGCTCTCGTCTGGGTAGAAGTTGCCTCTAGGCACACATCTAGGATCAGCTAATCCTCCCCGAATGTCTTATCTTTTGTGGAACCCAGGAAGAGTAGCTGCTGTTTTCACAGCGGCTAATGGGGATCCTACTAAATACCAAATTACCTGAAACATTACATGCAGGGAAGCTGCCTCTAGATCAGTGTCTGAGGCAACTTAATCCAACTCCCCTGTGGAAAGGAATGAAAAAGGTACAAACTACTTAATATTCATTATATTACACATTCCGGACAAAACTCCTGGCCCTTAAACACAAATTAATAACAACATAAGCACGTAAAAACAAAGATGACAGCACATTGGACAATTGATGTCAAAAACATGACTTTATTATCTAGGATGAAATGTCCTATCAAGTACAAAAAAGGATCTCATAAGAGTTGCCACAATCTGTTAAAAACATATAGTATTTTTCCCCAGTTATGTTTCCCCTTACATTTACTAAAAAAAATGAAATATTTTCAGCGATATGAATAAATAACAACAGATATTGTGATGAAGTTATTAAGAGATGTGTAGAACTGGTTGGTTCTTAAAAAAAAAAGAAAACTCTTCAAAGAGTCAACATTCCCCACCCGGTTTTAAATCAATATGCACACAATATGCAGCACTTTTAATATAAAGGGCAATTTGACCTAAATGTAGAGTCCACTATGACAAAAGACAGAGAATATCTATTGAATCTACAGGTAGGCTTAGTTGCTGGTTAAGATGGTCAAAAACAAAAGTACTAATGCTATAAAAATCTCTAAAATCTCTTTGTTTATTGACAGCCATATTATACAACATGAAATACAAAATGGTGGACGATGCATGTAAGAATATAAACTGGAGTGCATGGTTTGAAATGCAAACAGGTCAGTGAATAGGACTGACAGACAGACTTCGGTCACCTCATCTCTCAACTCAGTCCACCTCCGAAAAAGTTGTTGGCACTTCAAACCAGGGTTTCGGTTATTTCCATTTCAATTTAGGAAGTAAACTAAAATTCCAATGAAAATGGGAATTTCAGTTCACTTCCAAAAGTGAAATGAAATTTACCCCAAACCCTCTTCAAACCTAAACCCCCCACGCTCTTAAATCGATCTTTAAGAGATTAACTAAAAGCACCAATGACAACTCCAAAAATCCCCCCCCCCCCAACAAACAGTACTGCCTCGACACAGTTATTACAGATTACAGAAGAGTTCCAAATATGATCAAAATGGCCAAGAGTTCCTAAAGAAATCTTCATACAAACCCCAATTTAGTATGAAGATTCTTCAACGAAGGTTGACTTCCTGATTTACTGTTCTAGATCACAACATGTTTACTTGATGCAGTGGAGAACTCAAAAGCATTTGACTTAATCCTTTATAGGGGGCCTATGAGTTGAGAGATGCATGTGATCCAACCTTCTTGACAAAACATTGGGGGAGAGAGAGGGGGGGGGGGGGGGGGGGGTTGCGGTGTGGATGGTCAGTACACTTAAGTTAAATATGCCCTTTAACGGTTTTCACATTCTCCAAGTCCATCCTCAGTTATTCTCCTGTGGAAGGACTTGGAGAGCTTTTCTTGTTTTCATCGGATGAATGTCTTCAATTAAAAATGTTCGAGAAGCCTCTACATGGCGAGAAATAGAGCTTGTTTTCTCAATGTCGGCTGTTGTTTCATATACACCAATATTCCCGTCTTAGGTGGTAACATAAAGAAAAAGGAAAACAGAGGTTCAACATCTGAAAAAAAAACAAGGTTTTACAAACAGGATAGCATTTCCACATTGAGACATTACATAGAAATGGTAACTTGGGACTCTCTATGGCCTGTTTGGAGGTCAGGGCACATACATCTTCAAGGTGGCACCAAGTGGGTTCACGATGATGTAGGATCAGCTCGTTCCAAACACAAGCAGCCAGACAGGTGTGTGTGTGCTATTTAGACCCATTTCGAATGAGGGATCATGAGATGAGGAAGCATAGACAGCTGGAAAATGTCAGTGGTTGTCATCCCAAATGGCACCCTATTCCCTTTATAGAGCACTACTTTTGAACCAGGACCCATATGGCTCTGGTCAAAAGTAGTGCACTATATAGGGAATAGGGTGACATTTGAGACATACAGTCTGAAATGGGAGTTGACCCCAGGGAAGGAAGAATAGCTGATACAAAAGAGATGTGAGATTAGTTAAGGAATTAACAACTTGAAGAGTCTACTGCTGCCTTGTTTCGTACTACCCTTGAACAGCCCATTAGCTTGAGTTCAGGGGCGTTTTCTCCTGCCATCCCTCCATTTCATCCACCAGATCGGAAGTGGTTTGAAGGGAAGGAACCAGGCTGTGAACTGAAAGTCTGAGCCTCCCTCCCCCTGTTTATTGTGGATGTGGTATCACCCATCATGAACACTAAGGGTTTGGATAATGGCGCCTTCCACTGCCAGTCTCTTCTCTTTCCACGGCCATAGAGGTGGTTGAGGAGCGGCGAGGGCTCATCCGGTTTGGTACCAACGCCGTACGGCCTGAAGCACGCGTCGGCTACGATCTTCGAGGAGTGTGTGCTGGTTTTAAACAGGGGGTGTGACTCCCACTCCCAAGTCCGACAGGTGTGGTGTGTGTGGGGACAGGTAAGAAGTAGCCTGGCTTCCCCATTAGAGTATGAGTGTTCAGGGGGAACCACATTGGCAGCCATTTTGACAGTAAGCTTTAGAAGGAGTGCCGACTGTGTATTCTAAGAGGCTGTAGACTGCAGTTTGTTGTTATGAGACCTACAGAACGCAGAGAGAAGGGAAAACAGTTGATGTGATCGCTTGACGTGTTTTTTTTTTTTTTTTAATTAAAAGCTTGACAAATCACAAAATATGCATGAGGGAATACAAAAACTCTTATTGGATGCCAGTGGGGTCAGACGTTTGAGCAGAGAGCGCAGCCATGTTGGTGTAACATTAGTTTAATGTTCTAGAAGGCTGGTAAATACAGTGAGAACATACCATGTAAAACGTGGGACAGTCGAGTTCACCAGAAATTAACTGCAAAGCTACACAAAATACTATGACCTATATATCTTAGCATTTTTCTTTTGAACATATAATTCTCCTTCACAAAAGGATAAAATATGCACATAAAACAATAACATTATACATTAATAAATCAGATAAAAGACTAACCGGTAAATGTTGTTAATCTTTTTAAAATGGCCAGCTAAGAGGAGGTACAATCTTTGCACTTCATCAATACAATAAACGTACTCCGTTAAATGAAATGATAGGTCATCTGCACACGTGGAACTGACTTGAATGCAACATTACATGTGTGAGAAATAGGTTTCGACATTTGAGCAAAATCTAATCACAACGATGAGGTTGTCAACTAACCTTTTCGATACTTGATATTGTGCCTCACAAGTCACCAGATTGAGACATAAACAGAAATGAACTCAACTTCCATCGAACATCTGTTGTCTGTGAAATGAATGTAAAAAAAACCCTAACAGATGTTTCCCTAAATTGCTGTTTGCGACCAACATGGCTGCCATTGTCAAATGGAGAAATGTTTTTAAAGTGTCTTTCCTTCTAAAAATACTGTAAATATACTTTCTTACAAATAGTTTGACGTTGTTTTAAAGAATTAAAAACAGCAAGGTCCAGGATAGCCTAATGTTTTTTTTTAGAGTGACCCCGGCACCCAGCTCAGATTCCAACTACAAGGCCAGACTTATGACATCACAATCTGTAAGAGAGGGAGAGAGAATGGATGACATAAACACATGCAGGTGGAAGCACATGACCATAAGCACACAAACACACAACGCAGGGGAGGAGGTATAGATGCAAAACGACGTGCTAAAGACAGGAGATGGGATGCTAAGGACATTGAGCATGGATCGGACATTGCTACTACACAGCTCTAAAGTGAATGCCAATAGAAAGCTGGCGCCACACGCATACACAAACAGGCTCCACACAACAGACCACAGACAGATCTGTGTGGAAGGGCTGGCGTCTGGTGGTTCGGTGGCAGCTAAGGCCCTTCAGGTTGGACCCCAAAGGCGGATGTGACAGAGACTAAAGCACCACAAAACGCAAAATAAAAACTCAAAACACCAAACTTCCCAGAATCATCCTAAAGTTGGGGTTATGTCTAAAAGAAGGGGTGGGCGAGAGAGGGAGGGATAAGAGGGAGGGATAAGAGAACAGCACAAAGAAGAGGCGAGGACGGAGGAGGAGCGCAGGCGGATACGACGAAGACGGGGGGAAAGAAGGGCGAAAAAGGGTGGGATGAGCTCAGAGTTTAAAATGTCAGAGTTGACTGACGAGGCCAAGGGAGAGGTCAGAGGTCTTACCTGCTGGCTTTGAACCCTTTGAGCTTCTGGACGAAGAAGTTCTCGAGGACCTCGGCGCTCTGGTAGAACGGCGAGTCGCTGGGGTTGTAGTATCGGCAGTTGTCGAAGACTTTGGTCATGTCCGCCACGAACTCCGTCAGCCTGATGTAGTGGCGCTTCTGCAACCGCTCCTCCATCGTAGAAAGGTCTAGAAAGAAGGGAGGAAGACAAGAACAGAACACGAATCACCTCCGGAATCATCAAGTTGACTCTTCCCCGACATCCTCGCAGAGTCGCTTCAAAAGGAATTGCAGTTTATGTGGTGTAAATGTTTGAAAGATAATCAAGTATGCGTCTAAAAGCGCAATACATCACTTGTACGTCAACTTGAGCGTCAGAAATACTAGCTCAACGCTAGTTTCGATCCTCGATCTCCGGCTCGGGCCCTTTCAAAGTGAATTACACGGGATGTGACCGAGCGGCCGACCCGTCGATTCTGGCAACATGATGTCACTGTTATGAAATTTGCCTTTGAAAGAAGCTGAAAGTTGACACTCAATTATCACGATAGTTAGCTAGGTAAGCTAGCAACAAGCTTGGTCCTTCATAATTCCCCACAGGGCAGCAGTGGTTTTCTCCCGTGTCGCACCCCGGGGCTCCATTTTAAACAAACATATCCGATTCTTAACCTTCCCTCACCCCCCACCCTGTCAGCAGGCCGACCCCATGCCCATATCAAAGAGGGCCTTCTTCTCAGTCATCAGACTTCATCTACAAACCCCAAACTTATGCCGACCGGACAGCCGTGGCCAGACTTGGCTTTTTCTTCTGCAGGGTGAAAAGGTTTCTTTTTTGCGGGCGGTGGACTAGAGTTTCCAGGCCCAGGTCAAATGCACTGTAGTGTAGAAGGGGGCTACTGTAGTGTCCAAGTGTAGAAGTCTCTGGGGTTTTTCCGGCAGCTCATTAACGGTTTGTTTGTGTGGAAGTTCAAAAAGGCCCTGTTGACGCAACTCCGCCTTTTACATGGGCAGTTTGATCTGAGTTGGAGGCCTTTCCTCTCGAGCAGGGCGATGGGGTGTGTTTGTGTGTGTAACAACTTAGGAGTCCCTTGTGATGACTATTCCATTTATGACAACAGCACCTCTTTTTTTACAATGTTGAATCAATGCAAATAGGCAGAACTATCCCCCCCACTCACCCATTGGTTCCTTAATGACTCCGTAGTAGTCTGGGGCGTCGTTCGGGTCCACCGGCTCCAGGAACGGCCACGCCATTTTGTGAGCCTGAGAGAGGTAGGGAGAAAGAGAGAGGAGACATTTGAGAGAAGAGAAGGAAAACAAACAAGAGGTTGAAAATGGCATTGGAAGCAGCTGGTTCAACACAGATGTGCTCCGGCTACAACCATGCCATGCGGACAGAGAGGAGGGGAAGAAGAGAGGGGAAAAAGGAGGAGAGAAGGAAGAGGAGGGTGGAAAAACCCCTGTAGCCAGCCAGGGCAGTTGTCCAAGTGCCGCCCAGGGGACCAGCGTACAGATCAGATAAGAGAACAGAGGAGGGCTTTGTTTCGTACCGTCCCGACGCTAGGTAGAGGGGGAACGAGGGCGAAGGGAGGAGCAAAGGAAGGGGTGACATACCTGTAAGGAGCGCAGGATTCTCCTTAACCCCTCGTTATCCTTGTCGGTGAGCGGCGTGAGCACGGTCATGGCGTCCTCTGTGGACTGGCACTGCGGACACACGTACTGGTCGATGTGGTTGGCCTCGCTCTGCAGGATGCCCACGCAACGGCCGTGGTACCAGTTCTGGCAGCGGTCGCAGCCGATGTAGAACCTGAGCGGGGGGCGAGGAGGAGGGTGGCAGGGTTGGGTCACGGTCATTGTGCTTGATGAACACGACCCTGGTTTCTGTTCCAAGTCCGATTGAAGAAATAGACTCTGGCGTGTCTGAATACTCATAGTTGCATTCTAAATAGTAGGCATTTTGGGTACGTGAAATTAATACATTTTATAGTAAGGAACATTTCAGAAAAGCCAGGGTGATATAGACATACTAATTTCTGGCTTTCATCGAGTAGAATTCGCTGCACACTATTGAGGGAGAGAATAGTCTTGGGAGTCCCATGTGTACAGGGTAATAGGGGATGTACTCTACCAAAATTAACAAATGGCGGGAATCAACGCAATTGTGCATTAGCTGACGCATTCTCAGTATGAATGAGCCTAGTATGCTGATACGTGTTGCTTGGAAGATTGTTTTTAGTAAACAGAACGTCTAAATAGCATGTAGTACGAATAGTACACGGTATGTCGTTTTAGTAAGTAGTAGGCAAGACAGATTTCAGATCGGGCCAATGTCTTTACATAAGGAATTCAAGCTCTGTTACACAGAACAACCTTCAACCTTAGACGTCAAAGGAAATATGAAACAATACAAAGTATAACTGAAACTAAACATCAAAAGGTCAACAGATATCACCATCGAATAGGTAATATTGTACGTTTTTGCCACTGAGAACCCCATACACCACACACACTCCTGTGCACTTACTGTGCTTCGTCGTAGGGCGTTCGGCAGATGCAGTAGAGCTCCTCGGTCTTTCCCTCCTGGGCCCGCTTGCACTCGCTGCAGATGTAGTCGTCCATCTTCTTGGCCTCCTTCTCGGTGACGCCCACACACTCGCCGTGGTACCAGCTGGTGCACAGGTCACAGCCAATGTAGAACCTGGGAGAACACAGGACGTGAACGAATGCCAAATCACTATGGGGTCAAATGAGGTCATGGTTTCCAGGTACGTTTGTTAGGAATGTATCGAATGCCATCGGTGTGTTGACATAGTGTTTCAACTTCCTGGTTGAGGGCATTTCAGGAAGTTGAATAACGGAGAGTCATCAGTTAAAGTCCAAACACGCCGCAATAATTTCAGGTGAAATTGATTTTCACTTCTGTTAATGTTTGAGCTTCCTCGTAAATGGTTAATGGTATACATTTTGACTGTCTCTTCAGAGGCATTGGCGGTAGCTTACTATACATTTAACGTGCTTGAACTATATTGGCGCTCCTCAGAACGGCTTTAGACGAGGGTCACGTTTGTGGTACATAAAACGTTGGGTACGGCCCAAATGGCGCCATATTCCCTAGCGCACTACTTTTGACTGGAGCCCAATGGACACCCTAATTCGTGTATAGTGTACTGCTTTTGACCAGGGCCCTGCATAGGGAATCGGGTGCCATGCAGAGCACAGCCGGTCTCTTACTTGGACTCGTCGTAGGGCGTTCTGCAGACACAGTAGAGCTTGGTCTCCTTCTTGCTGTCTGAGGTAGTGGTGGTGATCATCTTCTTCTTCTTGGCGTTCGCCGCCGACGCCGCGTCCCTCTCCTCCTCCCGCTTCCGCTTGTGGGCGAAGGCCGCCGGGTTGAGTTGGGAGGTGTGTGTGAGGGCGTGATGTGTGTGTGCGGCGGCGGCCTGGGCCCTTTCCTTGTCCCGTCGCAGCTTGGCGAGGTCCCTCCTCAGCTCATCCTGCGGAAGGAGATAAGGGTAGAGAGTGAGATCAAAAGTGTGTGTGTGTGTGTGTTGGACATCTGTGTGCAGCTCTGCTACCATGTGTACATCGTATGTTCATGGGAGAATGCCGTGTGTGTGTGTGTCTGACCTGCGTCTCCAGCTGCAGCTCCTTGTCCAGCAGGGCTCTCTTCTTGAGGATCTCGGCCTTGAGCGTCTCCTTGTGCCGGCAGAGCAGCGACGACAGCTTGGTGGCGTTGGCCTTGGTCCTCTTCTGCTCGCCTGCTTCCTCCTTCCTCCTCTTCTTGACCGCCTGCTTCTCGTCCTTGTCGATCTTGTCCAGGATGAACTTCATCACCTGGTTGCACACAATCATCCTGGGTGGAAGGGGAGAGAGACAACATGTTAGAGGCCTTATAAGACATTATAAAGGCTCGTACATGCTTATAGCCATTTATAAAGATGAATACCACCAGGAACACAATCATCCCGAGGGGAGCGGTGGATGGGATTTTAAAACATTTTGTATTTAGGTGACAATGGATCCTCTTCATTTCAGTGTTCCCATCAATGTAACAGGAGAGTTAGCTATGAAGCTCATTTTCATCCATAGTCCAGTGAAGGAATTTTAAAGACATTTGAAGTGTATATATATTTTTGGGAGGGTAATTCAAATGATCAAATCTAAATGGACTTGAAGGAAATGTAAAGTATAATGTTTCCATACATCATGAACCTTTCCATCACCCGTTGCCTCACACTACGAGACAAAACATTGCAAGCCAATCGGTAGCCATGTCACAAGGTCACATGTGACAGATGTCAAGGGTGTTTTTGTTCCCTGTGTTTATTTAGAGGTGGGGCCGGAGAGCGATGGAAAGAGAGACTAGCAATAGGAAGCCACTGCTCTCTCGCACTATTTCTCACACACACACACACACACACACACACACACACACACACACACACACACACACACACACACACACACACACACACACACACACACACACACACACACACACACACACACACACACACACACACACACGCTGGGGAGGTCAAGGTCAACCATGGTTCCCAGACTGTGTACACTGACGTGACTGACCACAAAAGAGAGAGATGGAGGGAGACAAGACCCAAAAAATTGGCCTGCGTCCCAAATGAGCCCTGGTCAAAAGTGGTGCACTACATAGGGAACAGGGTGCCCCTGGTCAAAAGTGGTGCACTACATAGGGAACAGGGTGTCATTTGGGATACAACCACAGTGCCCTGGCTTGCCCTGCTCCAGGACTGTAGGTCTGGTTTAAACCCAGTGAGGAGGACACAACACATCGTCTGTCTGTGGTAACCTTTCCCATGACCCAGACACGTTAAATATAACCCCTGGCTTTCTCCACAGGGAGGGAAAGGATGACACCTCCACACACACGGCGGGTCAACACAAGGTCTGATCGTTATGGCAACAGCGCTAGCTCCTAGTCCCTCACCTCTGGTTCTCCTCTCTCTCGGCGGGGGATATGGGCTTCTTCTGCTTGAGGTGCTCGATCACTGCGTTCTGCTTCATCACCACCTGTCACAGAGGAGACCGAGGGGTCAGAGGTCAACTCAGGCCTCACGCGGTTGCGTCCCAAACGGCGCCCCGATTCCCTATGTAGTGCACTACTTTGGACCAGGTTCCATAGGGCTCTGGTCAAATGTAGTGCACTATATAGGGAATAGGGTGCCATTCCAACTCAGGCCTCACACAGTGAAAGAACAGAGAAATGTCAAAGACATCAAATATACAGGAAGCAGGTGTTTGTTACAACGCAGGCAAAATACATGCGTTGTAGAACGCAAGACGCATAAACACACAATAAAAGGACCCTTATGCATAGGATGCATTCCAAATGACATCCTATCCCCTATATAGGGCACTACTTTTGACACGGCCCATAAGGCTCTGGTCAAAAGTAGTGCACTATATAGGGAAAAGGGTGCCATTTCAGAGGTACCCATAGTGTGTATGCACTAGACTAGGGGTGCACGCAAGCCACAAACGTGCTCACACACACACACGCACGCACACGCACGCACGCACACGCACGCACGCACGCACACACACGCACTGGCGGTGAAGAGCTTGGAAAATAAACCACAGTCGTGGGAGCAGGCTGTTTGAGAGGACTGTTTATGTGCTGATGTCAGAGAGAGACCGGGCCTACTATACTGTTACACCACCTGTGTCTGGCTGGCTGCCTGAACACACACACCTCCCCATCATCCAAACACACAGACATGCGAGCAAACACACGCAAGTACACTTTTCTGATAATGACCACCGCGCCCTCACCTGTTTCTGGATGATGTCGCTCTGGCTGGCCGTCGCCAGCGCCTGCTCCCGCTTGGCCTCGGCCGCCAGCCTCTTCTTCTGCTGTTGCTGCTCCCTCAGCTGCTGGATCCTCTGGAGCTGCTCCTGCACGCTGGCCGTCTGGATGGCCACCACGTTCTGGATCGAACCTCCAGGCTGGGCTCCACCGACCCCGGGTTGCTGGATCTGGATGGGAAGCTGGAGCTTGATCTGCTGGGGGAGAGAGCCTCCAGAGGTCCCCTGTTGGGTCTGGAGCTGAGCCAGGACCTGGACCTGTTGCTGGAGGCCCGGGACAGTGATGAGCTGGTGGGGTGATCCCTGAAGCTGAAGGGTCTGCTGGGGCCGGCCCGTGGGGGTGCCGGGGGGGTGTTTGAGGGACTTGACCTGGAGGGGGGTGGGGGATTGGATGGGCATGTGGGCCTGGGTCTGGGAGGGGAGTTGGCCCTGGGGGGTGGCAGATGGGGGGGTGCTGGTGGCCAGGGCGGCGCCGGCCTGGACGGGAGCTGCAGCCTGCTGGGCGGGCTGGGCAGGGGCCTTGGTGGTCTGGCCCGGGGCGGTGGGGGCTGAAGGGAGGAGAGAAAGGGGATGGGCAGACCTTTAGAAGACACACAGGCTATGAATATTTTATACAGGTGAATATTTGAATGGTAAAACAATGATCTGCGAGTGTATGTGTGGCTGCTGGTAGGCTACATAAAATGTGGGTACTGGGTCCTGTTCAGTTGGCACAAAACAGGATAAAACACTTTTGACATACTACCGTAACCTCTCACTGTCTGCTAGAAAACATTTCCCCCTTTTGTGTCTACTGAACACAGCCCTGCAGTGGATGATGGAGACTGTGTGTCCGTATCCGTGTCAACAGTACACACTATTATTCGCTCTTTAGACTACCTGTGGAGGTTGGGGTAGCGGCAGGGGCCATGGGGGTGAAGAGGAAGCGTTGGACATGGCCGTTGGGCATGGACGCCTGCATGAGCTGCTGACCGGGCCCGGGGATGACCGTGACCCCCTGGGGGATGACCTGCAGCTGGCCCGTGGCCTGGCCTTGGCCCTGGATCATCACCGTCAGGCCCTGGGCCCCGCCGCCTGGCCGCTCTACTGCCTGGCTCTGCTGCTTCTGATGGGGGGGAGGTGGGAGACAGGGAGATGAGGGAGGGGTGATGCTTTTGGAGGTAATGTAGAGGTGCAACGGCAGCCTGGTCCCAGATCGGTTTGTCATGCAATATATAGCAACGACCATAGGAGTTGGCTAGGCAAACTGATCTATGACCAGGCAAGGGAGCACTACTCTTTAAAAAAACAAACAGACCATGTTGAAACTAGCACATATAGATATACTAACAGGGACATGAAAATGAGTTATTCCGATATTTCCCGTTGAATAGGACTAAAATCAAAACATACTCGTTTTGAAAAGTGCAGATTTACAATACACTAGGTGGGCAGAGCAGAAACCTATTGTCCCACTGTTGCCTGACATCAGGGTTATTATGGGGTAGCTGATGTTACCTGGGTGAGCTGGGTGAGTTGTGCCAGGGTGAGTTTGACCTGGCCCTGGCCCTGTTGTACCCGCTGCTGCGGCGTCTGGGCCGCGTTGGGCTGACCCAGGGTTTTGGGGGTGCTGCCCATCCTCTGCCCGGCCATGGTGGTGACGGGGCTGGCACCTGAGATGGCCGTGGACACGGCCTGCCCACGGATGATCTGGGTCACCACCTGCTGGCCCGCCTGACCTGGAGGAGGAAAACACACACACGTAAGTGGACACACACACAAGTCCAGACACATAAACAGACCGAAAGGCAGACAGACAGAGTCAGAACTTGCATGAACACAAGTTAGTGAAAGAGACTATTCTAACTGGTCTATCAAGCTAAAATGGAGTAGGTAAATACAAGCAGCCTACCTTGCTGCACCATGAGGGGGGTTCGGAGGATGGTTTTACCCATGGCGCCTGTCTGATGGATGGGGGTGCGGATCACGGTCATCCCCGGACGGATCTGGCCTCCAGCGGTGAGCACCTAGAAACACAGCCAAGATCAGAAACACTGGGACCCTTATACCATAGGGACGACACTGACTCCAGTGAAGGGTTGCTGTTAATAGTTCATGGGGAATTTTTTCAATAACGTGTCAATCACGTGTTACTGCTAATGACCTGTTTTAGAGGGATGGGGGAGTGACAAGGGGGCAGAGTGGATGTTGGTAAGGGGGAATTTGAAGATCTAGGCAGGGTTACCGTAAAGCCCTTTGTGACAACTGATGGTGTAAATAGGGTTTTATAAATAGATGTGATTGATTGACTGACAGATGGGGAAAGATGGTCTATGGGGTGTTACCTGCTGTGGTGAGCCTGGCATGCCCGGCCTGATGTTTATGGTTGTGGTGCGAGGCTGGAACGAGGCAAAGGTCTGGGCGCCGCCAGCTTGGCTTGAAGGGATGATGCCCAGCACCTGCTTCTGAATCATACCTGGGGAGAGGAGAGGACATATTATTACTGCGAACCCACACATACAGGATTGGTATTTATCTAATACTTGTTAAAAAAGGACCTGTAAGTAAGCATTTCACTGTTAGTCTACACCTGTTGCTTACAAAGCATGTGACAAATAAAATGTGATTTGATTTATTTCACCATAACATGAGCATTATGGACATAATCAATACTCAGAATATTCAATATTCAGAATAAACTTGTGTGTTATCAAATGCTTCACATTTAAAAGACAGAAATGAATCCACTCCAAAATTCACCAACATCTGTTAAAAACGATCATCCCTACTCTAGCTTTTCACTTTTGTCTTTTGGAAATGAAGAAAACTGAAACGTCCCCTCAAGGCTATAGCGGTTTCACATGATCAGGTATAGAAACAAACTATCCATTCTGCACAGTTCATGATGTATCAAAACGTCACTCAATAAATGTGTCACGACTTCTACCGAAGATAACCCCTCTCCCGATTTGGGCGGCGCTCGGCGTCGCCGGTTTACTAGCCGCCACCGATCCCTTTTTCCTTTTCTGTTTTTTTTGTCTGTGTTCATTTTCACACCTGGTTTCAATTGCGTTTATTTCTGTGTGTATATAGGGCACTTGTTTCCTGCCTTATTTCGTGCGGGATTAAGCTTGTGGGGGTTTTGCGCTCGTTTATCGTTGATATTTCTTGTTCTCGTATTTACGCATGTGTAGTTTATTTTCGGAACTGAGTTTGTTCCTCCGTGCGTTTGGCACGAGTTTCGGTTTTGTTTTCACTGATCTGCTCTATGAACTGTGAGACCTTTTATAGAGGGATCTGTGCCAATTTTGTATTGGTGGACTATATATATATATAATTATTATATTAAACACGCTTCTCAGTATCCCTGCTCTCCTGCGCCTGACTCCTACACCTCTCACCGAGACGCACCTTATCACAAAATGACTTGTGGACTTTGTTCCTTTCATGTTGCAACCCTCTCTGATCTTGACCACAGTAAATATTAACCCAGCAAGTAAACAACATCAAAACTATCTTCAAACGGGGTATGTTGGTTTGAATCCATCACGTATGACCCGCTCATAAATGAGGTGTGGATTTTCCTTGAATTCATACGTTTTTATTTTCCTCCGACAAAGCGAGTGTTTCATATCCGTTACTTTGGCCGCGCTTCAATATTTTCAAACTCACGTGGACACAGGACGGCAACCGAAAGGAAAATGCGTTTCCTCAAAAGATCTGAAATTGTTGTCTTTTTCTCTCTCTCTTCACAATCTCCTCTCTCTGTTTTTTCTGTTGCCTTTTTTCTCTGACCACAAAACCGATCAGGTAAAGCTATACATCAATGGTTTCCCCTCTTCAAATAGCAGAGGTTAAACCAGCTACAGTAGAAGACTGGGGAGTTTCTGTTCTGGCACCGACATCAAATGCCCACTTCATAAGAGTAGCTGTTTGGAGAGTCGGTGAGCTAGCGAGCAGGCGACACAGAAAGAAAGAGGGGGGTAGAAATCCTTCCATCCTCCATCTCTCTATAGCGGGTTACCTGTCTGACGAACCAGACCTCAAGGTAAACTTGTTTTCCTGCTCCGCTTCCTTAGCACGCTCCAAAACAAACAGGCATTGAAACAGTCACGCTGGAAAAATATACTACTGCTCTTTATTACCAGCTCTCTCTCCCTTCCTGGTCGACAGGATGAAACATGGGTGTCACTAGACAGGAGCGCTGTTTGTTTGCAGAGTAATTTAGCCTATCCTCTTGAAACATGGATGTGTCTTGTGTGTGAGAGAGCATGTGTGTCTGTGTGTATATATATATATTCAAGGAGTGTAGGCATGAGCCTGACCACCCTTTTATATAGATAATTGGAAACAGGAAAGATTTTGTGAAATACGGGAGGCAAAAACGGGTTCAGAACAAGGTCATGTTTTTGCATTGTATGAGTTTAAGTATTTTATATAACTCGGCAAGTCAGTTAAGAACAAATTCTTATTTACAATGACGGCCTACCGGGGAACAAACTGCCTTGTTCAGGGGCAGAAGGACAGATGTTTACCTTGTCAGCTCGGCGATTCGTATTGGCCAGTAATAACGACGAAAAAGCTAAGCAGCCTTATTGAAGTAAGACAACGTTTCGGCGCAGATAAGTCTACAAGCATAAGTTAAGCATCTCCCCCTTTTAGCCACTAGAAGACTGCCTCACCTACAATCACTCACACACTAACAAACCAAGTACTAGTCCAAGTCAGTCATCGTGAAGCATTAATACTTACAGATATTCAATGGGAATTTCAATAAATTGCCATTTGGGCTGAATAAACAAATGAAGGATGGTGCCTTTAAACAGTGTTGTACACTCGTCATCAACCCACTATTAAAAGGTGAAATCAAACGGGACAGTGGTTCTAAAAATATGAACCATCACCTCATCCGATGAGTCAATATTGACTTCTAAATTAGCTAGCGTGCTACTTCAAAAGACGGTCTTGGCTATGTTCTTAGACTACACAGTCTACCATTCTGTCCCACCTAAAATAACAACGTTCTATTCCATTACCATGCCGACAGGGCACAAATAGACATGATGTGCATGTGCCACTCCAGACTGAGCCACTGACTAACGGGTTGGCGCGTGGCGGGGCACCACAATGGGGCTGGCATCGAGTGGGCACCGCACCACTAGCCTGGTCAAGAGGACAGACCTTACCACAGTCTTGTGCCACATCAGGTGTTTGAGACAGTGCTTCCGTCAATAGTGGTAAGTTAGGCTAGTGGTTGGAGAAGACGGCGGTTGGTAGAGAAACATTTTGCGTTCAGTCATCCATCCTTGTCATCATGGAAAAAAAGGGAGGAATGAACGATGCATTTGAACAGCATTTAAAACAGCACCTCTCTCTCTCTTGTTCAATTTAACATTATTGTACCAGGTTGTCCCATTGAAGTCAAAATATCTGTTTTTCAAGTGAAACCTCTCTCTCGCTGTGTCTCTGGTGTGGGCACAGGGGAGTTACTGTACCTCCTTGAGTGGTTGGCACGTTGACAGTGACAATCTTGCTGTTGGCGGGCAGCGGAAGCTTGGCGGTGAGCACCTTGCCCCCCATGGACGTGCCCGTGATCTGGAAAGTCTGTCCGGCCGTCGTGGCCACCGTGCCCGGCGAGGCTACAGGGAAATATGCAAATGAGGCTCCGCTCGAGAGTCAAACAACAACCGCTGCTAAACAAGCACAGCTGCCAACGCTGACTAAAACAGATTTAGTTTGTTAGGGGTCGATTCATACACCAACCACTACTACTTTCTATTTGCAAGGATTCCCTACTAAGTAAAAAATATCACGAGTATAAATAAAATCGGAACACATTTGAATGAGATTCAATTAAGTAATTCTCTTTACCAATCTACTGGCTTGTGAACAAAGAAAAGGACCTTTGACCTTTGACATACCTCCACTGGGCTGCCCCTGCTTGACCCAGGAAGCAAACGACTGCTGGAAGTTCTTGTTCTGCTGGAAGGTGACGGGGGTGCCCATCTTGGTAGCCAGTACCACTTTGGTTCCGGGGGTGGCCTGGCCCGACAGGGTCACTACCTTGGGGGTGGAAGCGGGGGTGGCTGGGCTCCCCGTGGTGGTGACAGTGGTAGAGCCAGTGCCCGTTTTCTGGTCCAGACGCTTCTAGAACAAGAGAAACCGTGAAGTAATCCGGAAAACACAACAAAACATCCCTATTTTCCACACGGCTAGTGGTGCTACTCACCTTGGCCTGTTCCACCGCCTGGGCTTTCTCCTTCTCAACCCTGTGAAGACAAAAATAAATGTATCATACACAAACCACAGACAGAGCTGGAACATAACTCTTTCCCCCCAGCTATACAAAAACTATAGTAAATCAAATTTAGGGAAATTAAGCAACATTTATTTTTTATTTTTTTCGTCTAAGAGAGTCGAAGTGAGTTCAAAACAGAAGATAATGACCGTTGAATTTACAGTTCACTCAAGAGAATAGCATGGAGTAGGCAGTTACTATGCCCCCTAGATCTAATGCCCCCATGCCCTCTGACCTCTCGGAGAAGGCCCTGATCTCCCAGAGGTCCAGCTCCTCCTCGGCCACCCAGGACTCAATCACCACCGGCCCAGTTTCCTTTTTGGGCTCCGGCTTCTTGGGCCGCAGGTTGCTGGAGCGCAGGCCTTTCCTCTGTGGTGTGTGGGTCTCTGTATGTGTGTGGAATGGATGCAAGAGAAAGGGGGATGGTAAGGGTGGTGCAAGAAAACAAAAGTAGAGGGGGAAGGAGTGAGAGAAGAATAAGAGAGAGAGATCGAGTCAAGAATGACATAAAATGAAGCAACCTTAATGAGAAAAAAACATCACCACTCTCCTCTCTTTTACATTCCATGTGGAGTTTTATTCTAGCCGGCTGCTTCTCCCTCACCTTTCGGGGTCTCGGGAGTGCCGAGGGGGCAGATGATCTTGCGGATGCAGTATTCCGAGCGGATGCCGTAGGGCCCCACGTCGCGGCGCTTGATAATCTCTGTGGTGGTGATCTCCGTCTCGGAGGTCTCTGTGGCAATGAGTGGGGATAGGGCTGGGTTGGTGTAGGATGAAGGAGGAGGAAGATGCAGAGAACAACTCCCAAGACATGACACAGTAACGACTTAATACTCTGCCATTCAATACAGTACACAGGAATGACATTCCATGGGAAAAGCCTCGGACATTTGAGTAAAAAGTCAAAAGGAGTAGCAGAGGAAATAGGCTTCATAGTGGATATTTTAGGATATATACCCCACTACGTATTTATTTGGACAGTAAAACTAAAACCTTTAATTTGGCTCTATACTCCAGCATTTTGGATTTGAGTTAAAAATGTTCATACGAGGCGACAGCACAGAATGCCACTTTTGATTTGAGGGTATTTTCATACATACAGTGCCTTGAGAAAGTATTCATACCCCTTGACTTATTCCACATTTTGTTGTTACAGCCTGAATTCAAAATGGAATAAATATATATTCACATCCTTGAGCCAATACCTTGTAGAAGCACCTTTGGCAGCGATTACAGCTGTGAGTGTTTCTGGGTAAGTCTCTAAGAGCTTCCACACCTGGATTGTGAAACATTTGCCCATTACTCTTTTCAAATTACTCATGCTCTGTCAAATTGGTCGTTGTTTATTGCTAGACAACACCTTTAATGTCTTGCAATAGATTCTCAAGTAGATTTAAGTCAAAACTGTAACTCGGCCACTCAGGAACATTCCTCTCTAGGTTTCTTCCTAGGTTCCTGCCTTTCTAGGAAGTTTTTCTTAGCCACCGTGCTTCTACAGTCGTTGCCAAAAGTTTTGAGAATGACACAAATATAAATTTTCACAAAGTCTGCTGCCTCAGTTTGTATGATGGCAATTTGCATATACTCCAGAATGTTATGAAGAGTGATCAGATGAATTGCAATTAATTGCACAGTCCCTCTTTGCCATGCAAATGACCTGAAGCACCCAAAAACATTTCCACTGCATTTCAGCCCTGCCACAAAAGGACCAGCTGATGTCAGTGATTCTCTCGTTAACACAGGTGTGAGTGTTGACGAGGACAAGGCTGGAGATCACTCTGTCATGCTGATTGAGTTCGAATAACAGACTGGAAGCTTCAAAAGGAGGGGTGCTTGGAATCATTGTTCTTCCTCTGTCAACCATGATTACCTGCAAGGAAACACGTGCCGTCATCATTGCTTTGCACAAAAAGGGCTTCACAGGCAAGGATATTGCTGCCAGTAAGATTGCACCTAAATCAACCATTTATCGGATCATCAAGAACTTCAAGGAGAGCGGTTTAATTGTTGTGAAGGCTTCAGGGCGCCCAAGAAAGTCCGGCAAGCGCCAAGACCGTCTCCTAACGTTGATTCAGCTGCGGGATCGGGGGACCACCAGTACAGAGCTTCCGTAGGAATGGCAGCAGGCAGGTGTGAGTGCATCTGCACGCACAGTGAGGCGAAGACTTTTGGAGGATGGCCTGGTGTCAAGAAGGGCAGCAAAGAAGCCACTCCTCTCCAGGAAAAATATCAGGGACAGACTGATATTCTGCAAAAGGTACAGGGATTGGACTGCTGAGGACTGGGGTAAAGTCATTTTCTCTGACGAATCCCCTTTCCGATTGTTTGGGGCATCCGGAAAAAAGCTTGTCCGGAGAAGACAAGGTGAGCGCTACCATCAGTCCTGTGTCATGCCAACAGTAAAGCATCCTGAGACCATTCTTGTGTGGGGTTGCTTCTCAGCCAAGGGAGTGGGCTCACTCACAATTTTGCCTAAGAACACAGCCATGAATAAAGAATGGAACCAACACATCCTCCGAGAGCAACTTCTCCCAACCATCCAGGAACAGTTTGGTGACGAACAATGCCTTTTCCAGCATGATGGAGCACCTTGCCATAAGGCAAAAGTGATAACTAAGTGGCTCGAGGAACAAAAGATCGATATTTTGGATCCATGGCCAGGAAACTCCCCAGACCTTAATCCCATTGAGAACTTGTGGTCAATCCTCAAGAGGCGGGTGGACAAACAAAAACCCACAAATTCTGACAAACTCCAAGCATTGATTATGCAAGAATGGGCTGCCATCAGTCAGGATGTGGCCCAGAAGTTAATTGACAGCATGCCAGGGCGGATTGCAGAGGTCTTGAAAAAGAAGGGTCAACACTGCAAATATTGACTCTTTGCATCAACTTCCTGTAATTGTCAATAAAAGCCTTTGCCACTTATGAAATGCTTGTAATTATACTTCAGTATTCCATAGTAACATCTGAAAATCTAAAGACACTGAGGCAGCAGACTTTGTGAAAATTAATATTTGTGTCATTCTCAAAATGTTTGGCCACGACTGTACATCTGCATTGCTTGCTGTTTGGGGTTTTAGGCTGGGTTTCTGTATAGCACTTTGTGACATTGGCTGATGTAAAAAGGGCTTTATAATTACATTTGATTGATTGATTTATTCACAGTCTTCTTGGTAAGCCAACTCCAGCGTAGATTTGGCCTTGTGTTTTAGGTTATTGTCCTGCTGAAAGGTTAATTCATCGCCCAGTGTCTGGTGGAAAGCAGACTGAACCAGATTTTGCCTGTGCTTACCTCCATTCCATAATTTTTTATCCTGAAAAAATCCCCAATACTTAACGATTATAAGCATACCCATAACATGATGCAGCTACCACTACGCTTGAAAATATCGAGTGGTACTCAGTAATGTTAACACTTTGTATTCAGGACAAAAAGTTCCTTGCTTTGCCTCATTTTTTGCAGTTTTTCTTTAGTGCCTATTTACCAAACAGGATTTACATTAAAAAAGAAACCTTTATTTAACTTGGCAAGTCATTTAAGAACAAATTCTTACTTACAATGACGGCCTACAGGGGAACGTTGGGTTAATTGCCTTGTTCAGGGGCAGAATGACAGATTTCTACCTTGTCAGCTTGGGGATTTGATCCAGCAACCTTTCGGTTACTGGCCCAATGCTCTAAACCCTAGGCTACCTGCCGCCCCGCTACCTGCATGTTTTGGAATATTTGTATTATGTACAGGCTTCCTTCTTTCCACTCTGTCATTTAGGTTAGTATTTGAGTAACTACAATGTTGTTGATCCATCCTCAGTTTTCTCCTATCACAGCCATTAAACGCTGTTACTGTTTTAAAGTCCCTGTTGGCCTCATGGTGAAATCCCTTAGCAGTTCCCTTCCTCTCTGGGAACTGAGTTAGGAAGTACACCTGTATCTTTCTAGTGACTGGGTGTATTGATACACCATCCAAAGTATAATTAATAACTTCACCATGCTCAAAGGGATATTCAATGTCTTTTCTTTTTTTTTACCCATCTACCAATGGGCACCGAAGACGTGGATGTCGATTAAGGCAGCCCCCAGGCACCTCTCTGATTCGGAGGGGTTGGGTTAAATGCGGAAGACACATTTCAGTTGAAGGCATTCAGTTGTACCAACTGACTAGGTATCTCCCTTTCCTTTTCCAATAGGTGCCCTTTTTTTGCGAGACATTGGAAAACCTCCCTGGTCTTTGTGGTTGAATCTGTGTTTGAAAATCACTGCTTGACTGAGGGACCTTACAGATAATTGTATGGGGCAGAGTTGCGGTCATCTTTCAGAAATCATGTTAAACCCTATTATTGCACACAGAGTCCATGCATCTTATGTGACTTGTTAACCCCCTAGAGTCGATTGACGCGCCGGTGCGTTTATCTAAGTTACATAACAAAATAATCCCCATGAAAATCCGTCAGTTTAACCCTCCTGCCGTGCTCGTTTCATGTTAATTAGTTGTGTTCCCGGTCCAAAATGACCGCCCCCATTATAGCTGATTATAAATCCATAATGATACATGTATTATCACCTAACGTTGTGTTAGATCTTTTTATCAACTTATGTTCTTGTGAACATTACACGTTTTGAACTTCTATTTGCTATTTATGGCCTGTAGGCCTCATTGTCCTGAGCTCATACAACTCGTTTTTGAGTAAAAAAAGCATAATGTATGGATTATTTTGACTATAACAAATACTCAGATGAAATGTATTGTGCTATTTATAAAACTCATTTGTGTCAAAGTATAACAAGGACTCTCTCCTCCTCACCAGTGTCATGATCAAAGATATGATCAAGAGCCTCACATACAGTATATCGTTTGGTCATTGTGCTGCCACAGAATGAATTGTGAGCAAGGCCTCAAAAAAGCCTTATATACCAGAGCTGCAAGAAAAGTTCTATATATTATTGAAACAATGTTGCGATTGTTTGTGAGAATGCCAACAGGTGTGGTTCCCGTGGGGGAAAGATTCTATTGGGGAAAGGTTCCGGTGGGGGTTGCCATGGAAGCCAAGAAGGGGAGTGAGGTGTGTGTGTGTGTGTGTGTGTGCTCAAACACACATGCATGTGGGGGTCTGGGAGAGGAAGTGTGTCCATCTGAATGGGCATGTGCCTGAACTCAATTTTATACACTAATTGTAGTCGCACCCATTTATGTCTAATGACAGGTCATTTTTGACCGGGAACACCACAGGTGTACAAAAGTTAAATATAACACCCAAAATGTAATGAAAATCATCTAAATGTATTTTGTGTGTTCAGATGCCCTGTGTGGACAAAGTCATGGAACCTTATGACAATCAGATTCAATGAACTACATTTTTCAGAGAGAAAACTTGTCAATCGGTTCAATTCGACCGGGAACTCAGCAGAAAGGCAAAGCTAGAGATATCTGTTTAATTGAACTGGATGCGTCTCTATCCAGCACATCCGCCATTGTTGTACCTCCACATCGGAGCTGAAAGGTGCCAGAACTAGAGCGCTGTTTGTCAGACCATGAGACATCCAGAAAATCATTCTTCTCACGTAAACGTCTGTAGAGTCCGAATGATGTGGCCTACAAACTACTATGACCACTCTATGGAAAAGGGAGATACTGTTTTGCTATACGACCCCCTACAAGTGTCAGGAGACTAGCCTGAAATCGGTACCGTAGATGTAATTTGTTTGGTAGCAACCGAACCGTTTGAGCTACAAACGAATGGGCAGCACATTTTTACTCCTGAACTTATTTAGGCTTGCAATAACAAAGGGGGTGAATACTTATTGACTCAAGACATTTCAACTATTTTTTTGGTTCAATTTGTAAAAATGTTGAAAAACATAATTTCACTTTGACATTACGGGCCAGTGACAAAAAAATCTCAATTTAATCTATTTTAAATTCAGGCTGTAACACAACAAAATGTGGAAAAGGTCAAGGTGTGAACACTTTCTGAAAACACTGTATCAGTTTTACGGTTTAGAAATTAAAGCACTTTATGTATATAGTCCCCCAATTAAAAGGTGTCATAAGTATTTGGACAAATGCACTCATATGTGTAGTAAAACGTTTGGTAATTGATCCCATATTCTTAGCACGCAATGACTATATCAAGCTTGTACACTTCCCCTACAATGTACACTACCTTTCAAAAGTTTGGGGTCACTTAGAAATGTCCTTGTTTTTGAAAGAAAAGCAATTTTTTTGTCCATTAAAATAACATAAAATTGCTCAGAAATGCAGTGTAGACATTGTTAATGTTGAAATGACTATTGTAGCCGGAAACTGCAGATTTTTTATGGAATATCTACATAGGCGTACAGAGGCCCATTATCAGCAACCATCACTCCTGTGTTCCAATGGCACATTGTGTTAGCTAATCCAAGTTTATCATTTTAAAAGGCTAATTGATCATTAGAAAACCCTTTTGCAATTATGTTAGCACAGCTAAAAACTGTTGTTCTGAATAAAGAAGCTGGAGCATCAGCACTTGCGGGTTTGATTACAGGCTCAAAATGGCCAGAAACAAAGAACTTTCTTCGGAAACTTGTCAGTCTTTTCTTGTTCTGAGAAATGGAGGCTATTCCATGCGAGAAATTGCCAAGAAACTGAAGATTTCGTACAACGCTGTGTACTACTCCCTTCACAGAACAGCGCAAACTGGCTCTAACCAGAATAGAAAGAGTGGGAGGCCCCGGTGCACAACTGAGCAAGAGGACAAGTACAGTGTCTAGTTTGAGAAACAGACACCTCACAAGTCCTCAACTGGCAGCTCCATTAAATAGTACCCGCAAAACACCAGTCACAATGTCAACATTTCTCGCAAGAATAGACTGACGAGTTTCAGAAGAAAGTTCTTTGTTTCTGGCCATTTTGGCCCACAGTAGCCTCAGCATCAGACTGACCCCTGCCAGGGACTTCACTGTCCACAAATGCTGATGCTCCAGATACTCACCTAGTCTAAAGAAGGCCAGTTTTATTGCTTCTTTAAATCAGAACAACAGTTTTCAGCTGTGCTAACATAATTGCAAAAGGCTTTTCTTATGATCAGTTAGCCTTTTAAAATTATAAAAACTTGGATTAGCTAACACAACGTGCCATTGGAACACAGGAGTGATGGTTGCTGATAATGGACCTCTGTACACCTATGTAGATATTCCATAAAAAATCTGCCGTTTCCAGCTACAATAGTCATTTACAACATTAACAATGTCTACACTGTATTTCTGATCAATTTAATGTTATTTTAATGGACAAAAAATTAGCTTTTCTTTCAAAAACAAGGACATTTCTAAGTGACACCAAACTTTTGAACGGTAGTGTACATTGGGTGGGTGGGTGTTGAGAGACATGCAGAGAAAGGATGGTCTACCTGTTCGCGTGGTGCCTACAGCGGCGGAGGGCTTGACGGCCATGTCATCCCACCTCAGACAGGCCCACAGTAGCCTCAGCATCAGACTGACCCCTGCCAGGGACCTCACTGTCTGGAGACGGTACCTACAGAGACAGACAAATAGGTTACCACACACACAGGAGCACAAGCGCGTGCACGTACACACATGCACATATACGCACGCGCAAAGACAACTGTCTGGGGTCACCAACACACACAGCCTATGTCTGCTACCGTAAAGGTACAAGGAAAAGAGCACGTGCACACAGGCACCACACTCACACAGAGCTCATAAAATTCATAAGTCAACCCTGGCAGCTAGGTAAAATGACCGTGTTAGTTCCTTGTTGCCGAGGTTGGCTATGAACCTGACTCTTTGGTATGCTTTGGCATGCTTCCACAGCCATTTAAAGGTTGAACAAATGTAAAAAAACATAAAAAAAAGAATTTAAAAAACACATATTGGGACAGTAAAGGAGTGCGTCCCAAAAGGCACTCTAATCCCTATAGAGTGCACTACTATACCATAGGGCCCCGGTCAAAAGTAGTGCACTATATAGGGAATAGGGTGCCATTTGGGATGCACACGGGGAAAGAAATTCCTCCTTGTCCAGTGTGACTGACTGACCACAGGCAGGGAAAACATCCTCGGAGTGGTTAATGCGCAACGTGAATATCCTGACACTTGCAGACCGCCAATATGATTCACGTCTAGCAGTAAAAAGGCAGTAAAAGGCGGTGGTCAAAATAGCCTGAGGTCTCTCTCTGAGAGCCACAACAGAGTCACAGGGGCCAAACCCCCTAACGGCAAACAGAAGGCATAACCAACAAATCAACAGGACAAGACGTGAATATCGTTCGCCGGAGCATTAATGCTCGAGAGGTTCCAGTTATTGTGGTGCAGTGACTGTATCATAGCTCAGAGTTGATGGAGCGCAAGGCTGAAACTAACGCCAATCAGAAATCAGATGGAGCACTAGAAAACTCATATATTTAAAGCTCTGAGTTTTCTCTAGCCAGGTAGTCTGGCAAAACTCAGGGCCTTAATCATATCAAATAATGCAGTTAGTTAAAGCGCTAAACCGTTGAAAACAGGGGCGCCAATGAGAAATCTTAAAAACTGTGTTCTCACCTCCATGTGATACCATAGGTGGGTCTGGGCGAGGGGTAGGGCCAGATGTCCTGGGCCGGCTTGGCGTTGTAGCTGAAGATGGACACCTCACGGATGCCACCCTGCCGTGCCAGCTTCTTCAGGTCGTTGTTGGGCAGGACAAAGATGCTCTTACGCTGGCTCTTGGTAACAAACTTGCGGTAGGATGGCAAGGCGGTTCCCGAGCGCGTCTTTTTGGTGCGCGAGAACTTGAGGAGGCGAATGCGGCCCTTGGTGGAGGTCGACGAGGTCGCGACCCCCGAAACAGAGGAGGTTAAACGAGAGGACTCCTTGTGGGTGGCGAAGAGCGTTGTCTTGTACTCGGTCACCGTTTCGCTCTGGCTCTCGTCCGATTGGCTGTCGGGTGTGGGTGAGCGCATTTTGGTCACGGTGGTTTTGGTCATGGTGGCGAGCGTGGACACCGCGCTGCTCTCGGTGGTTGAGACAATGGGCGCGGGCGTTGCCCCCGAAGAGCTTGAGACCCCCGCCGTTAGCCGAGACTCTGTGGATACCGTGGTGGTGGTGGTTGTTGTGGTGGTTACCTGGGTGAGTATGGTCTTACAGAGGGATCCCACCCCACTGTTGCTGCTCTCCTCCGCAGAGCGCACCGACGAGGGGGACATTTTGTTGGGAGTGGCAGCATCAGGCTTAACTTCCATGGGCTGGGTGTTGTTGAGCTGCTGGGTGGTTGTAGATCCAAGCACCTCCATGTTGTTTTCCAGCCTGGCCACCTTCACCGGGGGCTGGCAGTCCTGCACCGACACTATGACCTTGCTCTCCACCTCTACCCTTAGAGCCGGCCTTGGTTCCGTGCTGTCAGGCCCAGTCCTCTCGGCTACAGGGGCCACATTGCCGTTGAGCAAGGGCTTTGGGGGCGAGACTACTTGACCCTCTCCCTCCGCCTTGCCTAGACTGTTCACTTTGACCTCAGAGCTGTTAGTGTGAGCGTCGGAGGGCTCGTTTGGAGTTGGTAAAGAGTTGGTCAAGGCTTTAGCCTCCACGCTGTCATTTCCATTGATCTGAGGTAGAGAGGAGGAGTGGGACCCAGTGGCGATGACCTCAGTGCTGCTCTGTCCGTTGCCCTGCCTCTCCTCGGGCCCCTTCCCGTTCTTCTCTGTGCTTTGCTGGGGGGGTTTAGGAACGGTAGCTGCACTATGGCTGCCCTCCTGGGTTATAGTGCTTGGAGGAATCGTTGTGGAGTGGGGTTTAAAAATGGCCACTTCAGGTCCTGCACCCTCGGTGGAAGCGGGCTTGTCGCTGGTAGACTCTGATGGTCTGCCAGTGTAGTGGATCCCACCTGAACTCTGAGTTTCCATTGGTTCCGCTGTGCTGCTGGGCCTTTTAAGGCCTTCCTGCCCTGAACCGGCCCCTGTGGGCCCTATAGTCCTCTCAGGGAGGTCTCCCTCCTGTTTCTGGGGGGTTATTTGGTTTTGTGTCCTAGGGAATGCTTCAGCTGCAGGCTCTTTGGCTGGGGTCGCTGTGGCTGGGTGAGGGAACCCCTCAGCGGTCTTTGAAGGGCCCGCCTGCACCTCCCCTTTGACTGACAATGGAGCAAGCGCAGGTGGCACCGAAGGGGTGCTGAACTCCAATTTCACTGTGGGACTCTGGGCCTGGGTCGGAGTTTGGGGCTGGAGTGGGGTCTGCGGCAGGGCCAGGGTGATCTTCACTGGGGTAGGCTTGGTCAGGGAGACCTGAACCCTTTGCTTCTCCTCCAGTGCGTGCTGTTTGACGCGCCGCTCCAGCAGACCGTCCAGCTTGGAGGCCTTGACCTTCTTCTTGTAGGCCACGCGCATCAGGAAGCCCTGGGCCACGTCCACCACGTCGTAGTTGAAAGGCCTTGCATTCCCCTCACCGAGCTCCTGCCTCACGCACGTCGTCTCCGTCTCGGTCCCTGGGCTGCTGCAGGTCCCTGAGAGAAAAACAAAATGGACACATAAGTTACTGGATCATTTTTCTTATCCTCTCTTGTCAGAACAATGGTGAAGAAGCTTAGTGCCCAAGTATGGAAGTATATGAGCCTCCCTTCACATTGGCATGTAGAGCAGTATAAGAACTGATTGATTCAATAATACGTGTGACTGATATTGCATGTGTTTGTTAGCTTTAACTCCGCTAACTATCAACAAGGGAGTCAATGCCAGTCTATAAAAGCGCTAACCTTTTTCATCATTTTGTTCTGAGTCTGAGAGGCTAGGGTCCACCTCCATCTTGTCAGCAGCCTCCTCTGCAGCGGAGTCTTGCATCTTCACCTTCGCTGGCCCGTCACTCTCTTCTTTCTTTCCCTCCTCTGACTTTTCCTTCGTCTTCTCTCCCGACAGGCGGTCTGCTGAGGGCTCTGGGGTGGTACTGGTGGTGGTGGTGGTGGTGGTAGCACCCCCATCTTTCTCTACGGGTCTTCTGCTTCCCTGGGGTTCTGAAACTACAGTTGTTTTGAACAACCTTGGCCTTGGACCCAAGTCCAGCAAGTTGCATTTCTCGCCACGTCTGGCAGCTGCAAAGGAAGAAAACATACATGTTTTAGTTATCATAGCCACATTTATATTAGTAGTCAATTTCACAGGGGACGTTATCCCATGTGACTTAACAATTGAATTGCACATTTCTCACAACTTTTGGCAATTAAGAAATAAGAGGAGGTGTATGACAGCTAAGGGTACATTTGTCCACTGAATTCCTTGATTTCTTTCAAACCAAATCATAGAGATGGATAAAGATCTCTATTTGGATATATTTTGTTTTTGAATTGACATTGCCAGTGCTGTCACAGATGCCATAAAGCCACAGATACAAAGAGGAGAGCTCTATCTATCTCTATGAAGAGGACACAAACTAGAACGCTCCTGCTGACCTTCCAGCTCGGCGCGGTAGTTGGCGTTGGTGTTGCCAGGCAGCTTGGTTAGGAAGCGGTGCACATGCGTCTTGCTGATCCAACTCCAGCCGCCCCAGCCCGTCACGCGATACTCCTCTCCCTTCTGCTTCCACACCTTCACACGGGAGAGAGAGAGAGACGGAAAGACGGAAGTGGAAAGGAGAGAGAGGGGGGAGGGTACAAAGGGAAGAAGAAAGCGGGCAGCGGAGAGAGAAGGGGGGAGCGAGCGATAAAAGAAGCGGACAGGAGTGAGAGGAGGAAGGTAAGAGAGAGAGAAATGAGAGGGCCAGAGGGTATTCACACCCACCATTAAGTAAACACATCTAGTAGGGCCACTATGTGAAAGTTGACCCCCCCCCCCCGGAGCTTGGACACTCACACCTCATCAAAGGGCTTTTTAGCACCGTTCGCCATTCTGGGGAGGCAGGAAGTTGCAATTAAACACGTCCTGGCAATTAGGGGTGATGGTGAACGGCCCGGTCATAAATAGAGTGGTAGCGCTTCGACTTAAAAGGACCCGGGCTCGGTCGGTAAACAAGGGCCAAATGAAAAGGGTGTATGTGTCTGTGCATGTGTAGCAGCCCTTAACTGTGTGTGTGTGGGTGTCTGAGTGAGTGTGTCTGTGTGCGGGTGTTTGTGATTGTGATTGTGTAATACCTGGTGCTTGATGGGGAAGGTGTACTTGACCCAGGTGGCCTGCTGCATGGTCTCCTCGTCCTCCAGCTTCTTCTCCCTCTTCTTCACCTTCTCCTTCTCCTCCCGCTCCATGGACGTCATACGGTGTAGCCTGCATGGTGGCACAGAAAGGGGGACGAGAGAGAAAGTCAAACACAGTCAGTTCAAAAGCGGCTTCCTTCAATGCACTCTGATGTGAGTGAAAGGTCTGGGCCAGCCCGGATCAAAAAGTAGAGGAGGGTAACTCCCTCGTTGCTCTTGGCAAGGCCCCATGCAACACACACACAAATGATGCGAGCCCCTTGACTGACTCTGCACACCCACCCTTACTATAACATAATCAAGTCTTAAGAGGAGGAGGGTTGGGGTCTTTACCCATCAGTAGAACAGGTAGCAGTGTTCCCCTAGTGTATAAATATTGTGCTACACGCCGGGGACGGGCCATTTTATCTGCTGCTGATCACCTCTGGGTAAACTGGTCTTAGTGTGAGGGACCGGAGGGGACAGAGGAGCTGCTAGAGTAGGGCGACACTATTCCAAATGGCACACTACTTTTGAATAGGATTCCATTTGGAAGGCACCGTGTGCCAATGTTTATACAAGCATATCACTTTAAATGCAAACTGAATGCATTGCTTCATACTATTTTTAACTTTTTATTTAACCAGGCAAGTCAGTTACGAACACATTCTTATTTACAATGACGGCCTACTTGTAAAGACTCCCCCAACCCAGCGACGCTGGGCCAATTGTCCGCCGCCCTATGGGACTCCTGATCACGGACTGTTGTGATACAGCCAGGGATCGAACCTGGGTCTGTAGTGACGCCTCTAGCACTGCAGTGCCTCAGACCGGTGCAACACTCGGGATGTAATGAATCACCGATACACGGTTGAAATGTCTGGCGCCAGACGGCTTACTTCCCCACTCGAGGCTAGATCTGCACTAAAATCAGGTAGATTGCGCTAAAGCAAAAAGCTAATTGTAATTCCTAACAGTCATGGGAGCTTGATAAACCGGACAAGTACATCCAACAAGAGTCCAAGGACAGAGGGATACACTAGCTAGAACCTTCTCATCGTGGATCTGGTCGGACAAAAAAGCATGACAGTGGCTGGCCAATTGCATTGTTTCCCCCCACGGTGATCATCAGGTTGTCCTGTAGGTGACAGGGCAACATGTGTGGACAAAAAGAGCATAAAACCGTGTGTATCACAAAGCATGAGCAAATTAATTAGACAGCTACAGTAATTTTGAGAAACATTGATAAACAGTTTGGTTGATTTTTGGGTAAAATTAATCCGTTTGATAAGCAGCTACCTAGCAGCTTGCTAGCTCCCATGCCAATGTCAAGTCTGTCAAAACAAATATCGGACTAACTGAAAATATGAAGTTATTTCAGAATGATAGTTAACTGCCTAGCGCACTATGCTTTGAGACATTATGGTAGCTACTTATCCCCAGTAACATAGTGTTTTCATTTATTGCATCTGCATGCTTGTTGCGTTCTTCCTGGTGACTTTGTGAGCTAGCTGCTCGTTCTAAACAGTATAATTGAATCTGTTCAAAGCAGCATGTTCAGCAGTGGCGTTAACGCAGAATGACACAACGACAAGGTGCCAGTTTAACAACGTTTACTCAACCGTTTTAGCACAATACATGGTTGCCATTTCACTCAAGCCAGGTGCATCAACAAGACTCCTGCGCAGGCGCACTAATAACAGAGTGATAGAGCCGCAATAACAGAAATATAGGGATACTTAAAACATGAACTTAACAATCCCCCACTTTTCTTTAAAGAATAAAACATCAAAAACATAATTAAATGTCACAACTATTATTTAAGTTAGCCATTACAGATGGGTTGTGTGACAAAGTTATTTGTATAAGTCAAGCTGCCACTTTTCATTACTGACTGCCTTCAGGAGCACAGGCTACCTGCCGCCTTTGGCGTAGTTTCCAGTGTTCCTTCGCTCTTAGCTTCAGGCAGAGGTCGGATGTGAATGTCCCTTGACAGCTCTGTTCCCTGCAAAAATGCAGATTTGATGTCTATGGAATGAAGTTTCCATTTTTTCTGTCAGATCACTGTCATCGGCAATCTGAGTGACTCTGAGGCGCATGTCAGTGAATCTTTTGGGAGTTCTTTAGCACCCAGCTCCTCAAAACCTCTAGATGTGCTTTTGGCACTATTCCAGTTAAGGATTATTTAAGGGTACACACCCACCTTGTTGAGACAAATTTTTGGCCAATGTCTTTGACTTCCACAAACACTCAATTTTTCCTCCAATTACAGGGCTCATCTAGCTTAGCTGAGTCAAAAGACACATCCTTTTTTTCAAGTACATCAACATTTTGAATGTCATTCTGTCTTCTCGATTTTCCATTTGTTCAATTCTGAGCTTATCTCCAAGTGACAGGTCAGCTGACCCTGTTGTACCAGAAAGTGTAGCTGGTTCAGAGTATTGAAAGTTGTACCAGTTCTGGTGTTTTCCTGCTCGTCCAATGACGGTTGCTGTATGTGGAATACCACTTTCTCTGTCCATGTATTTAACAGTTTGTCCAGTTTTCAGATTGGAACAACCATGCTGTCTTTACACATGTGGCTGTTGTTGGATGTTTTCCTCATTTGAACTCTCAATAGTATTACCTGTGTCATGGTTGAAGGTCTCTGCTCCATTTCCTGTATCGGTTTCAGTGACCATTAGGGATGCACGATATATCGGTGAACATATCGTAATCGGACGATATTAGCTAAAAATGCCAACATCGGTATCAGCTGATGTCTAGTTTAACGCCGATGTACAAAACCGATGTCAAAGCTGACGTGCATACCTATATAACGTAGGTACATGATGTAATCACGCCACGTACAATTTTGCGCTACACGTGCAACACAGCATTCATAACCTAGCCCACAATGTCTGCTGTGTGAATCGAGCAGTCAACAAGTCGACCAAGTGCGACCCGACCGGAGTTACACAGTAATTAGCTTCAAGACATACATACTATGGAACGCCGTTTGGGTCATTGCGTGTCAAAAAAGATACAGTAGCACTGTCAAAGCTGTACAAAAATGTCTGCAAACAAGCAAACACTGGCCACGAACAATGTGTTTACAATATCACGTTGGTAATAAAGCATCATTTGTACAACCACAACTTTTGGGGTAGCTAGCTTTAGTTTGGTACCTAACTAGCACCAATACAACCAGCCTGAAAAAAATGACCAGTGGAAACTGCAGTCATTTTCATTATTAGCAATGATTTAGGAATCCTTGTAAGTATTAGCTAGGTTGCCACTTGTTGTTCGCCTATTGAAAATGAACTTCAGTTAATGAAAATAAATAGCTAGCCAGCTACTTAACCCTGTTGCCCAAAGCCAACGTTATAAGCAGCCAGGTGGCTTCATCTGGCTAGTGAGGCTCGACCGGACAGGGTTATGTGTTGTGAAGGATAAGGATTAGGCACAATAGTGGAATTTGCGGTTTGCCCTCAAAATAAAAGTAGGTTATTGTCAGTGATGCAAATTAATACTAATAGTAGAATTATGCCATACTTTTATTTTGAAGGCTAACCGCAGTCTATTATTGTGGCTAGCTTCACATAGATGGGTCCGACCACCATTAATCAAGCTTTTTTTTTAAAATGACCAGCACTGTAGGTGCGCGAGACAACTTCACCAGCATCATAGCATATGTATCCATGAATCGTTGTGACATGAAATACAAGTGAAAGTGTTATCAATGTGTAATAACTATGAAAAAAAATTATGGACACGTTAAATTATTATATGACGTGCAGTCATATTCAGGTCCTGATTGGTCAACAAGCTTATTTGACACGTAAAATAGTGTTATCTACTGGTCAATGTTTTCTTTTTTGACACGCAAAGACCCAAACTGCGTTCCATAGAAATCCTGGTTGAGAATGAAACAAATTAACAATGAAACAGCACAGCAAGTAAGTGAAAGAAATAGGTTTTGATTATGTTATACTGGTAATGGGGACATACGTAAATGTCAACAAAATAACTTTTTGGGCAGTGTGTGTGTAATCTTTATTTAACTAGGCAAGTCAGTTAAGAACAAATTCTTATTTACAATGACAGCCTACCCCGGCCAAACCCGGACAACGCTGGGCCAACTGTGCACCGCCCTATGGGACTCCCAATCACGGCCGGATGTGATACAGCCTGGACTCCAACCAGGGACTGTAGTGACGCCTCTTGCACTGAGATGCCATGCCTTAGACCGCTGCATCCATGTGTGTGTTAACTTTTAACTGTACTAGAATGCTTAAAAGGCCGCTAAAATGTTAAATATCGATTATCGGTATCGGGTTTTTTGTCAAGGAAAATATTGGATATCGGTATTGGCCAAAAATGTCATATCAGTGCATCACTAGAGTCCATATCCTTGGATGCAACATCTGGTAGGTTTGTGTCTGTTAATGTGTCCTTTTGGTCATTTTCAGTAGGATGCTGATTCACAGCAACAGCCCCTCCATCTTGTTGATCATTTACTTTCCACAATCTTGAGTGATGCACCCTGACAATGGTGTCTCACAAATATCACCACACCATCTTAGCCAATGACTACTCCCGGTCCTTCCCACTCTTGACAGTGAACTCGTTTTGTCGTACACTTTGTTTCCAGTCTCGTACGTCTCATTCGTGGGTCGAAGCGGTTTACGCAGAGCCCTGTGAATTCTCTCAGAACACTGCTTCAGTGAAAGCTTTTCTTGCTGTATGTCGTGCTGAAAGGTGCCTTCCCACCCATGCACTCACACCGGTCCCTTCTAGTGCTGGTGGCTTGTCAACCAATACAGAGGGAAGATCAGGGTTCTGCCCCAACACTAGTTGGTATGGGCTGTAACCATGAACATTGTGCATAGAGTTTTTAATAGTAGGGACCACCTCTGTTTCAATGTGACTTAGTCTGACCAATTTTTGCCAGTATCTTAACTCTCTTGGTAGAATGGACGATTCTCCCATCTCCAAATTTGACAGATCGGTTGCTTAGTGTGTCAATCATAGTTTGTACTTATTTCATATTTAGTTCACTGACATAGCTATCAAGCCATTTTGCACCACACACTGTTCGTGTACACACAAGTATCAATCAAAGCAGATTCAACTATGAGATTCAACTATGAAGAAGATTGGTTTGAAAACAGCGTAATGTTACACTGCTCTATCTCTGTGTTTACATTTTCCTCTGTTAGTTTAACTTGTTCATTTTTATGAGGACAGTCTTTAACCAAACGGTAAGTGCTTTGACAAATAGCACCTTTTAGATCTCTTTCCATATCTGTCCAGTGGATTTGTGCCGGGCAATGGCGCCCTCGTCTGGTTGTCTTGAGAACGTGACTTTTTGGAGCCTTTTCTCTGCTGCTCAGTATAATATGCTGCGTCACTCACTTGCATTCCATCTGTTATTGGCACGGCAGACATCTTTTCACCCCAATTTCTTTTTAATGCCGACTTCATTGACACAAAAGTCAGCACTGTACAAGCAGTCAAAGCCAACTGTCCAGACAGGCAGTATCTACCAACTTGAAAGCTAACACTGCATCCGGGAGAACCATCTCGTACCTCTGTTCGAAGTCAATGATGTAGTCCGTCATTGCAACCGAAATGTCTCTAGTAACACTGTCAACGTTTGAATATGCCTCGTAGGCACGGTCTTTTTCTTCTTTAAGAAACACAGAATCCAGCGCTCTAATCAAAGTTCCCATACCATCATCCTTATTCAAATCCTCAACAGATATTTCTAGTGCTGTATCTCTCGCTCATCCCCCAAGCGATAATACCACCTCAAGTGCTTGCTTTGTCTTGTCCAGATTAGTAACCCGTGTCCAGATTCAAAGTTCATTTTCCAACTTTCATACGACCTGTTATCGTCGAAGCAAGGTGGCACGTTGTAGTTATTAACCATCCTCTGCTGCCAATGTTAAATCAAAATGACAACGACAAGATTCCTGTTTAACAACATTTACTCAACCGTTTTAGCACAATACATGGCTGCCATTGCACTCAGGCCAGGTTCATCAACAAGACTCCTGCGCAGGCTAACAAATAACAGAGTGATAGCACCGTAATAACAGAAATACAGGGATACTTAAAACATTAACTTAGGTGGTCTTTTTTTTCTCCCCCCTTTTTTTTTTTACATGCAAAAGTGAAATAGGTGTATTTATGCTGTTGCACAGATCGCTTTATATACAGTATCTATTCAAAGAAACTACAGATAGTTAGAGAATTTGGCATTATATTTATGTCAGGCTACTTTGTTCACATCTCCAACCACCCCGCCCTGGGTATTCAGCAGCTGCCACTGGTATTCAGCACCTGCCACTGGTCTAGGGTTTGCACTTGTTCTAAGAAGTCCGACTTTGAAGTGGCTGCAGACTTGTATGATTGAATGGTATTAAGGAATTATTTGAAGTGGTAATGTAAGGATGGCATAACACGGTAAATGAGGTTCCCTTGATGACTTGATGCCAGTTTAAAGTGAAAGACGTGACTGTGTGTGTGTGCTCTGAGTCTACTCGCCTGGTGTGTCCCAGAGAGTCCTTCCAGACAGGGAGCAGGGCCACAGGTTTGATGGCACACTCCAAGATGGCCATGGCCAGGGCAAACTCCCTGGCCTTACTGCACATCTGCACCGCCTTAATCCAGTTGTTCCTGACGAAAACCAAAACAAAGCCAAAGGGAGTCAGACAATGGTGTTATCCATCATATGGGAGCATGGTGACATCAAATCATGACAGTGTGACTTTCTGTCACCTGGGACTGCTGGGGTCAGAACTGAACAAGAGCAGAGCACGCCAACTTCAATGAACATGTAAAAACATACACGTTATCACCAAATTATGTCACAAATAATAGCCTGTGCCCCCTCCCCCAATGAGGAAGAGCACACAATGGTTAAACGAACACTTAACCCTGTAAGGTTGATGTCCACGCACCCTGCATAAATCCAATTAGCATAATACAACAACAGAAAAAATGAAAAACTCAGTTTAAGGTAGAGATTGTTTTTTTTGCATTGGATCAGTCTCAATTCACCTAATCCGCCTATGTCGCACTTCCGCATCTGCGGTGAAAGAGCTAGAGCGGTGTTTGTCAGACCACGAGACTTCCCGGAAATCGGTCTTCTCACAAAATCGTCTGTAGCATCCAAACGGTTTGACCTACAAAACTATAGAAAGATGATTCCATTTTGCTCTACGACCCCCACAAGCATCTTTGGACCCGTCTGAAGTCGGTACAGCCGATCTACCAACTGTCCGAACAGTTTGTGCAACAACACTAATATGAGTCCTCTGTGGAAAGGTGAGACTCTCACGAACATATACATCTTGGTTGTTTTGTTCTAGGACACCCACAGGCCTCACAAGATTCGTCTGAAGGTCCCCCGGTACCAGTTGAAAACATTTATGGAAGTTTAAATGGAGATTGTTTAATGCCAAAAAAAGGGGATAAATACATGTCCCAAAAAATGTATGTTTCCTGATCTTCTATCTCTCAGATATAGGACAGACACTTGAAAACAAACTTCCATTTGATTTTTTGGGGGGACTGTCGTTCAATGTAGTGAATCTGCTATTCAACGCGTTTGTATGGGCTAATAGCAGTAAGGAAAAAATATATAATCATTCCACTTCCACCCTCGAAGCATCGTTACCCATCGCTCCACAAAAGCTGCGGCCCTTGCAGAGCAACAACTACTTCAAGGTCGCAGAGCGAGTGATGTCACCGATTGAAACGCTATTAGCGCACACCCCACTAACTAGCTAGCCATTTCATATCGGTTACAAAAAAATATACTTCTGTGTATTGATTTTAAGAAAGGCGTTGATGTCTATGGTTAGGTACATTTGTGCAACCATTGTGCTTTTTTCGCAAATGCGCTTTTGTTAAATCATCCCCCGTTTGGCGAAGTTGGCTGTCTTTGTTAGGAAGAAATAGTCTTCACAGTTCGCAACGAGCCAGGCGGCCCAAACTGCTGCATATACCCTGACTCTGTTGCACAGAACGCAAGAGAAGTGACACAATTTCCCTAGTTAAAAGAAATTCATGTTAGCAGGCAATATTAACTAAATATGCAGGTTTAAAAATATATACTTGTGTATTGATTTTAAGAAAGGTGTTGATGTTTATGGTTAGGTACACACTGGTGCAACGACAGTGCTTTTTCGCAAATACGCTTGTTAAATGACCCGTTTGGCGAAGTAGGCTATGATTCAATGATACATTAACAGGCACCGCATCGATTATATGCAACGCAGGACAAGCTAGATAAACTAGTAATATCATCAACCAGGTGTAGTTAACTAGTGATTATGTTAAGATTGATTGTTTTTTATAAGATACGTTTAATGCTAGCTAGCACTTTACCATGGCTCCCTTGCTGCACTCGTATAACAGGTAGTCAGCCTGCCACGCAGTCTCCTCGTGGAGTGCAATGTAATCGGCCACGATCGGTCTCCAAAAATGCCGATTACCGATTGATATGAAAACTTGAAATCGGCCCAAATTAATCGGCCATCCCGATTAATCGGTCGACGTCTAGTCTTAAAATTCTAAACCAAATAGCTTAGTAGAACCCCCCCACCCCTGGCTTAGACTCTTATGGGTTAAAAACATTTTGATCGTATTCTTTCATAACATAAAAAAAATCAACCAACTAGGATCTCAAAAACACACAGAGCCCACATTCCATCCGTACCTGTGTGAGGCCCAGTTGGGGTGCATGAAGGGTGCGGGCACGTTGGTCTCCAGCTGGATGATGGTGAGGCGCAGCGTGGAGATGGTCAGCACTTTGGAGCCGTGGATGGAGCCGTTCCACTTGAAGTCGCCTGCCGGCGTCATGCAAAACTGGACAATAAAATAAGTTTTATATGTAGAGAGCTTTTCATTACATGGGGAAATCACAAAGCACTGTACATCTAAAACAAACTTAAAAATGCTTTAAGGATCAACAATTAGAAAGATAGAAGAAAACAGATAAAATCAGAAAAGAACAGTACTGTACAAGATACAAAGAAGACTGAAAGGTGGCATCAAAGGCTTAAAGGGATACTTCCGAGTTTTGGGCAATGAAGCACGTTATCTACTTCCCTCACAGTCAGACAAACTCATGAATACCATTCTTATGTCTCTGCTTGCGGTTTGAAGAAAGTTGCTAACTAGCGCTAGCGCAATTGCTATCCTGTAGACTTCCAGTCATTGCGCTAACGTTAGTTAGCATTGGCTCGCAAAACTATCTCAAACTTCCTTTATACTGGACGCAGAGGCATAAAAGGTATCCACAAGTTAATCGGACTCTAGGGAAGTAGATAAGGGGCTTCATTGCCAAAATCTCAAAGTATCCCTTCAAACAGTTGAAGTTAAAACTTATCACAAGTGTTTATCTGTTCAAGTTTCTGTTGACTCCTTCAGGTGTGTGCAAGCTAAAGTTATCTTAAAATACGTTTTGTCTTAAAGTTTACCTTGTGCGAGAGGTGTCGCCGCTTGTCCAGGTCCTCACGGTGCTGGGGCTTGTTGAGGGCCAGCGTATTTCCGCTGTATTGGTTGTGGTAGACGCGGTACTTGCCCTCCTGGCCCAGCTTGAAGAAGTGGCTGAGTGTGCCCTTCATCACCACTTCCTTGCTTGTTAGGCTGCGGGTGCTGAGACGCGACACGTCGCCCGCCGGGGTCACCACCAGCACCTGGAGTGAGGAGAGGGGGGTCAAATCAAAGGTAAATCAAATACATTATATTTTGATAACAGACGAGCGACACTTGAATTGAAATAAATGCATGATATTTTTAGAACAAAACATTTGGCCCACGATTCCGAAAAAAGTTTGGTACACAACCTAAGGAAAGCTAGGAATCCAACGGCTAATCAGTATTTTTTGTAGATTAATAGTGATCACCTCTTTGCCCTCCTTGTAGCCCTTGTTGGCCTCGTGAACGGCTTCTTCCACCTTCTTGCTCTTCAGCTGGCTCAGCTTACTCTCCGGGTTACGCAGGCGGGTCACCATGCGACCGCCCGGCGTGACTGCCGACCGCTTTCCACCGGCCTCGCCGTTCACCCCCTGGTCGTCCTGGCTGTTGATAGAGGACTGAGAGGACCTGTCGGCCAGGTCGGGCTCCTCCGGGACCCTGGGGGCCTCCCTGGTAATGGTGCTGCTGTTACTGTTCTCCTCACCACTGGGATGAGGGGGCTGGCTCAGGCTGGGGACCCCCTCTCCCCCGGGAGTGCTAGACTCAGAACCTGCCTTCTCTAAAACCACAAATACATTTAAAATCATGCTTTAAAGGGATGTTATACTGCAAAATCAAAGTTTGACTGTTATTTTCAGACGTCGAAGTTAGTCATATGTCAAAATGAGTCCACATCCCACACAATCATGTATGTCGATCCAGCTACATGCCTCGACCCAAATGAACGATAAGCACCAGGGAATCCGGAAATGATACGGTGCCTATCGTTTTCACTCATTTTGGATTGTGGCATGTAATCAAATCTATATATTTTTGTTTGCCTGGGATGTGGACTTCTCAAGAGAAGACCCAATCGACAGTCCCTTCAAAAGTTCAAATGGCATGCAATAGTGCCCTCTAGTGTCATGAAGCAGCATGCGTGTCATTCCTGTAGTGCCCACACACAGCCTTTTACACAGCCAATAGGGGTATGATGATTCATAGTAATAGTGATCTGGACCCATGCATTAAAGGCATGTTTTACACGCAAGGTTCAGAATCAAATGCTTTGTCTTAAAGTCATTGTGATTCACGCCAAGCTATTTAGTCTGATTGCATATCAAAGCAATTCGCTTTCAGCGTTCTTTTGGAATGAAATAAAAGCATGTATTCAGCAGAGTTGCGACAAGCGTTCAATACCGAAGCTGAAATTCAGGTGTTCGCAAGGGATGAAAAATCCTGCTGCAGGATAAATTATTGAGGTGCTTGACAGCCAATGAAATGAGGGATGCAAGAGGGACAGCGATCAATGGTAGAGCGGTCCTCCATGGGTGAGGCGGGATGTGTGGGGAGGAACAACCAAGGCACAGGAATTGAATGGAGGGGGATCATGAATGTGGTTCAAAGTTCACAGAGACACCACCCCCTTCGTACCTTCAGCCTCCTGCACGCCCTCCATGTTGGTTTTGGCCTCATCCCCAGGCTCTCGGGCCCCGGGAGGGATGTCTTGCCCCCCCATGGCAGGGCTGGGGGCCTCTGTTGCGGGGAGAGTGGGTTGTGGAGGCGGGAGATCAGGCTTACTCCCCTCAGGGATGGAGCCCTCACCAGTAGAAGGAGCCAGCTCGGCTTCAATCAGAGAGGCAGATATTCAGAGTTACGCAAACTATGCTACATGTTGAAAACATTTTAACTGCATTCTCGCTAGAACGTAATTATCTTGGAACTTGTGGTGCCAAGATGGCGGCCAATAAAATCACACATTTCAGAGTTGGTCGAAGTGTATGTATCAGACTTTGTGTGGAATATGCACAACAAGCACCTCCAGCGTGTGTATATAGAAGATGCTGTATTGTAATGACACTAGTAGGCATTTTTAAAACTTGGTGTGAGGACGCTTATTACAGAGGGGTTATCAGCAGTATGGCGGAAGGCATTGTTTTAAGTTGACAAAGTGGTCTCCGATGTGTTGACAGCGCAACACAAGGGATTTCTAATTGGCTCAGAAAGAGAAGAGAGCAGTGGGAAACGGATCAATAATTAATTAGGCCTACATCGCTCTATTTCAAGACACAGTAATATCAAACAGCCCGTAGAGCCTGTCGGACCACGATGTAGCAGTAGCTGTAGTTAGATTGTGTGTGTGTGTGTGTGTGTCTCTTACCTGTAATGGTGGTCCCCTCTTTGGTCGCCTTGTCCTTGTCCTTCTCAGCCTTACCCTCCCCTGCTCCCTCCTCCTCTCCCTTCTTCTCTAGGTCGTCAGTCTTCTCCTTTGTCTCTCCCCCCTCCGTCTCCTCCTCCTTCCGGAGAGTTTCCTGCGCCTCCGCCTTCTCTCTCTCCTCTGCCGCCCGGCGCTTCACCTCCTCCAGCTCCTGCTCCTGCTTGGCCCTCAGCCGGTTCAGGATCTCCTCTGGAGAAGGGCGAGGACACCGATTAATTGATTCATTTAATTGATTAGATCATTAAAATACATATTATGCATGTCAGAATGTTTAATTGTGGGAAAACTAAAAATCTTTAAAAACGTTCAGCCAGAAATATCAAATAACTAGCAGTATATAGACTAAACACGATCAAGGACAACACAATCAAATCTGAGTTATGGTGATTAGTCAGGTTGAAATTGAAACCAGCAGGACTGCAGAAATCAAGGCACCGAGTTATGCACCTCTGAGCTACACCTTGACTGTCTCATACAGTCTGAGCATACACTACGGTTTTATTGACTAGCCTATAAAACAGTTCTAACTCAGAGCATTCTTCGTATTCTTGCCAGCAAGCGATGGTGTGTGTAGAGTCAGTCAGCCTATGCATTCGCTAAAGCTTTATCCCACACTAACAGAGCACGCTTAATCGATACGTCTTCTGATTTGACCACGGCGCAATTCTGCCAGATGAATCAAACATTCAAACCTATGCTTGAAAGCCTGCCACTAACTTCACTTCTCTCTGGGCTATACTATAGGAATGGCCATGTAGTCTGTCTGGGAATGAGCACATTAGCACCCAGCTGTGCTTTGAATTGAACACCACCTCAAAATGACACTTATCTGAAATGATAGCCGCATAGCGAGAACTTGTCACGGCTTATACAACTGCTCAATGCGGTAAAATAAAGAAAAGAGCCTGTATTAATGTGTGACTTCCACTCTATCGCAGGACCACATGGGGAGTAATTGAGATCGTACTCTGTGACGAAGCAGGTTATTTCATATTTCGGGGAGGGGGGGAGGGGGGATGGTGACAAAGAAAAACGGGTTGTTTCAGGCATCAACGATAGTCTACTTCCTCTGTCATTTGTCGCCGGAGAGCATGTGTGTGTGTGTGTGTGTGGTGGAGAAGCCTTGACAGCAGTCTAAAGTGTCTTCCTAGGGGGCTCAATCTGGGATCTGTCATCGCTCTCCTGATGCCAGTGTCTTATGGTGTGTGTGTGTGTGTGTGTGTGTGTGTGTGTGTGTGTGTGTGTGTGTGTGTGTGTGTGTGTGAGAGAGAGAGAGAAAGTGTGTAAAAAGCTCTTTCAGACATAATGTGATTTCCACAGTGTGTGTGCAGGAGCGGGTCGTAAGTAGACTGACTCACTGGTGAGATGTCAAACCATTCATTCTCAATGGGAGGCATACCAGCAGAGAACTTGATCTCAGTCTGTATCCGAGTCCATCACAAGTGTACAGTTACAATAGCCTGGTCCCACATCTGTATATACTCTATAACAAAGTCCTACGGTCATTGCCATGTCAAACATAAACAGATCTAGGACCAGGCTACAGATACAAGTCCCAATCTAAAAAGACTCAGCAATAGCATACATAGCCTAATAGCTGTTACAACAGCTTCCTATTATTGTTGTCACCTCGGGACCACAATCCAAGGATTGGATAGCCTTAACACCCTATCACATTCAACTGTCCCATTTGTTCTTTAAATCAGATCAGTTGTCATGAAGGAGAGGAGGAAACTGTTTGGAGCCCAGCCAAACTGGGACTGGAGAGTAAAGTTATGTCATGGAATGGCTGTACTGGTTCCTATGGCCCTTCAACATGACTGAGTAGTATTCACTTAACTGGGGGGAGGCGGAGAGAGAGAGAGCGAGCAAGAGAGATCGAGGGAGAAGTTGATATGAGAGAAAGAGGGGCAGAGAGAGAGAGAAAGAGAGCGAGCAGGATAAAGAGAGAGAGATAGAGGGGAGACCGACGGGCCAGAGGAGGAGTCATTGGCAGGCTCTCTGGTGTTAGACAATGGAGCCCCTCACTCTCAGAACCAAGGACCTTTGGCTCAGCTGGACTGTCTTGGCTAACTTGGCTATGTATAGAAGACAGGAGGACACCCAGCACAGCCATGTCCCTTCTCCTCTTCCATCTCCCTCTCTTTCTTTGTCACTTTTCTCTCCTCCTCTATCTCCGTCACTCTTTCTCAATTTCTTTCCTCCCCTTTCTTGACCTTTTGCCTCCATATTCTTCCACTGCTCCTCAACCCCCCCCCCCCCCCCTCCCCCTCCCCCTCAATGACCATTGACTCTCTATCTGACCATCTCTCTCTGCCTCAGATGCATTCAGTCCTGCCATCTTGGACCTCGTCCCAGTGAAGCCTGCTGGAGCAGTGCCACAGTCCACAGAGCCTACAGCCAGGCCAAGCCAGCACAGGAGGTGATAGAGGCACTTAAACACAACCAGCCAGCCAACCTGATTAGGGCCTACTTACCCAAATATGAGGGGTGTGGAAATATTTAGGATTTTGCTTTGGGAAGACATGGGTAAATCCACTATGATAATCTGACAGAGGCAGGGGGAGAGGGATAGCGGTATGATAGTCACATACATTAGTGCTGAGCGATTAGTGCTTTTTGAGGTCGTTTCGGCTCGATTATCAAAAAATTATTACGATTTTAGATTTCGGTTTCAATTATTTTTTTTAACATTAAATGCACTATGAGGGATGAATGCTATAACAACAGAGAATAAAACAATTAATAAAAGTCCCACGTTGGTAGTGACTGCCCATCACTTATTAACCATTCGTTGTTCACATATTTCAGTTGTGTAGATTACATTTGTTTTATTTGACAATTCCAAGTCATCATCTCATCTCTATAAAGCTGCTACCAATACCTGACAAAATCATTATTTTAGTAGTTCTTCAAAATAAATAAGGCATACTTTTATGACTGCTGAATACCAACTATCAATCACTTAGATCATGTATTTTCAGGTAGAGATACCATGAAGAAACTGCTCTCTATGTATCCCCTCTTGATCGCGCATTCTTCCGTCTCTTCCGTAGCACGGATAACAGAAACAGACCTGACAGAAGTAGTTGTGCAATGGATTGTGGTCAACGTAGTTAATTATACTTTTTTCTGCCCTAAACTATGTAGTACATTGGCCTGTTGGAAACTACAACTCCCTACTACAGCGCGCAGTTCGGGCATGATGTGATTTATCTCTGGAGAAACTGGAGCGCAATGTGCTGTAATGAATACTCAGGGAGAAAAGGGTGTAGATTCACGCGCAGAGCGCAGCAGGTGTTTATTTATTTCGACTTCGCAGAAGGCAGGAATCGTGGTCACAGGCAGGCAATGGTCATACACAGGCAGGCAAACAGGCAGGTGAATCAAAACTAGGACAGAAGGCTATAACTGGTTCTCACAAACGAGCTAGGAAAAAGCTTAGTAGAGTCAAAACGAACAATACCTCACAGGGAACAAACAGAATGAACTGAACTAAATAAGGAGCTGATGAGACCAGGTGAGTAACTACCACAGGTGAAATCAATGAACAAAAATGAAAGACGGGGCTACGTTCAAGAACACAAAGAAACAGAACACAAGGTTGACTAAGAAAATAAATACAGAACCTTACATGTGCACATTGAGCTCACAGAAAAAAACTGAACGAAAAAGAATTCAAATAATTGAACTGACATGGTCAATTAGTTGTTTAAAGAAATGACCAACAACACTACCATATATGGACAACTATATCTATAGCCTTACACGATGTGCATATCCCTCCTAACATATGCAAACGTGCAGACACACACACAAACACAAAATGCTAATGTGCACAACTTGCACGAGTCATAACTGTAAAACTCATACACACACACCCAATACCATGGATCTGAAATGTGTGTGTGTGCTGCCGTGCTGATCAGTGCCCTCGCATTACCAACTCAGAGACCGACAACATTGTGAAGTGCAGCCGTGGGCAGGAGGCAAATCAGCAGCCTCGTTGGAACCAACCGAACAGAGAAAATGATGCCGATGATGAATATCACACACATCAAGAGACAGAGAGTTGCTGCGTCCCAAAAGGCATCCTATGGGGCCCTGGTCAAAAGTAGTGCACTACATTTGCCATTTTGGGACACACACCAGAGTAAGTGTTTGCTCATCTCTTAACACCATTCGTTCACCATAGGGGAATAACTGAAAGAGGAATAGAGTAGTAGACTAGAAGTTCTCTCAAAACATCTGAGCATTATCAAGAGGCAAAACCAATGACTGATGGAAACAGCCAAACAACCAATGACTGATGGAAACAGCCAAACAACCAATGACTGATGGAAACAGACAAACAACCAATGACTGATGGAAACAGCCAAACAACCAATGACTGATGGAAACAGACAAACTAATCATTGATTTTATTTGTCAGAGTCAAACACTCCTTACTGGAAGTCTTGACTAAGTGTGCATCCCAAATGTCACCCTATTCTCTTTATAGTGCACTTCTTTTGACCAGAGTCCCATGGGGCCTGGTCAAAAGTAGTGCACTACATAGGGCACCATTTAGGACACACACAAAATAGTCATTTGAAGAAAAAGCCCAAACTTACTTTACAATGGAAAAACAAATACATAACAGCTTTACCCTACCAAAATGTGCTCAAAATTCCCTGGGGTCTCAATAGATTCAATGCAAAGCTTTCACCCTTCCAATGATAGTAACACAATGATAGACTTCAAAAGGAAGGAAACAATAGGATGTGTACTATGATAGGGCATTTTTAAGTTAGTTATCTAACAGCGTACAGAGAGCTGCATTCAATAGGCACATTGTCAGTGTGTAATACCGGTAGTTTAATAGTAAATAACTACGCAAACAACTGCTAAAACATTCTTCTGAAATGACTAAATGACAATACCAGTCCTAGAATAAAATATGAAAAAAAAAAAACCTGTGTGTGCGTACCCTAGGCCTCGTTCAGTAGGTAAACGTTGCACAAATGTCCTTAATAGAGATTTGTAAGTTAGTTATCTAACAGCGTACAGAGAGCTGCATTCAATAGGCACATTGTCAGTGTGTAATACCGGTAGTTTAATAGTAAATAACTACGCAAACAACTGCTAAAACATTCTTCTGAAATGACTAAATGACAATACCAGTCCTAGAATAAAATATGAAAAAAAAAAAAACCTGTGTGTGCGTACCCTAGGCCTCGTTCAGTAGGTAAACGTTGCACAAATGTCCTTAATAGAGATTTGTATTCTACATGTCAGATAGATATAGGTTATGAAGAACAAACATGTCCTATCTGAACGTGTCCAACATCTCTTACCGTTGGCGGCGGTGAGGAAGCACTTGTTGACGCCGCGGGCCTTGTTGGTGAGCTCCTCGGTGATGTCCATGTACGTGTGCAGCTCGTCCCTGATCTCCTCCAGCGTGGCGTACAAGTGGGCCTCCCAGTAACCCTTGTCCAGGCAGTCAATCAGCTCAGCCAGCTGCACCTTGGTGCTGTAGTACCAGATGGTCTTGTCCTCCTGCTCGCCGTCCTCCTCACTGGCGTGGAGGAAGGGAGCGAGACAGGGGTGGAGGGTTGTGGAGAGAAAAAGAGGGGAGAGAGATAAGAGGGAGATGGAGGGGACAGGGAAAGAGAGAACATGAGAATATGGGAGACAGAGCGGGATAGAATAAGAGAGAAAGAGAGGATGGAGAAAGATCGATGTCTTTGATTAATCGATGCCATCATCAAATGACGAGCAGTAGAATGAAGAACATTTAAGCAGACACATTCTATTGTAAATTGTCCATTGTAAGGACATAGTACGGACAACTATTTAATACATGTGTCTTCTATGGTGCCAGTTCTCCTTAAAAGGGCCATTCCGCCACTTTACAAACTCATATTCATTATCTCCAGCACCATACCGGTGTCTAGATATGTGAAAACGGCATGTTTCTATGATCTGTGGTTGCAAAGATAAAAAGTCCTAAGAAAATGCTTCTCTGTGACATCACAGGGTAGGATTAAAAGTAAGAAAAACTGTGATTTTCAAAACTTGCAACTAGTTTCTAGCCAGAGGGAAGCTGTTTTCTTGCTCCACGTCACCGCGAATCTCATAGGGTTTGAAAATCACCGCTTTTGATCACCGTAACTTTTGATTACTTCATCGGGTAGAACGTAGAAAATGCACAGTTTTCACATACACTGTATGTAGACACTGGTACTGTGCTGGAGACAATGAAAATCAGGTTGAGAAGTGGTGGAATTGCGCTTTAAGTTTTAACATCGACTTAGCTGCAATCAAGGAAAACATGATTATAGGGAAATTAAAGTTGTATGACCTTTGAGCACTCTAGGCATGCATAACACATATGCCCACATCAAATATCAACAAAATGACAAATTTGACAGTTTTGTGCACAGCACGGTCTAGGCCTGGGTCTCACTGGCCTTAGGCAGTATTCCAACAATCTAGTCAGCATCCTCTCAGGATGCAACCACCCACTCGAGACACACACATTCTCTCTCTCTCTATGGGGATGGTGAAGATCGATTACACTGCACCCAGTGAAAGCCACTTTCTTGAGTGGGAGCGGCAATGAGAGAGTGAAGGCTACCTCCGAATCCCTCTGTTCAGGTGTGTGTGTGTGTACATGAGTGTGTGACACTCTCCTCTCAGGTTAAAGGAGTCTGCTACCACACCATCTGTGACTAGTGCTTAATAGCTGGCTTATATGCTATCGATTACTAACATTTGTGTGTTTGCACTGTCATTATCCTTCAAACAAGTGAGGCATTGGCCTTTCTATACCTTACCAGAGAAGCTAAACAAGTGGTGTAAGTCGCGCTGGATGAAAGCGTCTGCTAAATGACTAAAATATTAATGTAAACGTTGCAATAAAATCAATCATTGCCACCTGTCATGTAAACAAAGCTCACAGCTTGAACATGATCGCGGGTCAATTGCTCACGCTTCTCCTTCAATTTTGATTCAGGGTTATCAGTGCTTCTTAGGTGGATAACGTCGGTGCCTGATTGAAATTGACACTGTACACATGAATAAATAAGTAACAATAACATTTTTTTTTAAGAAAACGGCCCTTTTTCAGGACCCTGTCTTTCAAGGGTCCTACAGACGGTAGGCAATTAAGGTCACAGTTATGAAAACTTAGGACACTAAAGAGGGCTTTCTACTGACTCTGAAAAATACCAAAAGAAAGATGCCCAGGGTCCCCGCTCATCTGCGTGAACATGCCTTAGGCATGCTAAAAGGAGGCAAGAGGACTGCAGATGTGGCCAGGGCAATAAATTGCAATGCCCGTACTGTGAGACGCCTAAGACAGCGCTACAGGGAGACATGACAGACAGCTGATCGTCCTCGCAGTGGCAGACCACGTGTAACAACACCTGCACAGGATCGGTGCATCCGAACATCACACCTGCGGGACAGGTACAGGATGGCAACAACAACTGCTCGAGTTACACCAGGAACGCACAATCCCTCCATCAATGCTCAGACTGTCCGCAATAGGCTGAGAGAGGCTGGACTGAGGGCTTGTAGGCCTGTTGTAAGGCAGGTCCTCACCAGACATCACCAGCAACATTGACAAGAGAAGCTGCTCTTCCTCCCTGGAAAGGCCTGCCTGCTCCAAGACCTCTGTCACAGTTAACAACTCCATTGTGGCCCCCTACCAGACTGTATAAAAAAACTCCTTCACACTCTCCACTGGCTCCCATCAGCAGTGTCCATCAAATTCAAGTCCCTGTTGCTTGCCTATAGGGTAGCAAGGCGAATCGATCCTGGCCCAATCTTTGTCAGCACTGCCAAATGTATTAGTCTTCATATTGCCATTAAACATGTTGCATGTCTCATAGAAGTTGCATGTCTTCTCCCCAAAAAATGTCTTCATCCTGTAGCTGACCGAAGAGCACCGTTGGAGGTGCGACAGGCTGAGATACCCAGAAGGTAAACACCAATCTGTAAAATTAGTAAATCACGTTTAGATCAATGTCTCTTTACCCTGTTCCAGGGGACCCAAAGGGGTGCACATTTTTGTTTTTGCCTTAGCACTACACACCTGATTGAAATCCTCAAAGCTTGATGAGTTGATCCTTTGAATCAGCTGGGTAGCGCAAGGCCAAAAGCAAAAAATGTCCCCAGGACCAGGTAAAGGGTCAACCATAGTAGTACGTCACCCCTGGAGCAAATTAGGGTTAAGTGCCTTGCTCAAGGGCACGGGACAGATTTTTCACCTTGTCGGCTTGGGTATTCAAACCAGGGACACTTCAGTTACTGGCCCAACCCTCTAACCTCTAGGCTACCTAAGAAACACTGGTTTAGATAAAAGTGTCAAATATATGCCCCACATTCTTCCTCCAAAGGACCTTTCAATAGAAAGACCGGGGTAGCCATTAGCAGTTGCCTTCAGTTTAGTATCGCGGTCTTCATTTCACAGTGTGATGACAACGGTTTTTATGTTCCTCCTAGTGTCAGGACAGCAAACAGTTCACACAACAGCATCCTTTCAAAGACTGAGAAGGTGTCGGTAGGCAGGGACATTATAGACCAGGCCCAGTCCTGCACAACAGCCACAGGTGAGACAACAGCCCTAGCCCATCATCCCATCCCTCCACCCTATCACATAACCCCGTGTTTCCCAATCCGTTCCTCCAAGGCCCGTAGCAATAGCATATTTTGGTCCTATCACACCTGACCAAACTAATCAATTGCTTGAGAAGGGATGTCCATGGAGAGATAACATTACAGAATATTCAGATATTAATGTATTGTCTAGAACAGACATAATTATCTGCCAGGTAGAATAGGAAATTGTAATAACTATATATTACACTGAACAAAGATATAAATGCAACATGCAACAATTTCTAAGATTGTTAAAAGAAGAAGGAAATCAGTCAATTGAAAGGCCCTACAGAACTGTCAAAGGGATTCCTCTCGGAGCAGTTGAAAGGCCCTAATCTATAGATGTCACATGACTGGGAATACAGACATGCATCTGTTGGTCAAAGATACCTTCAAAAAAAAGGTAGGGGCGTGGATCAGAAAACCAGTCAGTATCTGGTGTGATCACCACTCCTCTTCAATGGCTGTGTGAAGTTAATGGATATTGGTGGAAACTGGAACACACTGACGTATACGTCGATCCAGAGTATCCCAAACATGGTCAAATGGGTGACATGTCTGGTGAGTATGCAGGCTGGGACATTTTCAGCTTCCAGGAATTGTGTACAGATCCTTGCGACACGGGCCGTATATTATCATGCTGAAACATACACATTGTCTGCCATTTGCCCGGTACAGTTGAAACCGGGAACTAAATCTCCCACAAGTAAAGTGTTAGTTTCATGTCTCATGAGCTGAAATAAAAGATCTCAGAAATGTTCCATACCCACAAATAGCTTATTTCTATCAAATATTGTGCACAAATTTGTTTATATCCCTATTAGTGAGCATTTCTCCTTTGCCAAGATAATCCATCCACCTGACAGATGTGGCATATCAAGAAGCTGATTAAACAGCATGGTAATTACACAGGTGCACCTTACAATAAAAAGGCCTCTAAAATGTGAAGTTGTGTCACACAACACAATGCAACATTGGTCTCCAGTTTTGAGGGAGTGTGCAATTGTCATGCTAACTGCAGGAATGTCCCCCAGAGCTGTTGACAGAGAATTTAATGTTAATTTCTATACCATAAGCCACCTCCAAAGTCATTTTAGAGAATTTGGCAGTACGTCCAACCGGCCTCACAACCTCAGATCATTGTAACCACGCCAGCCCAGGACCTCCACACCTGGCTTCTTCACCTGCGGGATCGTCTGAGACCAGTCACCCAAACAGCTGATGAAACTGAGGAGTATTTCTGTTTGTAACAAAGCCTTTTTGTGGGGAAAAACTCATTTTGAAATCAATAGATTAGGGCCTAATGAATTTATTTAAATTGACTGATTTCCTTATATGAACTGTAACTCATATGAACTGAACTGTAAAATTCTAGCATGTTGCGTTTATATTCTTGTTGAGTATAATTTTGGAGTGAGTGAATGTCTTTTGTTGTTGTCTACTTACACCACGATGCGGCGGTCCAGGAACCAGTACTTGCGGCGGTGGCGGTCATAGCCGATTGGCAGCTGGCGGATGTATGGCCGGCTCTTCTGCGCCTCCGTCACACAGTCCACCACGCCGGGCACCTTGTGTGCCACGCACACCTCGCACTGCCACTCGTCCTCGGGTACCTCCACCAGCGGCGGCTTCACGCACTCCAGGTGGTAGACGGCCGAGCACGTCTCACAGCAGAGGAGGTCCCCCAGCCGATGGCACACCCTGCAGTGGTCGTCATACGCCACCACCCCCTCCGACATCAACTCTTCTCTAGCCAGGTTGGTGGCCAGGAACTGGTCCACGAGGAATTGAAGGACCTTAATTTTGCTCTCGAGGGGCTCGTAGGGGTACTCCTCGCCCTCCAGTAAAGGGAGCACCTGGCGGTACTCTGGGTCGCTCTCGCAGTAGGCGCGCACCATCTCGGGCCAGGTCATGCCGTCGATGAAGTAGAGCGTGGAGTTGACGCTGTCCTTGAGGTCGGCAGGACCGAACGTGGTGTTGGATGTGTCCTCCTCGCGCAGGATGGCCTTGAGCAGGGCGGTGTGGGTCTCAGCCAGCAGGGTGCACTGCTCCTGGCCCGCCAGTGCCGCACAAAAGTCCTCAAAGCGGAACGGCGAGAGGCGCAGGACCGAGCCGAAGTGGCGCAGCACCTCATAGACGGCCGAGATGTTGAGGAGCTGATTGGCCGGCACCAAAAGGTCCTCTGAGGACTTGGGCAGCTCCAGGGGGGGCACCTCTTTGGCCTCGAAGATGGGCGAGCGGGGCCGGTGCGGGCGTCTGCCCCTCCGGCCTGAGACAGAGAGGGATGGAGAGTGAGAGAGAGTGATATAAATTATGTAAAGAATTAAAATCAATCAAGAGACATAAAATGGGGCCAATAAAAAAACGCCCTTCAATACTGAGTGCTGGACTCTGAGAAACACAACAAAGACAGGTGAAGAAACAAAGACAAAGCTAGATACACACCGAATGAGTCAAAGCAGGCAGCACAATTTCCATCAACCATAACGGCTGTCGATGTTTCTATCAAACAGGCAAGGCTTCTTATTCAACACATTTGAGTGTGTAACAATTTTGTTATTGATAACAGCTTTGTGAATGTGTGCATTACTTTCCTTGTATCAACTTTTAAGTATAGCCTATTGGTTATAACCAACTTGTATTTTTTACCCTTCCATAAATCCCACGGTGTATATCAAGTCTGAATCTAATCTATAAACAGAATTTCTCCCTTTGGAAAGAGAACTTTAGATTTACTCAGTACATTTTTTTAAAAATCAAGTCTTAAAAATGTAAATAAGCTAACCTTGCACCTGGTACTCGACTATACACCGTGCAGTGGAGAACTTGGCCTTCCTTCACTCACTATACCCTGGGCCAGAGTATGGGTGCTGATCTAGGGTCAGCTCCCCCTGTCCATGTAATCTTATTCATTATGATCGAAAAGGCTAAACTGATCCTAGATCAGCACTTTTTATGAATATGGGCCCGGATCAATTTCAGAATCTGAAACATGGATCCACACCCTCTGATATCAGCTGGAGTAGGTAGGTATAACAACTAACATACTGTAGTTTTAAATTAGATTTCAAACATTAGACAGGGTGTAGGCATAGACAAGGTGACATTAAAATGACCAACAAGCACCTCTCCCCTGAGCGTGTGCCCCCAGTGAGGGCTGTGTACAAAAACCTCTGCCTTCGTTCCACCCGGGCCCTATGCACAGAGTCTCTGTGTATGTGTAAGCATGTATTTGTGACTCAGTGTGATAAAATTAGTGTGTGTGATTATAGGTCATATGAAAAGGCACATAAACCACTCTTTGCACAATTCAGCCATATTCACATCGTAAGCGAGCCTATTTGGGGTAGGAGGTTATTTGCCTAATCAGTCACTGGGGTGCAATGGAGAGAGAGAATTATGATTCAAGAAATAACAATGTGGTCTAGGCTGTACACATCTGTGCTTATGAGATGTGGGGAAAGTTATGAATAATATACAGACATTTTAGGATGAATAACATATCAATAAATGTATAATTTAATGGAAATATAATTCTGCATTGAATTACAAAATGGTTCCTTAATAATCCATAAACGGCTTGAAAATTGACTACACGAAGTCCAAAGTACATGAATGACATCAACGTCACTTACACTTATGGTTAGACATTATGCAAGAACAAAACTATTGACTTCACAGTTCAACAATTATTTTTCTAAATAGTTTGCATTTGCTCTTGCTCGTTTACATTGATAGATTGGCGTTTGCTATGGTTACCGTACAATTTAGTGCGTGATATTATAATGAGTTAAAGCTGCAACAGGTAAAATTAGAGCGACTCTTTTCAAAACAAAGGGCCTTGCGATGATGTCCTGTCAAGCTGATTTGACCACAATCTCGCAACACTTGATTTTTCTGAAGGAAAAAACGGTTTAAATTAAGGGAGGGGGATAAATTACAACTAGTTGATTAAACTGCGCATTTATTGTTTACATCTACTACAGGAACTGTATAAAGGTATATTCATGCCAGGCAACGCGACAAAGTATCAAAAACGCACGCGCAGTAATAAAGCAAATGGTATAAATCTTAACGTGAAATTTTGTAGCCAGATAGTGCAGCATGGCATGCTTGTTGACGCATATATGTTAACGGGTATTGCTAAATTAATGAATGGAAAGTAGCTAAATGTTTATCTTGAACTAACGCCTCGGCAAATAGTTGTATGCAAAATGGTGCAATTATGCAAATGAACAATTCCGTTTAACAATAATCACCATCGTCTAATGAGTGTTAATTTTTGCCGAAAGTTGCAGATTTTTTATACCAGAAAACATGCGAGGCGACAGTAGTGTTCACTGTGCGGGAACTAGCAAACGATCACCAGAGCTCCTAAACAAAGGCCTGTTTATGAGTGCAATCTCCATTTTGAACAATGCAGCTTGCTTACCAAATGTGCTAAATAAAAACTAACACTTTGGCGTGCATTTGAAAAATGCTTCTAAATTGCAAGCAAACGTACCTGGAGTGCTTCCGTGCGTGCTATCATGGCTCCGAAAGCTGCTCTCTGTACAGTAGCTAGCATCATCCTCATCTGGTAATTCTTCCAGAAAATCGGACTCATTATCCACGGCCTCCTCTTCGTAGTCTGAGGGATTCTCGTGTAAAAGTTCGTCTTCCTCCGACCTCAAACTAATATTATCCTCTTCCTCGTCGCTATTGTCATCGTAGACCACCTTGCACAGTGGCCGTCTCCCCCTACTGCCGCGACCGCCTCTCGAACCCCTGCCTCTTCCTCTGCCCCGCGATGTCGTCGCTGCTCCAACTTTCCTCCGGCCCCTGGACGAATGGTAGTTTTCTCTCCGATTAATTTCTGTATCACCGGTATCCACCACCGAACCTCGTCCGCGGCCACGTCCTCGGCCCCTTCCCCTACCACGGCTACCTCTCCCTCTCGAACCGCGAACTGGCCCAGGAGAAACCTCCTGCATCTCCGCTGCCTGTTTAGGCGGCCTTCCTCTTCTCCCTCGCATTGTAGCAGATGTATTATTTTTTATTTCAATTTTAGCGCGCGACTAGTCCACGCAAACCCGAAAAAACGGGCACCCTCGGAAACCCTAACCAACGTTGCGATAGTCTCAATTAGCCCCACCAAGCCCCGGGCTCAATTTTTAGTAGAAAGTTCAAATAGAATGGCCGGCGTCCCGCTTTAGGTCGCCTGCAGTCGCCATTTTTCTTCGGATCTCTCCCTCCACTGAAAACAGACAGCAGGCCCTGTATGGAGGTCACGTGACTACTATTCTACAGTAGACGCATTTAGTTCATAAAATGTGTTATCCATGCAAACGTGATGCCCCCACGATTGTTTATTTACGTTCACTTGTCATGTCAATTCATACAAATCAAGAAAACATGGATTTATTACAATGTAACAGCGTTGTCAATTTGCAGCTGACGTCGTCATTCTAGCCAGAATGTAGGCAAGCATACGTAGTCGGACACGGGAAAGATCAGAATCATGAAACCAAGTTGTTGTTAAGTCAGTTCCAGAGTTCCAGCACATATTAGGGAGAAGTAAAACATATGTCAACATTTAAATCATGTATGTATTGGTAGTTGCTATTATCAAATAGACTCAATTTGTAATTTTGCTAATGCAGAGTGGAGTTATTCAATAAACTTATTTTAATGGTAAAAAAATACTCATAATATATTGTGTATTGCATTGGATAATTGCATGCATTTATTTAAAAAATAGGATAGGAAAAAAAATATTCAAACATTGTGTTTACTTACTGATGCACAAGGCGGATATTATGAAGAGGTCATTCAACATTCTGGATCAGAACGAAGAAGATCAGAATAGTTCCATCACCATGGAATGAATGAAGGTGACATAACCTACCAATGTATCAGTTGTGGTGCAACATTGTTTCTTTTTTTTCTCTTTGTTGCTACAATGTTTCCTAAATACCTCTCTTATGATAGGGCCTAGCTACATTATGTTAAATTACAGTCTATGGTTTATACTCTCAAATGTAGCCTATTTAGATCAGGCATACTACTACTACGTCCTGCTCTCTGTAGATTGTCAATGCCAAGGCTTTTCTCTTTAAAGCAAGCACATATCTTTATTAACTCCAGCAGGCAGAAGTCTAATTGTTTCGATGTTATAGCTACATTTTCAATAGAAGCAGCCAGCAAAGTGAATGGTCGTTCAAAAAACAGTTAAAAGTCTTAAAAACGATAAATAGTAGCAAGTTTAACATGGGGATGGGTTAAATTGGGAGTAATTTAATGTATAAAATATCAAGTTGTCGTGGCCGAGTGGTTAAGGCGATGGACTAGAAATCCATTGGGATCTTCCCGCGCAGGTTCGAATCCTGCCGACAACGATCTCTTTTGACGATGTGAATTGGAAGTTTCCCTCTAAAGGGTAGTACTTCTAATGCCCAAATCTTTCAACTATACATTTGTTACGCCCATTTGAATGCAATTAATGTCTTGATATTACCTACTGTCTTCATGCAAAAGGCGGTACAACACAATGGAAAAGGGCACCTCCAAGTGTTTTTTAAAAAAAACTTCATTTTCTGGTTGCATGTTCCACGTAGCCTTTAGCAGTATTGCAAAAAATATTGATGTGGATATCTAAATTACATACACTACATGACCAAAAGTATGTGGACACCTTTTCGAACATCTCATTCCAAAAGCATGAGCATTAATATGGAGTTTGTCCCCCATTTGCTGCTATAACAGCCTCCACTCTTCTGAGAAGGCTTGGACCTTGTTCTGTGCACAGGGGCATTTTTGTGCTGAAACAGGAAAGGGCCTTCCCCAAACTGTTGCCACAAAGTTGAAAGCACAGAATAGTCTAGAATTTCATTGTATTCATAGACTGTTCTCTCTGCTACCGCACGGCAAGCGGTGCCGGAGCGCCAAGTCTAGGTCTAAAAGACTTCCTAACAGCTTCTACCCCCAAGCCATAAGACTCCTGAACAGCTAATCAAATGGCTTCCCTGACTTTTATGCTGTTTATTTTCTATTCATAGTCACTTTAACTCTACATATTACCTCAATTACCTCGACTAACCGGTGCCCCTACACATTGACTCTGTACTGGTACCCCCTGTGTACAGCCTCGCTATTGTTATTTTACTGCTGCTCTTTAATTATTTGTTACTTTCATTTTTTACTTAACTTATTTTTTCTTAAAACTATATTATTGGTTAAGGGCTTGTAAGTAAGCATTTCACTGTAAGGTTGTATTTGGTGCATGTGACAAATATAATTTGATTTATGGAGCTTTAAGATTTCCCTTCACTGGAACTAAGGGGCCTAGCCTGTAACCATGAAAAACAGCCCCAGACCATTATTCCTCCTCCACTAATTTGAAGGGGTGTCCACAATACTTTTGTATATGGTATCATGTACCATGTCATCTTACCATAGACATACATATAACCATTCATGATGGTACCAAGACGAGGGTCCTTTTGTGCATAGGGTATTTTTAATACAAAACACTGTCATATGAATTCAGAATGGACTTTGTGAGAATGCAACACAGAATGCATCTATAGAAAACATGTGCGACACTACAATGTGATTGGGAGATGTACAGTTATTCACAGTCCAAATAGCCTTCAGGAAATACAACATTTAACCACAAGACTTTCAACCACTCAACAGGTTGAGTCCCATTTCCAAACATGTGAGTATTTTGTATATTACTATAAAGGGACAGTATGTTCCATAGGTTAAAAATATCTATGCCATGTTGCAATATCATAGGACTATATCGTTTACATAATTCATATTAGAAAATATTTCTACTACACACGCCCTCAAGATTATAGAGACAAATACAAATCACATGGCTATAGGGACCTAGGCCTCAGCAATGCCACAGTTCAGAACTAGAGAATAATTTGCTCTACACATCTGTGAATCTACTAGACTGACCCCAGATCTGTTTGGGCGCTGCACAGCCAACTCCTATGCTCATCGTTGAAAGCACAAGCAGATCTAGGACCAGTGTAGGCATCTACAGTAGGTAGGTATGATACAGCAGTTGAACCACGGACCTTTTGGTAGTGGACCAAATACAAAGTGGAACACAACGACGCAACTGACCAAGAGAAAATGGGGAGAGAAGGTCAACGGCAGAGTTCTTTTCGAAATAATCTGTAAATATGGTCTAAAACAGCTCAATGACTTCTATGGAGTACTGGCTGATGTCCTTCGACGGCTTCATTTTGTGGAGCTCTTGAAGGCTGCTCTCGATCTTCCCCAGTTCAGAGAATAGTTTCACCTGGAATGGGTAGATGGGGATAGACGTTAAAGATGAAGTAGATGCACAAAGTAAATAGCAGTAGTGTGTCAATTTCGGCAAACAAATAAGAACGTTGAAGCGTGTGGCTAAATTCCTCAGCTGGGTTGGTCCCGTAGCTAGCACGTTTTATAAGCGTGGAGCGAACCAGTGCACATGCGCAGATACTCTGTGTGTCAGCAAAGTCTTGCATCGTGCTCATCCTAATATCGTCAGATGCTGCTCGTAGCAACGTCATAACGCTGAGTCTACCTTCAAGTTCTGACACAAAACGGCTAGCCCTTATAATTGCAACACTTGTTTTTCCAGTTTGAACAACTGAAGAGGTAAACATTCCTCCCTGGGTGCCTCAACGGGTTTTTATTCTCACGGCAATAAAAACAAACAAATTACACTAGTTGTTATCAAGGGAACCATTATGGCAAAAATGGTCAAATATCATTTGGACCAAAGAGAAAGCATATACCTGGGATTTGACAAAGCTTTGGAGATTTGACAGCAATCCTTTGGCATCAGGAGCCATGACCAAGACCGTGAAATGAGCATCCAACAACAAGCACATCCAGTCAATGATCTAGAAAAGGAAATTGAGAATACACACATTAAGTTAATGCTATAAAATATAATTATATGCATTCACCTTTTGTATAACTTCCATGCTTCCATGTACCAACCTGTGTCATCGTGGGCGATCTCAAACCTGGCGTTTGTGTGTAGACGTCTTGGGAATATTTCAAATAGACAAACTGGAGGTACTGAAGAAAGAGCTAGGAGAGGAAACAGAAGGATGCAACCATCAGTATTTCAATGCATCCTCATAGCTAACTGCAATTCATAAATTGGTAGTAAAAAAACAAAAAAAACACCATGGTATATTGCAGGATTACAGTCAATTCCAAATAAATTCAGTCAATTCAGGAAGTACACAAATATTCACATTTTACTGTTCTTCAATGAGGAAGACTGGAATTGGAATTTACTTCCTGAATCGACTTGAATGGAATTGATCCCAACGATGGCATATTGTCAAGGAGATGGGACACAGGTATCTACTCACAATAACCTGCTGAGTGTTGAGGTCCTTCAGGTGTGGGAGCAGGAAGTTGTCACTGTACGGCGTCTGCAGGACCTCATTACTATAGCAGCACAGTTAAGTTATAACATCTCCACACAGGTTTAAGAGTCATTTCTATGGACTGGTGCTGTATATTAGCGCAAGGTAAACATTATGGTGCATTGCAGCCGACTGTTGACAAAGAAATTTGTCATTGTTATTTAATATTTTATCTATCCCTATTAATGAACAATTCAACAAAGCTATAGTGAGAGGATACAGTCACAGCCTTGTGTTGGTTCAATCCCTCTGACTATTGATGATTCTGTGTGTCAATGTACGTCTATCAAATACACTGTTCAATCAATAATGACATAAGCAGATATTACTGTAGTCTTGCAATGGGATAGTGTTTAGGGAAATTATTGTCCAGACTATACAAAAGGATACAGTAGCACAGCCTTGTGTAGACCCACGGGGCAGGCCTCTAGCTGCAGTGTGGGGTTCTTTTTATCCTGGGGAGGTTTGGGCTGGTGGTTGACGTCACAGCTGTCCTCCTCAAACAGAGGCGGGCTGAAGCCGTTCTGTTGGCCCCCCCGGGCCCCCGCCGCCACCAGGCCCTCCATGAAAGACACGCTGTCCGGCTCCAGACTGACCATCTCCACGTCGCCGTCTGGCACACTTGAGGGAGAGTGACACACGGCCGTTACAACAACAATCCTGATTTCAGGCTATTTATATGAGTTGACAAACTATTGAATTTGCAGGAACAAGACCTGGAAGCATTGGAAATGGTTCAAACAAAACAAGTTCTAGAAATAAAGCACTTCAAAATAAGGATAATTTAAAAGCAATACACAGCCACAAAGAGACCGCTTGGTTTACAATGAGGTGGGAAAAAAATGCATTGTACACAATGAATAGAAACTTCAACCATCAAAAGAGAGCACAACAATTAGGCCAACAAATACATAACCAAGCTCCTGCACTGGTAGGAAACACTAGCCCGAGCTTCACCAGAATTAATCTTATTCACAACGTATAGGTTGTTACAAAAGACGCCCCCATACACTATCGAGTTAGACTGACCTGATGAAGGTTTTGAGGCAGGCACACGTGACCACCTCAGGGATGTCTGGAAAGAGCTGCAGGCAGAGCTGACACAGGAAGTAGTCCTTGTGCTCCAGGGCCAGCAGCAGGAGGTCGGGACACACGCTGCAGAAAGACACACAGAACAGGTCAGAACCAAACCAAGGGACTCAACAACAGTCTGTGTGAAAATACTACAAAAAGCTTCCTTTCCTAGTATTCTTTCCTTCGTTGCTACTGATAGGTGCTGAAACTGGATAGGTACCCACCCACAATAATGTCTTCACCTATGATTTCTTGCAGTGTTCGAGACCACCTAAAGCGAGACAGATTCAAGACCAAGCCCGGAGAAAAAATACCAAAACCGGATGGGGGGGGGGGGGGGAGACTTTGTCAAACCTGAGGCCGGGAGGGCGACAAGCGGTCCGAGTCAAGACCGAGCCACGGAAAAGTCAAATTAAAGACCATGATTGTCATTTTGTCAAATCACCACCATAATAAGAGATGTAAATGTCCAGTATTTCTGTGTTCATATTTCAGAACAACATTTGGATTCTTTATACATTCAGAATGGTTAAAAATGCATTCTGAGGGAAAATAGCCACTCTAGAAATCATCACTAACTCAAACACAGTGGGGAACAATGGGCCTTCTACACCAAAGGATATATAAAATAATTAAAACAATAATTCTAATTACATTATTCTTTTCAGTGATGTTCTGATTTAATCTCCTCAGCTTTTGTTGGAATGGAAAGGTTAACACTGAAAAAAAAAAAATAAGATCCAATCATGATTTTCTTTTTTGTGGTCTCTGGGGAGATAAACCTAGCTAAGACAAGCCATTGGCTAGGCCATCAAACTAGATAGAAGGCATCTACCATTCACCTGTATTAGGGGCAACATTTTGGAGTGACAGTTTAATCAACCAACCAACTTTTGACTTGTAATAGGTGGTACCGTTTTTACAAAAACGTATGGTAACTTCTGCCTTCTCAAAGGCCAACCGGCCACTGCACAATAAGGAGCCGTAGTTTTCCCACGGTCTAGCTAGCCATCTTTTTGGGTAGACTAGTTGCAGAGGCTGCAGCAGGTGTTATCAAATAAGATGTTGTTCCTAATTTGTTAGCTTGTCCCTTTTCAAGAATAACTCTCAACAAGAAGTTAAGTTTCAAATTATCATCATCTGGTGAGTGGAATTGTTTTTTAAAGTTTTTTTATTGCAGCTCGCTTGCTGTTAGCAATCGCTATGAAAATAACTAACGTGTGAAACATTGATACATTTAAACTTTAGGTCGCAGGTTACTTTGTGCTAAACATGAAACGTTTATGCAATGGGGAGTAATAGTTGTACATTAGCCTGATGGTTGTGTTTTTGTATTCTCATGATTGGGACCTACTAGCTTACTATATCCACGTTTATAGACTGCTTATCCTTTGACATCATGCTGTGTGTAAATAAGAAAAAGTTCTTAACGTACTTGACTAGTTAAATACAAATGTGTGTGACTGCTGTCTTTCCATATGCCCTATGTGGTGGTGTAGTGGTAACTGGAGAATACTCACATTTTGCAAAAATAAATAAATAAATCACAAGTGGCCTGCCCAGCGGAGGAAAATTACCCTGTGTGAAAAATCCTCTTTTCTACGTTTTTTAAATGAATTTTCCTATATATTTTTCAGATTAGCACTATAAATCACCTTTTTTAATAGAATAACAAAAATGTGATGTTCTAGGATATTTTGTGGGGGTGGGGGATCGTGAGGAGTATATTTTGAATAATAATGTATTATTTCTCAGCTCAATCTGATTGGATGGACCTGTGTCCACCCAGGCCCACACCCCTGATGCAAACAGGGCATGATTACAGAATTGTGCATCACAAATAGTCTACTAACCAAGACTTCAGACTAATACCTGGTTTGCATACCCATTGTTGCCTTAGTAAGCATTCACTGGTATTTCTTACCTACCCTACCGGCTACCAATGTCATTCTTCTGAGCAGCTCCATGCCAAAACCAGTTGACAAATGTGCGCTCTTGCTGCCTGCAGATGATATTCCTCTGAAACTAGGCTATGGGTGCGGCGTGAGTATTAATACATTTCACTTGCGCTGCGAAATTTTAGGCTACTTTGTGCATGATTTCTCTATTGTACTACATAACTGATAAGTCGTATGTACATCCACTACACTACTTTGCATCAGTGGGAATTAATGGAGTACACGCAACCGCCATAAAAAATGTATTTAAAAAAAAGTGCTTATATGGCATATAGCCTCCACTACACCACTGACCCTTTAACAAAGAGCGCCTCTCCTACATATGTGTTGGTATTACGGTTGTTTACATTTCAGCATCATTAACCTGTTCTCACACACTGAAGGCCAATAGGTTCACCACTGTACTAACCTGTCACACACTGAAGGCCTATAGGTTCATCACTGCGCAAACAGGTCTATAATAGATATAAAGACTTCAGGTATTCATGTTTCCAGAAAGGAGTGTATATTTGGCCCGGCGAAGCAGTTTTATGTGCTTACTGGATAGAAGCTGATCATTCTGACTTTTTTTACTCCGCTGGTCTCAGGAAGAAATGATGAAGCTCACTGTCGGAGACCGAGTGCAAATGTATCCGACAAAGAGACACTCAAAATGTTGTCTCAAGTACTTCAACAAAGATGTCTTGCTAGATCGGTGAGGATGGAAGCAAGACACACCCCAACTTGCATAACAAGCGGATGGCACCAACACTACTACGAGCTGACGACCCTGTTCACATTTACTTTCCATGCACCCAACATAGCCCATCATTCTGATAACCTCCCTGTCCAAAGGACCAATACTCCCGTACCGTACGAGTCAACCCAATGCCACCCTCACCTGTGGCAAAGGCACTGTGTTTGCACCAGCTGTGCCAGGGCCACGGGAGTGTAGAAGGCTGTCTCGGCCTGGCTTCGGGCCACCAGGTGGCAGGCCAGCTGGCCCACCGAGAGCTGCAGGTCCTGGGCATCGCCTCTGGAGACCAGGGCCTCCACCTCCCTATGGACCTCATCCACTGGACGAGTCTGGAGGGGTTGAGGTTGAACACAGTTAACACCTAACTTAAAATTTCCTTGAGAACAATTACATTTGATATAAACACGCTATGAAAAGGACTGGCCATTTGTCATTCACTCAATGTACAACATCAATAGCTGTTTGAGACTCCCAAAACAGAAAAGCAAAATGAATAGTTGATCTAACATACCTTGATAAGCTCCAGTACTTGGTCCACTGTGAGGGCTTGCGCTGATTGGCTCTTCCGACTCAGCTTCTGTACAAGGGAGGACCAATCAGAACAGGTGAAATTGACATTAATCCATTCTGGTGGTAAAGTACTAGGGTCAATCAATTCAGGAAGTCAGGTTAACTTACACTCTTCCTGGTCTCCACTATTTTGGTGGGCCCCTGTGGCTGATCCCCATGGAGTAGGGTGTTCCAAGAGGGCACAGCCACCGACGATTTGGACACTACAAAGCCGCAAATCACTAAACTGTTTGCTTACGATGACATTTCAAGGGATGCTATTCAGATGCAATTCCAAAACAGTCATTTACAGATTCAGTACATTAGATAGGTGAAGGAAACATATGCAATAACATGTAAACAGGAGTGATATAGCGTCATCTGAAATGGCTTCCTATTCACTACTTTTGACCAGGGACACTAGGGCTTGTATTAAAAGCAGTGCACTGTATAGGGAATAGGGTGCCATTTTAGATTCAACCAGGCACTGTCAAGGACGACAAACGCCACTCTGGTGACTGTTTTACTGAGGAAATGCCGTGTTACCTGCGATCCCAGCGTGTCGTAGTTTCCCCAGGGCCGAGGCCAGAGAGGACTTCTGACACTCGTAGGGAATGACGGAGAGGGCCTTGCCATGAGGGACAAACAGCTTTCCCAAATAACACCAGACCTGAGGGGAAATGAAGGAACGATCATTGATATAAATAGGAGGGAAGTGGATCTTTAGTACAAGATACATAGAGTCATTTGGTTGAAGTTTGTGAGGCAAAAAAACCTACCTGTCCATGGATTCTTCCCACCATCTCCTTGCCAGCCTGAAGAGTCTGGAAATTAGTATTCCAGATGCAGAGGAAATCTGAAATGGAAAAAATAATAAAAAGGATCGGATGGATGTCAGCAATGTGGTGAAAGCTCCCGAGCAAACAAGGGGAAGATATCACCATGTTGTTTACACGCGTCAAATCAGAACTTTGAAAAGTACGTATCTAGGGGTTGATGCTGGATTGGGCGAATGTGTGTGAGAATCAGAATTCAATCAATTCATGAAGTAAACTAGAACTCCACATGAGGAAAATTGACATTTCTGTTTAGCTCCTGAATTGACATGGCATTGATCCAATCCCTGATATTTACCTTTGCCAGTCCTAGCGGAGGGATGGGGCACCCCCACCACAGCCACATGAGCTTCGTCCAGGGCCACTGCCGAGGCAGCTCCCAGCTCCCCCTCCCCAACGGGCAGCCTCAGGTGCAGGCTACGAGGCAGGGGCTGCACCCCCTCCAGCTCCACATACCCCTGCGCCGCCACCACACTCTGGTACACACAGCCGTTAGGGTCTGGAGAAAAGAGAGAGCGAGATAGAAGACAGAGATGCAAGTCAGGTCAATCATAGCCTTATGTCACCAGCACATCACTGAGAGCGCAAGTTTCTCATAAAAAACCGAAATGCTATCATGAGGCTGTAGCTACGATGACCGACAACTGCGTTTCATTGTTTGTTAAGTGCTTCATTGATATCGAATGCAGTACCATTTCAACAGTATTCTAGTTATCTGGGGGGGGACAACATTAAAGCTGTAACATGGAACTTTTTGGGCTACCCGATCAAATTCACATAGAAATGAGAGTTATAGATCTGTCACGCTTTTGAAAGCAAGTCCAAGTGGTACATTGTTCTATGTGCGCTATTTCTATGCTTTCTGTTATTAAGTTCAGTTTTCCCGTCTTACTTCTGGTTTTGCACACCAGTTTCAAACAGCTGAAAAGATATTTCACTGCATTTGAAATGTGTACATCACTGTACATTGATTCTCTACACATCGCTTGTTTTGTCACAAACTGAAAATAGGCAAACTATTAGAATTTTAACCAGGAAATGCCAAAACGATTTCTGCATAATGCACCTTAAAAGCTGAATGAACATTACTACTTGAACATTTCTAACACATTACTTTGGCAGGGAAGTGACGGCCGTACTCACATAGGTAGAGCAGGTTGATGTGTTTGTCCCGGAGAGAGGCAGAGAAACTCAATGGGGGAGCTCCAGAGTCTTCTCTCTCCAGCCTATACTTCTGTAGGGTGTTGGGGTTGAGCCTCTGCACATAAAGGCAGCGCTTCCCTTTCTGTGACGGACAACAGGGAAGCCATGTTAAACATGACATTGTGGCACAGAATTCATACTTGCACAAAATATAGCATGTTGCAGATGCCACTGCGTTTATGCCTGCACGTGGCAGGTCATTGAGTACACGGCTATTCAGCGTACCGCGAGGAAAGGATATTCTACCTTCTCTGTCGTGAAGAGGACAAAGTGCTGTTTCTCAGCCACGATGTTGGTGCTCCACCTAGGGGGTAACATGAGGACATTGTCAACTGTGTGCATCTCACACAAAAAAACGATTGTTTACTCAAATGAGCCAAGTATTGACAGCAATGTGGACAGAATTATCATAGTTGCTGACTCAATGTAAATGAATATGGGTGCAAGTTTAAAAAAACAATATACAGTTTAAGTCGTAAGTTTACATACACCTTAGCCAAATACATTTAAACTCAGTTTCACAATTCCTGACATTTAATCCTGGTAAAAATTCCCTGTCTTAGGTCAGTTAGGATCACCACTTTATTTTAAGAATGTGAAATGTCAGAATAATAGTAGAGAGAATGATTTATTTCAGCTTTTATTTCTTTCATCACATTCCCAGTGGGTCAGAAGTTTACATACACTCAATTAGTATTTGGTAGCGTTGCCTTTAAATTTTTTTAACTTGGGTCAAATGTTTTAGGTAGCCTTCCACAACCTTCCCACAATAAATTGGGTGAATTCTGGCCCATTCCTCCTGACAGAGCTGGTGTAACTGAGTCAGGTTTGTAGGCCTCCTTGCTCGCACACGCTTTTTCAGTTCTGCCCCCAAATTTTCTATAGGATTGAGGTCAGTTCTCAGTAGATGTCCTAACAGACTTGCCAAAACTATAGTTTGTTAACAAGAAATTTGTGGAGTGGTTGAAAAATTAGTTTTAATGCCTCCAACCTAAGTGTATGTAAACTTCTGACTTCAACTGTATATATTTTTATATCCATAGCTCTGAAAGAGAATAAGCCAACCGGCCTCTATAGTGGTGGGACTAAAGCCAACCAAACCTAAGGTTACGGATCGCTAATCCAGACTAGTGTCCATTGTCTGACCTTATGACCTCCTCCTCTGACAGGACATCCTCTATGGGCTGTTGGGGGGCGGAGAGGAGGGAGTCCAGGAGTCTGACTGCCCCTCTCTGAAACAGCACCACAGGCTCTCCCCCAGGGGCAGAGTGGACCCGCCATACATCAGCAGATACCTAAGAGACATTGCAGACACAGAGCTAGTTAAGACCGATAACTGCGAGACATCGCGAAATGACCGCAAAGCCAGAGGAAAGCCTGAGATAAAAAGGAAATGTACGGCATAATTTGATTCAATTATGGTACAATGACTTCTCACTGGCACAGTTCATGTTACTGTGCAATTTGCAGAGTATGTCACCATATTGACAAAGTCAAAGCAGAGGAGGTTGAAATTGTATGCGTGTGTGAGAGGGAGCTCATACTTACAGTTGCTTTAAATGCTTTGTCTAAATTGAGGTCTTCATCTTTCCAAATTCTGATGACCTAGTGAGTAAACATTTATTGACCATGAACAAAATGAAGACAACCACTTTATTTAAAGAATCAAGTCCAGATGTTTTAAATGTGTTCAGTTTCTATGTTTGTGTAAAGTGTCCACAAGTGTTACCTTGTTGTCGGAGACCACTACATACTCCTTGGTCTGAAAGTTGAACACTGCAGGACAAGTCAACAGCTGTCCCTGTTTCACCGTCCAGCTACCCAGAGGCTTCTGGTCTGAAACCTGTCAACACAGCACCTCAGAAGTAAACAACACATGCATTTTTCAACACAAACACAATTTTTGCGGTAAGTTACGTTCATATTCAAATACAAGACTAGTGTGACTACCTTTTTGACGGTGGCACCAACGTCAGCTAACCAAACAAACCCATGCCAAGCAGCTATCTAGTAGTACGGTTCTCATAATTTCTATAAGTAAGTAAGATAAGAAAATAAGTTCTCATTCCACCTATGTGCATGTCGATTGATTCAAGTAAACCGTCTGAATACGCATATTTGTTGCTAGATAGTTGATGAACACCATTGCAATACTGGTAAGAGAGGGATCAATTGTTATATGTAGCTAGCTAATATTTTGAAACGCTTCGGATCCCCCCCACTGCAATTGACACGAGTGTGCCATCAGCTGAGCTGGTTCAACATTTCAGCCACTTATATTGGTCAACATTACCTTGTATAAAGTGACAGATCTCGTGGAATCGGTGACGACGACATGGTCACTGTCTCCATCCAGTTCAATTCCCTGAATTGGCGAATCTGAAGCATTTTGAGTTTGTACAAGTCCGCACAACGTGAATCCCTCATACAGCGCGGCCATGCTGGATGAAGAAAATGAAAAATGCAAACCTCGCGAGACTTACCCACAGCTACCATAGAGTGTTTTGCTTAAAGATGGAAAACTGCAGTAAGATCAGACAGCGCCCTCCTGTGACTAGGTTATGGTATTTCATAATGAGTTGTGGTAATGTTGTGTGGTGCCTGTAGCAGTCAGTGCCCCTGTGGGTATATATATATTCAATATACACTATATATATACAAAAGTATGTGGACACACCTTCAAATTAACGGATTCGTCTATTTCAGCCACATGTATAAAGTAGAGCACACAGCCATGAAATCATAGACAAACATTGGCAGTAGAATGGCCGTACTTAAGAGCTCAGTGACTTTCAATGTGGCACCATCATAGGATGCCACCTTCCCAACAAGTCAGTTCATAACATTTCTGCCATGCTAGAGCTGTCCCGGTCAACTGTAAATGCTATTATTGTGAAGTGGAAATGTCTAGGTGCAACAACGGCTCAGCCGCGAAGTGGTAGGCCACACAAGCTCACAGAACGGGACAGCAGAGTGCTGAAGCACTTAGCGCATAAAAATGGTCTGTCCTTGGTTGCAACGCTCACGACTGAGTACCGGAGCGCCAAGTCTAGGTCCAAGAGGCTTCAAAACAGCTTCTACACCCAAGCCGTAAGACTCATGAACACCTAATCAAATGGCTACCCAGATTATTTGCATTGCCCCCCCCCCCACCCTCTTTTTTTCACCGCTGCTACTCTGTTATCATCTATGCAAAGTCACTTTAATAACTCTACCTACATGTACATATTACCTCAACTAACCAGTGCCGCCGCACATTGACTCTGTACTGGTACCCCCCTGTATATAGTCTCGCTATTGTTATTTTACTGCTGCTCTTTAATTACTTGTTACTTTTATTTCTTATCCATTTCTATTAAACTGCATTTTTGGTTAGGGGCTCATAAGTAAGCATTTCACTGTAAGGTCTATACCTGCTGTATTCGGCGCATGTGACTAATAAAATTCGATTTGATTTCCAAATTGCCTCTGGAATCAGCGTCAGCACAAGAACTGTCCGTCGGGAACTTCATTAAACGGGTTTCCATGGCAGAGCAACCACACACAAGCCTAAGGTTACCATGCGCAATGCCAAGCGTCGGCTGGAGTGGTGTAAAGCTCGCCGCCATTGGACTCTGGAGCAGTGGAAACGTTCTCTGGAGTGATGAATCACTCTTCACCATCTGGCAGTCCGACAGACAAATCTGGGTTTGGTGGATGCCAGGAGAACGCTACCTGCCCCAATGCATAGTGCCAACTGTAAAGTTTGGTGGAGGAGGAATAATGGTCCGGGGCTGTTTTTCATGGTTCGGGCTGGGCCCCTTAGTTCCAGGGAAATCTTAACACTACAGCATACAATGACATTCTAGACAATTCTCTGCTTCCAACTTTGTGGCAACAGTTTGGGGAAGGCCCTTTCCTGTTTCAACATGACAATGCCCCTGTGCATAAAGCGAGGTCCATACATCAATGGTTTGTCGAGATTGGTGTGGAAGAACTTGACTGGCCTGCACAGAGCCCTGACCTCAACCCTATATTACACCTTTGGGCTCAATTGGAACGCCGATTGCGAGCCAGGCCTAGTCGCCCAACATCAGTGCCCGACCTGACTAATGCTCTTGTGGCTGAATGGAAGCAAGTCCCCGCAGCGATGTTCCAACATTTATTGGAAAGCCTTCCCAGAAGAGTAGAGGCTGTTATAGCAGCAAAGGGGGGGACCAACTCCATATTAATGCCCATGATTTTGGAATGAGATGTTCGACGAGCAGGTGTCCATATACCTTTGGTCATGTAGTGTATATATCAAAATGTTCATTCCCCTTGCTCTTTGTCTTTCACTCTCTCACACACAAACCCCCATGCAATCACCCACCAACCCCTACATGCGCGCGCACACATACACAAACTTTCAAAGGCACCACATCATCTGACAACCGACAATGGCAAAGTGTAGTAGCAAGTAAACTTTATTTACTACAAGAATTAAGAAAAAAGTGAAACAATTACAACGGAGAACCAAATATACTTCAAGGAGGGCAGTAAAAATATAACAAATATAAATCAGTGGAAGAACCCAGAGCGACTTCCAGTAGCCGAACAAGGATGGCACTTCAGATAGGGAGAGAGTAGCTCTGGTCCAGGGTATTAGTGTGGATTGCTAACGCTCGTCCTGCTCAGGAGGCTCAGTGTCAGGAAGCAGCAGTGACAACCTGGACCAGAGCTAGGGAGACAGCGCGACAGCCTGGCAAGCCGCATCAGGAGGGACACAACAAAAGCTTGGTGCTTTTCTTAGAATGAACAGATGCCATTTGAAATACAGCAAGCCACAAAATCAAACTACAGCAGTTGTGAGAGTTATAACAGAAAACCAACCTCCGAGTCAAGATGCATTGTATAAATTCAAAAAGTAAACACAGTCACCCCGATAAAAAGAAAAAAATATTGATTCAAATATTGTTTTTATAGATAATGTGTCATTATGTCAAAGAGCTGTAGGAAAAAACAACCAGAACGTTGATGACGCAAATTCAAAGTACATCTTTTCACAATGAATACAATATGTTGAAAAATACGTATTTTCAAAGTACTTTCAACCAAAAAGGACATTTAAATGTATTTTGCTCATAGTGTTGTAATGTACAGCATGTAGTTAATGGTCTTTTCTCCTGTGGATTTTTCAACAGCTCGATAAAGAATACGAATGGGACATTGCACCTTAAAATGTTCTAGATTCAAACCAAACTTTTGTGCTCTCAAAACGAATGCAAAATGACAAGTGTAATATCAAGAGTTGGTTACTTTTCTGAGTGAAGGACAAGGTTTTATAAATAGTACACGCTTTCATTTTCTGTTCCATGCTCCACATACGTTTCATGCTCACTCAAAAAAGTCTCTGTGAACTTATGAGGAGCATGCAACTGAAAATGAAAGAGTTCACTATTTACAAAACCTAGTCCTTCACTCTGAAAAATAATTTTGCATTCGTTTTGATATAGGCTTTAGTTTACTGGCACTCAAACATGTCCCTGGATCTTTTTTATTCCTGATCGTCAATATCATTTAACACATGTATCCCACAGGACATTTAACAGCAAAGACAAGTACAGTTTAGAATGATAGTGAGCGTCTTGTGTAAAGAGGAGACATTTTGGGCTCAGACACTGTAGAGTGGTCTATATTTGACAAACAAGTAGGCTTGTATAACTTTGGTCCAACAAAACCCTAAAACAGAGATATAACAGTCAGTACATTTGTTAACGGCTAATTTCGTTCTCTCATCACAAAATGCAAATGCCCACATATGTAATGTAATGTGACGCCTTTAGGACAAAACAATGGTCAACAGGTACTACAAACTTCAGCTATTTCTCTCAATATCTTGTACATTTTGATGAAAATAACTAACATGAAGCTGTATTTCAAATCAATGTTTTGAAATTGCAATAAATTGAATATTAGGCTTAAAAAGGGCAAATCCGCAATTTTACAAACTGATATTCATTATCTCCAGCACCATACCGGTGTCTAGATATGTGAAAACGGCATGTTTCTATGATCTGTGGTTGCAAAGAGGAAGAAAAGTCCTAAAAAAAATGCTTCTCTGTGACATCCCAGGGTAGGATTAAAAGTAAGACAATTTTCAAAACCTGCAACTAGTTTCTAGCCAGAGGGAAGCTGTTTTCTTGCTCCACGTCACCGCGAATGTAGGTGTGTTTGAAAGTCACCGTTTTTAAAATGGTTGATGTCATCTTATACATTTTTCTACAAAACGTAGAAATGCACCATTTTCACATGTGTAGACACTGGTATTGTGCTGGAGATAACGAAAATGAGGTTGAAAAGTGGTGGAATTGCCCTTTAACACCACAATAAAATGGGATGTTTTTTCTTTATTTTAATGTTTTGGATTTTGTATACAGACGAGACAATATAGACTTTTGCATGCAGAGGCACTGAGAAGAGTTGTCTTCTCAGAACATGCTCAGTTTCAGTCTCTGCTAAAACTCTGCTTTACTATACAACGATTACACTACAGAGCCTAGGACAACGTCACATTTGCTTTCTCCACAATTTCGCATCAACAATACATCCTGCAATTTATATACACAGATACTTTACATATGTATACATGTTTGTGAACACTTCATGCAGCATATGAGACCCCTTTATGCATCTATGTGATTGTATAAAACAGTGGCTAGGGCATTACACAAAGACAAACCTTCTGTCCTCAATGTTTCTTCCTCCCCCCAAAAGTTCCTGATGACTCACTGTGGAGAGGCTAGTGCAGGAAAAAAAGATGGCCGCCGCTAACGTCGTTGCTTCAAAATAACTTTGAGCCCACCAAAACTGGTACAGTACCAACATTGGCAAGCAACATTATCGGCATTCCTAAGAACACAATGCACACAATGCAAAGATAATCAAGTACATACAATAAGGCCAGGTTGAAGCAAGTGCCCTGCACAAAGCATGGAATTCCTTATCAACTCCACTGTGCTCAATGTTAACTTACAGTTGAAGTTGGAAGTTTACATACACTTAGGTTGGAATCCTTAAAACTCGTTTTTCAACCACTCCACACATTTCTTGTTAACAAACTATAGTTATGGCAAGTCGGTTAGGACATCCACTTTGTGCATGACACAGGTTATTTTTCTAACAATTGTTTACAGACAGATTATTTCACTGTATCACAATTCAGTGGGTTAGAAGTTTACATACACTAAGTTGACTGCGCCTTTAAACAGCTTGGAAAATTCCAGAAAATTATGTCATGGCTTTAGAAGCTTCTGATAGGCTAATTGACATCATTTGAGTCAATTGGCAGTGTACCTGTGGATGTATTTTTCAAGGCCTACCATTAAACTCAGTGCCTCTTTGCTTGACATCATGGACATCAAGAAATCAGCCAAGACCTCAAAAAAATTAATTGTAGACCTACACAAGTCTGGTTCATCCTTGGGAGCAATTTCCAACTGCCTGAAGGTACCACGTTCATCTGTACAAGTATAAACACCATGGGACCACGCAGCCATCATACCGCTCAGGAAGGAGACGTGTTCTGTCTCCTAGAGATGAACGTACTTTGGTGTGAAAAGTGCAAATCAATCCCAGAACAGCAGCAAAGGACCCTGTGAAGATGCTGGAGGAAACCGGTACTAAAGTATCTATATCCACAGTAAAACAAGTCCCATATCAACATAACCTGAAAGGCCGCTGCAGGAGGGACTGGTGCACTTCACAAAACAGATGGCATCATGAGGAAGAAAAATTATGTGGATATATTGAAGCAACATCTCAAGACATCAGTCAGGAAGTTAAAGCTTGGTCACAAATGGGTCTTCCAAATGGACAATGACCCCAAGCATACTTCCAAACTTGTGGCAAAATGGCTTAAGGACAACAAAGTCAAGGTATTGGAGTGGCCATCACAAAGCCCTGACCTAAATACTATAGAAAATTTGTGGGCAGAACTGAAAAAGCGTGTGCGAGCAAGGAGATCTACAAACCTGACTCAGTTACACCAGCTCTGTCAGGAGGAATGGGCCAGAATTCACCCAACTTTTTGTGGGAAGGTTGTGGAAGGCTACCCGAAACGTTTGACACAATTTTAAACAATTTAAAGGTAATTCTACCAAATACTAATTGAGTGTATGTAAACTTCTGACCCACTGGGAATGTGATGAAAGAAATAAAAGCTGAAATAAATCACTCTACTATTATTCTAACATTTCACATTCTTAAAATAAAGTGGTGATCCTAACTGACCTAAAACAGGGAATTTTTACTAGGATTAAATGTCAGGAATTGTGAAACTGAGTTTAAATGTATTTGGCTAAGGTGTATGTAAACTTCCGACTTCAACTGTACATTTACAGCATATCCCCCAAATGGCATTTTTTCCTAGTCATATCTGTTCTGTTACTATACCAATTTGATTAAACTGACTGCATCACTCTCCAATGTCAAACTTGATGCCCAATATGTATTTTATCATGGCTTATCTAATGTTGTGTAAACGTTCCAAAGGTTAGTTAAGTAGACAGGCGAGTATAGATGCAGGTATAAAAATTGTGTTTTAAAGCAGGGAGAGAATGGTTACGTTCCCTGCCCTTCCTAAAGAGGGCTGAGGCAGAGCTCTGGAGACCTGAGACGGGATCTCTTTCTGTGGTTGTACTGACCTTCCATCTGTTTCAAATGGAGTGTGGAGTGGAGAGACATGAACACACACAGATCTGGGTTCAGTTTTGAATGGTCTCTCCTCCGTCCAGGTGAAAGGTGGTGTCTTTTTAGTGAGTCAATGTAGTTACAAAAACTAACTATACTACATTACTTCTACTTCCATTTTGTTCATTTAAAAGTTGATTTATTTCAAGGTCAAAATTATATTTTGATATTTGTAGGCTGAGATTTCTATGGAAAGATGTTCATTCACTCAAGTGAACAAAACAATATTAATATCATTATCTCTCTAATTTCATGTTGTTATGGCAACTACATTTACATAAGGTTTATCAGCTGACCGGATATAAAAAAAAAAGAGAATCCATTTGGCTTTTTGTCAATAACATATTTTATGACGAACACAGGGATCGCTAATTGAGGACAGCACACAAAACCCCTTGTGGATATGTTCTCTTGATGGACAGCTTGGGTGGTTGTTACAGCTGACAGGAAGCCATCCATTGAAGGCTGACAAAACAGACTTCTGTTGAGGATGTAGGAGATTGGAAACTGGTGGTTAGACCTTTGACCTCTGGAGATATGTGTAAGAAGCACTGACCTCTGGGATATGGTTAGTTGGGCCTGGAGGACTGGGCACTAGGGTGTAGAGGCTAGTCTTGCTGGGCTACTAAGACAGTGAGGTGGCAGGGCATATGGGGGAAAAGAACATCCTCCTATTCCCTCCCTAACTCAGCCTGGTCAGAGTCAGAGGAGGGCCAGGGGGAGTGATTTTGATTTGGAAGCGGCACCGGCATAGAGCCCTGGGGGACTCCACTCTGGTTCTGGGCAGCGGCGTCGGGCAGGGTGAGGGTCTCAGGTGCGGACTTCTTGCGGGCTCTGTCCTTGGGGACGGAGAGGAACTCGGGCGCGTCGGAGCAGAGGGGGGTGGTGGGGGCGCTGGCGGGGCCGGAGAGGGTGCAGGAGGACAGGGGCATCTCGCTGATGGAGATCGGCGGGGGGAAAATCCCGATCTTCTCGTTGGTGGCTTCCTGGATGGTGCGCTCATACTCTCTCACCTCATCCATCGTCATGTCTGCACGGAGAGAGAGAATGAGGGGGGAGACAGCACTCCAAAGCACGCTAACGCTTCTTTCTAATCTTAGCCTGCCGTCACACTACTAGTTATGTCATAATCAAAATGACCAAACATTTTCAAATCAAAAGTCATTTTATATTTTTCTCAAGTTGTGAATATTTTTTACTTCATGTTTTCCCGATATAGAAACAACTATAAAGCTCGCAAGAACCACTTTGCATAGAAACAGAGTGATTGGTTACCTCCCGAGTCACGTCAACACGAACAACAGAGCACGTCAATATGAAACAGAACAAGAGGAAATGAAACGACACATACGCTGGCTTTGTCATGAATCTCTATGTCATCCAGTGAGGGGGAGTTTGTGGAATGCTCTTGCTGCTCATGGCAAACTTTAATGTTGGTTTGTTCATGCATACTTTTCTCGTATTCCCGCACGTCATCCAAGTTCATATCTGCAAAGAAGGAAGGAAGGAGGTCGAGATGTTGGCGTCGTCCCGTTAGGACGCTCAAGACGAAGGTAGAGGAGGGGTTAAGTGAGGAGGGGCACGCCGTGGGTGAGTAGAGAGCGCTGGGTGGTGATTAGTGCTTTTGGGAGGGGCCGAAAGGTCGAAGTTCAAGCACAATCAATAGGAGGTGGAGAGGGCAGAGCTAGCTTCCCACGACCGAAGAGAGTTGGTGTCGAGAGGAGAAAGCTAGTCAGGCCAAAGCCGGGTTATGAAGATGAAGAAAGGGAGGGATAGAGGGAGAAGGGAAAGGAGAGGGAGAGTAAATGATCCAGAACCCTCAGAGTCAGACGTGAAGGGTTGGGAACATCACCGCAAAAAATACATTCCCAAAGAACATCATCCCAAATACGTCAGGAGGATTTGGGTGAGGGGGAATCATCCAAATAGTGCATAGGAGGGAAAGTTATATCCCCCCCCCCCCCAGAGGTAGAGGAGAAGGGAGAGAGTGAGTAGCGGTGTCCCATTACAGCAGTAATGGCTTGTTATGGACTTACCCTGCAGCCATGGAAAAAGCTAAGCGCTAATAAGAGTCCTGCTAGTATTACTGCTGCTGCTCTCATTGCCATGCAGTCACGACCCACATACACACAACTGTCATGATTCAACGAGTGCAATATCTTGTGTGTAATATCACCCGATATTTTCAGCAATTGCTATTCTCTTGAGGAAATTGTTGCAAATTCAGCCAGTTGTGTTCACTATAGACATCGTACAAGCCTAGATGCCAACAAGAATGAAAAATATTTCGGACTCAAGAAGAAACAGACCAGTGTACAAGGAGGGATACTGTTTGATTGAACGCCAACACAGAATTGCAGGAATTGGTTTTACAGACAAACATGGAAGGAACTGCAGTCCAGGGGCTGTCTGTGTATGACTGAAGTAGTGAGCTAGTGAACACAGATCAACCCTGGACATGACAGTACTTCTAGGGGCGATTTTCCCAGACACAGATTATGCCAATTGAGCTTGCTTCTCAGTCCAGGACTGGGCTTTGAATCTGCCCTCTAGGGTATGTGTTCTAAGTTGGGTTATTGATATCAGAGAGGTCAGCCAGCGAGTAAGATGGAGCAGGGTTAGATGCAGTGATGGGGAATTGGATGTTGTTAAGGGTTTCACATGCCTTATTTAGTTCTATAACACACAATGATACAGACAGTAGATTCGAGACGGCATCAACAGTAACCACGTAGCCCCCAAAAGGAGTAAAATCTTATTGATGACATTCTAAGGAAAGAGTGACTTCATAGGTCCCAGTGTTTAACTTGGGCCATCTTAATTAGCACAGAATAAAAACTGAAAGGGACAACCTAGTCTTGTCCAATAAGTAGCACTCATTCATTTTAACTTTCACCACATAAGAATGAATTGCCCTACTGAACACTACCCAGTGATTAGTTAGTGAGAGGACCAATTGAGCAGTGCTTGTCGACCTACCGATCCACTCATCCACCCAGGCAAAAGCCTGCCTGTGGCCTAGAAGCAGCACATCACGCACCACCTATAGGGAGAGACAATAGAGGGGGTCAGAGAACACTGATCTCAGAGCAGTTATACAAAAATTAACCAGCACTATCTATGGAGTAAGTGGCTGCTATTTGTGTGTGTGAGTGACCTCTGACCTTGTGTACAAACTGCTCCACGCGCGTCTGCAGGCCCCACACCTCAAACTTGACGGTGACCAGCTTGTAGGAGCACATGATGGGCTCCTGGGTGTCCCTCCAGCCCTCCTGCAGCATGCCCCTCGATGTCTTCTCTGACTTGAAGTACCGCAGGTCCTGTTGGTGTGGACACACACACACACATGAATGTACGCACACGCACACAAAAGTAGATCTCAGTAATTAATACAAACCTCTGCGCCCTGAGAGAAATACATTATGGTGAAGCTACAAATAGAAAGCTAACGTTAAATAGGAATCCTTGCCTCCAGAGATTTTTCCCTAAATCTCAGGGGCTGAGGCAATTTATCATTCAACCACCGCTTACTGCATCTACTATATTCAACAGTCTAACTATACTTACACAGATGCTATATGCTAACATGCTAATTTCTAACACTGAAAATTAGATATGGAAGAGGTGTATGGGGAGAGAATTAGAAGGTGATGCTAGAGTTAGCTTAGCATTATCTGGTCAGAGCTGTATTGCGCAGTGTATCGTGGGTTTACCTACAATACAAACTCAATTCGGGAATATAACTAAATTTAAACTTATTTGAATCAAATTCCAACCCAATAAAATAGTTTGGTATATTTGGATGACTAGGATGCTTAGGGCAAAACCAATTATAGGTCGACCGATTATGATTTTTCAATACCAATAACTATTATTGGAGGACCAAAAAAAGCCGATAACGATTAAATATATATTTGTTATAATGACAATTACAACAATAACTGAATGAACAATAAACACTTATTTTAACTTAATATAATACATAAATACAATCTATTTAGTCTCAAATAAATAATGAAACATGTTCAATTTGGTTTAAATAATGCAAAAACACAGTGTTGGAGAAGAAAGTAAAAGTGCAATATGTGCCATGTAAAAAAGCTAACGTTTAAGTTCCTTGCTCAGAACATGACAACATATGAAAGCTGGTGGTTCCTTTTAACATGAGTCTTCAATATTCCCAGGTAAGAAGTTTAAGGTTGTAGTTATTATAGGAATTATAGGACTATTTCTCTCTATACCATTTGTATTTCATATACCTTTGACTATTGGATGTTCTTATAGGCACTTTAGTATTTCCAGCCTAATCTCAGGAGTTGATAGGCTTGAAGTCATAAACAGCGCTGTGATTCAAGCATTGCTAAGAGCTGCTGGCAAACGCAGTAAAGTTTGAATGAATGTTTACGAGCCTGCTGCTGCCTACCACCGCTCAGTCAGACTGCTCTATCAAATCATAGACTTAATTATAATATAATAAACACAGAAATATGAGCCTTTGGTCATTAATATGGTAAAATCCGGAAACTATCATTTCGAAAACAAAACGTTTATTCTTTCAGTGAAATACAGAACCGTTACGTATTTTATCGAACGAGTGGCATCCATAAGTCTAAATATTGCTGTTACATTGCACAACCTTCAATGTTATGGCAAAATTATGTAAAATTCTGGCAAATTAGTTGCAACGAGCCAGGCGGCCCATACTGTTGCATATACCCTGACTCTGCGTGCAATAAACACAAGAGAAGTGACACAATTTCCCTAGTAAAATATTGCCTGCTAACATGAATTTCTTTTAACTAAATATGCAGGTTGAAAAAAAATATACTTCTGTGTATTGATTTTAAGAAAGGCATTGATGTTTATGGTTATGGTTAGGTACAGTTGAAGTCGGAAGTTTACATACACTTAGGTTGGAGACATTAAAACTCGTTTTTCAACCACTCCACAAATTTCATGTTAAAAAACTACAGTTATGGCAAGTCGGTTAGGACATCTACTTTGTGCATGACAAGTAATTTTTCAAACAATTGTTTACAGACAGATTATTTCACTGTATCAGAATTCCAGTGTGTCAGAAGTTTACATACACTAAGTTGACTGCCTTTTTAAACAGCTTGGAAAATTCCAGAAAATTATGTATTGGCTTTAGAAGCTTCTGATAGGCTAATTGACATAATTTGAGTCAATTGGAGGTGTACCTGTGGATGTATTTCAAGGCCTACCTTCAAACTCAGTGCCTCTTTGCTTGACATCATGGGAAAATCAGAAGTAGCCAAGACCTCAGAAAAAAAAAGGTAGACCTCCACAAGTCTGGTTCATCATTGGGAGCAATTTCCAAACGCCTGAAGGTATCACGTTCATCTGTACAAACAATAGTACTCAAGTATAAACACCATGGGACCACGCAGCCATCATACCGCTCAGGAAGGAGACGTGTTCTGTCTCCTAGAGATGAATGTACTTGGGTGTGAAAAGTGCAAATCAATCCCAGAACAACAGCAAAGGACCTTGTGAAGATACTGGAGGAAACAGGTACAAAAGTATCTATATCCACAGTAAAACGAGTCCTATACTGACATAACCTGAAAGGTCGTTCAGCAAGGAAGAAGCCACTGCTCCAAAACTGCCATAAAAAAGCCAGACTACGGTTTGTAACTGCACATGGGGACAAAGATCGTCGTTTTTGGAGAAATGTCCTCTGGTCTGATGACACAAAAATAGAACTGTTTGGCCAAAATGACCATCGTTATGTTTGGTGGAAAAAGGCAGAGGCTTACAAGCCGAAGAACACCATCCCAACCGTGAAGCACGGAGGTGGCAGCATCATCTTGTGGGGGTGCTTTGCTGCAGGAGGGACTAGTGCACTTCACAAAACAGATGGCATTAGGAGGAAGAAAAATTATGTGGATACTGAAGCAACATCTGAAGACATCAGTCAGGAAGTTAAAGCTTGGTCGCAAATGGGTCTGCCAAATGGACAATGACCCCAAGCATACTTCCAAAGTTGTGGCAAAATGGCTTAAGGACAACAAAGTCAAGGTATTGGAGTGGCCATCACAAAGCCTTGACCTCAATCCTATAGAAAACTGAAAAAGCGTGAGCAAGGAGGCCTACAAACCTGACTCAGTTACACCAGCTCTGTCAGGAGGAATGGACCAAAATTCAACCAACTTATTGTGGGAAGCTTGTGGAAGGCTACCCGAAACGTTTGACCCAAGTTAAACAATTTAAAGGCAATGCTACCAAATACTAATTGAGTGTATGTAAACTTCTGACCCACTGGGAATGTGATGAAAGAAATAAAAGCTGAAATAAATAATTCTCTCTACTATTATTCTAACATTTCACATTCTTAAAATAAAGTGGTGATCCTAACTGACCTAAGACAGGGAATTTTTACCAGGATTAAATGTCAGGAATTGTGAAACTGAGTTTAAATGTATTTGGCTAAGGTGTATGTAAAACTTTCGACTTCAACTGTACATTCGTGCTATGATTGTGCTTTCTTCACGAATGCGCTTTTGTTAAAACATCACCCGTTTGGCGAAGTAGGCTGTGATCCGATGATAAATGATCAGGCACTGCA